>NC_083763.1:28452774-29052774 GCF_963514075.1 Conger conger | reverse complement strand
AGCTCATGTCAATAAATATCTTTTTTTTTTTACAGCATTTTTTCTGCATATTTATCACGGGTGCCAATAATTCTAGAGCCCACTGTACTTATATTAGAATATAGAGCATTCTTTTTTTTTAATGTAGACTAGATAAACCATTCCTGGTGGGGAAAATACATTCGAATAACCCAGTACTGCCCTTAAATAACCCTTGAATAAACACACATTAAATGTATCTGATCTGACTTGCAGAACATATGTCCAGGACCCGCCATAAGGATCTGAGAGAGGACCAGTGTGTGTGTGTGTGTGTGTGTGTGTGTGTGTGTGTGTGTGGGTTTGCCTGCTACTTTTTTCTCTGTGTGATGGTGACAAGGTGACATATAGGACGGTGTGCATTTACATTTCCTGCAGAGCTCCAACAGAAGTCAACATGCCATCTAGTGGCCGTGTAAGATTACAGACAGTTTCTAATGTAGCACAGACATTCCTTATTTATTATGTATTAAAACAGCACCAGGCTCAACCCTACTGAAATTCAGCCAGATGATATGGACATACCATCAAAATGGCTATAATGTTACCTGCCAATCATCAGAGCAAAAATCAACCAAATGCATCAGTTGACAGCTGAAGATATTAAATACAATGAGCTTCCTTCTCAGTTTTCCACAAAAAAATGGCAAGTCCATATCACCCACACAAATATAGACTTTATTAGGTATTTATTAGACTTAATTTTTTGACTTTGCTGTAGCCTATCCACTTAGAGGTTTGATGTGGTGTGTTCAAAGACGCTCTTCTGCATACCACTATTGTAATGTGTGGTTATTTACGTTACTGTCAGCTTTGACCAGTCTGGCCATTCTCCTCGGACTGTTCTCATTAACAAAGCATTTCTCCCGGCAGAAATTCTGCTCACTGGATGTTTGTTTTTTGCACCATTCTCTGCAAACTCTAAAGACTTTGAATCCCAGGAAATCAGCAGTTTCTAGATTACATTTATTCCCAATTCCGATGGTTGAACATTAACTGAAGCTCCAAACCCATATTTGCATGATGTGTGTGCATTATACTGCTGCCACACGATTGGCTGATTAGATAATTGCATGAATAAGTAGTGTCGTGTCTAGGAAACGACAGAGTCCAAATCTTCAATTTGTCGAAAAACATCTTCGCGAGGGAAAAGACGACACCAGGCAGAAAGATCTTCAGGAAAATCAGACTCTCCAGAACTGAACCCCGACTGGCAGTTGTACACCCATTTTATACACAGTTACTCCACCTACAACTCCTCCTCAAACCTCATTCTGGCAAATCACCCACACTTTTCTTATCGTAACTCCTCCCAACGCTCCTCCCACAACGTCATTGTGGCAAATTGCCAACGGTCCTTATGCTCTGCCAACTCTGTACAAAGTTCAGGGCATTCTGCCAACTACGTGTCCTCACTTCACCCCGCACCTGCTCTTGGCAAACTACCAGACCTCATAAAGTTCTGGATGCCCTCCCTCTAACACATCATCCATACACGTCACTCTGTATCTTTCGCTTTTATAAGACAAACTAAGCAGCAGTAATCATTGAAAATATACAGACAAACTAAACATTTCATTAATATTCACTTCTAATATACTTTTCTAATATACAGACATACTAAACATTTGATTAATTATTCTCTTCTAAGGGAATAAAATGTACGTAGCATTCTTTGCTCTCATTTCAACAGTTTTCACTGTGGTTTCTTGCGTTTTCATAAGCTCAGCTATAATTAATGTTCTAGGTCAAATAGATACACTCCTGGCATAAAACATCGAGAGTCCCGGAGAAATCAGCAGTACAGTCATATCCTGCTCTGCCCGTGTCCTTGACAGTTTGGTCTACACAGTTCAAGACGGGGCCCCCCCCCTGCCAGCTGGCTGGGCTCACTGTGTAATCCTAGCACAATTTAGCAGTTAATCAGTTTGAAACTATACAGGGTACATATCATATTTTAATACAGATATATTGATAAACTTTTAGCACACATCGTCGAGAGTTTTGGAGGAACCAGCCTGCTCACTAAGGTGGAGTCTGATTTTGACTTGTGATTGGTTATCATACTTTTAGGAGGGAGATCTTTCGTTCTGTGAATTTTCCCCTACATTAGGTGTACAGGTGTTCCTAATAAAGTGCTTAGTGAGTGTATATTTACTGGATTCATAAAAGAAGTTAACAAACCTAATAAACTTTGCAGAATGATTCCTGTATCATGGTTTCCACTTGCTCCGCCAGTATACTGATATCAGCCGGGCACACTAGATGAGGCCTGTTCCCACTTTCCCTCAGGCACTTCAGCAGGGCATTGTGCGCAAGTGGCCTGGATCCGAATGATGTGAGGCGGTCAAGCTGATCCAGGGGAGTCCCTGTGGGGCCCTGCAGCTCAAGGGCCTTGAGAACTGCCGGCGCAAACTTGCCATGATGCGCAGTGGAGGAGATGACAACCGGACACGTCCTGTCCTGGAGCCGATCCGCCACCACCTTGGCAACGGCTGTGTGTGGGTCCAGTATGTAGCCTGTGCTCAAGTGCACCTCACGGATGGCCGCCATGCACTCAACTTCAGAACACCAACCTGCCAGGATGTCATGCTGTATCCTCTCAAGCAAAGCACCCGGCACTTTGAAATACTGCTTTTTCTCCAAGCTAGAGAACAGGTCACGAACGAGCTGGCTGTCCCGTCCTGAGACATGAAATAGTAACCTTTCAAGATTGGAGGATTTTAGGATGTCTATGGCAGGAGAGTGGGAGGCCACAAGCGGCCTGCCTCGGAGATCGTACTCTCCAGTGGCAATGAAGTCTGCCACAACGTTGTTGCGGTTTGAAGCACAAATTAATTTCCTTATGGGGATTCCCATCTGCTTTGCATACATGGCGGACATGGCATTACCAAAGTTCCCGGTGGGGATGCACACGTCAACAGGGTCCCCGAACTGAACCACACCGTCGCTAACCAGGTCCAGGTAGGCCGAGGAGTGGTACACAACCTGTGGTAGCAGGCGAGCCCAGTTGATTGAGTTGGCAGTGCTCAGCATGGTGGCATACTCTACTGCCAAGTGTCCAGTCAGACCAGACTCACCAAACATCTGCCTGATAGCTCTCTGGCAGAAATCAAAGTCAGAGGCCACGCCGACAGCTCGTGCATTGCCCTCTCCAAAACTGGTCATCTGCCGCTTCTGAATCTCGCTCACTCCATCCTCAGGAAAGAACACTAGCACGCCAACTCGCTGCCTGTCCGCATCACTAAGGCTGCTGAAGCCGTTCAGGACTGCGCTTCCTGTGTCCCCAGATGTGGCTACAAGAATCAAGTAGTTACACATCTGTGGGAGGCAGTGGGCAAAGAGCTGTGGCATCAGCTGCAATGCCAGATCTTTGAAGGAGGCTGTGGGGCCATGGAAGAGCTCCTGCACATATTGGTTGCTGATTAGGTGCCTGACTGGTGCAATGGATGGAGAGACAAAGTTTTCTCCATATGCTTTGTGTACCATCCTGTATAGCTGGGCAGCAGGTACGTCCAAAGGGTGTATGCATTTCTCCAACAGGGTGGCAGCCCTTTCTGGATATGACATGCCTAGCATCCTCAGCCAATTGCAAGCGTCCAGCTTGGGGAACCCTCTATTAGGCACATATAGCCCTCCATCAGGTGCTAGCCCTTCAATGACGACGTCGCTGAAGTACTTGGCATCACTGGCTGATTCAGTCCCTTTCGAAAGGCAGCCTCTGGTTGAGACAAAGGTTTCAGATTCTGAATCCTGGTACCTCCTTAGAGCCTGAAGTACTTTTTCTGCCACCTCATCAGCGGTGTCTCCAGACCCGCAAAGCACCCTTGTATCAAACCACTGATTGTAAAAGTGCTGCCTAAAACGCAAAATGTCCCTCATGGAGACATCCGGACCTTGGCCGACGATCCTGTTCACTTTCATTGTGGACAGCCTCCGCATGATGTCCTCTGTGTCCACATCCAGATAGACCACCACACCACAGCTCTTCAACTGCTGCATAGTTCCCGAGTGCAGTGGGTTAGACCCAGTCAATGAGACAACACTGCCAACAGCAGAGAAGTCAGACAAAGCCTTGCCCTCCTCCTCAAGGAACCGTTCACTGCCCAACTCTGACAGCTTTTCAGCCACTGGCATCTTCCATTTCACCTCAAGAATGTCATCATCAACGTCTATAACTGGGAGACCCAATCTACAGCCGACTATTCTCCCTACCGTTGTTTTTCCGGCCCCTGGTGGCCCCATGAGAAAGAGGTTTTGCTTTTCTGTGTAGGAACTCTGTGAAGACAATCGTGCAAATAAAGAAAATGAGAAAGAGTTGAATCTTGGATGTAAGGGCCTTGGATATAAAGGCTTTGGAGTGGTCAGACTTCCCCATCTCCAAACCGCTTTCACCATGCTGTAGTAGGACTGGGCAACCATTCTGCAGAAACTTCTTCAATCAACAATCAAAATAATTCTGAAAGACAAGAGATAAACAAATTAAAATAAAGCTTACTGTATGCATCCCAGCTTATGAGATGAAAAGCGAACTGTTAGGGAAGTATCTACATTTTGTAAACTTTAGACTGCAGATACATACATATAATAATTTGACCTAAGCTTGCTTTCCTCGGTGTACAAACATGTGTGACAGATGAGTCCAAAGTAATTCAACTATTAACTATTTTGCACTATTTTGACAAAGAGGTTATCACTCATTCTTTTCATCTTTTTTATTTTACTTGCTATTGTTTATACTCCTAGGTCCACCCATCGGGCGAGGCTATGAAAGTTACAGACATGGCAGATGGGAAGAGGTGGAGCCGTTATGCCTTCCAAAAAAATACTTCTGCAAAGGATGTGCTGATGTTTCCTTAGTCAAAGGAAAGACTGGGAGTGTGTTCTATTATTGGGGAAAAGCATACTTCTTCACTCCACTACCACCCTCCTCCACTTTGTGCCCCGGAAACCAATCTTACGAGTCGCATTATTGAAGTAGACGAAAACGGCTATGACTTTCATCCAATACCACTGGTTAGTTTCTCATTCTAAAAATGTGCTAACTCTGAAACGTTGAATGTTGTTGACTTAGAATTTATCTAGAAGAATTATCGTTGTTGTCTGTTCCACCGTACTCGTACAAGAGTACTAGAAATTCTATTATTTACATGTTGTATAGGCTTTCTCGAATACAATGAGCCCAAGTACAACCGTCTCTGACCAGCATTTGTAACGTAGTTACATGCGTTACCCCCATCCGTGTGTCAGAAAATTCTGAATAAATTCAGCTCATCAAAGGACCGACTATGGGCATGTTATTGAAGTGACAACTAAAAATCATTTTAGCTAATGACATTACATTTCAAATGGTGTATCATTTATTGGGCTTGCATAAAACATCACACAATTCTTTCACATGTAACCAAAGCATTTTCAATATGCACGCAGAGGCTGTTACGCTTCAGCAAAAACAGTCCTTGAGATTTTATGCCAAAAAAGGTTGACATTTCCAACAAAAATATTATTTTGAGACGCCAAAATCTAAATAGATGCCTAAATCTAAATTCCTTTGGAGGAATCTCTCGTCTGAGTGAATATTTCTGAGAAAGACAGTGAAAACACCATTGACAACACAATGGATGACATTTTCAGTGATGTGACCCCATTTTATATGAGTGGGTATGGAAATACATTCTCAAAATATTGTATTATTATTCAGTTTGCTTATAAATAAGGAGCCAGCCTGCTTTTGAATAATCAATAGCATGTGAAATTATGGAATGTGTTTGACTTGTTGATGGGGGTTGGTATTTGACAAAAATTTAATCAATAAACCTCAATAAATATATTAGTATACAAGATGCTAATATATGATTTATTGTACTTATTTTTTATGATATTCTCCACCTGTTGCTGTCTGAGGACAGCTGCAAGGAGAGGGAGTTTGGGACAGACAGCTAGGGGAGGGTGACAGGTGAGGGGAAGTGCTCGATAAAGTTTCAGGATAAAAGTGTTGTACAGTTAAGTAAGCAAAATGCTGTATTTTACACTGCATAAGAACCACAATATCATTTAGTTACCATGTGTCCTTGTTTGGAGTAATTCTGACTCAAGGGTTACCTTTCAGAAGAGACCAGGATTATGGCTGTAGTCAAAAGGGTTCAAGAATAGTAACCATTTTATTTTGGGTATGCCATTTTTAAGCTTTTGTCAAGAAAAGAGGCAATAATTAAGGGGTTAAACCTAAAAAATCAAATGTGGGCTAAAGTAAGTTCAATTCTCCGTTTTTAATCCCCCCCCCCCCTCCTACTCCTCAAGATGCGCTCATGAATTATTCCTGAACTGGCCTGGATCCGACCCAAAATATGTCCTGTTCCATTTGAAAGTGAACTGATTCACTCCTTTCTTCTTCACTCATGGAACATTGCATTATCGTATCTTCATTTCCTCCTCCTAGTGTGCATTTTATACCCATGACATTTTAGATCAGGGCTTTTGTTCCATCTATGTTGATAACAAGAGTTTGCTGGATGATTAGAAGTCTTGAGCATGACTTTTCTGAATGGTGGAATGCCTCCTACACGCAGTCACCTGCATTCATTAGACCTGATTAATTCAAACTAAGTAAAAGGAATTAAATCATATAATATAATAATATAATATTATTTTGACGTCTATTTTTCCCTTGATTGTTATATTCTAAATTACTTTGCTTAATTGCCTCGTTTACTATTGTTTGTGAGCGAACTTTGCGTAATTTGTTGTTCTTAGTTTATATGAAACTTTTTTTTGGTAATTATTTGTGCTGCTGCCTGTCTTGGCCAGGTCTCTCTTTTCAGAGACTTTTAATCACAATGGGATATTCTTGGTTAAATAAAGGTTAATAAATAAATAAATAAATAAATATCCAATCAAAAGGGTAACAACGGGTCAATTACGATATTTGTTGAGATCTTCTAGTGTTTAAGTTCAGGCTCACGTAAAGACGACTTCTACAAAACAAGGAATGATTGCGCTGTAATTTTGCTAGGATGATGTTTTTCCTCTGCTAATCAATCGTGTGCAAGGGTGGAAACTGAAAGCGTCTCTATCTGATTGCTAGGAAACGTAAATAAAACTAAATGAAAAAATATTTTGACAAATATTCGCTAGGAGACCGCTTTGAATTCCAAGGTTATCAAGCGGGAAACAAGGCAAGTTAAAACAAGAGAATCAACATATTTGTGCAGTTTTCAAGATGAATAGAATGCGCATTAATTTAAGTTCGCGTCAACGCAGTTATCACGAAGCTCAGGGCTTACAAGGAATGCTTTGATATTTTAGCAACAGCAACAGTTAGCAACAGTAACAGTGAATGACCCATGAAATCACATCGGAGTTGTTTCCACGTTCCTCTAAATAATACATTAATCTTTAGTCATTTCTGCCATTGAACCCCAATGTACTGGTATCAACATTACTAACTACTCACTTGTAACTTGAAAACCTTGCTGTTGCCCTTGAACTCGAAAACAAACTGCCTGCATGGGGTAAAATACGGAGGCGCAACGTGGACAATCATCATAGCGTAACATTATATCTCGTTTTGTCCAACGGGGTGTATGTAGCAAAGTGCATCATACGTCGAATTAATTCGTTTTCCATTAGTGTTGGCGCAATAGCTTTCTGATGCGCATCAAGATGTAGTGATATAATTATTTAATGCACAGACAGCTAAAACAGGGGCAGATAACGTTGTTTGCCTCCGTCGTGTGTCTGTGTGGATGTATCTGAAGGACTAGCTTAGTGACACTGACAGGATTTCGTTCATTCGTGGTTACCCTCGTTCCTAAGCAACCGTTTCACTGTGCAACTGTAAACAGAAACATCCCAGCAGCAAAGTGACGGTATTCACGCTTTTATTTTCTTTTCTTTGTAAACGAAACGAAATATGACAACTATATTTCCACCAGAAAGCATTTATAACCTAATTCCCCGGGATGAAGTTCGATTTGAAACACTACCGAGGTATGTTGCAATGCACGGGATGCATTATTAACTAGCTCTCAGTTCGTCAAGTTAACTTTAGGCTAACGTTAACGTTAGTTCTTAGAAGCGCAGTACTTTTAGTCAAATTAACTGTAATTTAGATTAGAGTTAACGATAAAACTGTCAGTTACTACTGTTGCTGTGGCAATAGAAAAGTTGCGCACAGCCAGGTGTAGTTGGAGACATGACATAGTCTAAAGTTATCCAGTGTAACTAAGTGAATAACTTAGCTAGTTAAGTTACCCAACGTGGACTATGGATAGTAATATTTTATTTCTATGGAGTTTCCTTTTTTGTTTGTTTACTTGTTTGAGTGAAATTGAATGTAATGTCAGCATTGACTTCTGTATGATTTAGGTTATTATTATTTATTGTTGCTGTTTAAAAGAGAGATATTTAATCTTTAATGCTTTTTATTATCTTCTTCATTTACCTTATTTGAATATTAAGATATACATCAAAGTTTAGAGACCAAGTAAAGCAGGAAACAAAAAGTGGCAAGGCTGCGCACAGGACCATGGGCCCCATGAAGGTGGAGACAGCCGCCCCGGAGAAGTTTCTTCGCAAACATTCCAAAGAACCAAATCTTCCTGAAAGTAAGTCACAGGAGATATAGGTTACAGGTTGGATCTTTGAGAACTGGCCATAGACCAATTAAAGACAATGGGCCTCATTTATCAAATGTGAGCAAACAAATTTGACCGTCATTCGGAAATGTATTTACACAAATATTGTGGGATTTGGTGGTGTGGATGGTGCAGTGGGTAGCACTGCCGCCTCACAGCAAGGAGCTCCTGGGTTTGAATCCCGGTCAGCTGGGGCATCTCTGCGTGGAGTTTGCATGTTCTCCCTGTGCTGCATTGCCCATGGGTATGAGTGTGTGAGTGAATGGTGTGTGTGCCCTGCGATGGACTGGCGACCTGTCCAGGGTGTATTCCTGCCTTTCGCCCAATGTATGCTGGGATAGGCTCCAGCCCCCCTGCGACCCTGTTCAGCATAAGCGGGTAAGGATAATGAATTAATTAATGTGGGATTTATCAAAGTTTCTGATGTCAATTTTTTTGTATGATTCGAATGGAGTGCTCTCAGCTGTTCTTATTGTGTGCGGAAATGAAAGGACACGGTTGTTTTGTGCTTTTATTATTGCATTCATGAATTTTCTTTTTATTTAGACTGGCAAAAATGATTTTAATAAGGCAATTGGTTAATCGGGTAATCCTGATTAATTTATGCTTCATTTGAGTTGAATATAAATTCCGTAAAACACGTAAACAAATTTTGCTATGAATACATTTGTAGCGTTGGAAGCTAAGCGGAGAGCCAGGGGCGACCAAAGGTAGAACCTTTTTTAACTGACACGCGAACGTGTCAGTCACTAAATCCCAGGGAGAACCGAAATAGGGATACCCAGCTAGGAACAGGACTTCTCCCGGAACAATGGGAGGAAAGGAAATTAAACAAACCAAACTTAGAAATCGTAAACAGAGAAGTAGCTCAAAAACGGCTAGAGAACGTAAAACAACCCTTAAGTAACTAGGGCGAACCAATACTTTGGTACCGTGCCAAATAGCTGGGCACTGAGTGAAAACCAAAAGAAAATACAACCTAGCGAGAAAAGCTAGGCACGAAAATAAAAACCTCGAGGCGCAGCTCGGGACAAAAATGCAAACCAAAATACACACCGGGGACAACGTCCCTCTACCATCGACTCACACGAGTCCAAAAGAAAAACAAAACCCTTGAGGAAGGCGCCAGCACACACAACACTTCCAGCTGTACGCCTTCCTTACCTTTTAGATATTTCTCCTTTTTAGCAATGAGAGAATTATCTACCAGCACCGTACCTGACTCGTATAGGGTTAGAGTCTACCGGGCGCTTTACCGGCTTTGTGCCAAGGGCGAACGGTTGAACACAAAAGCACAGAAACTAGTCCCTGCTGGTCTTAAATACTCTCCCGGGAGGTAATTCCCCTGGCGTAAACGAGGAACAGGTGGAAACAATATCCTCGGCCAACTAGTGGCACCAGTGAGAATTACCTCCCACCATGACAACATTAGATTACATTTACATTTATTGCTTTATTAGAAGATTTGGCGCATGGCTTAGGCCACTTCGGAGAGAGTGCATCTTCAAAGACCGACATCTGATCTGATTCACATCTGATTCATCTGTGTGTGCACAAATCTGTAAAATGAATGATTTTGTTTTGTTTATTTTTTCCTTCTTTTGAATGAATAGAAAAGCCGTTCATATATATAGATCGGGATGGAAGAAGGAAGCCACCAGTACCTGCAAGGACCGAAATTCCAAAGATGGGAATTAATTCAGCAAAGGACTTTATAAGGGACAACACCATCAAAAACCTCCTTACAGCACCAATGCAACCACAGCCTATCTATGCTGACACAAAACATGGAGCTAAACAGCCATTGGAGTATTCTGGCCTTGTCCCAAAATATTTAAAGAAAAAGGTACATCCGCCTAATTTGTAATTCATTATGTACATCTCATTTTCCTGCGTTTTTCTTACTTATTCAGATACGGTACATTTCCAAAATCATTAACCTTGTTTTGTAATTTTTTACTAGTCCTATAAAGGTGTCAATATCTCAAAAACTATTTACTGCACACACATGGTTGGAGACTTAAATTAAAGAAGAGGCTTGTACCATTCATTACTTTGAGACAGAACTAATTTATATCAGTGTACTCAAAAGCTAACATGACCTAGCAATACGTTTGCGCAACAATAACAAATAGGTAGTTATCTTGAAAAATGGCTAATGGATTACAAAATAAATTTCAACATTAGTCAGAAAATAGTCGTAGCTTTGTAACCAGGTGGGATATTTGGTTCCATAAATATGTCTATCAAATTATTTGCAAAACAAACTTATATTTCTAGCAAACTGGAAATATGTGGGCCAGACGTGCAATTAAACTGTCTTTTATTGTGAGTCTGTGGTGAGGTGAAGGTTGTAAACAGTGAGCGTGGCGAGGGCGAGGCTGGAGTTTTATTGCCCTGTTTTGCCATTAGCTAACTCTGAAAATGAAAATTTTGATTAATGTGTGCTGTCCCTGATAAAATGTAATTTAAATAAATAAATAAGAGGCTGATAAGCATATAAACTGCTGTTCTTGCTAGCAGAGAGTTTTTTTTAACAATCTGGCATTGCCGTTTTGCGGTTTTATTACGTTGCAGTTATTTGTATGTTATAAATATGAACGTAACAATAATTTGAGATGTCAATGACTCAATGAGATGAATGAAGCAAAGTGGGTAGGGTTAAAGAAAGTGATGCGTGTGATGAGCTTGTTCCTGTTTTGTTTAGTGCTTACAAAACTTACGTGCTTCTGTAACAGTATTACCAAGGATGTATAAACCAGACCAGTTTATTTCATCTGGAGGTATAAAATATGAAATGTATTAAATATGGAAATAAACTATAATATTTTTGTGAGAGCCTTCTTTGGAAACACACAAAAACATCTTGGAGTTTAGCTTTTTAGATCACCTCACACGACTCCTGCCCCAAATTTTGTACAAAACTCAGAAGATATTCTGGTGTATAAACACAGCACAGAGTTTGCAGCTGACATAAATTCAGCATCGCAGGCAAACTTTGGTTTGGTCGACCCAGGAAGTAAGAAGTGAAAGTTGGTTCATATTCTGCATAGCAAGTGATGTTGAGTTGCCTCTAATCCCCACCACAGGACTACGGGCAGATACCTGAGTATCTTCTGCAGCGTAAAGTGGAGGAGGGAAAAGCCCAGGAGGAGTATGACGAATACGTCAAAGAGCGTCTGAGACAGGGAGCCATGAAGCAGCTCTCAGACGATGAACGTCTGTCCACCCTTCAGGTAAAGGTTATAAGAGCGTAGTATGCGTGTGACTGGGAGAGAGAAGGCACACACGCCCAAGACTGTAGTTTGCCTTGAGGATAAGGCACACAGCAGTTCCCCCTAAGTTGTAGAACATTGGCAAGAAGAAGTGAGTAAGAATAACTATCCATGTTCTTCTTGTGTATAACGGGCCTTGGCGTAACTGTTTCTGTCCTTTCTGTGAAGTAAGACATTAGAAATAAAAATACAAATAAATAAAAATGAAGAGTATTCTGAAAATGGTAAAGGCAAAGAGGTCGATTTTTACGATGAACCTTATTGTTATTTGCATACAAAATTGTTCACGGTAATTTAGTTTTGCCCATCTTGGCACCTAACCAAACATTTGTACAAGGACTGTGCACCTGCATATCGTCTTCCTGGTATAACCAGCAGAGAACGCTGATAACATAAATATGGTTGATTATTGATTTCCTTTAAACCATGAATATCTCTTTTAAATTCCTAGATCTAATGGAATAAAGATTGTCTGGTTAAAAAAAAAGTTAAAAGCAATTGAATCTTGTCATGTGATTCTAGGGGCTCAAGAGGAACTGGGAGGAGTTGCACCACCAATACCAGGCTCTGTCCATCGTCACGGATACAGGCCCCAAGAAGTGCATTAAGGAGAAGCTGGAGACACAGATGAAGCAGCTGGAGAAAGACATTGACCTCATTGAGAGACACAAAACCATCTACATTGCAAACAACTGAGAAACTGTATTATTGAACAGTTGCTCTTCAGTTACTACGTACTACATGCTACATGCAGTTATACATACTTCCTCTGAATTGTGATAAATTGTGCAGTCACTCCACTGTGATTTTACAGTGTGGAGAATAAAATATACAAGTAAATATATCGCAAGTAGTCTTGCTAACCAGTAACCAGTCTTCATTGTATCTCAGTACTGAGACAATTTCTCTCTCTCTCTCTCTCTTTGTCAAGAGAGGCATATTTTCATGAAGCGTTTCATCGACTAAGCGATTAAAATATTTTCACCCAGTTTTCATAGTGCAGTACATTTGTCATTTCACCTCACATTTATACCCCGAATGTAGCTATTGAACTAGTATTAATATTAATTTCATCAAGTTCACATTTCAGCCTCACTCACCTCTTGTGACATCCCCAGAAACGCAGTTTTAACTTTGTCATTTAACTACATATTAAGTTAGCATATTTAGCTAACTGAATATGCAGTATAGCATAAATCATAGTAATAACTTTAATAACAATTTGATTAATTAGGCAACACAAGTATGTATGGCATTGACAGCCTTGTCATTATGCAACAATCAAGCACAGACTAAAGGCACGATATAGGTTACGATGGTCAATGTGACGACTCATAGCCATTTAGGCTAGATAAATAAAAAGAAATGCCACTCGGAGTGATATGAAAATTCTAAGCTCAGACAGTCCGTTACCATTAGTAGTGGTTATTATATGTCAATACCGTATAATGCCTGAAGTGACCAATCAGAATTGAGCATTCACCAGTTGTGTGATAATTGCATGCACTGTATCATGGAAGTTATTATGAAGTTGGTAAAGATACCAATAAAGTTGAATGTTCTCTTATTCGGAGATCGACAACTGTTTGTCACCAAATGGAAGCACTAGTGTTGGGATTTATGAAACATTTATTTTGCGTGCTATAATCACAGACACGTTTGTGATTAATTGAATTGACCGAGTCTTATTTGTAGCAGTCAGATGGCCCAGAAAAGACCTGTTCATGGTCAAACATGGTCATTTGGGGCTACTGGTGTATGGTTGAGCTCCACATCGAATCTATTCCAGGCCCAACTGAGGCCGATTGCTGGGTATTGGCAGGTTCTGTCAGCTAGGGGGTCTACGTTTCATCTCTCTGTGGTGAACCCACGTGTCACACAGGCGGGTGTGGACTGCATGCTGTAGACTGCATGCGAGTCGCATATGTCTTCCTCCGACGCAGCCTTGTGCAAGCTCAGCTGTGGGCTGTGGTGTGAAAAGAAGCAGCCGGTGGCACCGTGTGTTTCGGAGGAGAGCCGCGATATCTTCACTCTCCTGAATCAGAAATGCAGATAGTGCATGAACAGAGTTAGGGTGGGAAATATGACATCCGGTGCGTTTGTTTTTCTGCAATCAGGAAATGTATGCCTGAGACAATCTTTTTTTTTTTTGCAACAATGCACATTTCTGATACAATGTTGACACTTTCAAACTTTCAAGTCTTTTTCTTTCTTTTTTTTTGGGGGGGGGGGGGGATACCATTTTTTCGAGATTGTGCTCCAAGTCATTTAGTCATCAAGCCGGAAACTTAGTATAATTTAATCAGCATGCATATCAGCATGCATTTCATTACAGTTTCTTTCTGCCCCCTTCAGTCAAAAGAGCTGTCTGTTGTAATTTGTCTTGTGACATCCCATGGTTTTCATTATTTCGTTTCAGCCATTTTTAGAAAATGACAACAAAAAGAAAACTCAAATGGGCTGATTCACTTCCTCTGTGACAATAAAAAAAGTTGGAGTTACCAAAGAAAGTGCCTTTGGATTTATAAAACACTGCACGATTATATGCCGATTAATGCCAGTTCTCCATCAAGAGTGACATATCACACCTTCACAGTTCATGCATATGTAATTTCCTATTTACATATGTATTCCCAGTCTGTACGTGTAAAACATGAAGAGGATTGTATAAATTAGGTCAATTATTCAGGCATCTGTGCTACTTACCAAAATAATTCTGTCAAATAAATCAGGTGGTAATTCAATGCAATGTTAGTTGGTTGCTGCAAGGATTGCCAGACCTTTCATTGCTTAGTTACTACTACAGTACACACTCAGTGACCACTTTATTAGACTTTTTAATGCAAATATCTGATCAGCCAATCATGTGGCAGCAGCACAATGCATAAAAACATGCAGAGATGGTCAATGGGTTCAGTTGTGACCATGGAATGATTAGTGTTTGCCATGCAGCGTGGTTTGAGTATCTCAGAAACTCCCGGGATTTTCACACATAACAGTCTGTAGTGTTGACACAGAATGGTGCGAAAATGAGGTCAGAGAACAGAGAACAGACAGGTTCAAGCTGACAGGAAGTTAACAGTAACTCAAATAACCACACGTTACACCGATAGACTGTAGAAAAATATGGACCAATATGCCTGTTACGTCACCCACTGACGATGCATGGGCTCGTGAAAAGCGTTTTGAAGCCCAGGAAGTGAGGTTTACCAGTCCCGCCATATTGATGCGACACCTCCACTAAGCATGTGAGAGAGAGTGACGTAACCTTTATATTTTACTTTACATTGAAAACGGGTCTGAATGACCTAGCTGTTACAACAAATTTGATCCGGGCTGCAAAAATGATCCGGGTGATGTATCTAACATTCTAAATCAGTTGCACTGGCCTCTGTGACGTAGTTAATGTTGGATCATTTTTGCAGCCCACATCATATTTGTGGTGCTAGTGAGCACCGTCTCTCAGTGCTCTCAGCATGACCAGGAAATGAGCTTCAAAAAATAAGATTTTGGGTAGATTTTGAGATACTGTATGCTAGCATCCATTTTTTTTAGCTTCCTGGGGATACTAGGTATTTGGCCTACCAATATGTTTTGGTCCTTGCTGGAGCTCATGTTTACATTAATCTTTCACTGATATGCATTTCAACAGAAGCATCCTTCTTCTGATGTCAAAGCCATCACTAGAGTGTCTTGCCAAAACGCTCCTTTTGGTCTCATTTGACCATTGCACGTGGTTCAATACTGAACTTCGATTGGAACTGGGTGCTATGATAGGGTGAGACCAAAACCTTTTCTTTGTTTGGCTAGGCATACTTCTACTGCAGATCTTCTCGCTAATCATATGAAATAGAAAGATAGCAATAGCACTTATGCCTTAAATGTTATATTACTTGACAGATAAATGTTATTTCGGGCGGGTATTTTCATTTCTTTATTTAAATTGACATAAACAAGTTTTAATAAAAAGACAATAAGTACACAGTGTTCGCACTTATAAATAGGTTCAATCAGGGCTGGACTGGCTATATAGTCTACATGCCCGCGGGCATGTGGGCCGGTCTAGTTTTGGGCCGGTTTGGGCCGGTATGATTTATTTATTTATTTAAAATAATAATAATAATAATAATAATAATAAATAAAAAAACATTTTTAATGTTTTTGTTATCGAGCGCCCCCCAAAAAATGGACAGCGGCCCATTGGCTCATTTTCTATACTGACAATGGGCCGGCCCAATCACATGCTTAAGCCCAACCCTTCCCGTCTGGTAGGCTCAACCCTGACCCCTCCTCCCTGTTGTCAAGTTGTTGTCAGTTGAGAAATGGATCGAAATGGATCGAAAGCGCAAAGGAGGTGCCCAGAAAATTAGAGACAAGAAAGTCCAAAAGTTGGCAGAGGATGCCTCAAAATGTAGAAAGATTACACAAATGTTCTCTGGAACTGCTGCTAGTAGCAGTAACAGTAGCAGTAATGTTAACGTTAACGTTGTCAGCAGCAACGCGAGTCGGACAGTGACACAGACTCAGAGTCAGTTGTGACAGTGGAGGATATAGCTAGCACTAAAGAGGTAAGCTAAGCAGTCACTCGGTCAGTCAGTCACTCGGTCTCACTAAGCAACGTTGCGTTAGCATAATTTTTTGGGCTAGGTCTTATGAATGTTAGCACAGAATGGCTAATGCTATTGCTAACTCTAGATGAGCCTAGTCCAACAACAGCGCGAGCGCGCTGATTTTGACAGACCGTTTGAGCGCTCTTTTCAAACCGGTCCCTTCACAGATTTATTTAGTACAGTATCGTACGTTAACGCAGGGGGGTTTCAGGAACAATATTATGTGCTGTTATTATTAACTATTGTTGACGTGATCGAGGGCTTCGCCTTCTCGGTGAAGAAGCCCTTTGAAACAAGTGTGATATAGGGGCTATATCTATATAAATAAACAAATTGAACTTGAGAAAGCATAGATTGAATTTCAAGATCAAAACATGTCTTGTTGTTGAACCAGGTTGAGCTGCCCTCCCCAGAAAACGAGACTGTCACTGTCAGGGAGAGAGAGATAAGCCAGGAACAGGAAAGAGAGAGCAAGCAGGACCTCAACTACTTCGCCCATCCTGAACCTTCCATGTTAGATCATTTTTTAGATTACCACCCGCAGCAGAAAACCAAAAATCAAGCGGCGCAAAAGTTTTTCACCTGTAAAGATGGCACCTGTAGGAAGTGGCTCACGTATTGCGAGGAACAGCATACGTTGTTTTGTTTTGTATGTATGACATTTTCAAAGAGCATTGACCCCAGCAAATTTATTACTGGAATGTCAGAATGGAGACACGCACAACAGTATGTAGAGGCGCACGAAAAGAGTAATGCACACCGAAAGTGTGCTGAAGCTTATTTCCTAAGATGCAAAAACGTAGAGCAAGTTTGCCGGCAGTCAGATGTCTGCTCATAGGCAGCAAGTAAGAAAGAAACGCCAGGTTTTGGAGCTTGTAGTGGATGTGGTGAAAGTGATTGGGAAGAGGGGCTTGAGCTACAGGCATGTGGAGAATGAGGCAGCATACAATTGGGACGACTGTACCCTAGATCATGGAAACTTCTTGGAGCTGATCCTTGTAATAGGAAAGTATGTAAGCCTCAAAGAGCATCTTGATGAGTGCATGAAGAAGAGCAAAGAATTGCATGCATCCAGTGGAACAAAAGGTAGAGGGTCTCTCATCACCTTACTGTCCAAGACCACTGTAAACTCAGTGATAGACAGTATTGGCCATCTCATTCAGGAGACCATCGCAAGTGTGTGTGTGTGTGTGTGTGTGTGTGTGCGCGTAGGTGTGTGCGTGCGTGCGTGTCTGTCTGTCTGTCGTCTTTTTCTCTCCTTCCTACAGGCTACATTGTCTGCTATTTACAGACAGAGTTCATATTGTATTTGTTTTATGTTTTGTATGTATATTGTTTACTTAAAATTGTATTAAATAATTGAATTATTCCTATGACTTTGAGCAGAGCTTTTTCTTTAACAATTATTTAACAGTATGAGTATGGGTATTGTTTGCTCAGCAGCCATGTCTCATCACCTTGGAATAAGTCGACAGTGAGTGAGTACACTGGTCCACACTTGCATTGGTATACTTGATCTGTCCATGACACTGATGATTTGATGAATGGTAGATATCCAGCATATGCATATTGAACAGACTGCAAGGATGTTGTAGTGATGGGCGGTGTCCGACCGATTGTGGTGGGCCGGTCTGAGCCAAATAGCAGGGCCTATTTTTTGCCCCAGTCCAGCCCTGGGTTCAATTAACACTGAACGCCTGTTATTTTTCACTTTCCATTACTGTGGGTGCGTTTTTATATTCACTTTGAAAATGCCTTTTGATTTCAGTATGGGACGTCAAATCGTTCACGGCGTGTTGCATGTGGCGTGTTAACACGATAAAACTAACTTTATTCCATCATTAAGGTTCATCATGATATGATAAATATGTGTCAACACAGAGCAGGACGTCATTTATGACTCATTTTCAAACACCCGTTGCTACGAGATTGCAAGAATTTCTAAATAACATGCTCTGGTGCTGTGACAGCAATAGAAAGATCTCTCTTCCTCTGTTACATCACAGTACATTGGAATCTATAACGACCGCCGGCCATAATAACGCGTATTTTTAAAAAGCGCGTTCATCCCTGTGCGAATAGTAGTGCGTTCTCCCTGACAAAGCGAAAACATTAGACACATTTTGTTTTTAAATGCAAAGATTTTCGATGTTTAAAAGTTAGATTTCACTCGGCTAAAATTTACACTTTCGCTGGAAATAAGCAAGCAGTAAATCAAACATGGAACGGCAAGAGAGCGTGTATAACCTCATACCCAAGAATGAGGTTAAAGTGGAGAAACCACCAAGGTATGTTTGCTTTAAGCGTCTACTACATACATTTTTTCACATCAACAACTATTCTCTGACCTTTAAAAAAAATAGAATCTACTTTGATATTGATATTTTTAGTATTAAACTGATTATTATTGTAAGCATCAACGTCGACACTCTCAATCCAGATGTGTTAAAAACACAGAACAGAAAGTGTAAAAACATAACTTTGAAATATAAGGTATCTGTGTTCTGAGTAGTTTTGAGATACTGAGCTTCAAAGCGTTCACATCCTTTCACAGCAAAACTGAAATGCAGGGCAGTTCTTCATAGACCAAAATGACAGACACCCTAAAAGTGCTCTGAATGTCAAAATCCTATAAAATAACATAAACAACATATTTAGGACTCATTTTTGTCAAAAATGGAACCTTATAGACTTGTATTTAGAGTTGCAATCCACACGTAGAAAGTTTAATACAAAATGTGTTGAAAGTCCCATCCCATCTCTTGAATCGTAGTTTGTCATATTGATGCATCAGCCGCTAGTGTAACCATAACTGGATCCACCAATAACTATCTTATATTATCTTGATCGTATCTTGAATTGTGAAACGTTTCACTGGTGGCCATTTTAATGCACCTGCCCTCAAGTGTTTTAGAAAAAATAATAGTAATAATTTGAAATTTGACTATGCTATGTCAGAACAGAGAGAATGTGTGACTGGACAGCACAGAAACCAATACTTTTTGCCTGGTATCAATCTGCGAGATTAGAATGATAAAAATGTTCATGCCATGTGATTATTATAGGTGCTTCTTCGTACATTATGTTGTTCTTATGTATTGTCAATGCACTGCAACGTCCCTTTAACGCTTGACTGAATCGCACTCCAAATGTCCAGATACGTGTCAAAATTCAACGAGCGGGTTAAGCAGGAGAAGCAGATGAACAAGTCTTCACACAAGACCATGGGCCCACCAAAGGCAGTGATTCCCTCACCGGAGAAGTTCCTGCGCAAGTACTCCAAGGGACCTAAGCCGACTGGTACTGAGCCACGATCAGATACTGTATATTTGCCTTCATCGGCAACCCCTGAGAACTAACAGTTTCAGGATGACGAAGATTGCCCCTGAAAAGTATGATGAACGGGGACTTGTCCCAAATATTTGATTCTGACACTGGGCTCCAGTGTGTGGTAGTGATGTGCTCTGTTAACTAGTATTGAATATGGCCTTATTGTTCCTGATGAGGCGGCACGGATGGAGCAAGGAGGTCCTGGGTTCGAATCCCCGTCGGTCGGGGCCTCTCTGTGTGGAGTTTGCATGTTCTCCCCGTGTTCGCGTAGGTTTCCTCCGGGTACTCCGGTTTCCTCCGGGTACTCCGGTTTCCTCCCACAGTCCAAAGACATGCAGGTTAGGCTGATTGGAGAGTCTAAATTGCCTGTAGGTATGAGTGTGTGAGTGAATGGTGTGTGTGCCCTGCGATGGACTGGCGACCTGTCCAGGCCAATGTATGCTGGGATAGACTCCAGCCCCCCTGAAACCCTGTTCAAGATAAGCGGGTTAAGATAATGGATGGATGGATGTTCCTGACGAGCTGGTTGGTGCCTTGCATGGCAGCCAATCGCCTTTGGTGTGTGAGTGTCTGTGTGAATGGGTGAAAGAAAAGCATCAATTGTACAGCGCTTTGGATAAAGGTGCTCTATAAATACCAACATTTTACCATTTAAATGCAACGTTTTATTCTTTTCAAAGCAGCTTAAGAGTGACTCTGCAGTTGGGTCTGTGCCTGCAGTTTGCCTGCATGAGCTACACATGAAGGGCGCTCCTCTGCATACCTGGCTCAAATACTTTAGATTCATTTCTGTGCTTGACTTATCTTGCCTAGTGCTATTGAGCCAACCAAGAAGGCAGGGTTTGCACTTTCAGAGAGTATTTCATTGGTTCCAATGCACCGGACAAGCTCAGTAAAGCATAGAAAGTATTTGAATCCAAAACAATTACGTATTTGACCCAGGTCTCTTCCTCTGAAAGCAAAACTCAGCTGATGGGCAGAAGGATGAGTGCTGGCGCTGTAGAGGTGTTTGCCTGGCTAAAATTTGGGATTTCAGTGTAGTGAATACTGGGCACATCAATGCCAACTGCAGCCAGATGCTCAGGCGTAATTGTGGCATTGCCTATGAGGGAAGGTTCCAGAAAGCTGCATTTTACCTGTGGTATCCCATATGAACGAGACGACTGGCAAACCAGGTACCTGCTGTCTCCCTAAACAGTACTCCTCCTTCACAGCTCAGTCGACGGACTGTGGAGTGTAAAAAATGGCATGGCAGTGCATACTATTTTAGAAAAGGGTGCACTCCTTTGTCTGCCTGAATTGATTTAGGACAATGAGGGGCCTATGTATGTTCATGAGTTTTTTCTGTATTTATCTGAGAAATCCATCAGCTCATAGTTCAATATGCTAGGGAGCAATTTATTAGCCTGAATCTTTGAAACTTTTGGCTTATGAATCCAAAAAATGCACTTTCTCTGAGCCTGAATTGTTATGTTTTTGTTTTAATAGATAAGATGTCGACATTCAAGGAAGAAAACATAAAAAGGTTGGCGATATCGACCAGATGTGACAATACGTGGATGCGCACACAGTCAAAAAAGGACTATGTAAAGAGCAACGTTATGGACAACATCCTCTCACCACCAAGGAAACCACAGCCTTCTTATGCATTCACAAAGAATGGAGATAAACAGCTCCTGGAAAATTCGGGTCTTGTGCCGAAATATGTGAACAAAAAGGTCTGTGTGTGTGATTTCTTGCTTCTCCAAATGTCTTGTTTCTGAAACCCCATTTCCGTATTGAAATGTTTCTGGGGTTTTTTTATCTGTAGTTTCAAATGTATTTGTATGCATTACTTTGAAGATCATAAGAGTGATATTCTCCTAAGAGAAACTACATATAAGAAATTAGTGTTATTGTCCAGCAGATGGTGCTCTTTATGTTTTGTTGATTACTTGTGATATTAGGAATATTGCAGATGTAGTTTTTTTAAAATCCACAGTTAGTGTGGGTGGATTCTTAATATACATATGCTGTCAATTGTACTACCCTGCCTCTCCATTTGAACGACTATAAGACCAATTTATTCAGCAGAAAATACCTTGATTGGAGTCAAAAATACATTGAGAGGCACAAAACCTTTCATACTGTTCAGTTTTGTATGAAAAGTTTTTGACCATCATTCTCAGACTGTCAATCTTAGACTGTGGTGTTTGGCCTCTGTTTGATTTTAAAATTGTGCTTTCCACCACAGGACTACGGGCAGATACCTGAGTATCTAGAGCAGCGTAATGTGGAGGAGAGGAGAGCCCAGGAGGAGTATGACGAATACGTCAAAGAGCGTCTGAGACAGGGAGCCATGAAGCAGCTCTCAGACGAGGAGCGTCTGTCCACCCTTCAGGTAAAGGTTATAAGAGCGTGGGAACGTGTGTTTCTGCATGTGTCCGCATTCATACCTGTGCCAGTATACCGTACTACAAACAATAAAACCATAAATCATAAATAATTCAGGCTCCACGGCCCTATTGCATTACTCTGAGCCTACCTGCTGTGTTAGAAATAAAATGACGGTGCAGGTACATTTTTGTTCTTCTATGATCAAAGTTCCCAAATGTACACTGGAAGGACAGTAATGTTCTATCTGGGTACAAATTAGTACATTTTCCAGCAAAAAAGGTTCAAATTAGTTATATATTAGGCACTTAGAGTTTGTAAAGATCTCACTGTGTCTTCTTGTTGCGGTCGTCAGGGGCTGAAGAAGAATTTGGAGGAGATGCACTACCAGTTCCAGTGTCTGTCCATAGTGATTGACACAATCCCCAAGAGGAATTACAAGGAGAGGCTGGAGTTGCAGATGAAGCAGCTGGAGAGAGACATTGACCTGTTTGAGAGGCACAAAACCATCTACATCGCAAACAACTGAGGGGCAGCAGTCCTTCACTTTCAAACATCAGTTCAGCAATGTTTCCTATCAAATGATTTGAATTAACCCAGTTCTTGACAAATAAACTACAGCAAAGCATATTGCAAAGACTCTTTTTTTGTGAGCAATAGTTGCTGAAAGTCACTTTTGTGGTGAATGGTCTAGCCACAGAATGCCCTCCTACTGGTTTGGTGTTCGCATATTTAATGGTCTGATTTAGTTTTAACTTGTATTTAACACATTATTACATATTCCCCCTGTATATTCCTTCACTCCTGAATGTTTACATCTAATTGCAATGACAGTTTTGAAGTTTACGGTACAGCTGTCTGTTTATGGAAAACTAATTATGGGAGATCAACAATCAACTTAATGCTACACTTTAGAACAAAGACAGTCAGGATTGCATTTTATAACGCCTTTTCACTTTATAGCATCTTCTCAGAAGTTGCACCTTTTAGGTGAGGAGAGGCTCATCAACCACCAGCACACAGCAGCGCCTTGATACAAAGTGGCCATCCGTGTGTGAAGCAACACAAGGAAAGAATTTATGAAGCCAGTTATTTTGGCAGATGAAGAACGGGCTAGACCCTTCCATTAGTACTAAATCCCAAGCAGAGGCAGTTGGTAGGCCTACTTTATCTCAAATTCTTAGCTGGGGATCGGAATTTTCAATCATGACAGACCCCCTAACTACGGCTTCCAAGCACTTATCTTGCGCACATAGCAATGGAGAAGAATAGAGGGCCGTGTATTCCTAATTGCAGACAGTATGCATTTAATCACAGGGATCCAGAATTGTATGCAAACATCCAAAGAGGATTAGTTTCTTTTAAGCTAATAATTGATATTGGCTTATTGCTACAGATTCAAGCCGTATAGCCCAAGTAGATTTGGCCAGTTAAATGGCCACTAAAACCTGAATCTGCTTAATAACTTCAGCATGACACGAAAGTCATGTGTTCCCTCCAGGAGAGCTGTGTGTGTCGATTCGTATAGGCTCGCGCTGTCAATGGATTCACCAATGCCATACCAATTTTGAGTGAGGACTAGGTAGGTGGAGCCCTGCGATTCATTCGTTGGTGTTCTCCTCCTCCGTTTAGCGAAGCTGGAGCAGTTTCTTCTTATGAAGTGATAACGCTAAACCGTCTCCCGTGAAGTGTGCAGGGCACATTACAAGTTGAAGCAAACATGACAGAGAGCTGTGCAACCAAAACCGCGCAGAGGGACGGAAGGATTGTGGTAAATACCGTGAAGTCGATCTTGGTAATAGTGTCAGAAGGTCTAGAGACTCGGTTTGATAAATGTTTGTTTATAGCCTACACCTTTTTAAGAGGCGGAAAGACTGAATGACTTTTTGGTTGCGCAGTTCAGCTAACATTATCTTGAGAATAATCGACTGCACATACTGCACTTTATTTCTTTAAGCGTCAGTTTTTCTTGCGAAAGGGATCATTGATAATTGCAATATTAACAACTACAACTATTTACACGATCTATCAATCTCTGTTCTTTATTGAGAACAGCTCAGGTCCGGATATCTGTTAACATGCTTGTTACATTACACTTTGTAAAAAGAGCTATGCAAATGAAATTGAATCGAAACCGAGAAGCTAATAAGCTTCGGTATCCGGCGCATGTGCATCCCCATACATGGATGGTCAAACGGGTCAAACAAGTTGTACAGGTCATACTGTAATTGCGATGATAAACCGCACGATTTAAAAAAAAAAAAATCGCAACTGTATTGCTATGTACTTGCCGAAAGGGGTGTTTTTGAGATCAAAAGACTGCCTTGTATCCCCCCTAAATTCTACTGCCATCAATAACTAAAAGGAAACTGAGTATTGGTGTAAGTTAAATTATTATTATTATTAAATTATTATTATTTGTTTAGACTGAATTATACGATCGGGGCTATTTTATACGAAATGCTTATGTATAATTTAAGTTTCCACAAAGCCACAATTTTGACTATCATTTCTGCATTTACTCATTAATTTGCTAATTCCCAGATCGAAGATGACTGGCCTGGCTACAGCTTGGACCTCTTTACTTACCCAGAGCACTACTGTGGGGATTTAGAAAGCGTCTACATCCCCCATGGCGTCATAATGGACAGGTAATGTCCATTCAGTTCCGTCTTGAGCATCTTGGTTTAAAGGTACAACAGGTAATTTCGGACTTCTAACGGTCAAGAGAGGAATTGCAACAACGGACAACCTCAAACCACAACGCTGTTTAAGCTTCCCACAGTCTATGAATATAATGCGTAATATAAAGCGTTATTATAGAGTTCGGTGCTCTCCTTGGTGTGCTACGCAACACTATTTGTATTTTTTGTGTTTTTGAAGTTTTCACTTTCGATAACCAGCTATATTGTGAGCAAGTAAGTTATTTGTCTACGTAACTAACTGGCTATATAACTAAGATAGGATAGTCCACCACAAACAATGCAACTGTAACTTACAGTTTGAGAGAAATAAAGGTTTAGCTAAACACGGATTGAACACGTAAAAAGATAAAGGAACCTGTAGCTGCCCACTACAGACAAGCGATCACTGAAACGCTGTGTACTATTGCTTATCTAGTTAAAAAAAAACAATACCGCTATTGGCTATCACTAATTAGCTTCCCGAGTTTACCAATATCGACCTGAAGCACACCGCTTGCGCAATCGCGACTATGTTCGTATCGCCTATATTTTATCGTAAGTGGATATTTGTAAATTCGTCAAGCTAACTACAGTTAATTTGCTTGTTGCTAGATATGTATGTAGTCTTTGTATGGATAATAACCAATAGTATATAGAGTTTCAGTGATCGCTTGTCTGGAGTGCAATTTGGGCAGCTACACGAGAATAAGCCCCCACGCCATTGGCTGTGGCAGTTAGAATTCAAGTTACAATTCAGGCTCAACCAATGAGCTTGAATTGTTGTACAGCTGCACAATGTTTTGATACAGAGTGACACTTTGAAACCCGAATTTAAGGACTATAAACACAGGCAGAGTAAACATGTCAGTGAGCCTTTTTCAATGATAGGAAGGGATTTCATTGTAATAATGTTCTTTTTTATATTTATTTCAGATTTTTTCCCTTTTTCTCCCAATGTGGTAGACAATTGTACCCCATCTGATTCATTCAATTAGACTCAGTATTAGATACACCGTCTACACCCGTCTGGTCTCATGCTCGTGACCGTGATTCCGAGGCGCCCAAGATGTGGCGATCTATTAACCTTGCCAAGTCCCTCCCTCTGGAGGACCGGGAATCGAACCCCAGTCCCCAGTGTGCAACTGCAGCAAACTGCAACCACAAGTCTGCTGCATCTTAGCCTGTTGCGCCACCACGGCCCCCTTGTAAAAATGTTTTAACACAAAAATCGTACCTATTATACCTTATAATATAAGTGGTTAATATTCACATCAAGCATCAGAATGTGGAAAAAATGTGATGTCTATGATATGATATGAACCGTGGTATGATTGTTGGTGGCAGATGGGCTGGTTTGAGTATTTTCGTTACTGCTGATCTACTGGCATTTTCATGTACAACAGTCTCTAGAGTTTACTCAGAATGGTGCGGAAAACTAAAAAACATCCTGCGAGCGGCACTTCTGCAGATGGAAACGCCTTGTTAATGAGAGAGGGCAACAGAGAATGGCCAGACTATGGTCTATGGAATCTCGATTTCTGCTGAAGCATACAGACGGTAGGGTCAGAATTCGGTGCCAACAGCAAGAATCTATGGACCTGCCTTGTGTCAACAGTCCAGGCTGTTAGCGGTGGTGTTATGATTAGGGGAATGTTTTCTTGGCATACTTTGGGCCCGTTAACACCAATCAATCATCACCACAGCCAATTTGAGTTTTGTTGCTGACCAAGTGCATCCCTTCATGGCCACAATATACCCATCTTCTAGTGGCTACTTCCAGCATGATAATGCACCATGACACAAAGTCTCAAACTGGTTCATGAACATGACAATGAGTTCAGTGTTCTTCAGTGGCCTTCCCAGTCACTGGATCTGAAACCAATAGAACACCTTTGGAATGTGGTAGAATGGGAGATTCGCAGCATGAATGTGCATCTGCCAAATCTGCAGAAATTGCGTGATGCAATCATGTAGACATGGAACAGAATCTCAAATGTGGAATCCATACCACAAAGAACTACCAGAACAACCGGAATGAAAGGGTTCATGTATCATTACTCTCACTGATAATCTCATGGGTGAGAGAATAGAGTGGCACCAGGCTTCCAGGGCTTCAGCCAGGAATCTTTTTGGACTAGCCCCAAATCTTTTTGAGTGTTCTCGCTGTGTGCAGAGTTCTTTGCTTACTTCCTCACTGACTGATAATAACATAAGCACTGAACTTACCTGCTACATTAAGTAGATATGTCTAAATTAGTTTGATGGCAATCTATGAGATTGTTTGAGATTATATAGCCTGGATTTTATGGTTGTTAAAGCATTTGGTTTAGAAAAACGATGTGGTAGAAATATCTTAAATAGGTTTTTGTCCATCCGTTGGTGGTTGTATATGCATCCATTGCATTATGCAGAATATTTTCCCATTTGCCATTTCATCTGGCAAAAAGAATCATTCTATAACATGTAAATATTTCTTAAATTCCTACAAACAACACAATTTATCAAATTTGAATATGAGAAAAGTGTAAAAAGAACTATTACATGTTATTATTTGATGTATGCGTAGATGACGTGAGGATATATGGTACTTTGGGAGTTGGTAACATAATTTAGAGAAAAGTGAGATGAACAAAAGGCCTACTGCTTAAATGGTTATACAAATAACTATTTTGATCCAATCTACTGTACTGTTATTAGGCTCCTTGTTTATTTTATTTATACATACAGACTGATAAACATTACAGCAATTTAACCTGTGAGGTAAAATGCATGGAATGCCCCATCCCAGCTCAACCCAAATTACTTTGGCTCAGCCTCTTTATGTATTCTCATGAAGTGACTGAGTAGAAAAAATTGCTGCCACTTCTTTTGTGCTGAAACTACAGCTGTCGGTATGAAATGTGTGATCTCTTCTTGTCTACATAACAGAAAAAAAACATGACAGTTGTCTAGTGTGTCTCCTGCCATGGTTTTTTGTTGTCTGTCCACTGTTACCAGTCGAGATATGGGAGGGTTTTCTCTGGAATGGACTTCAGGAACCTCCTGTGGTTGGTCTCCCTCACCGTCACGTTGATCGGAATGCGTATTCTCTGTGACTTGACCTCAGTTTAAGAGCATCTGAGAAAGACTAGAAGTGGACTTTTGTCTAAATAACGTCCATTGTATCTGCTTCCTAAGGTCAGCATTGTGTGTGGTGGTTTAAATGCCACAGAATATCTTTTTCTTCTTTCAGGGGAATTGTAATGCCTTAGCATTCCTTAGCTATTAAGTGTAAGTTGCCTAACTAGTTTTTTGTGACTTCAGAATTCAATTATGGACAGTGCTCGAGTGTTCGGGCAAAACGGCAGTGTGACAGATGATTAAGGTGGTGTGGTTGTTGGGTCTGATTTTGCAGGACAGAGCGGTTGGCCAGGAACATAATGGATGATATCGGGGACCACGACATTGTGGTGCTGTGCGTGCTGAAGGGCGGGTACAAGTTCTGTGCTGACCTGGTGGAGTTCATCAAGGCTTTGAGCCGCAACTCCAACAAATCTCTGCTCATGAGGGTCGACTTCATCCGGCTCAAGAGCTACTTAGTGAGTATACGGTGGGCGTCCACACATCTTTTCTGTGGATTTCATTCCATAACGTTCCATTACATCTTATTTATTGAAAGTGGTGTACAAAAAGGTGCATGTTCAGGTCATTCGAACAAACTAGAAAACAGGTTGGATAAGCTACAATTCACAAACAATCAGCCATGCATGAATGTTATTCCCAAGTCAAATGTTATGCCCTAGGCAAATGGGCCAAGTCAGTAAGGAATTACTGTACCCTACTGTACCCAGTCTCACAGCTGCACAAAACTGAATCAGGATCCGAAACAGTGGGGTGCATAATGGAACTTCTTTAAATCTCTAATGGAGAAAGAAGAGGTCTGAGCTCTGAAAAGCCATCTGCCCTCTTACTCAGATAAACTATTTAAAGAATATTTTGTGAAAACAAGTATAACACATTATATTTTCTGGAAGAATGTGGCATGAATTAATATGCAAATTGACCTCAGGGGTAAGTGCTGTTATTGTAAGCATACAACCAAATTCTGTGACCCTGTTCAGTTGGCTGTTATTAGGTTATTCTTAGTTATTTACATGTCCCATCGTCCTAATTGGGTGTCACTGCAGTGTGAAATGGGAACAAAGTTTGGCTGCTCTCCCAAATAAAACAGGTTGGTTTGGAGCAAGTGTTCTGTGTCTCTCCACATCTGATGCAGATCAGGTCATGTATAACTTGTGTCTCCTGCCACAGGCCAGGTTCTCCTAGTTGCGCTCATGTAAACAATGCCACTCCCTGTGGGGCTGAAGTGAATGCCATCACTCCCAATGGTGGGGTCAGGTTAATGACATCACTCCCAGTGTGGCAGTGGTGAGTACTGTCTTTCCCAGTAGGGGGTCAGGTTAATGCCATCACTCCCAGTTGCCAGTGGGATTCAGGTTAATAACATCACTCTCAGTGGGGTTCAGGTTAATGACATCACTCTCAGTGGGGTTCAGGTTAATGACATCACTCTCAGTGGAGTTCAGGTTAATGACATCACTCTCACTGGGGTTCAGTTTAATAACATTGCTCTCAGTGGGGCTCAAGTGAGTCTCATCGCCACCTCCATTTTCAGTTTGGGAGAGAGCACGCAGCTGCGACTTCTTATCACAGATGAGGCACTCGGCCACCCCCCTGAGCTCCTGTTTGAGGAGATTGTGACTGACTATACATATACTGTATACACAGACCGCCTTTCCACTTATTAAAAAGCCACCTTCATAAAAGATTTGTCCTGCACAACTGGCGATTGCTTCCCCCAGGGTAAGGGAGGGTTCAGAGGGTTCACTCCCCCGCTGACTGCTTGCCACAAATGAAAGTTCCACCGATGCAGTTCTCTACCAGTTTGGCTGTTAGCTGCGGTGTGAAAAGCAGCAGGTTCAGAACACCACATCTTTTGGAGATCCCCATATGTCTACAATTTCGCAATTTGGTAGCACACACTAAGACGCCTGCAGGTTCAAATTTGGCATTCAAAATTCCAATGGAAATTGGAAATGTTCAGATCCACTATGGGTGCCACTCATCATTTAAAAACAATGCTTTGTCCTCGATTGTTTTAAGAAAGAACGTTCCATACAGTGCATTGCATAAGTACTTGGACAGTGACACATTTTTTGTTGTTTTTGTTCTGTACTGCAAATAAACAGTTGAAATAAGACAATCATTATGTTAAAAACTTTCAGCGTTCATTTGATGGTTTTTAAATCCATATTGGGTGAACCATGTAGGAATTACAGCCCTTTTCATACATAGTGCCCTCCAGTTTTATGGGACCAAATGTAATTGGACAATTAACACAAACCAAAAGAGTCATCATATTTCATATTTTATTGCAAATCAATGACTGCCTGTAGTCTCCAAACCATAGGGGCGGCCTGTAGCGTAGTGGTTAAGGTAAAGGACTGGGACACGCAAGGTCGGGGGTTTGAATCCCGGTGTAGCCACAACAAGATCCGCACAGCTGTTGGGCCCTTCAGCAAGGCCCTTAACCCTGCATTGCTCCGGGAGAGGATTGTCTCCTGTTTAGTCTAATCAACTGTACGTCACTCTGGATAAGAGCGTCTGCCAAATGACAATAATGTAATGTAATAATGTAGATATCACCAGATGCTGGATATCTTCCCTGGTGAGGTTCTGCCAGGCCTGTAGTGCAGCCCTCTTCAGCTCCTTCTTGTTTTGGTGGCTATTTTCTTTCAGTCTGGTCTTCAGCAAGTGAAATGCATGCTCATTTGGATTGAGGTCAGGTGATTGACTTGGCCAGTGAAGAACATTCTACTTCAGTGTTTCCGCTACATTCATTTAGTGATCTACAGGTCTGTTGAAGTTACAAAGCTATTTTTCTTCACCATTTGAAGGATTCTTTTGTCATCCACTACACTGGTCTTTCATGGTCTGCCGGGTCGTTTACCATTCCTGAGCTCACCAGTGTGTTCTTGATTCTTAACAATGACAACAATGATTTTGACACACATAATTGTCTATGTCTCTGATTTGATTTATTCTTGATTATTTTTAAACCTAATAATGGCCTGCTTTACTAGCATTGACACTTATTTGGTCCTCTTGTTGAGAGATAACAACAGACTACAAATGCAGATGGTACTCATAGAATTAACTCAACCTTTTGCCCTTTGATGCATGAACTAATGATGAAACTTAACACACCTGTCCAATAACCATGGGACTATGTATAAAAATGGCTACAATTCCTGCACTGTAAAACCAATGTGGATGTAAAAATCCTCAAATTAAAGTCTGCATTTTAACTTCGTAGTTGTTTTATTTCAATTTCAATGTGCTGGAGTAGTGAGCCAAAACAACAAAAAATATGTCACTGTCCAAATACTTATGGAGAGCACTGTATATACTCACTAAATTTGTATTTGTTTTACAGTTTCTACAAGGTAGGGTGCACCAAAAATCCCTGCTATATTTGTGAGAAAGCATAACTAGGGATCATTTACCATGGTGGTACCATTTACCACCAGTTGAAAGACTAGTGCTTTAGCAGTTTATATTTTACTTTTGACCCTCACCCCGACAACTCTCCCACAGTATGATCTTGAATGCATTATATAAGGATTGCAACAATTGATATATTCAGCGCTTTATCTCCTGGGGCTGGGTGTCCTGAGTCCTATTGCATGTGCACAGTGCAGATGGCGGCATTTTGTGATTGATGCCTGCTGGCGTTCTGCAGTGCTTCAGTTAGTGAACAGATATATTTCATATTTAGGTCATAAATGTACCCTTCATATAATACCAGTGCTCTTTTGTCCACAGTGTTGGGTGTTTTTATGATCTGAGTGAATGAAACATTTGTCTCAAGCATGTGACCCAGAGGGATTTAAACTTGCATTACGATCAATGTTCTTGTGGGGTCGCCGTAGCTGCTTGATTAGCGCAAATCACCTGACTAAACATACAGTTAGTGGTTAATTGTGACCCTCATGAAACAATTTGTTTTCCTATGGAGAAATAGGAAAGTAAACATGGATGATGAATTTCAACCAAAACTGTTTGATTGACTTTGAGAGCACCAGTATCCATATGTTGCACTGTGCACAGATGGATTCATTTGGATTCATCATGAATTCATGGTTCAGATTTTGCAGTTCATCCATATGCAGTCAACAACATTTCCAATCAAAAAACATAAATAACACTCTTGTTTTCTTGGAGATCATCTATTAGCTGGGCACGAGAGAGCTTTGAGTGGTGGAAAGATGTCATCCACAACTTTACCACGTGTCCACATTTTTTAGTACAACCATTCCAGCTAAAAACTCTGCAACCCCAAATTACATCATTCATTTCTCAATAGACATGCAGTCTATAGGAGGGCAATCTCCTCTGCAAAACAGCTTGGTTAGAAGCTTGTGCTGTAGGCTGCTAATGCACATACTGTAGAAAATATAAAGTGTTATATAGTAGTAGTGCAATGTATTCAAGATAATGTAGCAAGAAGTGCTACACTAGCAAGCAGTGGCCATTTGTGTTCTAGGTGGATTTCAACAATGTGACTGCATTCTCAGATAACAGAAGTTGCATGTTGAAAACATACCTGGCAATCCTCAAAGGCTTGTTGCTTAATGCAGTCAATTTCACCTGCAAAATCCACATTGTGACACTGGTGTGTGGTATTTAGCCAGGCAAGTTATCCAAAGGTGGCAAACTTGCGGGAGTTATTAAAAAGGGTTTTTAAGTGTCTGGGTAGAAAGCTGTGCTATGCAGAACTTCTAAGGAAAAAGGATCTGTTCAAAATGAGAAGGGAGCAATTGGTATTCTGATGTGTCATGTTATTCTCAAAACCTCAATTTCTATTCCAGAGTCATGCACCTGGAGATGGACATCTCTGCTGAGCTGGGACAGTTTAGGGAAGCAACAAAGGATTTAGGGGCAAATGCACCATCACAATAATCTGCTGGTTTTTGGACAGTGAAATCAGAATAAGCGAAACATACAATGGAGATTCAACAACTAATGAAGTAATACCAAACCCGGACTCTGCAGACAAACACTACAGTCAGCACAATAATTAGCCAACAAGTCAAAACGTTCAGTGTAGTTACACAGGAACTGACATGTTAAAGCCCTGTTTCAACCGGCACATGAATGCCTTGAGGCTGTTAGGGCTTTTGTCTCCAAGAAAGTCTGCACACTTGGCCTGACAAAACTCCATCTAGACTTCCAGGAATTAACAAAAACGGTTACATTTTAAGCTATTGCAGATAAAAATGGCACTACAGTGGCGCTGGGGGAGTTCGGGGACAGAGGCACACAAATCTCTTAAGTTTCGTGCAGAAGGCAAAATTATACTTGTCTCTAAATCAAGCATTTAATTTAGATTCCCACCACACAAGTGCTGTGCTGTCAGGTGTCCTGGGTCTCCCTGTATAGCAGAGTGTCTATTGATCCGCTCAGCCCCCGGGGAGAAAGGCTAAGATTAACTGGGCTGCATTCTGTGGAAGATCGCCCTGCATGTGTCTTTGTCAGTAGGCAGCTAATGAGATTTCTGCTTTAATCTAACTTTTGAGTGCAACTTTTTTGTATGGAGATTTCAGTTTTTGATTTTTAATAAATTTGCAAAAATGTCAAAAAACATGTATTCACTTTGTCATTATAGATTATTGAGTGTAGACTGATGCGCGCAAAAATTGTATCCATTTAAAATGAAATCTACAACACAATAAAGTGTGCAAATACTTTATTGTGAATACCTTCTGAAGCCAGTCACTGTGTTGAATCTGGTGGATTCGCAGTAGCATCAGGAAGGGTTCATGTGCAGAGTATGTAAGATGCCTCTGACTTTTACTGTTGTTTGTTACTCAGTCCTGAGATGATCTCCCTCAATGGGAGAGTGCCAGGGTGGACAGTGCTATGTGATTCATAGTTGCCAAGCTGTTGGAGTGACCGGTATGCTTCTGCCTTGTCTGTTGGTGGTTGCAGTTGTGAAATGTTTTTGCCATCTTTTGTAGTTAGTTTACTGCTGCCAGAAGCACCATCCCCCTTCCTGGCCATAGCCCCACCACTTTCCACCCACAGCTGTTCAATCAAAGCCGTGGTGTGAAAAATATGTCCAAGTTCAGCACAACAGATTTGGTGAAGTGTAATTTTGCAATCATTGGACAGTCACAGTAACCAAACAAGAGCCTTAGGGAGCAAACAGATAGCTAGCATTCCAGATCTTTGTGTCCCTTCTGCACATAAAACATACAAGAAAACTATTCTTCCTGAAAATGTGTGTAACATTGTAGCAAAACCACATCTGTAACATAGAAAAACCGAGATTTGATTCAACTCCTGAAACAGGAGACTGTTTCATACTTATATTGTCGGTAAATTGCTGCCTAGAAACCTCATCCCAATTTTTTACAAATCGTATTTTTTTTTAGGTGTGTTTAAAAACACTGAAACTGAATACTTCCAAAACCTCCTCCACAACCCCCACCCCCACCTTAATATATGGAGGTTTTTTCACTGCAACATTTTCATTAGTGTTAATGGCTCCCAGTGTGAGAAAAATGGGTTATGATTCTACAAGACTTGCAATGTGGAATTTAATTTTGATGTCTGTTCAGCTAATATGCATCACCTGGACCTGAGCAACCCTTATATGAGTGATCATGCAGATAATATTTTCTATTTCTGGTCTTCCTATCTGTGTTACAATATTGTTCCCACAGCAGGGAATGATATATTTTTTACATGTATAAAACTTGAATGCATTATATAAATATACAACATAGTATTTAATATCAAATGATTAAAAATGGTGCAGAAGATTTTTGAATTAGCATGTATTTAAAATCCAAAGTAAATATTCCTTGATTGAACATCTGTCAGTCTTCTCTCATTTCGCAGTCTTATCTATGTTACAGATTCACACAGGAGAGAGTGTGACTAATACCATACACCCACAAACAAAGTCAAATTGGAGGGTGTCCTAAAATGGATGTTTATGCAGCAGGTATAATATGCTTTGGAAACTGACCTCTGCTCTAGTAGTCACATTTAACGATGGATTACTCTGCTTTCTTTTCCAAATCTGACCTGTGTCTTTTCGAGGATGTCATGGTGCAGACCATGAGCTCCTCTCTCCTCTGCTGTCACCCTGAGGAAGGCAGTCATGTGACCTGGGAGGAGGGGCCATATGACTGTCAGCTTGTCCCTGACTGTCACAGTGATACTGGTGACTGGTCCTGGCCTCACCCCATCTGCTGCTCTTCATCCGCAAAACTGCCCAGTGTGTGCGCACTTGTCGGCCCGTTATCCAGTCTCGGGAACACGTTTGTGCAGTTGTGTCAGTTTAGTGAGCCGTAGATGGCTTCGCCGGTCTCTGTGTGCCATTGTGACAGAGCAGCTGGATGGATTACTATGTGGTGAAAGGCCAGATACTCCACTATGGGGCAAGTGGAAAGAAATTGGCTACGACTCTACTCTGAGTTACTGTGACTGCTGGTGATGGAAGTGTCTGCAGACTTGGAGGGAATTCTACCCAATGGGGCAAGCTCACCATTCCCTAAGACCATTGGCCTTTGCAGTGCATCAGCACTCCAAATGTACCATGGTATGGAGGTGAAAGTGTGTGTTGTGTTAGCAGCAGACCCAGGTCAAATACGTAATTGTAAAATACTTTTCTATGCTTAATTGATTTTGCCTGCTGCGATTGAGCTAATGAAGATGATTGTGCGAAAAACTAAAAAAACATCCAGTGAGCAGCAGTTCTGTGGGCAAAAAATGCCTTGTTAATGAGAGAGGTCAGAGGAGAAGGGCCAGGCTGCTTGAAGCTGACCGGAAGGTGACAGTAACGCAAATAACCACACATTACAACAGTGGTATACAAAACAGAATCTCTGAACACACATGCGTTAAACCTCTAAGTGGATGGGCTATAGCAGCAGAAGACCAATACGTCCAAAAATAAGTCTAATAAATACGTAATAAAATACTCAATGAGTGCATGTACATTATAAACCATATATTTAATTGATTTTCATATTTGATACCTCTGGGGTTAAAATCTGCGTGATTAAGACAAATGGCACTGTTATCTTCATTTACTGAAATAATCCTTCCTGTGTGGATGACTGTAGAGTAGGATCGGTGTGTACTACAGTGACAAATTTGTTTTCGCTAGCCTCTGGCCAGTCTCTCATCCCTGTAATGTTGTTCATAAAACACTGCTAAGACTCATATCACAACGCAGTCAGAATGTAATATACACTCAGTGATCTCATTATCAGGTAGACATGTGCACCAGCTTGTAAATGCAAATATCTAATCAGACAATCATGTGGACCAAACATGAGAATGGGGAAATAATGTTACAGGAGCAGTTACAAAGTACTCACTGACAGGGCTCCCAAACTTTTGCCCAGGGCTTTTTTCCTTTTTATTTATAAAAAATGTAAATAAAATTGACATTGCATTAAAACTTTAAGAAATGTGTCATGTTTAACCATTTAGAGGTGAGGTTCGCTTCTGTTCATTTCACTCTAGGGTCCCCATCGCACTTGTCCCTGTGTTCGATTTGCACTTCATTGTACGTCGCTCTGGATAAGAGCGTCTGCTAAATGCCTGTAATGTAATGTAATGTAATGCAGATATTAATTGTAAAACCCTTTTTGACCAGGGGTGCCCAAATATTTGCACAACACTATGCAGCATTTTCTGTGCATATTTATCAGTATACCAATAATTCTGGGGCCCCTGTAAATACACACAGAGGCACACACATACACACAGCAGGGCACAGACATACATACTCGCATGCAAACACACAGTCAGCTTCTAATGTTGTACATGCTGTACTGCAAGATCAGTGAATCTAGACTGAAGAGACCACCACATTCTGGGCTTATTCTAGTCAAGAAAATGGGGTCAAGTTGCCACATGGCGCCCCTGGTGAATTCCCACTGTTCAGAAATCTCCTTTAAGAGGCCTGCTTGTGGCTAAGTGCAGCAGATCAGAGAGTAGCACAGCGATTACATCACAACATCGGAGAGCTGCTTGACCTCCTGCTAAGGAACTGACTGGAAACCAAGTCGGCTCATTTTTGTTCCGAACAAAAGGACTTCTAATCCTATGCATGCTTTTCGCAATAACAGTCAATGTAAGGACATTCAAAGTTGTCAGGAATGGGGCATATCATATCTCATCAAACAGCAAAATGTGTTCATTGCAGCCCTGTGATTTTACCTGTGTGCTTCTTGTAGAATGACCATTCCACTGAAGACATGCACATCCTGGGTGGGGAGGATCTCTCTGTCCTCAGTGGGAAGGTATGTATGGCAGAGTTTGGGACAGGCTGCCCTGTTGTGAGGCTGCATTCAACCAGCAGCATACTGTAGTTTCACATGGGCAAGGTGACCAATATTGCATGCAGTAATTGCACAATATAGAACTGCTGGTGGGTAGGATGTCATTCTCATTATGAGAACACAATATATGGTGGTAAGCACTTTATATGTATTAATACATGATATAAAACAGTGGGAAGAAACTAATGAAGAAACAAATTTTATTTTTTTCTTTAGCATGATTATATTTCCTTATTCCCTTGGCTCTGTTAATATCAAATATTTAATCAAAGAACTGTGTGCATAAACTATCTGGCTTGAAGAAAACTTATTTTACTGATAATACATGTGTTTACAGGCTGCTTTTCAGGTTTCAGTTTACAGCTTTCTGGTGAAAAGCTTCTAGAATAATCTTTTTTCAAAAATTCCCCAAAAAGCCATAGTGCTCTGGATTCATGCTAGCATAGTTTTCAGAGTAACACAGTAATGGTGCCTCTTTGATCTCGGTCGCTCTTTGAACAAACTATGATCGGGACAGCTGAGGTCATTTTCTGTGTGATGCTGACTCCCCTCTGTATTTGACCGTGAGATCATACCTGCTCAATGATATTTGTGGTCTCCAACTGAGTCAGGGCAGATGTGAAGGGATGGGCCCAGTGGAGACAGGTCAAGGAGAGGTCTGTAGTGTTTGTAGAACGCAGACAGATCCAGAGACATTCTGGATCCAGACTACATCATTGTGTCTTTGACCAATTTCCAGAATAGCAGTGCTAGGGCATTCATTAATTCATTCAATTAAATCTGTTCTTCAATTTTTGGTTTGGCATGTCATATCCTTGCAATTTTAGTCGCCATCCACAAGGAGGAGCTCTCTCACAGAAATAAATGTCATCTTGGGTAAGGCTGGATCTCTGAGAGATAGCATAGCTAGGATGCCTATCAGGTTTTCAGACCGCTGAATACCAACTCCTCAGTACACACACACACACACACACACACACACAACACACAACTGAGAATGAACACACTCACACACAAACACCTGCACGCACACGCACACACTCACACACACACAACACACAATTGAGAATGAACACACTCACACACAAACACCTGCACGCACACGCACACACTCACACACACACGCACAATACTGAAAGTCTGTCTCAGTACAGCTGTTTTGTTTGGCCAGAGGTGACTCGGGGTCCCCCGGTGGTCAACATTTCTTTTTTTTTAAATTCCTTGTCATTGTGTTTTCTTACAGAGGATACTTTGTTATTCTGGTTAACACTCTGCCTGGGTGAGAATGAGTCACTCCTTTGCGCTGAGAGAGAGCAATGTGTCCGCAGGGCAGTATTAATCAGCTGGTTTACAGTATCTTTTATATCACAGGGTTAGAAGCCTTTTAGTGCCCCAAATGTACTGTGTCAAACGAATGATCCAAACCTAATATGCGCCCTAAAATTAGGAAACCTCATCTCCACAGCTCTGTTTTGTTGATGACTACGGAGGTACTGGGGGTTAGGACATCGTGGGGGATATGGTTTGTAACCCCTCTAGTCTGAATACTGTCAGAGAATCAAGAGGACACAGGCCTCTCTGATGTCAGGATAAACCTCGCTTACAGCTCTTGAGTTCTGTTTGTAAGTCTGCATCTCTTTGTAGGGCAGGCTTTTGTTATTTGTTTATTAGTTAATGTTGCTTGATATGTTTATGCATAAAAAAAAAAAAAGATTTAAAGGGTAAAACAGTCAGCAAGAACAGTCCTCTGATTGCCCTTGTGGATTCAGTGATGCCTTGTGACTCACCCTGAATTGAAAGATGAGGCGTGTTCTCTGCCACCAAGCTTCAGTGTGATCCAGTGTGTCAGCACATGCGTTTGAAGGTATTCCCTTTCTGTTTATTTGCCTGTGTTCAGTCAAGTTTTTGCTTTGGTAATAGTCATTCATTCATTCATTCGTTCATTCAAAGGTTATTTTGTTTCTCAGACTGAAGGATATGTAGCATCAGCTTTGACCATTACATTTTCTGGTAGCCAATCACAGCCTGCCCCCCAGCCTGACATTACAGGTTCAGAAAACCCAAAACAAAAGTATTTTGTTCCAGTCACTTGGATTTGCCACAATTCTTCGGCCACGATGTAGAATAAAATGGTGAAATCAGCTGGCTGAGTTCACAGGTGAAACAAATACCCGGCAAGGACTTTCGTCTGTGTGGACTGAAGGAGTGGAATCTGCCCATCTCGTTCCAAAGTCTTGGTCACACAATCCCATAATGCTCTGCAATGAAACCTTGTGCTAATGTCCAGGGTGTAGGAAGTGCTTCCATGTACCTGGGGTCCTGCCAGTAGGCGACGTGCGTGATCGGTAGCAGTGCGTCATTTACATAACTCTCCGTGTGGGCGTTTGGACTGTTATTTATGTGCTATTGTGCATTTTGTCCAATACAGATGGCATGTGAATCTGCAGTCCGGTGAGCAGAGTGGGGTTCTGTACATGGAAGGAGGGGGTGGTGTTTGTGGGTGGAATGAAGCTGTGCTTCCTCATCTAGTGCTGTTTTTGCCTGATCTTATGAACCAGACTTGGGTCAAATATGTAGTTGTGTTGGATGCAAATACTTTTCTGCGCTCAATTGATCTTGCCTGGTGCAGTTGAGCCAACCGAGAGAACCAGAAAGCAGGGTTTGCACTTTTTTTGGAATATTTCATAGGTTCCAATACACCAGACGAGCTCAGTATAGCATAGAACAATATTTGAATCCAAAACAGTTACGTATTTGACCCAGGTCTGTTGTGAACTGATCAGCTGATCCGTTCGAAATGAGTCACACAGGGATGTGTGCAAAATGAGAAACAGCAGGTCAATTGTGCAGGGTTTTATTTTTTATTTTTATGAAAACATTGTTCCTCCTTGTTACATAATACTGATCAGGTGTAGGCCCAGAAGACTTGGAATTGTGCCCACTCTTTCTCTGTACTTAAGTCTCAGTCCCCAGATACACTGTATCCAACAAAGACCTTATAACACAGGGGGGAGGGGCAGCTCTCTCAACGTGGGAGAAGGGGTTAACGCTGATGAATGATGTGTTTGTGGCTCACTATCAGTAAAAAGAATCATGCAATGGGCCTGCATCTGTTTGTCTGTAAGAGCTATCGTTTTAGAGTGGGAGTCCAGAATGTCATTTTATTGCCGCCATATGAGGAAAATTAGGAACAGCAAGAAGATTATACAATTCAGCGAACAGTCCAATCCAAATGACAAAATTAAACAACATTTTTTTAGATCATTTATTTCAGTTGTTTAATATTTTTATCTGGAAAATACAGAGTAAAAAAACTCCAGTAAAAGTATTACACCAGGTTTTGGTGGTGTACATTTGACATTGTGTAAGTGTAAGTGTACCTCTTGGATTTGTGAACAAAGTTCAATTAACATTTTACTGTCACATTCGAAGCCAAGTTAATTGTAATAGCCACTACTTTAAACAGAGCAATGTATTTAAAAATGTGCTGAAATTATTAACAGAGAGAATAAAGCAGATTGAAATGTTGCAGTTGGTGTAACATTACGATATATCATATAAATAAACCAGTTCTGTTATACTACAGTAGAGTAATGTGAGAAGTTTTATGTTCACTGTGAAACCAGTACAAGAGCTCACATGGTTTTGGGAACAGTGTCTTTTCTATTTGGATAAAGTCATACTGCACTTGTGCTGTGAATTTTGTCATTTCTGTACATCTATATATGTGTATGAATTTTCCTTCCTTGCTGTTGCTAATTTTTGTTCTCTTTTTTTTGCTTTGCTTTGGCATACCTTGTTTCCTTGAAGAACGTTTTGATTGTTGAGGTGAGTAAACTTCACATTATGTTTTGAGTCCACTTTACAGAGTATAACGCTGTTCTGTGTGGCATTATTTACTGTACAAGAAGGTGGCATTCCGAACTCATGACTTCATCCAGCCAGATACCCCGCCACATACGGTACATTTCAGAGAAAGTCCATCATAACAAATCATATAACCGGCTCTTGTTTGCAGAAAGCATGAAAGAGAAAAAAGTTAATTGGACATTTCTGCCCAGATAGATTCCCCCTTGAAATAGCGCAGAAACTGTCTTTTCAACAGACAGAAAACAAAGGATATAGTTATTACTTTAGACAGCGTATCAAATAAATTGGTTCAGCAGTCAAAGCCCTTCTCCTGTATATCTAATGATGGAAGGGAATGCATCTGAAATACTGCACAGGGAGATACTGGAGCTGCAAAGAACGTCAAAGAAAATCATCTAATTTCAGTCCTCACCGACTATTTAGAAGTTATTGTTGCTTAATATGTCTGACCTAGTTTCAGTGTTGTAGTAATATTTTACTGTTTGTTGTAACTTTTTAAACTTTAAACCACAGAGAAGACCAAAGGAAATAAGGTCTTGTGGTTGCTTATTTAAAAACATTTTTTCCAAACCTTGTCAGCCATCACAGACATCCTAGAGGGTGTTTTTGATAGCTGATCATGGGGAAGTTTATCACATTTTCATAATTGCTCCTGATTGATGAGTCTTTTTTGTTATGTAAGCTCAGCTTGTAAAAAAGGTTGCATTGCAGAATCACCTGGGTATTATGGTTATGAATGCAAACAGTGGCTGGTTTTGGTAAGCAGAAGCCCTGATGCACATGCTGTAACAGTGGAGGGGGATAATTATGTGTTTTATATTAACAAAGAAATTACACAAAGCCATTTGGTCTCCTCACCTCAACTGTTCCCTTCGAGTTGTGAGATTTGTTACCATGGCATTTGGACATTTTCCTGCCTGTGTCATCATACTTTTTATGATCTACAATCCCCTTCAAAAGTATTGGAACAGTAAGGTCAATTTGTTTTTGGTACACACTTAAGACAATTGATTTTGAGTCAAAATATGTACATGAGATGACAGACCGAATTTCAGCTTTTATTTCCTGTTTTCTTTTTTCTTTTTTAAGAAACTTAAAACATATCACCTTTTGTATCGGACCACCAAATTTTTAGGTGAGCAAAAGTATTGGAACATGTGACTGCAGGTGTTGCTTGTTGCCCAGATGTGTCCTGTGATGACCTGATTGATTTCTTAAACAATAAATAGTTCTGAATGTCTACTCTTGGTTTTAGCTTTGGGTTTTGCCTGTGAAGAGTCCATTTGTGTTCGAAAAGATAAACCAACCAGAGAGCTGTCTTTGGGCAAGCCATTTTGAATCTTAGAAAAGAGGCAAAATCTATCAGAGACGTTGTCCAAGCATTGGGGATAGCTTGTCCAACAATTTGGAATGTCTGGAAAAAGAAAGAAACCACTGTCGAGTTGAGCAACAGACTTCAAACAGGTTGACCAAAGAAAACAACAGCAGTTAATCACAGAAACATTGTGGAAGCTCTGAAGAAAAACCCCAAAACATTAGTCGGTGACATCACAAACATTCTCCACAGGGCAGGGGTGATGGTATCTCAATCAACCATTCAAAGAAGACTTAAGAGAGCAGCAATATAGAGGCTATATCACAAGATGCAAACCACTCATCAGTAGTAAGAATCAGAAGGCAAGATTACAATTTGCAAAGAAGTACAGAGATGAGCCACACAAGTTCTGGAACAAAGTTTTATGGAGTAATGAGACCAAGATTATCCACTACCAAAGTGATGGAAAGGCCAAAATGTGGGGAAAGAAGGGATCTGCTCATGATCCAAGACAATGAGTCAACACACACTGACAACACAACAAAGGACTTCATTAGGGAGAAAGAGTGGACTGGCCAAGTCAGTCACCTTAACTCAATTGAGCATGCATTTCAACTCCTGAAGAGGAGATGGAAGGGAAACCTCCCCCACCCGAAACAAACAACAGTAGAAAGGGGCTTCAGTAAAAACCTGGAAAATAATCAGAAAAGAAGAATGCAATAGTTTGTTGATTTCAATGGGTTGCAGGCTTGATGCAGTTATTGCAGGCAAGGGATTGCTACCAAATATTAAGTGATATTCACTTAAATACTTTTGCTCACCTAAAAATTGGGTGGTCTGATACCAAAGGTGCTATGTTCTAAATAGCTTAACACATCTAGGTGTAAATATCAGGAAATAAAAGCTGAAATTCTGAACTCTTGTCTCGTTTTCTTGTGTTTTCGTGATCTTTTTTTATCTCAACCTCAAATGTATTCAGTATATTGCAGAAACAAAGGAATTGGCCTTGATGTTCCAATACTTTTGCAGGGGACTGTCGATAGAATTTCTGGGTAAAACACATGACAAATGTGTGAACAGCAGAAAAAAGATCCATTATAGCTGCTTGTTTCTCAGAACAGAAGGAGCGGGTGTTTTGGGGTGAACAATAGGTCATGAATGATTTGAAATGTCTGGTATGTGATATAAGCAAGTCTTTTATTTTTGTTTGTGGTTTGGTCTTATACCGGCTTTTGCTTTTAGAGGTCCCTCATCTATTTTTCTTTTTTCTCTCTCATGTACATGCCCACACATCCACACACACACACCCCCACACACACATACACACAAGGTCATTACTATGTCCTCTCTCCCTGCAGGCTATAGTGGACACCGGAAAGACCATGAATGCACTTCTTAAGTACGTTGAGGCCTTCCAGCCGAAGATGGTGAGAGTAGCCGGGTATGTGTGGGCCAGAGGTCATGCCTTTGAGGGCAAAGGCTTTGGTGGCATGTCATTGTCCCTCTGGCACTCTCAACAGAGTGTTGTAAAAATTTGCAGTAGTTCACTGCTTTTTAGAGACTGTGAAGCCATGCTGTGCTATGACACTCAGGATTTTCTGAGTTTCTGCAAGGATATTAATAAAGGGATAGGATGTTATTGTCATTACCTTTTGCAGGAACCAGCCAAGAGATACAGCTACAGTAAAGTAAATAAGTCTACTGACTGATACCAGTACAGTAAAGCAATACCAACAATGATTAGAGTGTACCTTCTGGCTATTCCTCTTAGATACTGCCAGGGACTCAATAGGTATAGCTAAAAATGTATCCTCCAATCTCCATTCTGTTGCTTATTACCCACATGCCCATTGATTAGTGGATCTCATCTTCAGTTTCTGTGCAGAATGTGATGACAACACCCTATCCACATTCTATTAACCCCGATCGGTGTTGTGAGTATTCCACTGTTTGTGTTTCAGTTTGCTGGTGAAGAGGGTGGCCAATGGAGTGGGAAGACTTCCTGACTGTGTGTAGCTCTCATTTTCATAATTTTACTGTACTAGTTGTCAGAACATGAATTGTTTCCTGAAACAAATATAATTAATTTAAGATTGAATTTTCCTAATAATCTTTGTCAGATAAATGCAATCTTCTCTTCTGTTTGTCTCAACAGATGTGGGATTTGAAATCCCAAATCTCTTTGTCGTTGGTTACGCCTTGGACTACAATGAATATTTCCGAGACCTCAATGTAAGACCGTAATTTGACCACATCAAATCCCACTGTTTCTTGAAATTATTTAATGAATTGGTGTCTGTAAGACACCTGCATGTCCCGCACCAAGCATGTGGTGGTTAAAAACATAACTTAAGCACAACAAACAAAAGGGAACGGACAGTCTGCTTCTCTTCATGAGAAACCTGACCTAAAGGGAACTGAAATGACCAAACAGGTATTCCTTCTGGTGAATTTGCATGAGCAAATACACTGCGCACATGTTTTACATATAGACTGTATCCAGTTTTCCCAAAACGCACGCGAACAAGCTGGTCTTATTTTTGTCCACCTACTAATTCACCAGTTGCTGCAGAGGACTAAAACAACATAGGTGCTGTAAATTGTTATCCAAATAATAATAATAATAATAATAATGAATAATTAATAAATTAATATATACTGATATACTATGAATATATGCCCGGCCAAAACCATTATTGGCCAATCAGAAAGAATAACTGTATCACAGTGTACAATCAGCAGAGCCAAAAAAAGCTTGATCAGAGCCAAAAAGTTTGAACATATTTCTCACTCACTCACTTTTGAAATCAATCAGTGTTAGTTTTTCTCATAGTTAATAGTGTTGCCCTCTCACCCTTCTATCCGACTTTGTATGAGTTACTCCAACTCCAGGAAATATGAAATGATCTGCTTTATGATGTGGTATTTATAATTAGTAAGTCATTCCCATCATGCTCCGCAACATAGATACTGTATATGAAGGAGGAAGTCAGAAAGTATGCATACAGATTGATTTTGAACCCTATTAATACGTGCAATGGCATTCAACTCACAACCAATGGAGAAACAATATAGACAGTCTTATTGAATTTTAGTCATATCATAACTTTCATCGAGGATAATTCAAGTTTCACTGAGGTTTCACATTCTATATTATACAAGGCATTAATGTGGGTAACAGCATGTATCAATGGTGGGACGGTTCTTTAGTTGAAATGGCATTAGACTCACTGTCTCTCTGAAACTAATGCAAGTTTCCTTCCCAAAAAACGTCCAAATAAAATGCATGGTGCTTATCTGTGAGGTGCTCTGTGGTAATTATCTAAAGTGGGTTTGGACATCTCTCTGTCATTGTTTTCCAAACTTGGCATCCTGCTGTGACGCATTGATTCCATATATTGGAAGGAAGGCTAAATGCTGGGATGTTAAAGGTCAGCTTTTCTTATCCGACAGAAGCAAAGCTTGAGGGCTTTGCAGCTTCAGGAAAAGCATACTGATATCAGGGATTAATAGATGATTGATTTTGTTTCCATTATATTATTCTTAAACTTCCTTAACGACAACTGGTTATTCTCTCAGGATTTGGCACTCTCCAAATCATGCAGATGTCATGTCACGTATGTAGTTCCTGTTACACAACTATTTGTATAACAGGAACTACATACGTGAAAGTGTATGCAAGAGATTAAAGTGGTTAAAGTGTATGCAAGACATTTGGCAACAAAATGAAAAGCATGTATGGTCCACAATGGTGTAGAGGTGACTTATGACATATTTTGACGTTGCAGTATATTCATCTGACGTTCCAATCTTCTCCTTCCTTCCATTATCTATTACCTATCTATAGCCAACATAGTTCTGTTCTTTATGTTTTTGGCAAAATGCATAATCCATGCGAGATGAGCACCGTGCCTTTAATGTGATTTATTTAAGCTGACGCAGCGTTAAACATATTTCACATATTTCGTTGAAGTGCCTTATGTGTAACTGAATATTTGAATTGAAAATGTTTTTCTTCCTCCCTCCCCCAAAGCATATATGTGTAATCAGTGAACAAGGGAAGATGAAGTACAAGGTTTGAGGAGCACAAACAGCAGCGTCTTATGGACTTACCACTGAAACTCGGTGAAAAGGAAGTACATAATCACATTTGTTCCATTTGTGTTCCTCTGAGGATTGGTTCAAACCATTTTGCAGCCATATTATATACTCCAGACTATAGCAGTGCTCCTGATGTGCCTTTGATATTGCAAAAAAGTTAAATAATGTACAAAATTCTGTTTTTTTTAAACTAGCTTTGCTATTGTGAACTTTTTCCATGCTGTATACCGTGTGCTTGCTTGACAGTGAAATTAATTTAGATATGTGCCATTTTAAATATGTTCCTGTTCTTCAGCTTATTAGCGGTTTATTGAGTTTATCTTGTATTTTAAAGCCTGTTGTATGTTGTGATGTCCAATGGCTGGATGAACTACTACCTATGCATTATTCTAAAGCTGTGTGGCTCAAATTTGTATCTAATAGTTGTAATACAAATATAATATCTAATTACAGGTTAATAAGATTCATTCAATTAATTTACACTGAATTCATTGTAAATAAATGTATGTCTGTCTTCTTACTGACATCTTTTCACCTCAGTTTTGAAGTTATCTGCCAGTTAGTTACATCTACTGTAAAGAACAATTTCTTGCAAAACCAGTTGTCTGGTTGCATGTGTGCAGATGCATATTCATTAGGCACCTATGCGTTAGCGAAATTTGCCTGTTTGTGCTGAAGTGCTTATGTAAGTTCAGTTTGTGTGCACATGAGGCATCTGAGCATATGCGCTGACTTCAGGCCTGCACGTGTGTATGTGTGGGAATGGAGTGGTGTGATACTGGAACAATGTCAGGAATCGTAGAGTAGGTGCACACAAGGAAATATCTCCCCTAGGTAATGTGTTATACTGTACTCCAGATGATTGAACATGGACGAAACTGAAGAACATTCTAGTTATATAATCACTAGTTGCCTGTGGGAGTGATGGGATAAGGATTTACATTTCTACCATCATGTTTTTATACATATGAAATTCCTATGATGATTTAGACATACCATTCCTTTTTTTTTTCCTTTTACAGTGGATTCTATTTTAGTTCATGTACTGTAGCATAACTGCTGGTATATACTGTAGTCTCCAATCAAATATGCTATATAACTGCCATGAGTGTGAACATATAACATATTGACTTTTATAATATATGTTTGCACATTATTATCATGTATTATTGAACTAAAGAACAGTGTCTCATATAAAGTTCCACTCTGACTTATGGTTGTTTTCCTGGTAGATGTGTAGAGAAAAGGGTGCAAATGAAATGGCAGCACTGATGAGACTGTAAATGATCCTCCCTGGAGAAGGTTGTCGTAAAACTGTAATGTGGGTTCTGTTGGGGGGGGGGGGGGACTGAGGGGCACAGGGGAGGGTGTGCCTTGCAATTCCAGCAGAACAAAATGTTCCTGAGCGCAGAGCTGGTGAAAACAAGACCCTCAAGGAAGAATAGGCAGTTTTCACTGTGAGAAAAGGGGTGAGCACAGGGTACAGTCCTTTTATTCAACTTGTGAATGCTGACAGTTTTCTTTGCTTCAGTCTGTCAAGAGTCTTCTTTTCCAGTGCCACATTTAAAGAAAAAAAAACAGCCCAATAGGAATGGAGTTTGTGCCTTGGGTCAAACTCATGCTTTGAGTGTTTTTTTTTTCCTCCGTAAGCATTATCGACAGCCTCAAATTTCTGTATACGTGTCAGGGTTCGACTATGGATTCCTTACCCTTCCCGAATTTAACCATTATTTTCCATCCGTGTATCCATCATAAAGTATGTCTGCAGGATTAGAAGAAGCCACAACTGCTCAGTGAGGCCATGCCTCTGTCTACTAGCCTAGCTCTGAGGCCTGGAGTCTACTGACTGACTGTCGTGGCAATATGGGTTTAACTAATAGGCCAGGCTTTGCTCTTGAGCTGATTAGGTCTCATTACAGGCAGAACTACTGCTGGCCCTGGAACATCTTCAGCGTCTTCAGCTCCAGCTCCTGCCCTCATTTGTAAATTAACTGGAAAGTTTCCCATTTGTTTAACTAATGATGGAGAAAGATGCTTCCTAAATATATTGAGACCACAGCTAAATATATTGAGAATTATGCAGGGTTATTTGATGTACAGTTTGGAAGGTGAGATGCTTATTTTCTGGCAAAGAACAAGGCCAATCAATATAGCAAGTTAAATTGGCAGAAGCCTTTCTGTTATGATAATTTACAGAAGATAATCTTGCATGGGTGCTGGGCCAACTATATGTCGGCACTTGCATCTCTCCTCAGGTATTGGTGACCTACTGGTAAGCTGGGCCAGTACACAGCTCAAGAATCCATCTGTAAGACAAACTCCTGATAATATCACTAATATTTTCCACTCCTGTGCATCGCTCTGGAAAAAAGTTAACTGATAATATTGGAATGTTATCACAGCAGCCTGTTAATGGGGCAACCCACAGCCTCGTGGCTAAGGTACATGACAGGGACCTGGAAGGTTGGTGGTTCAAGCACTTGTGTAGCCAAGAGGCAGCACAGCTGTTGGGCCCTTGAGCATTGCTCCAGGGGGGATTTTCTCATGCTCAGTCTAATCAATGGTAAGTCGCTTTGGATCGGAAGAATCAGATAAATAATAAATTATTAATTGTGATACTCTCCATTCAAACGTTGCCTATTCAATTACATTATGCGGCAAGGGCCCACAGTGAAAGACCTTAACATAAATAAGGTAAAGACCACAAGCCTAAAGCTGTCTCATTTTGGGCAAGGGCATGCTGGTACAGAGGGAAAACTTTTTTATTTATGATGTAACACTTGTTGGCCTTCCACAATTTATTAAAATCTCTAGTTGAATTTCTGTCCAAGTTGAGATAAGACACAGCCTGGTACAGCACTTAATGTGAGACCTCCCCAAGAGTATCTCTCTGTGCAGCTTTCACAAGATTTCACAAGCTTACCTGCCACCTTTTATATATTTATAACTGCTGGAAATAATAGGGATAGGAATGGATAACCACTTGCCCGGCATTTAAGGTATTTACCTTCAGATTGATCATATCACAATGTGTAAAATGTTACCTTGAAGCACACACTGACTGATTTTCTCTGGTTTTCTGAAGTACAATCTTGTATCTGCACTGCAGATAAAATGTCACTATGCATCAGACATTAACATATTGTTTTTAAATGTATATTTATATATATATATATATATATATTTATATATATTTTGCCATTGTGCTTTATTTTTCCAAACCATTGTGGAGTGGAGTGAGGTGGATTGTTTTCTGTTGTGACATAGAATGTAGCCTCTCCGATTTTTTCCAGCATAAATTAAGTCTATGCATCCCACCTTAATCTGTGTGAGGAGACACTAATCTGAAGGAATGTGCAGCTATCAGTCATGTGATTGAGAGAGTTTGGTAAAATGAGCTCTTTCTTAATCACTCAACTGAACGTCCATATAGAGTTTCTGTTCACAGAGTAGACACAGTTCCCTGGACAGCTGTTTTCAGCCAAGTTTGATTTGCATGTAACAAGTACTTTTTTACGGGACTCATTGTCCTATTTTAATATAAATACATTTAAAGTGAGGTCATTTAAGACCACCACCTATCAGTTCATTTAGTTTAGTGAGGGAGAAAACATTTACAGATTATTTTGGCATACTTCACATTTTTTAAAATGAGTATAACTTGGTAAGCACATACATAACATACCCCTGTTGTTTAGAATCTGGTTCAGTTCAACTATAGAATCTAGATCATGGAAGCTTGTTGCATTACTTCATTTTGCAAATTGGTACCTAGAAGCAACACTCCTTAACCAGCTTCACCAGTTTCAAGCAAATCAACTCAAATCAATGTATTTTTTGCTCAGGCATATTTTGACAAAACTCAAAAGTGCTGAACTAACTTAATCAAAATTCCTGTACTAGCCTTGCTTGCCTTAAAGGGAATTGTTGATATATTATGTAGCCTGCAACAGAAGTAAGATTCTGACGAATCTAGACTATTAAATGGCCCTGCCTAAACACATACAAAAAAACTTTTTGGTTATTTTTTATAAATACCTTTCACGATCACACTTTGAGTTGTAATCATATTGTAATCGTATGATGAATCATGATTTCTTGTTTTCTTTTTTGTTCTTGCTGCATAATATTGTATGGGGAAGTGGGGGAGAGTGTGGCTTCTCAGTTACAGCAGAACCTATGTTGAGCAGGTAGGTATTAGCCAGGGAAAGCAGTCCCTCACGCTGCTGAATCACAAGGCATTGTGGGCCTTAAATCCATGCAGCAGCATTAACAATGTGACCCTTTGTTTCCGTGGCCCATTCTCTCATCCCTTATCGACATCAGCACACGGACATGGTTACTTACCTCTGTACTAAATGCACCGGGCCTCCCTGGGAACCCGTCTGCCATTGTTTCTCACCTTGAAGGGAATCCACAGGCCTGCACAAAAGGGCCGAGCGAACTCTCACATGGAGGCTTTCGTAACACACCATTAGGCCGGCAAGCAAATTTGCTGAAAAGTAGGGTGCTGGACTGAAAGACTGAATTCACAAAGGAGAAAAAAGACGAGTTGTTTGAATTGTCGTGCAACTGAAAATCCAAATCCCGGTTTAGGGGTTAACAAAGAGGGTCTATTTTAGTGTACAGTAAAAGAAAACAAAAATGAGTATGTGTAATGTAGTTGGTAATAATGGTTTTACAAAGAATGAAATCTGTGAGGCTTTTATTCTCTCTGCTGTTTGCTGAAGAAGCAGTTGTCAGCTGTAAGGGGTTTATTTGCTGACTGGCTCAGCTGTTTTATAAAACAGATAAACTGCTTTGTTGATTGCAGTATTGATTGGGAGTGTGGTAACAGTTTCCAGCCTACAGTTAATCCTTGCTGTTGTTCTAAGTTTCTATTCCAAAAAAACAACATATTTTCACATAGTCTTGAATTAATTTCGGCATGTTTACAAATGCAGTCTCCTAAAGTACCCCTTCATAATCAGTAGAGCCTTATTCATAATAAACCAGTCTACAATGGAATAAACACAAAATAGACTGAAAAGAAGTCTTCACTCAATAACATATTCTGTATTGGGGGGTGGGGGGGGTTAAGGGAGTCTAGTATTTTTTTCAGCATGCTGCAGCCCCGTTGTTTAGTCGGCAGCATATTTTTTTATGATCATTAATTCCCAAAGGAATTCCCTGGCTCTGCATGTCCTCATTTGAGCTGCGAATAAAAAGAACACTTCAGCCACACCCCCGCCCCCATCCCTCCCCCCGTCCCCATCCAGAGCGGTGGCCCGACCCAGAGTGCATGATTGAAAGGAGCTCCACGGGAAGGAGGGCATTGTGGGATACTCTTGCAGTGGTGACCCCTGGAACAAAAGGCTGGAGAATCTGAATCTGAGGAACAGGTGGCCTCTCTGTGGTGAAGGGAGAAGGAGAGAAAAAAGTCTGAGATTGGAGACCTGAGAACTCGCAGATGTTTTTGTTTCACTTTTTCTTTTCTCAGGTTAGCAGTGGCCTGCAGAGTATGTGGGTACAGAAAAAGGCCTTTTTTTTTACGCATGGTAAACAAATGTAAATGAATCATCTGTGTGATACGGGCTTGGAAAGTAGTTCTAAATCTTATTATCCCCATGGACAGGCTCATTAGTGTTTTTTTGGCCATCATTTCACGCAGAGCCATAATATTATAGAGAAAGCGCAAATGTAGGAATATAGACGTAGGCGGACCACATTTGGTGATTATACTGTACAGAGCTGGAATGACACACTGTTTTCCACACTCTAGGATGCATGATAAGATCAAATCAAATGAATTTCCTCCAGCCAGAAAGCTCTTAGTACACACCCACTGACTCCACTTATATATTTGTTTTAGGAACATAAATATGAATCCCTCCCTTATTGTTGCTTCTGAGTATCTTTTTTTCTCAGTTTATCTGTACTATAAACATGTAAGGGGAGGTACCACAGGTGAAAAGAGTGATTTTGGCTGGATAGGTCAATGTTGAGATATCATGATATTAGTATAGTATTATTAGATATAGTTTCTACAACTACAGTAGTTTCATAAAATATGAACAATGGTCAAAAAGAACGCAATGTACTTAATTTAGATGTTTTTATACCAGTCATGTGAAGTACACCAAACACCAAAAACAAACTTTAACAGCCATCTCTTGTAAATTATGTTTTGGCTGTATGAAAAACATTTTTTTCCAACTTAACTTATCGATATAGCTAGCAACTTTAACATGTTGTTTTTAACCAAGATAGCTGGTAATTCACAGAATCTTTTTTGATATATTTGATCATTTCTATGTTATGGGGTATTTGAAAGAATCAGAATTTCTTGGCTCATACATTGATTTTAAAAATAATTGATCAATAGATTTTTTTTTTTTTACCTTCCAGTAAATGACCAGCTATCACACTGATCACACTGAAGCAGAAGAATCATCAAAAGTTGAAAAAGGTGTTTTAGCTAATATGAGCATTGGCATATGTTAAAAAAAAAGTCATAATACAAAACATTTTCACATTTTTGTCCATATTGAACATACAAAATATAATTTTGATTGGAGGAAATGCCTGTGGTACCTCCCCTTAATGTAGCAAAAATCTGAACTCTACAGTTTATCACTCCTAATATTTTCCATCCAAAGGAAATGCTTTTACAGGTCCAAAAATGCTTTTACATTTACTTTAACCCTTGAGTATCCCCTTTTCTTCACACAAGCTTGAAAATGAAATACCTGAAGTAAAATGGTTACTATTCTTGGACCCGTTTGACTACAGATTCCGGAATTACTCCAAATATTACTAAAACAGAGAAGCTCAAACACAGTGAAAGTGGAAGCTATTTTTCTTACCAAAACGATTCTGTTTTTGACTGGAAACAGATTATTGTGTCTGGGGCTGGTGTGCTTAAAACACAATGGAACTACAGCCAGCACACTAGAAAAATCCCATTTCAGGCTGGATCCTTATTATAAGCAAATAAAATAATAATAAAATATTTTGAGAATGTATTTAGATCCTCAACGATATAAAATAGGGTCACGTCACTGAAAGTGCCCTCTATTCCGAAATCAACAGCCTTCCTCAGAAATATTCACTCAGATGAGAGATTCCTTGGAAGTCTTCCAAAGGAAGTCCTCTATTTAGATGTAGAAATCGTAAAACTTCTTTTTTGGCAGAAAATCTCAAGAACTGCGGTGTCGTTATGCAGTTGAAAAAATGCTGTGTTGTTTTTTGCAAGCCTAACAAACAATATACCATTGGAAACGTAATTTAATTAGCTAAAATGCTTTTCAGCTGTCACCTTAATAACATGCAAGTAGTTGATTCTTTGCTGAACAGAAGTTATGCTGCAGTTGATTGCACAAGGATGAGGAGAACGCCTATACTTAGCAACTTCATTACGGTTACTAGTCAGAGCAGCTTGTATGTGAATTCATGGTGTTTGAGAGCGCCTATACAAAGCATAAATAACAGCTTTCCTATTACAAGTACTTTCATATGCAACAGCAAAACTGACAACAATGATAATTCCTCCAGAGGAATTCTAAGTACATTCTAGACATTCTATCAATGTTCCTCTGAGTTAGCACGTTTTTGGAATTAGAAACTAGAATTTAGTTTGCTAGACCCTTTCCGTGCAGTGAAGGCACGATCCCCCCCATGCCTGTTTTGCCACCCATGTTACAAAAAAAGGTACTGTTGTCAGTAAAGCAATGGCATCTTAAAATAGGTTACACAGATGGAACCATGAGTTATAATGCTTTCCAACAATATATCCTGTTACCTGTGATTGAAAATTGCACCGTGAAAAAAAAGAATGCAAAAAAAACCCACACCGGCCCAGGCCTGGGTCGATGAGAATTAAGGGGTTAACACACCTGTCCTGTGAATCACTTGTTTCTTTTTTTGTACACAGTGGCTGTTACATTTTTTTTCAATACATGAATTACAAATTACAGTTCACCTACCTACCATTTCCTGACCTAGTTTTCTGTGAGTCCACAATGAAGTTGCATTTTAGCCCAACATTGTGAATCAACTGTTGACTATTATCAATGGTGATCAGGGGGGATTGTTTATAGGGGGGATTGTTTTCAGTCTCGGCACTAGGGGCTGATATAGGAGCCCAGCCATCTTGTACCCGCCATGACCCCGCCTTGAACTTGCATCATGTGATTTCAGTAATCCTACCAAACATTTGTTGTGTGGGAGCTAAGGAGAGCCGTCACTGCCTATCGTTGTTCATTGCCTCTTCTGGGCCCTGCTGCTGTGGTCACTAATCAATGCATGATAGGGGTCATGTTAGCTCTGCATTCCTGTGCCTCGCAGAGGGGAAAAAAAGACAGAGAGAGGGATGAAAGAGGGAGTTTTGGAGATCCAGAGTTGGAAGGAGTCATGCTGTGTAAAGTATGTATGTGACTTTGTTGGCAAGAGCGATAGGAGAACTCTGAAAAGCCTGGATTGAAGCCACAAGCTTTTAAAGATGAATTTAAATAATTCTATGCAAGACGGAACCATGAGTGTCTTGCTGTTTGAAGCATGATAATGGCAGGAAACATCATGGGGCATGTTCCACAGACATTTCCCTTGGCTTGGTGAGGGCTTGAAGCGAGCTAAACACCACCACATTTTAAAAAGAAAATGAAATATACATTCAATAGGATAATGAGAAGGCCTTTAAGGAAGGCAGGCAAGCAAGCAGTGAAAGTGTTTTTTTTATATTAATGGGCTATGAGATTGAAATAATCTTTTTTTTTTGCATTCTGCTCGCATAAAATATTTACTTGGGTTAAGTTACAAGCATTGTCATAATCACATTAATGTTACAAAAATATTGTTGTGTTTCAATTATTCCATGCTCTTCTTTCTTTACATTTTTTCTGTTATAGTGGATTGAAATACATAATACACAAAGCTTCCTCTTGTCTACAAATAAAATTCAAGCCATTATTCATGGAGTGAAACAGGGAGAGGACACAAGGAAATTATTAGCTTTGGTGGTTTCTTGTTTTTAACTGTTGTCATTTGTGTAGATATTGCCATTTAAATGGGTTTGCCTGGGATAAATTGCACATTGTTCAGGGTGTCCGTCGATCAGACACTTAAACAATGGCAGACAGGTCTGCAGTCTTGTGCAAGAGAGTATTTTAAGCTTGGGTGGAAAGAGCCCTCCTATTGTCCCCCAGCATTGTATTGGTGAGGGCCGTGCAAACAGAACAGTGTCATCCTTTGTCTTTGTCCACTGCAGCTATGGCATCTTTTCATACACAGTAGAGTCCCATGCGGCAGTGATGCCCTATTTGTCAAAATAATATGGTGAAGAGCTCCTGACAATTAATACAAAGTAGTAATTCATTTAGAGGGAAAATAATGGCTGTTTAACTGAAATAAACTGCTCTGCAATATTCAAATTGAGAATATGACCCCTGATTGGCCCCAAGGCAACTGTACTATGGTAATTGTAATTAAATGACATAATAATAAACTATGTACTTGATGAGTAAGTTGATTAATTTTGCTTTGGTGCTCAATAAAGCCACACACCACAATGACAAACATAAGTGTGATTATCTATCAATATACAGTATTGAACCTGTTTTGGATGTTTTGGATAATATATGGTGTGATATTTAATGTTTTTTCTGTAACTGTGAAAGACTAAAGCATGACAAACACAATAACTTTCTCCTTTATTGCCATGAGTGACCCAGGCTAATACATCATTGCTGGTTTCTTGAGCCCACTAATCAGGAAAGTTGTTAGTATTAAGCTCATTTTAAGAGTCTATTTCCTACCATTTTATTATACACAAACACAAAAAAAGGAATAGAAATGCTGAAATGTGCAAACATGAGTCCTGTTTTTGGGAGTGTAATTTCACACAACGGAGCTATTAGAAAGATTGTGTTTCACTGCTCTTTCAAGTATGTTCCGGAAACTAACCATGTACTTGTCTTAGACCTAGAGGAAGGGAATTCCAACCCCACGATGCCCAGAAGTTCCAAGGACATCCTGTCAGATGTCATTCTGCACACTGTAGGCATGGGGATTATTATTGTAGATACAAAACTCATGTCAGCCAAACAGTCACAGAGACCAAGGCTATCTGCAGGATGTTTTATTACAAATAGGGTACACAGTAGGCTGCCAAAATTAAAAAGTACAAAAGTAAACAATGACACATGCATCACTCCTCATCCCTGACCCACAACCGTGAAACAAGTCAAGTCACTCTATCCATACTAGTTTCTAATTTACAGCATTCTCACTACTGTGAACTGTGAGATGAGTATTTTCACTTTTGATGCACTACAAGCAGGGGATGTCACTCTCTTGATAGTGTTTTAAATATGTCCTGAGTTCTTATTGCCATCAAGGTTATTTTTTTCAAGAGTTTTTTTTTTTAAGATGCACATTGATTTTTAATTAGACTAAATGAGAGGTAAAAGAGACACATATTATTCCTCGTCATTGCAAGATTTAATGTTTTATTCCTAATTGAACTACTGCAATATGTCTCACAAGTGGGCCAGTACATTAATAAAAACACCCACAGCTCCAATGTTTGCTATTCACCTCCTTTACCCTTAGACCTGTCCATGGATCTGTCCTGCACACCCTCTCCAAAACAAGTAGTGCCATATAGTGTCCTGTGTGTCTGCCCTTTCTCTGAAGTGGGCTGTTTCCTGCCGTGCCCACATGGTAGTTACCCAACAGTTGGCCCGTACATAGTTAAATGGTTAAGTTAACTCAGTAGTTGTCCATTTTTGTACTAAAAATGGAATTACCCTCCAAAACTGTTTCACCTGTAACGACACAAGACCTGTACTGAAACACTATCATTGCCTTTCTCTGGCAACTGGAGAGCACAGCTGTGAAACTATCCATGGCCAGTGTTTCAATGTGCTTTGTCCATCCTGTATGCACTCACCGAGCACTTTATTAGGAACATTTTTACTTCATTACACCTACTTATTCATGCGATTATCTAATCAGCCAATTGTGTGGCAGCAGTGCAATGCATACAATTATGAAGATATGGGTCTGGATCTTCAGTTAATGATCACATCAACCATCAGAATGGAGAAAAATGTGATCCAAGTGACTTTGACCGTGGAATGATTGTTGGTGGCAGGGTGGTTTTAGTATCTCAGAATCTGCTGATCTCCTGGGATTTTCATGCACCCTAGTCTCTAGAGTTTTCAAAGCATGGTGCAAAAAACAAAACAAAAAAATCCAGTGAGCAGCAGTTCTGCAGACAGAAACGCCTTGTTAATGAGAGACAGAAGGGATAAGCGCCAAACTGGTCAAAGACAGGAAGGTGAGAGTAATGCAAATAACCACACATTACAACAGTGGTATGCAGAAGAACATCTCTGAACACACAATGCATCATAACTACAAGTGGACAGGCTACAGCAGTAGAAGTCTAAAAAATAAGTCTAATAAATACCTAATAAAGTGCTCGGTAAGTGTATATTCAGGCTGTTTGTTTCTTTGCTTTTTGTGATTATGGTTATAATTTTACAAGAAGTTGATGATAATTGTCCAACCTGGGGCATAATAATGAGTGCATTCTTTTCAAGTTGGCACAAACAATTTCGCAGAATACTGTAAACAGTATTAGTATTCGTAGCTACAACTGGTAAGTAGCAAGAATTTTTTTCTCGCTGTGGTAATAATCAGAGGTACAACTATTGTTATCATTTGAAGGGAATATAGACCGAACTGCAAGGCGACTGAACTCTGAAGTAGCCAACGACTCGAAAAACTTATGTAAAAATGATCTCGGTTGGCTGAGTTTGAATAGCGAATTTACAAGCTGAATGTGATTGGATATGCGCGCCGCGGGCGAGAAGAGGGGCGGTGTTTCTATGGAATCTGAGACTCGTCAGTACCTCAATCCATTGCGCCGCGCCAACAACGGGGACAAGGGGAAAGATATGGGAAAATTACTTTTTGTCGAATTCTGTTCTTTTTTTCATCGATACACGATGTGAATGGACTGTATAAAATTTGGCCGCAAATATTGATGTGATTTGTGAATTTTCGTTCAAATTGGGAGAAAATGTTTTCCATCCGGCGCTCACTAATGTATTTCGGTGTATTTTTCCCTAACAGGTAGCAAGCGCTAGTAACATTAGCTAGCTAACTTCGCTGCTAGCTATTCGCTAGTGAAAGGAACCAGCTTGTTGGCTAACTTAGCTTGCTAACTCTTTCAGACAGCTGGACTGAATACAGGAGTATAAAAAACACAGTTAATCAGCTAATGGAGTCCTTTTTTAATTTGGAAAATGAATTATCTTCTCATATTTTCCCCCGATTGGATGTGTAGCAGGTAGGTTACTGATAGAATTCCCATTTTCGCTCGACATGGTCAGCAAACTGCATGATTTGGTACATGGGTGGATGGAATTATGTTGGTGTAACATTCGCTATTATTAGGAATTGACATTCCATTAAATTTGTGTTTAGTAGTATTTTACTCGGTACTGATATGTAAATGTAGCTTGTTAAATTTCAGCTTGCTTAATGGCTAAATAAAATATGGCTGTAAGAAAGTAACGATAAACTACGCGAAGCATAAGCAGTAACGTTCGCTAACTAGCTAGCTAATATCGACATGCAGGCTAACTATTGATCTAGCCTCGCTAGCTAACTAGCAGGCAAGCTAACGTTGGCTTCCCGACAAACGGAGATGAATGGATAAGTTAGCTTGCTTGGGGCGCCTCAGGAGCGGCTTAGCCAACACGGAGTCTGGCGCGGGAGAAATCAGTGATTCCGGACACGCACAGGTTTTTGAATGTGTTTGTTGGTTTTGGGAATAACGTTGCAATCTCGCTAACGCTAAATTACAATCCAGTTCATTCAAAATGAAAGATTGTGACATTGTGGTAGCCAATTAGCTACATTCGAGTTGGCGAACATTAAGAAGTTCGTGGCTACATTCAAATACTATTTTAAGTGTAGATGGTCAGCTCGTAAATTCTAAAGTTTAACGTTACGTTAAGGTCAGGCATTTGATAACTAGACCAACGTTAACGCAAGTTAAGTTCTGTTGACATGTTATGTTGCTCCCAGCGCCAGCTCAAACATTGGATTCAACGCCGTAACGTTAGTCCACTTAAAAACTTGAATGAGTGCTAAGAATGGCTGCTATAGCAGACGAAATAGCCTAGGCTAAGTTAGAACAACTCACTCTATAGCCCACTGATCATGCTATATAGGTAGCTAGCTAGGTACATAACGTTAGTTGTACATTTAAATAACCGTGTCACACAGCGAGTCATAAATAAATACGAAACCCTAAAGTAGCCTAGCAAGATATAGCTAGTTTGATACGTAACTAGTTAGGTAACTGGTATGCAACTCTTAGTTATTGTAGCAGCATTGTGAGCTAAAAGTTCTTGCCAGTTTCGCGTTTTAAAACAACCGTTATTTAACGCGTACCCCGTCTCATTTGGAAGTACCTGGTCCGTAGCCTATTGAACTTGAGAAAGTGTGTTAAAGTTTAACTGCATCGCCGGGCACGCGAGCTAACGTACATGCGACGTTGCATTGTAGTATGTGCCCCGCACAGTTTTCCGTGTGTCAGGCGAAGTTCCTGGGTGGTTAGATTGTGTTGAATTGCTCGCTACTCCATCTAAATAAAGTAGTTTACACGCTTTCTGTCACATTTAAGATTATCAATACACTCACTAGATACATTTTCATCAGTGACTCGAAAGAAGTGATAAAAACGTTTCCAATGAGAAAATACCGATGGTCAGTGCACATTTCCCTACCTTGGGAGTAGGAAGAATAAATGACTGGTCCCGTGGGACATAGTGACAAACGCGCAGCACACATAAGACACTGGAGACTGTTTTTCTACACTATGACATAGCTTACATTTTATCTGTTTATCGCAGAACTGTACAATCGATGACATGAAGAAAGAAGACGGTGTGGATTAGAAAAGGACATTCACGACACACGGACTCGCTTGCTTTCGGATTTTTTCCTCTTCAATGCGGGCTCCAAAGGATTGCTGCCTTTGTAACTTGGAATAAAATAATGGCGACATGTCGGACAGGTCCTCCCGACGAAGATGACGAGGGAAGACATTCAGTCGGGTCACCAACTTGTGAGGTAAGGGATGCACACTCGACAGCGCACAAGCGTCTGAATATATGTGAACGCGATTCTGCGAAATGCTCGTTTTGTTCTCGCCTGTCCGCCGCTGGTCTGCGGCATCTCATTACGGCTATTTGTTTGATGTTTATTTTAAGTCGGCATGATCGCTGCTTTGGCCATTGCAGTTAACGAGGAAGCGGCAGGACAAACTTTTATAAGGTTTGTGCAGGTAATGGCTAGACCGCGAACCTAAACGATGTTAATCGGCGTTTACTCCAAAGTTGACCTGGATAGCGTAAACTAAAGTATGACAATTGAAAAACAATCAGTTGTTAGTGAGATTTAACTGGGAACTGGTGTAGAAACGACTAATACAGTTCATATTACAATTTGGTTCACTCTGAATAATAATTGTTTTACCTCTTTAATGTAACCGTTAACAATGTCGTTAGCCAGTGTATTATCTAAACTTTGAGTTCATTGAGAATGGAAGCAAATAATAAAAAAAAGACTTACAATTGAGATGTGGTACTGATGCACTGCTGTACGTTGGTAAACGCCAGCCATTGATTTTTACAATTAATGTTATTGAAACAAAGGAAAATGTTAACTAAAATGGCTACAAGCCTGTGGTTTAATTGTGGCATTGTGAGGATTATTGAGACTATTTTAGCAAGTTTGAAATGGCTACCTGCTTTGTGAAGTTTGGTGTAATGTGTTTGGGAAATAATTGTTGAGGCACTCAAGACTTTGTTTTGTTTTTTTCTTGCACATTTGGGTGTACTATTTCAATGTGCTCACTCATGCTTACCTCAGCATACTTGCAGTGTTTGACTTGCATTTGAGGTATCCCCCCCCCCCCCTCCACTATAAATGTTTGGAAACCTGGTATTAATCCAATCCAATTGGTGTGTGAACGGGAATGTCATGCAGAGCTTATGATCAAGTGATGCACCTGAACAGAGACTGGTGTTCATGTCTGACAGAATATTACATTTATGCAGTCAAGTGTAAAATTGTCAAGCCATGCCATTGGAATGGCAGAGAACACAAAATCACAGAGTGAGCTTCCCACTGCGGTGTCATTGAATTTTTTCACAATACATTTTTTTGTAAACTTCACTTGGCGCACGTTCATACTTAAGGGAGTGCTGCTGGGTGTAATGCCCCAGATTGTGCCGCAGGAAGCAGGACGTGTGGAAAATCGGCATGCTGCAGCGCATCTCGCCGAGAAGACTTTGCAAGAGAAGACATTAACGCCCGGCTGGCAATATCGTCCGGCGCGGGGCTTGCCCTGCCCGCTTTCCCTTGTGTTGCATCACGGCCGAGCTGCTTGTGGATGTCATAAGAGCAAAGAGATCGGTTGCATGCGTGGATTAGCCCTCCATCAGAAACAGTAGCTCCGTTGCCCGCGCTGGGTAATCCTCTTACAAGGGCTGAAGACTGGTGTCATAAACCCTCCTGTTCCAACAGGAGGGATCTCAGCAGGCAGCTTCCGTTCAGTTTTTTACTGTATGTGGGGAGAGGGACTGTATGCAGTGGCACCTTTTTTGGGGGGGGGGGGGGGGGGTCCACGGAAGTCCACTGAGGTCGCTGCACCTTCATCTGCAGCTATTAAGAGACTAGATGAAGACTGTGATGGACTCATTTCAATTGGCCATTTTCCTTAAGGCTGAGAAATTGCAGAGGTCAACGAGGGTGGATGGTGAGAATCAAATGCTTATCGAGCTGCTAAAATCAAATGTAATGGTATTAAGCAAAATATCCATGTTTAATTTAGTTTGCTGTTTTTCCCACCCTAACACAGTACTAGATAAACTCTAGAGCCACCTATACATTGTTCTAGTGTAGCATACTTTATATAAAGTCCTGTAATTCATTATCTTCCAACTGCTCAAAAATACAACAAGCAGCAAGTGCTTGGATATGCTTGAAAGAATATTTTGCCAGCGGCCCCCTGCAGTTACTTTCCAGACAGACATAAAAGAAAATCTGTAACAAACACGACATGGGGCAGTTCTTCCAAACAATGGGGACGTCTAGGTCAGCGTCCAGTCAGGCAATCGCTGTGCTGCTTCACAAAGTTAAACTGTAACCGGCACAGCCCCCAGCAGACAAGCCGGAATTCACTAGCGGGTTCAAGTGAGAAAGAAATGCGTACACCTCACTTCTGCCAATGTGTGGCGGGTGGGGGAGGGGGGGGGTGTCTGAGCTTGTGGAGCGTGATGCCCTTACGGTGCCGATGAAGTGCTGTCCATCCGGTCTGTGTGGGAAGTAGTATACAGATGGCCTGAAATGACCCCTGGAGTGTGCGATTGCTCCAGCAAACTGTCTCCCTGGAAAATGTAATAAATGCTGAAAAGGACCTGCTCATATTTTGAGCTTGCAGTTTTACCGTGCAAATAACAACTCCCCGTGATACATTTTCATCCTGGGAAACCGATAGCAGTGTGCCTGCCTGCTTTGCCGACTTTAGTTTCTTCGCGTGTTTAAGAGCATAAGCTGAAATGTGGCATTTCTGCCTTTTGAGTAGGGTTTGTAATAATGTGGCGGCTGCTTCTGGTCGTCTTCTGCTTCTGGACAGTCGTCTGTTCCCGCCTTACCCTGGTGTTGTGTCAACTGCTTGATCCTAACCCCACTGGGATGGTGGGGCTTGGTTCCCCCCTCTGCTCCCTCCATGGAGAGTGTCACTGTGACTGGGGATTACTGGGGCCCTCTGAGCCAGGGAACAAAGCCCTGCTCCAACCACCCCAGGTGTTAACAGGCCTCTGCTGATTGGTTCATTAGAACAGTCCAGTGTGCCGGTACTTCAGGAAGCGTTACGGAACCTCATGCTTGTGCCTTTGCTTGTAGTTTTGAAAATCCTGGAGTCCTGACGTGAATATTATGGCCTTTGTATAATACCGGAATCAAATTGGGAGCTGAGGAAGAGGCACAGCTGCTGTCGAATGCCAAATTCTAACTAGTCTTGGAGCACTAAATCTGCACCAATCTCTAAATGGAATGTAAAGCGAGGATTCTGCCGCTCCGCTTTCCTTTTGAGTGATGTGACCTGGAACATGACCAGTGACCAGAGGACTGTATCGGTGCAGCCCCTGTGCCTCACCGTGCCCACCCCCCACGCTTCTCAATGAAGGGAGTTCTCCATGTCTTCCGCCCCGCCCCCTCCACAACTCCACCCGTGATGCGGTGGTAGCGGGGGGTGGTAATTTAGGGCCAGCTGCTCTCTGTCATTAGGCTTCGGCTGGGTGTACAGCCAGCTGGGGCCCTGCTGAATGGGCCGACCCCTGCCACCCCCTTTCCCCTCCGAACCCCACATGATGGAGAGCACGTCCCTGCAGGAAAGAAGTTGGCGAGGTCATTATAGAGCTGATGCGCATCCTCCTGGTTGCTCTACGAGTGCCGATTTTGTACTTGGCATTATCAGCCCAGTAGCTTGGGGCACCTAATTTTTTCTGGTCTTGCATATTATGTGTGCATTATATTCAGTTTTTTTTATGTTGAACCACTTGCAAATGGAACGACTGTCAGTTAAGTTGTCCTTTCCTTTTGTGTGTGAGGTGCATGAGGGCATTAGAGGAATTGGGGAAATGCATTTTTTTCTTAAAAATATGCTCCATTTTTTTGTTGCTTGTCTGGATGTAGGCTATCAATTTAAAGACTTTTCTGAAAAGCAGAGCTGTTCAGAAAGCTGTTGTTTGCATGGGCCAGAGAATTTGAGCCCGTACCCTGCCTCAGTGCGCAGCAGTAAGGGGCCTGCTGCATACTGTACATGCATCTCTGTGCTTCAGTGATATATGTGTGCCTCCTCCTTCCCTGAGCTGAATGAATAATACGGTTCAGACCATCTGTGGGGAGGGGGGGGTGGGGTTTCTGGGTTACCTTTACAGTTGTTGATGTTATATCCCCCTGCCCCCAATCTGACTCCCTGACTGCAGAATTCTCTTGACATCAAATCCACAGAGCATGTCCGCTACTCGTTTTCACCTCACACACACAGCTATCGTCCGTCCTTAGCCACAGAGTACAGTCCCACCTTCTCCCCACAGTACATGAATTACACTCTCTTTCCTGTTGCCTTGTCTTTCAACTGCCCTCTTCCGACATTGTTTCCTGTGGATCTATATTTAACCTGATGGGGGGTGAAAGAATAACGGATCTGATTCATCACAGGGCTCGAGAATGATTCACGCGCCATAGCTTTCTTCTGTCAGACCAGGGCACCTCGGACTATACAGGTGACCTTGCTTTCCCTCCTGGGAAAACGGGAGTTAGGACGTGGGACTAAACCCTCAAGGAAGCTGTGGGTGATCTTTTGCACAAGATTCTGCTCCCTCCATTAGATGCTTCAGTTTTTTTGGTTCCTATTTATGGCTGTCTCTTCCCCTGCCTACTCCCGTCTCTTTGATCTCTGAATTGATCTCTTGAATTTTGAATAGCCGTTTTATGTTATTTACCCACTGTCTAAAGGAGAAAGCCTTTCCTTGTCTTTAGTGGTCTGTAATTTAGCGTGGCCTTTGACTGGTAATTCAAAAGGGTTTTATAAAATTTTTTTAAAAAGCCATCAAAGACCAAATAAGTGTAAATGCATTCATTGAAGATGAGGTTGCTCTTGAGCTGGAAGCTTTGAGTAGGTCACGCTGCACCTTGATCAAGGTCCACTTATTTGCAGTAAACAGTCCTCGAGTGCCAGGGCCGTGACCCCAGCCTGACCTGGGGGCGGAACCTTGTGGTCAGTGCCCCTCACCCCCAAGGGAATTTGCATGAGTAATGTATCAGGGATTTCCCCCGTGTAAACAAATCTGTTCTGTCCTTCAGGTTACTCTGTCATTTTTACTCGATTATGTGGTTCCTCTTCTGTAATCGTGTGTTTTTAAAGCTCCCTCTTGAACATTCCCCGCTGGACTGAAGGTCGTGTATTTATAGGAGCAGGCGGGTAGCGGTTCATCGAACGCGGTCAGGCTTATCTAGCGTGCTGTGTTTTCGGCTTTCCTCTTCATGTTGAGTAATACTTATGGGACACTTGCCTTGACGCTTCTTCCGGAAAATTTGCTGCGGTTAGAATTGTGAGAGAGTGAGAGGAAGAGGAATGGACTGAGGAAAATGGAGGTTAACGGGTGGAAAATGTGGCAGTGCTTTCTCATGGGCTCTGGGTGTCACTGCTCTTTATGTTTGGATGCCCCATTCCCTCGCAGACATGAGACTTACGGTGTACATTATGCATAGGGCCTCTCTCTCTCCCCCTCGCCCCCCCCCTTTCTCTGTCTCTCTCTGTCTCTCTCTGTCTCTCTCTCTCTCTCTTTTTAACTGACCGCGTAGGTCAGCTGCCCCGCCGCTGTAAATGCGCGGGACATGGCAGCGGTCACTTTCTGTTTCTCAATGAGTCACAATGTACCCCATGGGGTGGTTCAGCCTTCGCTCTCTCTCTCTGCTGCAGCATAAAACATGGGCTTTGTGGTCTGGGCTGGAAATTGCATGTTATTTCCTTTTGGTGTAACCGCTGGGAAAAGATCCTGCTTTTTAGCATGAATGAAGCGCTTTCAGCCCCCCCCCCCCCCCCCCCCCCCCCCCCCTTTCACTGCTGAGGGAAGCGTTCTTTTCCTCACTGCCTGGTAGGGTGTGTGCTCGCCTTCTGGGATAATTTTACACGGATGCAGTTGAACGGTGAGAATGTATGTGGCGTCATCATGACAGTCTTGGGAAAATGATAAAAATGGTGCATTTCCCGGACCACGACCAGCCTACTAAGGTTATGTGTACTTGATTATGCTCTTGTGAACAATTGTAAGCCAAAAGAAACCATACTTGCACTATTTGTTTAACATGATGCGAAACTTATTACGAGTCTGGTCCTTACTGCGTAATTGCATTTCCACAAACTGTTGTTAATGTTATAAATAAATAACGCTGTGGATTATTGAGTTATCTTAGGTTAGCCCTTTGTGCTGGGAATTCACAAGGTGACACAGCGACGCTGCAAGAAAGTTGCGTGTTGACCGTGAAGCGGCCCAGCTGCGGGTCTTTTCGGTGGCGTCACCATGCTTCGATGGCTTTTAAGAGGTCCGGGGGAGGCATTTGCATAGGTATTAGTCCGCAGTGCTTAGGGGGAGGGGGAAACGCTGAAGTTGAAGTGGCAGGAGAAGTTTGAGGAGTGTAGTGGGGGGGCGGGGGGCTGTGCATCGGTGATCCCTGCTCTGCCCCACCCCCATGCACTGCTTCTTGGCCCACATGCCCAACCGAGGGCCGTGCCACTCTTGACGCGTGACCCGAAAAGACCCCTGTATCCCACACCACTTCGGTGAATATTGTCTCGAGAACCTTGACCCCGATTGTGTTTCAGCACATTCCAGTTGGGAGAATTTTCATGCCCTCTGGTTTCCAGCTGCTGATACCAGAACAGTCTTTTTCTTTCTGAGACTAAGGAAGGGATCGTCTCACCTCTGCTTGCCCGTTTAGTTTGGGCTTCACTTCAAGGAGGTTGCTGGCAACAGCCTATCGGTCCTTTTCTAGGAGTTTGGGTGCTCTGGCCCCCCTGAAGGGTGTTCTTCTCAGAGAGCAGGTATTAGCAAATATTACCTTGAGCACAATCCTTATGCAAACACACTCACTCTGAACAAAATACCTTCTCCCTGATGCCCATGTGATCACCCTGATAGGGTTGTTAAACATTTGCATTTTAAAATATTTCCAAGAATTTCATATACAAACAGTTCAGCAAAACATTAGGAAATTCTCTCTCACTTACATTTAAAAAAATAATTCGAGTTAAAATCAAAAAGATAAATGGCCAACCCTCACACAGAGTAATGTTTTGGGAACTTTTGTATGACATAAAATTAAGACATTGTGAATAAGGTGCAACATTGCAGCTATTTTTGTATTGAACTGGATTTTCCATTTTCACTGGATCATGTTAGTCAGTGAAGTTAACTGCACAAGGCCACTTGGAGTTGGCTTAACAATTATTTCTTGATTGAACCACACTTTTAATTAGTTTTTTCATCACACAACAGTGAGGTGCTTTTGGCTAGCACTTGCATTTTAGAGGTGATTTTCCCCCAAAACTGAAATGAAAATAAATGGTTGGCCATTTATATAGCGCCTTTATCCAAAGCGCTGTACAATTGATGCTTCTCATTCACCCATTCATACACACACTCACACACCGACGGCGATTGGCTGCCATGCAAGGCACCGACCAGCTTGTCAGGAGCATTTAGGGGTTGGGTGTCTTGCTCAGAGACACTTCGACACAGCCCGGGCGGGGGATTGAACCGGCAACCCTCTGACTGCCAGACGACTGCTCTTACTGCCTGAGCCATGTCGCCTGTATCTGTCTGTGCGATAGTTTTGCTGAAATGATTTTTTAGAATTTGTTTCTAGTTTTTTCTGCAGTTCAACCTAATAAAACGGTTGAAATCTTCAAGTGGCCACAAAGTTTGTCGTTAGTCGCATTTCAGCAAAACTGACTGGATTGACAGATACTTGGGTTCAATTTGTCAGCGAACTGCCCCTTTAAATAGCAATTCATTTGTTCATGTGACTGGATTGTTTGTGTGGGGAAGGCGATTAGTTATTTAATGTGTTTTTAGATTATTTTTTCTTTACATGGCTAAGCTTTATGAACAATGGTGGATTTAGGAGCAATCCAATTGTGCACCATTCTGCAAAAGCACCGCTGGAAATTCCTGCCAAATGGCACGGTGGACATTTAAACATAAATTCCTCCCGAGTGTGTGTTTTTTAACATCGCTAATGCCTGGTAAGGTCAGGTGGGACCTAATGGCATTAGGAGACCTAATGTCTCTCAAGTGGGAAATGCATCCTGCCGGTGGGCTCCGAATGAGCACAGAGGATCTATCGTTGATTCCCGGGATGTGCCGCACCACAGCCCCGTGACCGAGCCATGTGATCCATAAGTGGAATTGATGGGATTGATGAGGTTGAATGAGCCCAGGGGCAATTGAGGCACTAGGGTTGGTGCTGTCTGGTTCTGGTGTCTGTGGCCTTAGCCTGATGTTTTCTGTTAGCAGGAACTATGCTCATGCGCACCCGTTCTCCCTCCACAGATGGTGGCCGCAATAACGGAATGCGATTAATCCTGATAAATCTGTGACTTTAATCTGTTGTCCGCTTGGTAATGATTTGGGAATTTGGAGAAAAAAAAACATACAATCTTGTGTATGTCTTTGCCTTTTTAAACCCCATAAGCTCTGTATTGCTCTGTTATAGTTCAGAATCAGAAGGCAGAATCAGTTAGTTGCACAACATTTTCCTGAATGGATCTTGAGAACAGTTTGGAAATTGGTAAAACCAGGTCATATTGATGGAATTGAGCCGAGTGACTTGCAATGATTCAGCGGTATCCATCACAACATAATCTGGGACTTTCTAGCTCTAAATTGAGGTCCTTCTAGTGAGGTTTGGTGTCCGGTATGTCCGTCTTGGTTTTATTGCCTGCCCACTGTTCTTCCCACATTTGTCTGGTCCCCCCCGCCCCTTCTCTGGGTTTTCCTATGAGCACAATGTTCAGTCTCCATGCAGAGAAAACGCAGTCTCCAAGCTCTTGGACGGTCGCAGGGCGGCCTCTGAAATGACGTTGACGGAGCCTTGCAGTTCTACAATGCTGGTTGCAGCTTGGTGAGGGGTTGTGATGAAGTGCTCCCCTCGCCCTGATGTTAGTGGGACTCCCCCTTGACATTCTTGTGAAGTCGCTAATTACTTCTCCCAAGTCCATCAGTCCGTTCTTGTCTCCGTCCATCTGTGACAGACATATCTAGAAAAGCAATAGCCGGATTGCCATGCAATTTGCTGTGCATTCATGTTCCCAAGAGGAAGAAACGTCCTGATTTCAGTGACCTCATGACCTTTCCTCTACTGCCACCTTGAGAGGGGAGATTGCTTTGTCTTGGTGGAGGTCTGCACTCCACTGAGTGTGTTCCTTTTAGTTGTTGGTGGGTTTGTGTATTTGGCTATGAGATGCGTGGCTAGGTTTACGGTCAATGGGGCTGTACCAATGCGATAATGATGGCATTAAGGGGTCAGCGTTACTGAAATCATCCCTCACCCACTCTGCTGCTTCCCTTATTTAAAGAGCATAAGAGGACTGACTGCATGCCAGCAACTCTTCCGAGAGGGAATCGTCCATCTGCAGCAGAGGGAAAGGAGCTTTAAAACATCTTTCTTTCTCTCTCTCTCTCTCTCTCTCTCTCTCTCTCTCTCTCTCTCACACACACACACACACACACACACTCACTCACTCACTCACTCACTCACTCATACACACTCATACACACACATACACACTCACACACTCACTCATACACACACACACTCCTATACATGCACACTCTCTCACACACACACACACACACACACACACACACACTCTCTCTCTCTCTCTCACTCACTGAGCAGGAGCCCCAGATAGCGTGCTCACTGCAGACAGGACTGTTGAGAGGACTCTGGCTCGCAGTGCAGCATCTCTGCTGCGGTGGGGAAGGCACTCCGCCAAACGGTTCGAGCCGTTCCTCCTGTCATCCAGGTTACAGTCACCGCAGCCCTCGCACCTCCCGCCGTCCGGCGACAGGCACGGGGGGGGAAGCTTTCTGCTGGTGCAGTGTGCCTGACGCAGAGAGGAAGGGTGTCAGAAAGGAGGCTCTGACCGGATTCTCTCCGCACTTGCCCAGATCCAGCCGCCCTGAACAGAGCCTTAGTGGGACCTGCGGGAGAAGTTGGGTCAGGGAGACGAATGCCCCAGTGCGGATCTCTGAACGCCTCTGCTCGTTCTGTCCTACTTATCCAACGTATTAATCCAGCGCTAACACGCTGTGTGAAGATGCCACCTGCCGTCAGCAAGCTGACTGAGGGCAACGATGGGCAGGGACGGGGGCCCTCCCCTTGAGTGCCCTGCCTGCCAGAGACATCGGACAGGCTTGGCCAGGCTCCGCCAGGACACGGCACCGGCCGGCGGCAGACATGGCTCACCTCAAAGTGCTCGACTGCATGATCAACCACAACTGGAGCTTGATCTGCAACCTGTACTGCGCCTGGAACAATCAGGTTTGTCCCCGACGCTACCCTGCCCCGCTGCCTGCCTGTGTGTGCGTGCTCGGTCCCTCGGCTTTCGGGTAAAACACACTGGCGCATTATTGGATCGGCAGTGTACTCCACTCTGGAATTTGAAAGCAGCCTGCAGCCAGTGCTATGACCTCTAGCTGTCCCTCACGCACCTCTCCTTCACCTGCTCTTTCAATTCAGGTCGAGCTTGCACTGCATTCCTTTCATTGTCTTTCTCTCTTTTGCTACTTATAGTTCATTTCCTGCTGCTTTGCTCGGGTGCAGTGGTTGGTAATGAGAGCCAGGGTTTCTCTCTGCGCCGGGGTTAATTTGGTGCATTCTCCCTCTCTGATAAACCCCTCCTCCACTCGGCTCGAGTGTGCAGCTTCAACACTGTAGTAATTGTTAGACTTTTTTAAAACCGCATGATCCAAGCAAAAAGTCATGGCTTGTCGGCTCCGGTTTAGCCCTCTCCCCGGTTTAATTTTGGCCGCAGAGACATTGCTTGTTTCGGACAGCCCTCAGTTTTGGTCCCCATCCTGGGACTCAGCTCTGTGACAGGAAGAGCTATCTGAGGGATCGTTCTCGATACCGGCCGTAGTGCAGGCGTATAAAATATTCACGGGTCTGCACCTGGCCGCTTCGCCGGCCCCCAAAACTCCCGCAAGCCATCCCGTTTGTTGAAGGGAATGCAAACATGCGGCGTTAAAGCTGCTGCCTGAGGGGGGGAGGCGATATCCAGACGCGCAGGGCCCGCGCGTCGCGCGTTCGTCCGGCGTCTGCCCGCCAGGCCTGCTGATCAGGGCCCCGGCATTATGAAGAGCGAGAAGAAGTGTTAATTATTCATTGCGGCTCAGCCGAGAGGATTCCAATTATGCGGGGGCTCCGGTTGCATCTGCGGGGCCTGCCGTCTCTTAATTGGTCCACCTGCCTGTGCGCCAGGGCGGCCCAGCCCTCGGTCTTTGTTCAGCCCCGTGGCCCAGTGCTTGGGGGGAGGTAGGCTCCCACACACAGGGATTATACTCGATGCCCCGAGGGAGAGATGGAATTGAGACGGAGAGAGGGATAAAGAGAAGTGGGGAGAAATCGGAGTTGCGGGGCTGTTGCAGTGAAAGGGGGGGTCAGAAGAGAGTGGTGATGGCGAGAGTAGAGTACAGTAGAGCAAGGGTGGAAGAGATGCCACACAGTAGTTGAATTGGTAAATGGAAGAGTTGCTGGAGGGGCATTGCATTGAGTGTTCATGTAATTGTATCCTCTCTCAGGCAGGGCGGCTGTAGTCATAGGTGAGGCCGTTTCACCTGAATTGCTTAAAGGGGACACTTTGTAATATGACTCTGGTTCATTTGCTGTTGAACTTGGTTCAGATATAGCCCTGCATTCAAATCTGAAATTGACATGTATTTATTAGAAAAAGTTAACTTATTGCAGCTTCTACCACGAGGGTGTAGAAATCTTACTAGATTGGGTTGTCTCAGCTGCTGAAGCAATTCCTATTGCTTCTGACAATCAGTGGAAGACTGTGGAAGAAACAAAATGGAGAAGCTAAGAGTGTCCTACTGTATTGTCACGTGATGCTGAAATAAGAATTGCCGAAGAAAACTTATTTTTCACAAACTGCCTCTGATGAGACCACAAGTTACTGTGCTTCTGGCTGACTGCTCTGAAATTGTGTTTGAGACCAATCTTTGGGCCCGTGGCAGTGTATCAGAGGTGAGTCCTCAGTGAGGCCAAATGAATTGTCTAAAGCATATACCCATGCTTGAAAATAAAGTAATCAGGCTTTAGTCAGTTTTTGGTCTGAACCACTTTAATCAAAGACTCCTCCTTGACACAATCTGACTCAATAGCTATCCTGTCATTAACATTAAGAGTATAGCGTACGGTAATACTGACACGAGGCCGACCTGTTTCATCCACTGGTGCAAATGGCTTCTTGTCTATGGCTTCACTCCTGAGATGAAAAGCAGGACAGTCTCCCTCAGAAAACAGGGAATAGTCAGAGATGGTCGACAGACCCTTGGACTATGTAGAGTGGTCATTGAATCCATTTCTCAAGAGCTATTGAAGGAATGCAATTTTATCAGGAGAGTTGCATTGCAGGAATTTTCTTTGTAGATGGGAAAGCTGGTTGGGGAGAGGTTTGGGTTAGGGGTGAGCGCAGTGTCACAGAGGGACAATCCCTGCCACTTCTAAGAGAATCCCTGCCACCCCTCCCCCTGTTATTCCCTGTTATAAAACTCCGTACAGCCCCAAACCAGGGTGTAGTCACCACTTACACAGGGCAGTGGCAGGACACCAGTTTTACAGAAAACTACAGAGAAAGGAGAATGGGGTTGGGTTTTTCTTTGAACTGTGCACAAATAAGCCACTGTTGTGGTATTATGGGTGAGGAAATGAGCATCTGACTGGAAGGAGCTGCTTTGATTCCCAGGTTTGGGCACTGGCTTTGTACCCTTGAGCATGACCGTCAACCCAGAATACTTTTGTGTGCTTCTTAGTTGCTCTGCATTCTTTTACCTGTTCATACCAGGGATAGTAAAATAGACTTTGAAAGATGTCACCTCACTAGTTGAAAACATGTAGAAGCTCCACCAGTTACAAAGTAAATGGGTACTAGTATTACAACAAATGCTTTGCTGATCCTTACTCCCTGTAGGTTTGATCAGGAAGTGGTCACCAATCACTGTCAGCATTGTTCAAATGGTTGTTACCAACATGCTCCAGTATTATTGCTCCTTATTGTTTTATACCAGTAAGGTGACATACTCTTGGTTTATTATGCTTGCACTGTGACGGAGGACACGCATACCAATGTGTTTACTGTGGCAACAACATGAGGTGTGCTGGATTCTGCTCTGGTCTGTTGCATGTGAACCGATATTGGTGAAGGAATTTGTGTCCTGCGCACGTATCCAGCTCCTTCCAGTCTAACCTCGGTAAACACACATCCGCATTACAGCAAATAATCTGTTAGTCAGCATTGCTGCTGCATCACTCGCTGCTCCCTTTTATTTTACCATTACTTTCGAGAGAAGAAAAATGTAGCCCATGTGCCCTGGAAAAGAAAATGTTCTGCACTATTAATGGCATCAGTGTAAAATCGGTTATTTGACATTACAGCTTCGGCTGAAGGAACGTGAACCCTGCGCTTTCATCTCGCCAACTTCTTCAGAAGTACTTTAATTTCTGCCAAGAATCTGGATGGCGGCTGAAGTTTTGTGAATGTGGGAGCGACCGTGTCTAACAGCTGCCGTTCTCCTGCGGGCAAATGGCCTTTTGATATCTAGGGAGTGGGGCTCTTGGCCAGAGGCCAGTAACTGCACCCTGAGACATGCACACGGCCCTGCTGCAAGCACCCAGCTCCATGAAATCGTGAATTGTTGGACACTTGAATGCTGCCGTGCCCCTGAGCGAACCGCTTAACCCGAATGGCTCTGGTAAATCCTCAGCCGCATGAATGGGCAGCACTGTACGCCGGGTTGATGAGCCGAAAGTGCAGTCGGAAATTTCCAGCCCTGCGTGACACTAACGTGTAAAATGTGCGTTGTTTAAGTCATCCTGGCAAAGGCGGAGCTAGCAGCCGTTTCCCACGGAACCACAAGGTCAGCGGCGGAGTTGCCCATGAAAAGGGGCACGTTGCGGAACCATTTTCTTGTCCCTGCTGTACTGTGATACAGACATAGATAGGGCTCTTCCAGCTGCGTCACGAAATCTGGGCTTGTAAAGAGCCGCCGCAGCAAAATGCCACCTCCCCTCAACCTCCGTCTCCCTCCACTCTCCCCCTCTTCTCGTTTGCAACATCCACACACGGAAGGGCAAAGCGTGACCCGAAAGTTCCCTTTCACCCCACTCCGCACCGCCACTGCTCTCAGTCCGAGCAGCCGAAAGGTGCCTCATTCACCTCAGTCCCCTCTCAGGAAGGAAGGAGGGGGGGGTGCTGTGGATTATCGCACAGAACCCCTGTAGCTCTCAGTGATTATCCTCTCCTCTCTCCCCCTCTCCTGTGCTGTGTCACCTGCTCGCATAGGGGGGGTGCCTCGCCCGCTGGCTGTCTTCCAAGACATGCTCATATGTGAGGAAAGACGTGTAAAACCCAGGATGGCATCAGCATGGCAAAGTGACGAACGCTGTTTTTTCCTTTTTTTGGTGCAGTGCAGATTGGGCCATTTCTGTGGGCTGTGCTGCATAGCCCTTTAAAAACACAATGCCCCCCCCCCCTCTCAGAAAAGCACAGCACCAGCAGGTCTAGGATGAGGTAGAGAGGAGCAATGATAACACGCCTGCTGGGAGAGGGAGCGTTGCTATGACAACCGTGCTCGTGGCGCTTGTGCGTATGTCTGCGTGAGCAAGCTGGTGTGTGTGTGTGTGTGTGTGTGTGTGTGTGTGTGTGTGTGTGTGTGTGACGCCACTACCCCCATCGACACAGTGAGTCTGTCTTCACCTACAGCAGCAGGTTTGGTCCCAGCAGAAGGTCACAGATTGGAGGGCACACAGAAGTAGTAAGTAGAAATTCAAGGTAGTGATTTCATAGGAGCTGCTTTTGCAGTTCACATGCTCATGTGTTGCATTCATATACTATTTTTCTTTTTAAAGATTCAGTCAAAGATGGCTTCCAGTCAGACTTATGTAACCACTGTGTTCTTGGACAGTCATAAGCCTGTATCACACCTAGGGATAATGTTGGCAAAGGGCTGGTTTAATTGAGTGCTCGCTGCTGAAGCCAAAACAGACGGAGAAAGACATGTAAACAGTTTCCTGTTGACCTCACACGGCCCTCTGGCGGAGGAGGGGTTACCTGACTGCCTGATACGGAGCCTCTTCACACACCTGTAGCATTTAAGCCATACCTGCCCATCAGCTTTAAATGTCAGAAGCAAAAAGCAAAAAGAGATAGTTTTAATGAAGATAGCAGTCGGAATCGATTGAAAGGAGGAGCAGGGTGAGGTCCAATCGAAGCTGGTCACTCAAAAGCGCACATCAAAAAAATTAAATGACAAAAACCGCTAATAAAAATGTTTTACTTAGCAAATGGCATCCATCTGTTGTTTTTGTAGGACCTTTTTTTTAATAGTCCACAGCATGCCAAAGATGAGGCCTCACCAGTATAGTATTTCCTGTCTGTGAGCAACAGGCAGCTGACCCCGCCCAGGCAGGCCAGACCGGAGACCAGAGAATGGACTTTTATTCATTACAGCTGGGATGGGTGCGTCACACTCTTCATTTCATAGCGTATTTCTCAAGTCCAGCCCTTGTCGCCAGTGTGCGTGTGTTGTTGTGTATGTTGCGATGGTGGGTGCTTAGAGTGTTGTTGTGTATGTTGCGACGGTGGGTTTTGCAGGGTGACCTGTGTGTGTTCAGTTCAGAAAATGATAGGTCATGCCCCTAAGCAATTTTGTCTGTGTGTAATGGTTGATTCTTGTTGTATATAGAGGTGTAGTTGTTTTGGGTTGTGCTTTTGTCTTTGTGTGTGTGTGCGTGCGTGCGTGCGTGCGTGCGTGCGTGCGTGCGTGCGTGCGTGCGCGCGCGCGCAGCACGTACCCTGGAGGTGACACCATGTTGGTTTCTTTCCTCAGTTCCTGTCACATTCCTCTTCCTTGACTCTGCTTTTGAAATGCCAGACGCCTGCTCTGCCCAACAGTGCCCTGTATGACCTCATGGCATCACTTTGATTTGCACTCATTATTTTTGGCTTTTTTGACTAGGTGCAGATGGTTGTCTTTGTTAGGTCTCAGCTGGCAAAATTCACTGTAATTCTTGTCAGTCGAACTTGTGCTCGTTAGGCAAACGAGTGTGGCCACAGTGGCCAGCTCCAGATGGCACTCGCGAAAGCACAGTCGGAGCACCTGTGAACCATGTTTGAGCTAAAAGGTCCACATCCTTCTGGAAGGTTGGAAAATAATATTGAGTCGGAAACATTAAAGGGCCTGTAGTCAGTGGGAGTTGGATAATTCAGTTTGGGCTTGTTTTGCAGGCAGGGTTATCCAGGTCAGCTTGCTTTGGCAACTGTTTGCTTAAATCTGCTCTGTTTTTACTGGTGCACTGCAGTCCAGATAGCGCGGCTCGCCAAAGGCTTGAGCGCCAGTTGAGCGCAGGTCCAGAGACCTGACCACAGCTCACTCCTTTGCACAGTCACAGCACGGTACAAACTTTACTGTTCTTTCTGTTCCTCCTCCAAATCTGCAGCTTAAGTGGGCTGTTTTATTACCCTTTAATTTCACCCCATTATTTCATTAGGCAGCGAAGTAAACGTGAAGACTGGCAGATTAAAGGCGGGGGGGGGGGGGGGGGTGCTTGCATGTGGCCATGGCAACGACAGCACATGTAACGGCCGGTTTACAGTCTGAAAGCATACCGGTCTGTTGTCAAATAGCCATCGCTAGTGCACCGTGCTCGGTCGGCAATGGCAGTAAATTCCTTCTCCCAGCGATTAGTGGTTTAGAAACCGTGACTTAACGGGACAGAAAGGAGGTCCAGGTCTGTGGGCTGTGGGGCTGTCTGCAGGGAACCTGCGGTTTGGAGGAAGGGGGGGGGAAACCCCCCTCAGTTTGAATGAGCCTGGCTGGAAGTGGGCTCTCTGGTGCAGCCGCTCATTGTCCGGTGCCTTGGGGTGGTGGGCTGTGTTTATACACACACGCACATGTGCAGCCCCCCGACGTGCTGCACAACCCTGGAGAAAAGCCGTCCCACCCCACCTGCGTATTGTTACCCTAATGCAGTTTTGTTTGCAGTTTATTTAACTTGAGACTCGAAGCCCCTTTTCCCCATGGCACGCTTCAGTTAGAATCGTGCACAGATGCACTCTGGCATTTCCCCAGCAATAATTTCTGTATTTATTTTCACACAAATAATACACCCCTCTCCCCCCACTCAGATTTTCACCCTCGATATAGTGTGTACTCTCCCTATAGTTGGCTCTGGAACCTCTTGAAGATGTGCACACAGTCAGAAGCATTCATATGGGAGTCCGGACATGTGCTGGACAGAGTAGTACAATTTGGGGTCTTTTTAACTTTGTGTTCACCCTGGACCCCAAGTCCTTACCCTGTTTCCCAAGTGCTTCCCTGGGCCCCTATGCCAATAGGTCTTTTTTCACTGGCTTTTAGAAAAGGTCACATTCCATTATATTCAGTTCATTGAATATTCATTGTATTTCTTCCACAACCCCACCCCCACGTCTGGTGCAAAATCATAGTTTCCTACTTTCCTAGGTCAATACTAGGTTCCTTCTCAGTCCACAAACCCACCTTAAGATCACTTGCACGTTGATGTATGCTGTATATGAACGGACATGAAGAAAACAGGTTTGACTTTATTTTAGGTGATGAGCCCTGTTCTTATGTGCTGAATGAGACATGATGCCACTTCAGAAGGGAACCAGACCCAGCCAACGACCATAGGGAAGTCTTAGCTACCTCTCATTCAGCATATGATCTGTCTCGCGGAAACCCAACCACTTCACACCGGCTGAGTCACAAGGCTCAGCAGGGGTGCAGGTTTGGGCGGGGATATGACCATTCCGCACATACAGAACATACTTATATTTGCCCCCTCACCTCCTTACATTACCCTCTGCTGAGACAGTGCAGCACTTCAAGTCTGTCTCAAACCCAAAGGCCCCATGAATGTATATTTGAGGGCCACAAGGTAAGCTAGTCTACCATCTGGTAATACACTTTTTGCCCCCTGTATAACTGCATGTGGCTGTAGGAAAAAGGGAGAGGAGTTGTGAAACTTGGCAGAGACCAATTTAATCGGTTGGCTTTCTTCGTGGTTACACTATATTAATAATGTTAGCTAGATTCTCAATGGAGAGGATACAGTAACCAAAATAATGTTAGCTTCTTAATGTTAATTATAAGATTATTGAGTTTAAGAATAAACCTTTTTAGCTTTAGGCATAATCATTTTAAATATCTTGTATGAAGGTACATTTTAGGAGTTCTAGGTTGTGTAGCCTAATTCCTGCAGCAGACTGTAGGACACCTGTGGATGCCCATGTAACGAAGGCAGGAAATGAAATCGTGTCAGAATTAAACCCACTGCATCTTTCCACTGTGGACTCCCAGTTGGAGTTGTTTAATGATATAGCCAAGGCTCAGACCTGGCCCTTTATTGACTGAGCCACTTGGGGTTGTAGGGTTTATAATGTAACTTAATTGTCTGTGGGCAGAGCGGGGTGAAACCCACTGGTGGATCTTCATTGACCGCTCAGTTTGGCTCTGAGGAGGGGCCGTAGAATTTCTCAAGCCAAAAGCGGAACTTTTGTTTCAGCTTGGAGGTTAGGAGAAGGGCACATGTCTCCCAGCCAGAGTGATCCATCGCCCTGTTGGATTTGCACAAGTGCTTCAAGGGTTTATTTTGCAAACACGCCCAGAAAAGATGGTTCTTGCTCCCAGTGCCTTCACTATATCTTAGCTCTCAGCTCTGTCTCCTTTCTTGCGTCATTTACCAGTAGACTCCCTGGTGCTGCACAATGGCACTTTGGTCTTTGCAGAGTCCATTTCAGTTACTATGAATTTGTTCTTATCCCAAGCAATGTTTCTTGTTCTGTTGGCTATATCCCTCTGTTCAGTTTAAAAAGTGTTCTTTTTAATATTTTTAGAAGTGCTACCTGGGGACATTGTTTCTCACATCCTTTCCTTCTACTTTGAATGTGCATGTGTACTGTACCTAAGTGTGAAATAGTTATTTCAATTCAAAGAGCTTTATTGGCTTGTAAGTAATGAAAAAACATTGCTTAAGCCAGAGATTTGATATGGCCTACATGAATAAAATACAATGTAGCATGTGATTGGCACTACAATCGTGAGATGTAAAGATAGTTTGTTTGCAGTTACTCAGACCCCCTTGTTCTGTGACATGCCATGAACCATCTCGGCACAAAAGGGGCAGCTATTCCCTCACCCATGACAATTTTGAATTGTTCTTCAGGGTTCAGGTGAGGAAATTGAGTGAGAAGTCCTTTGGTGTTTTTGAGTATTGCTGAGAATATGGGACTGCATCGTTCCTCAGTCTAGAGGTTTCCTACAGATGGTGTTTTTATTGACCTTTAACTCGGCCTCTGACTTTTAACAGTTGACGTGATTTATACAGATGTGACAAGCTTACACAGCTCTGTTTGGAAATCTACAGGGATGAGCAGCCAGGCCCAGCATGCTATGTTCACCCGGGCATGCTCCGCCCTTACTTTGTGACTTCCGTTCAGTTTGCTACCGATAGCTTCATTACTGGGCTGTAATCGCAAAAGCGGTGATGTGGAACGAGTGTATGGCTCTATCTGGGGTCCCATGGGAGTAAGTAATAAACTGTCAGAAAGCGTGATGAAAATTGCATGGTTGATGAGGACAGCAAGACCCCAGTCTAGCCACTGCTTGGTTCCTCTCTGTCATTCTCTCCCTCTGTCAAGTTGGTGTCAGGGGCTATGGTCTGGAAAGTCGCATACCATTCGGGCTGCTCCAAATGGCAGAGAAGGGGGCTGGTGACTAGTCACATGCAGTCACGGCCATGGGTATACATGCAGAGTGGTGTTTTGAGGAGACCTGTGTGCGTTTCCCTGGTGTTTGTAGAGCAGAATGGCAGTGGCATATGGTCCCCACATTGCCCTCTGTACAATCGAGTCTCTTCTGTTCTCGGCTGTGAGGGCGGAGGGGGAAATTCCTGCCTTGATGAAAGCATGACACCGACAAAGCGCAAGCCTTCCCAAATCCAGGCTTTTCCCGAGCAAGCAAGTATAAAGCCATCCTGAAATATCTTGAGTGTGTGCTCTGCATGAAAATGTACCCAGACCTATTCTTTTATTGTGTCTCCATTGTGGAGTGCTGCTTATCATCACTGTACCCTTGTGTTCTTAGTGATTCTGTGTTCAGCAAATATCGAGGCATCCCCGTGATGTGTGGGAATGGTTTGAGGATGCTTCTTTATTGATGCATAAAACTACCACTTAAGATTGAAAACAAGAGCTTTACCTGCTTGTTGCTGGAGAGAAATTCAAAAAATGTAATGGTCACAAAATATAAGCTGTATTTAATGCTGGAACTTTGGAGAACTGTCTACTTAAGCGCTGAACTGAGGTCAGTTTGTTCTTTCCCTGTAGCGAGGGCAAATGAAAGTGAACCCTCAGAATTATGAAGCCTGCTTGGTATGAAGAGCGCTAGCAATGTCAGAGTTATTGGCTGATCACACTGGCCTCACTGTGCGAGTGAATATAAGCCACTGTTTCACTGGTCCTGTCTAAGGCTGGTTATACTGGTTTTACTTGGGAAGAGATTAATCCTGTACGATGACTGGTTTTGTTTTTGCTCATGACTGATTAATCCTGTAAGATGACCACAGCCCTCTTTTCGAAGGGTCTGATCCTGTAGCTTGGTTCTAGTCCTGCCATTGGCAGCATGCTCTCTCTACCACACCCTGCACACCCTCTGTCAATGTCCTGGTCTCCACACAGCCCGCATAGGAGAGGTTACCGTCTGGACAAGGGTGATGGGGCTACTATTTTCGGCACCCCCACAGTTACATTCTTTGGGGTGAACCCTGGTTATATTTATCGAAATTATTGCAATATGATCTTTTATAGGCTGCATATAGTGCAGCTTTACTGTTCTCAGTCTGAAAAGCTAAGATGCGATTAAAAGTTCATTATACAGGTTCAGTCTCTCTTGAAGTTTACAATGGTTTTTTTAAATTTATTTTTTCACTCCATGAAGACAGGGTCTTTATTCAACCAGGTAATCCTATCTCTTCCTTCTGGACATGAAAAACAATTAGGCAGGAAATGCATATCAGTGGGGATGGTAAAGTGCTGTGTGAGGCTTCTTTTAGCGAATTATGATTGCTCTCTCAGAAGTCCATTTACTCCACGTGACTCAGAAATGGTCATACCAACTTTTCTTTTGTCTTTTTTTCTGTATCATTGTGTACTGATGTGAGGGACCGTTGCCAGGAGAACATTGAACGCGGAGAGCTGCAGGATGAGCAGCAGAGTTGTCTTATGCTCAAATATTCCTTAAGAGGACAGATGCATCTAGAGCAAGAGATGGAGAGATGGTAGAAAAGTGATGGGAAGCGTAGAGCGGGAGGGAAGGACTGAGAGCTGAAAGGCGAACCTCAGGCCTACACTGTACCAGCCCCTGAGTAAATCTTCACTGCAGCAGATGAGCAGGGAGGACCTGTGGAATGGACTCTCTGCTGAAACTCCTCCGTTGAAGAACCACTGGGAATGGGACAGGAGGACATAGTTCTGAAGCCATGAAGCAGCATTGAAAGATAAATCACTGAGAAGAGGCCATGGCAGTGGGTGAGAAGGTCAGCCTTGGTCTCTGCTCAGCTGTGGCTAAGATGGTGGCAGGTCTGATGTTTCCAGACAAGGGAACAGAGTTCACAGCATAGAGCAGGGTTAGTGGATCTCTGAGGAACTGGAACGAGCCCCCTCTCCCAGATTCAGCCAATAGGACAGGATTCTCAACATGCCCCTGTGGGACTTGTTTGTGTGAATAAATATGGAGCACTACTAGTATTGAAAGGACTGCATCACATGGAGAGATGGTACATAGACACAAGGTCAATTCGTTCAGCGACGTGTATGTGGTCACCACTGCATTTATTTTTCTAATTTGACAGAGAATCAAGTCCTTCCTGTCACAGAGCTGCATTCTTCTCAGTTTGACACGAGCCTCTGTGCTATGGCGAGGACTGGCCTGACCCCTGTGTGTAGATGTGGTGGTGTTTAGTGTTTAGCCTGGCATGGGCTGTCGCACCTGGGCCCCGTCTGTCTGGGAGTCACATTGCTGCCCCAAGGGAGTCTGTGCACACCAGCCCCCAACCCCCCACCAGCTCATAAGTTACTGTCCTCAGATGGGATCAGGATCTCATTCACAACACATGCAAACACACGTTTACTTGCTTGCTTATAGCCGTCCATCGAAAATTGAAGATGACATTGCTTGTATTTATTCATGAGTGGTTGGTCTCTGGCCGTGGATATGTTTTCGAGGCGGTGGCACTGCTTGTGGCTGTGGAGACCCTGGAGCTGCTTTGGAGCCGTTGGTCAAAAGGTGGCCAGGAAAGAAAGGTCTGGCTCTCGTCGGCATAAACGGTATGACAAGCCGTGATCAGCGACGACAGGCCTTGTAATGGTGCAGTCGGTTGTACGACTTACCCGGTTCAGATTTCACAGCTGTACTCGAAGTCTGATTACACACTCGTGCTGATAACTCGCCAGTTATTCTCCACTAAAAATGCAGATTACTTTCTCGTCAAATATGCCGTGCAACCACAACGCCTTGATCAAATAGCTTTGCAAACATTCCAGTGATTTATGGCCGTAGTGGCGCTGGGAGAGCGGTGTGCTCAGCATGACTGGAGCTACAGCTCGGTTTAAATGGTCCTTTTCAGACCTGGTTTCCTGCTTGCGTAAGCAGGCCCCAGCCACCGCACAGCTTATAGCAGCTCAACCCTTCACAGAGACGGCCTTTAAAGCGTGAGCCAATTTGTAAACGGCGTGACTGGAATTATGTCTTCATACCTTGCAAACGGCCGTTCACCCTTCACGTTGGTGAAGTCCCTTGTCGCCCCACAATTCCCTCCTCGCCCCACAATTCCCTCCTCCTGTTCATCCGTCTGCCTCTCTCACTCTACCCTCTGTGCACCCTCCAAAAATAACTGCCCATCAGGCCGCTACCATGATGAAAGGCCAGCGGGTGCAAGCAGATTCCTGATTCCATGGAACTGATTGGTGTACGTCACTGATCACTCCTCGCCCACGGCACTGCTCTTGGGACAAGTTGCGTATATTTGCTGTCATGTGGAACATTGGCTGCACCATACCCATCTTCATGTGGTGAGAAAGGGCTTCTTTGTTTCCCCTTGATCCTTTCCTCTCTAGTATCTAATTCTACACCTCACCTGTGGTGTCATCTCAGGTTAGGGTTTGTGTTTGCAGAGTCCAGCCCTAAATGAGTGATACAGGTCTTGGTGTGGGGCACATCCGGGCCTTTTGCATGAGCTGGAGTGTGCAATCGTAGCGGGTGTGGCAGGCGGTGGGGTTGGTCCACGTGCCTGAGTTCCTGACTGTGTTTACATGGAAAAACACTGGGCAGCCTGTTTCACTCATATATGCTACAGTTTGAAAGATGTGACTCACCCCCCCTCCCCGTGAATATTAGGCCTTTGTTTTGTGTTTGAATAATTCCCTCCAGTTTTTTAATTTTTTTTAATTTTTTTAGTTTGTTAGTGCTGTAGACTGTGTTCACTGCTTCACTGTGTTGAGCTATGTCCAGCCCGAGTGCACGTGTGACAGGGCAGCCGGCCACGTTCTGACTACTGCAGGGAGGCTCGCGCAATCACGCTCACGTGTAGCGAAGCGCTGGCTTTTATATCAGTCTGAATATTTTACGCGGCTTATTTATAGAAGAGAAAAAAAATCCCTCTGAAGACACCTAGCAATTTTGAATCATCCCCATACATATTTCACTGTGGAGCAAAAATAGCCTGGCTGGACGTAGCTGGTAACGAGTGGCATTTCTCATTTTCAGACCGGGGGCGGGGGAGAATCCGAGCGAGGGTGTAAGACTTCTCAGTCTGAGTGAAATGCCACGAAAGTCATGTGGCAGGTAAATGACAAACAGATCTGAAAGAAACGTTTAACGGATTCATTTTTCAGGACAGCTCCATCCAAATCTCTGGCTTTCTTTGGATCTGGAGGTTCCACATTTGTTCTTTTTCCAGTTTTTTTCGTTCACTCTCTCTTACAGGAAGATACGGGACCCCTTCCACAGGCTCCATTTTAGTCTTGGGGAGGCTTTTCGGGAAGGGGAAGGGGGAGGGTGAGGCGGTTATCACCATGGTGCAAAGCCTAGGTGGCCACGTCCCATGACCGTACAAGGCCGACTGCTTTCAGGATTCCATCGCCACGGGAGACGAGAACCTGGCTTCTGCAGATAGACCAGACCAGTGAAATTTGCTGTTGAAACTTGTATTGATTGCCTTCTGAAACTTGAGGGATGTGATCTTCTGTTCTGTAATATATCGTACCAGAATCACTAGCCATCAGCTGGAACCTCTTTAAGCAGCAGAGAGGGTGGAGTCTGAAGAATCTGTAGCTACGCCCTGTCTGTTCACTCTGCTGTTCCCTGTACCTCCTTTTGAATGCCGTATTTGAACTGCAGTGTCTGAAATAGCAGTTTGAAATTTCAATCATTTGAAACATCTGTGATGTCTGAGGATTAGTCCGCTGACTTCAGCTCCCCCCGCGGTTGCTAGAGTATATTTACGCCCAAGGCTCGCCCCAATCTTTGTATTGGAAACCCTGGTCTCGGATTTCACGTCTCGGAGTGGGATTCAGTCTCCTAATAGTCCATTCCCCCCCCCCCCCCCCCCCCTCCCCTGTGCCTTTGGGGAGAAATCCGCCCTTCCCGTTGGGTTTTCTCTCCCTCTGGGCGAGTGCAGCTGCTTCTGGAAATGAGTGGCAGGGCCGGTTGGTTGATGAGTCCAGGGAATTAAGGGGACAATGGGGAGATCAGGTGGGGGGCTGCCAGACTGATAAACTGATGAGGCAATTCTGAGCGTGCTCTATTCCCCACTCTTAAGGCCTTCAAGATGACATATTGCCACGGTTTGAGAAAAAACCTCCCTTACAGTTTAAAGGGAAGTCCCGGGTTTCTTTGTTGTAGAATAATCTCACTGTGAAGCTGAGCTGGTGAATGAGTTTGTTGGAGATGTTTCTCTTTATGAGGGGGTGGGGTGTACTGTCATTAATAATAATAAGCTTAATCTTAATAAAAAATAAAAAGTCCTTCATTAAATATAAAAATCTGCTATAGTTGCTGCCACCAAATTTTGGACAAGCTTCATCCTTATTTGTGGTTTCGACCATTCACAGATGGCAGATTTTGGAAATCATCAATGATTTCAGATTTCCAGGCAAGATGCTTGCATTTTAACCACGGATAAAATTATAGCAGTAATAATACAGCCAACTAATATCTAGGTAGTTTTTTCTCTTGGGCGCTTAGCTTGTTAGCAAGAAATAAAGGTAGATGAGTTTGCTCAATTGCTACCATTATTGTTTTAAGGTAGGCTACCTCAGTAAAAGGCTTTTTATCTTATGAGTAAATAGACTGATAAATAAACCGATTGCGACATTAGTGGGTATAAATATTGACTGATTCAGCTGTAGGGTTTAACTAGTAATTGGCAAGTAGGTACAAAAATGAACATTAGTTCTTTGTAAGAAAGCTCTGGTGCAAATATTAATGAAAGATCAAGCTGTAACATTAGTTATTGCTAGGCAAATGCCAGTACAGAAATTAGAAAGTTGCGATAGTTTCCAGTATGGTAGAACATCTTTCTCTTTGAGCCGGATAAGATTGAGGCTATTTAGGGTAGTGGCCCAATTGGGAAAGTGACCAGTCAATCAACAAATCTCATACTTGGCCTGGGGCCAGTGGGCAAATTTATTGCCGAGCCCTGAATAACAGAAATAAGTATTTTAAGGAATTTATTTTTAGGAATGTTTAATTTTATTTTATTTCTGGACTTTGTAGCACCAAAATGGCAAATATATAGGTTGAAACATGACGAATAAATAATAATGAAGCTGCTTTATTTATTTCTTTTTGCACAGCATGATTAGCCTATTTAAACATGCAAATTGCACTTTTCTTCCGGGGGTGAAAAAACAAAAAAAACAAAAAAAAAAACAAAGGCTCAGTGTTGAATCTGTTTTCTGATGAAAGGCTCAGTTAATCAGACATAATTAAGGAGCCATTAAGAAGCACCTGCGCTAACGACAATAAAAGGTAGGCAATGCTGGGGGAAATCTCCATGGGAATGGTCCAGACGATGCTGTGATGGGGAGAGTGATTATAATATGTGTGGGGGGTGGTTTGGGGTTTCTTCGGCCCCTGGGGCTGTGAGCGTATGGCAGGGCTCCAGTCCCTCAGCCTGTCAGGCAGGGCCTTATCAGCGCTTCACCTTAATTTCACACCATCAGCTGATCCGCGTTTCCAAACGGGACGGGGAGACAGAGGGGAGGTTCCTGCGCCCGCTCCCCAGGGCACCGAGACGTGTTCGGGGGTAGACTGTCTCTAGACCTCATTAACGCCCTTTGTTGCCTCATGCAGCCCAGATGCAGCGCGCGGCGATTAAACCGACACCGCCACAAGTCCTAAAACTGACGGAAAGGTCTTTAATCTGCCGGCCGACTCATCCCCCCTTTCTTCCCGCATCTCTAATTAATCATTGCTGTTGAGACCATAATGTTGGTTTAATCCAGGGTCGCTGGGGACATCTTCCTTTGTGTCTCTGCCTGAGACTTCTGCCATCTCTTTGAGCCCCTGTGATGCCTGCGTTTGTTTGAACTGAGGACGATACGCACTGTCAAAAGGTTTGATGTTTAGTGGCATTGTGCAGAAGGTCGTTGTTGTGCCGGAAGGATTCATGAAAGCAATTGTAGGAGGGGGTGGGAGTGCAGCTCGGTGTTTGCGGCACAGGAGCGGTCCTGACTTCCCGACGGTGCCAACTGCATGACTGCAGCTTGTCCAACTACCAGCTTTGTCTTGCTGGGTCCAGTCGTGCTTACTCCTCGCTGCATTTGACAGCCCTGAATGCTCCAGGTTCGGATGCAATCTTTTCCCGGCTGAGACTCTGATGCGATTTATTGTGTCAGGCGTTGGGTGCCGATTTTGCCAGGGTTCTTTAGTCTGATTCTGCCATGGCTTCACCCACAAAGAAGTCCAACATTAACAGGCAGGTGTCGTCAGTGAGACGCACCTTTGATCAGTGCTACGCTGCTGCATATGACTGGGAGCAGGTGCCACCAGAAGTGAGAGTTGCAGCTAGCGATTGGTTCCAACTATGAAGAGAATCATCAACCTCATCTGCATTCTAGACGGATGAACTGCTCTTGTCACGTGTTAAACGTAGACAGTCTGTATCTGCTGATGCGTTTCCCAGGGACTAGTTCTTGGGTGACATTGGCGGGTTGGCTGTCACTGTGTTTCAGTAGTCAGGCTTGACTGAGCTGTTAATCGACGACTTGATTTGACATCTCATGTGAAGTCTGTAGGGTCAGAAATTTAATTCAGCCTCCCTGCAGAACAGTGATAATTGTAACTGAAATTGGTTAATGTGTTTTGGGCATTGTAGTTGTTAAAATAAGCTTGTTCCTGTTAACCCCTACCCTTTAAAAATACTTGTAGTGGTGTATTAATAAATTAGGACACTAGGATTATGGAGAATATTTCATTCTATGCAGTGCGAGGACCTGCAGTACAGGCCAGTGGAAACGCTGCTTACCTACGTCATGATTTGGGAAAAGGAGGGGAAAAAAAGGCTGCTTCGCTGACTCTCCGAATTTCACACCTGCATGAAAGGAACTTGGGAGTTAATTCCTGTCCCCCTCTCCAGCAGGAGCTTTCCTTCTCCAGGCTCACCCTGGAGATGCCCCATACCAATGTCGTTCAGATCACAACACATTTTTACAAATATATTAGTGCAGGCTAATAATAATTTGAATATCTGCAGTTTTAGAACGCAGTGTATTTTTTCCTTGTTTTGGCGCTCTCTCTGCGGAAAAATGCTTAATCCGACATTAAGTACACATGTCTTGCATGAACATCTCTCCATTTGTGCATTTGGATGGTAGTGTAAGGTTATGTAGGCTATGTGTTACCGAGGTGATGCGTGCATTCGTTGTGTAGGAGCATTAAAAAAATATTATAAAAAATGAAATAGTCACAAATCCCTTCCTATTGCGTACTCAGTCTATGGATACGGATTAATCTTCGAGTGAGGGGCTGCCATAATGACACTACAAACGGCCCTTTATAAACTGGAGCACCCGGCCCTCGTGAGTTCTTTGGCAGTTGATACGCAAGCGCTGCACTTGTATGATGTGAAGTGTGTGGGAAGTAGGGATGTTGTTACCGCAGCACCTGCAGGCCCTAGTCCCTTGGTTCCTTCTGCTCTTAGAGAACGTATACCACCCGTGCATTTTATGCACACGGTGAGAGTCGCCCACGGACACAACATGGAGGTTCCTCCTCAAAGGTGTGTGCAGCTCGCTGCGAGTGCCTGACAAATAGCCATTTCTCTGAACGGAGCCACCCACCGAAATTCCTTTTGAATGGACCGTATGTTGACCGCAAAGGCCATTTCCTCATTTGACCACAGGGAAGCCGGCCAGGCTGATGAAACACGACCCGCTTTGAGTGTTCCGGGGGTTGAGAGTTTGTGACAGTTTTGGCACTAAAGGGAGAAGGCCATGTAAAGGACAGCTCTGAGGTGCAGGAGCCTGGTTGGGAGGAGGTGTGAATTATAACCCCCTCCCTTCCTCTGTCTCTCTCACTCAGCCTTGATATCCCTCTCTCTGTGCCTGAAATAATTTAGTTTGGGCTCCTATTAAAATGTTGAAATATACTGGTGTCTGAAGTGTTAGTGCTTTGAGCCAGGTCTGGTTCACATCGTAGGCTTGATAATGCAGGGGATGGCTAGCATGGTAATTCCATGTCAATCAACAGATGTTTTGACTGCATTGTCAAATATTTGAATGAGATGAGATTTTACATGCTGATATGCCCTTGTAAGAAACCCCTGGAACAGAAATGAGCCTACACTTGCTTGTTCATCTGGGAGATATGAACTAACAAAGTCTGCACTGTGATTCCAAGGCTTTCCATTACTGTAGATTGTAGAGAAATGGTTCATGCCTCTCATAAGAATTAAGTGATGAGTCCAAAAGTGTGTTGAGTTGACATGGAATTACCAAAACATTGCAGTATGATAGCATGAATCACACATTGTGTGAGGTCGGCACTCTCCTGCTTGGCAACTTGTGCTTGACACTCTCTAATAGCTGATGTCATGGGACTATTTGCTTCCATAGTGATGGCACATTCTTTTCTGAAAAGCCCTTTGGTCTGAAGAGACTTCTGCTGGACCTCCACTTCCCGCCAAAGGTGCTACAAGCAATTCATTTCAAAATACACACGTTTTATGGTTTATGGAGAAAGTGAACCAAGATAGGTGAGGCAACACTGAGTCACAGGCGTGTAGTCATGGTAGCCATGTCTGTTTGGAGCACTGTTGCCTGCAGTTTAAATAACTGGTGTTTTCCATACCAACAGCTATTTTTGCACCATGTTCCATGTTGTTTCTTACGCAGGGGAATGGCTGGTATTCGATCATGAATCACCACGGCCGGCTTTAGTAGGGTGTGCTACTCCGTCCTGTGCGCACTGGTGCTTCACAACAGTCAAAAGCCAGAATGGCTTCTTTCCCTTATAACTTGCAATGACATTTAAATGATCTGGAACTGATCATTTAAAGGAGTGCCTCGCCAGATAAGCACATTCCCTGGAGTGGCCTTGCAATTTGGGAGGGAGGCAGCTTGACAGTGTTTAAAGGTGTTTGGTCTGGTAGACGGGCGGCCGTGGCCCTGAATGGGTCAGGACCAGCGGGTGCGACATAACGTGGTGTGGACTGCGTTTGAGGCTCTTCGCTGTTGGGAAGCTGCTTTTGGAATGCTTTTCAGGTGTTAAATTGACACAGGCAGCAGAAAGCCAGCACTGAGTGGCCGTAACACTTCAGACAAAGTGCTTCTGCCGCACTGGACACGGGACTTGGAGACCTTATCAAGTATTTATCATGAAAACCAGCTTCTTCCCCTCGGTCGCGTGCGTGGCACCGCCACTTTAGATAAACGGCCCGTCCCACGCCTCTGGGGGCATGTTCACCACCGGCCATTAAAGAAAGCCCCGACTGCGCCTAGCGCCTCTTCTTATGTAATAGTTAAGGGGGAAGGGGGGAAAAGAAGGGGGAGAGGGGGCTCGGTGATGTAACAGGAGCCGGGGCCCTTTTAAAAACGCAGTCCCGCCCCCGCTCTCTGGAGCTGTTCGGAGGACCGGACGGTCCAGGACTATTTCTGTCCTCGTCGCAGATAGGAGAGCGCCGGCGCCTTTATCCACCCTCCGTTAGAATGGAACCGGCCTGTGGAATTTCTCCCGGACTTAACCCCTGCGTGCAAGCCGGGAGGGGCTGAAGACGGGGGAGCTCCTCCCTCGCCCGGCCGCCGCTGAGAGGAGGAAAAGCCATCAAGGAAGCCTTCGCCTCAGTCTCCCCCCTTTGCGTTCTCCAGCATATCCAGATGTGTTTGTGAGCTCCAGTACCCACCGTAACGTGCTGCTCCTCTGACGGAAACATCATGAGCGTTTAGCTAGCATCAGCCTCCCCTCTCCGAGGCAAGGAGGAGAGAGAGAGCAAGGGGGGGGTGGCAGAGTGAGAAGGAGTGTGTGAGGGGGAGAGAGCAAGAGAGCGAGGGGGGAAGTCAGGGGGAGCTGGAGCGGGAGTGAGCAGAGCGCTGAGGAGAGCTGCCGGAGCTCGGAGACATGCTGGCCAACGGGAACGGGATGTCCCGCCACTGCGGGGCGGCCCCAAGGGTGCAGGACGGGGGTGAGCCGGACCTGGTGGAGCTGGATTGTGTACCGGCGGCGGGGGGTTGCCCGTGGGCCCGGGTCCCCGGGGTGGACGGCTGCCTGGCCGAGCCGTACTGCCTGTGGCTGAAGCTGCTGGCCCGAGCCAACTGGGGAGACCTGGAGCTGGGGCTCAGGTGCCAGGACACCCTGTGCTGGCGCAGACTAGCGGAAGAGACCCGCAGGAACTACCAGAGGCTGAGGGTAAGGCAAGGACCCGGCGGCCGCAATCACTTTGTCGGACACATTTGTTTCTCACGTGTTGTTGTGAGCACGAGGAGGGCGTCATTTGGGACAGAAGCCCAGGTCTTCCTTTGGGGGTGGGGGGGTGTATGCGTGGGACGTGCAGCCTGTATTGGATTACACAGGAGGACTGTGACCGGGCAGTATGGTTTTCCCCTGGAATGTTTTTTTTACGTGCTTTTGTTCATATCGGGTTCGATCTCACGCTGGCAGCCGACGTCTATACCACTTCGTCAAACTTCGTAGTTACGCGCCATGTTGTCCCGATTGGTGCAAGACGGCCAAATGGGGGAAGTGTCGACTCCCGCGAGGCTTCACGCTGGTCATAGCCCAGGACGCTTTTTGCAAAATGTCTTTCTGAAGCTGCCTTACTAATGGAATAATTAGGTTTGATCTTAAACTGTAGTTTGAGTGTCAGCCACAGTCGGTGTATAGTTTGCATTCTCACGGCATTGTGCACGTTTGGGAGGTATCCCGACTGAGGGGAGAGAGCTTGCTGGGAAATGTGATCCATTCTGAAAAAAGGAGGCCTGTTTTCCTGTTTGTAATGAGTCACTTGTGAAAGGTTATGGAGTGAGTGGCTTTTCTGAGAGGAATATGTGAGTCAGGCCAGTCAAAAGAGAGTAGCAAGGTTGGGCTGGGAGTGTCTGAAGGTAAACAAACTCATGCGCTAGGGGTGGGCATTTATAGCATTTTATATTTGCTATAAATTGGTGTTTAGTTACCATCTTGTTCAAATGTTTTGTTTTTGAGTTATGCAAGGCACATTAATTTATCGGGAACTCCACTGGTATGTAAACTTTATTTTGTTTTGCCTTGCAAGCTAGCCAACCATTTAACAAACCAGTCGGGTAGCTATCTTTATATTCCCCTCATAGAAAATCCAAAAGGACAAAAGATGCTGCTTCTTTAAGCTCCCCCTCTGTGGGGCTAGGTCGTTCTGTCCATTTCTGGTGGGAGATGCCGGGATTGCTGGAATATGTGGAGTGCCAGTGTGTGCTGTGGGAGAGGTTCAGCCATGGTGCCATGCTATAAATACAGTGTAAACAGACAGCTGGCTGCCTTGAGCCCCTTAAATTCACCTGGACCTCACAGGAGGCATCACTGTCACTTTCCCAGCGATGCAGGGTTCTTCAGTGGAACTTTTACTCACCACCTCGCAAATAGCCTAAATGTTGTCGTGAATGTATGACTGGTCTTACCATCCGGTTCATTCTCGTTTCTCATCCCTCTTTCTTTTTTTAAGAGTCAAGCAGGTTCCAAACCTGAAAATAATGTGTTGAGTACCTCAATTAATCAGTGGCGTTTTGTACTGAGGGGTGGAAGAAGCCTCACACAATGGCCGTATTTAGTTTGTTGGCACAGGAGGGGGTTTGCACTGTGTGGAATTCTGCTCTTCCTGCTGTATAATTCAGCACTTTAAATATAGCAATGGAAGGGGCCTCGGAGAGCCCTTGGTGGAGGAGAACACTCTTGAGTTGTGCAACATGTCATAAAAGTTTTAGGCGGCGGCATGAGGCCAGCAATAAAGAATCATGTGCCATTAAAAAAGAAAATATCCACACGGCCGAGACGACAGAATGAAGCAGGCTTCTGGGGCCTGGGCCGTGGGTTGCATTTGTTTACCTCGGGCTGGGCCTTTCATGAGTCATTCCATGAAAAATCAATGTAAATGTTCTTTATATATTCAATTAAGAACATGCAAAACATTAACCTCATTGGAGGTGTCATTCTCGAGGTATTGGCTCTTAAAAGAGGGGGGATGGTACTCACGAGTGGATATTGGGGTTTGTGTCGGGTTTGGCGCATCAGAACTTTCACATTAAAGCAGTGAAACAATTTTCTGTCTTGTTTTTGATGTTGCTCATAGAGGTGTTACTGCTATGTCTTGATCATTTCAAAGAGAAGCTAAATTCTCAATAAAACATACTTTGGATTCCTTTGTCAGCACCACTTGGTATATGGTATCCAGACTTGAAATACTCTTAAATATCCTGGTTAAGAACATTTATTCTAAAAAGTTGCGTCTGGCCAGAAAATGACCAGACTTAGTTTTCTTTGTGGCTGTTCAAAACAAAAAGAATTGCACTCGCGAGCCCTTTTAAGAGCCAATATCTCTAGAATGACAAATTAAATGACATTCATGTTTTGGATATTGTTTAAAGCACTTTGACATAATGTTTGCGCAAAATTTCAGTTGTCAACTCCTGCACCTCTAGTTGAATTTTCATGGAATGACCCTCATGGCTTGCGTTTGTGTTGGGCCATGGGCTTGGGGGTCAATTCTAGGCTGGGTCAGTTCTGGGTTTCTCTTGAGCCTGGTCAATCGTGGGTCTTGGTCTCGCTGGGTCCATCATGATTCGTGTTTGTCTCACTCTGGGTGTCTTGCCGGCTGAGATGGGCTGGGCTGCACTGTGGAATCCTGGGTTGCAGTGATCTCATTGTGCTGCACGGACCCAGCCTACTCCCAGGAGAACCCTTCCGACAGCCAAGGAACGGGAGAAAACACAGTTCTGTTTAAATAGTTTGGAAGACATGAGCACACGTGGTCATATTCTGCTGAAATCCAGAGTCATGAGGGAGCCAGGGTTGCTGGGCTGTTACTGCTTCATTGGCAGGCAGTACGGGTGGGCAGGTGTGGTCATCAGACAGGTTGCGCATACCCTTCCAGAGATGATGGATGGAGAAGGCGTTGATATAGTAAATGTAATATAGGTGTGCGTGTGCGTGTGTGTGAGAGAGTGAGTGTGAGAGTGTGTACATGTGTCAATTTGCCACTGCTGACAGGGGTGCAGGGGTGCAAATAAATTGCTTGCTCACAATATAGTTGGTTAGCTGAAGTGAAAACTTCAAAAAGACAAAAAATATAAATGGTGTAGTGTTGTCATGAAGTCACCTGTTCAGGAACATTTTCTTACCAGAACACTACAAAAAGAGGGCAAGCTCTGTCGCGTTTGTCACTTTCCAAAACATTGTGGAAAGTCAGTGTTGTGGTTCGAGTGTTTGTTACTGCAATTCCTCTCTTGACCTTTAGGAGTCCGACCTATTGTACATTTAAGGTTCGCTTTGGAAATGGATGCATTCCTGAAGCACAGTTTGCCTGGATTAATGTGTCTTGGTTGGTTATTCTGATTTGTATCTTAAACAATGGCACTTTAGTCATTGTCCAAATGTGGCCTGAGGAAGCAAAATAAGAACCATATTATTTCTGTAAATTTGTGTTAACGTTTACACTATCACATGCAGTTAGGGTCCTAGCAATATCCTGCCTTGTGTACTTGCAGGTACTTGTACTTCCAGGCTGTCAGGTGTTACAAAGTGCTTTTAGAAAGTTCTGGAGAAAATTCCCTTTTTACTATATTTTTTTCATATCAGCATCATGGCGGCGGCATTAACCTGGTCTGTGAGGAGTTTAACTAAGAGCGAAGCGCAACCCTAGTCCGATGCTGTAGACTTTTCGGGCTTATTTTCGTCACGCCACTATGTAAACGCCTGCCCTCTGACGCCGGCGCACCCTCTGTCCCACAGGCCAAGCGGAAGGATGCCAGGGAGCAGAGCGAGGGGACGGGGACGTCTCCGGGGGAGGAGGAGGCCTTCTGCTGGCCCGGGCCCAAGACGCTGCGCCTGCTCCGCACCTCGCAGGGCTTCGGCTTCACACTGCGCCACTTCATCGTCTACCCCCCGGAGTCCGCCGTCCACTCTTCCGTCAAGGTGAGAGACCGGCCGGCCGCCTCAGAGCAGCGCCAGAGAGGAAGAGGTTGAGCCCTTGGGGTCTGAAACGTCCTCACTGGTTCTTTGTTAGGCAGACAACAGTCGTTCACAGAATGAATGGAGGTCAGTGGGATTTCATCAAAACGGTTTGCTAAACGGGTAATTTCTAGGAAGCTGAAATCAAAAATATAATGTTTTCTCTCAGATTATGCATATGTAGGTTGTCAGGACCCAGTACAATAGCACACAACCCGTAATTGTTGTGATAATACAACAAAAATCTACTTTTAATCGAACGAACACCGGTCAGATGCGAGTCACTCTGAGCATAACGTGATGTAAAGCAGCTAAGCTAACATTAGGAAGTAATGTTAATCGGCTAAAATAGATTACGTTATGTTAATTAGCTAGGCTGTTAAGCTCACGTTTAATTGAACTTAGTTATCTAATGCTAATGGCTAATGGCTGCATTTGTCACTACCGTTACTGGCCACTGAAAACACTACTACTGCATATGCCTGCTCACTTCCTGTTGTACGGACAAAAAAAAAAAAAAAAAAAACTATGGGAAAAGGTGCCAGTTCGGCATCTTCATTTCCTGTAAAATCTTGCGCCATAACAACCACGCTGGCCGACTTGGTACCTGCTTTGTGCACTTGAGCTGATGGTAGCAGTACAGTCTTTAACGGGTCTGCTGGAAGCTGTAGCTTTTGGAAGCCAAGTGGTACGTAGATCACCAAAACACTCTCCCCTCTCTGCAATTTCTCTTCAAGACTGTTGGAATGGTGAAATATTCCAAGTCAGTATTTTCATAAGGGGCTTCACTCCACTGAGCTGCATGCAGTCCGAGTTGACGAATGGTCTTTCAGAGACTCATATTCTCCCCCCGTCATATATTATTTTTATAATAACCATGTTCAAGTGTAAAGCGCAGGCTTTGCAGGGGTTCTTGGTAATCATTTCCATATGGGAGTCCTGTGCGCTGCTGGGATTTTGGCTCAAATCAATAATGAGTCATGCTATTTAAATTGAGTACTGCATCAACTTAACTTACCACGCCAAACTGAGAGAGGTGTTGGCTTCCTCCAGTGACTAGTGGCAGATTATGCATTTCCGCAGCCTCTCTTAAAATCCAATTTGTCAAAATTGGGGGGATTGTGTTCCTGAAGGTAACCATGCCCAATGAAGTCACTGCTATGTGGAAGCCTTTTTTGACTTGCTCCCCAAGAAATAAACATCACAAAATCTTGAAAATGTTGCTGCATTTCAGTTGCTGGTATGTGCAGTGCTGTTTAACTTTTCTTTCTGGGTTGACACATAATTCATTACTCGCCATAATTCATGACTCACCATGCAATGTATACGGTCTTGAGCCCTAAACCATGGCTGCTTTTTTAAAGAAACTACAAATGTACTGATTTTGGTGACCTGACTTTTTGTTTTTGTATATTGTATATATGATTGGCTTGGACAGTTGTAGCTATTTTTGGCAATGATGGCTGTGTTGGATACTTACAAGAGTTTTTGATGACCAGCTGGCTTTTCAATGGCCAGTATAGGGGCACTTGGTGGTTTGCGGCCAAAAGCAAGACAATACACTGGAAAGTAATTCCTCAGGAGCTTGTACGGTGAAATTGTACCAGCGGTACATATGCACAGAATAGTTATCCATGATTTGCTATAATTAATCACGATTATAAACATAAATCTATGTTTATATAGTGCCGCTGCTTCTTCCCTTGAGCACAGTATTCTCCGCTTACTTGGGCCATTGGAAATCAATCAGACTAATGAATTAAGATTAAACATATTGAATTGGGTAATACATACACACATTCCACCTGTCGAGGCATAGCATCTCTTCACAAGTTGCATTGGAGTTGCATTTTCTTTCTTTGGATCACGAACCCATGGCTGATCCTGCAACCATTGAAAAGCCTGTACATTATGTCAGAAACGTACCCTTCATTGCACACAAAATCAATGGGCCATTCAATAGCATGCTGAAACTGAAATTGAGAAAATAAGATTAAAATTAAACATAAAAAATTTTTTTTGTGCAATGGCACTATTAATTCTAGGCATACCCAATTAGCTTCAACCAGCTTCTGCGTCATTACAAATTGTCTTTTACAGGGTTGTTTTAACTCTGCTTACATCTGCCTGCTTATCTCGAAAAGACTACCTCATCTCCCATAAATATTTAGCACATAATGGTGTATATTATGTGCAAAATTCATAATTAATTTGTTTTTCATATTGTATAAAACAACATATTACAACCTCTGGCGCAGTGGTGCTCAATCATGTACCATAAAGTACTGAGAATATGCATGTTTTCATTCCATTTCACTACGCCTGCTGATTTCACAGTTTAGTTTAATTAGTTCACTCCTCCCTGGTTGACAGTGTGTTAATTAGAAATCAATAGGTTTAGCAATTTTTTGGAGTGAAAAAAAAAAAACCATAGTACTTTTATTGCTGTTCAGTCACCGGAGATACAGCGTTAACTACCGAACAAAACATCAGAAGTTAACATGCCAGTTTTTCTCCTGATGAACGAGGATTATGATTATGGTTGCTTATTGGCTCTCTTGATGTGAATTGGACCAATAATAATAGAGAAATTGGCCTACAATAAAACTGCACAACTACCCTGTGTTTGGAGTACCATATAACCTCCCGGTGTTACAAAAACCTATACACCATTCCGAACAGCGCAACTACTAGTTTTGCACTCTTATGCGGGCATATCTCTGTTCAATCATTTGGTTATTCTTAAGATTAATTAAAAACCTATACTAAAATAAAATACATTTTTGTATGAAAAGGGAAGGAATTGGACTTTACATAATACATAAAATCCAAAAATGAGCTGGAAGTAATTACTTATTCACCTTGACATTTGCACTGCTCGGAACATTGTGAGCTACCTTCGTGTCAGGAACACCTACTGTCTCCTGTTATACTCTCTTCACTCTGTCTGTTATGCATTTGCAAATGAGCAATTTAACATAATTCTTTAGCCAAAGCAGTTGACAGCAGGCACGTTAGATGGCTAGAAAACCACTGCTTGCTTCACAAGTTGTTGAGAAGGTGAGCAAATGGGTTTCAGCAGGTGGTTGAGCACCATTTTGTCCCCAAGAAAGGTGATTGAGAAGTGGGTTGGTCACATGCACATGCAAAACTATACTTGCTGTCACCAGCAAAAACAATTCAATGCTTTCAATGCCGATTAAAATAAATCTGGCTCATGTCTGTATTATCAGCATAAAGAAGTGATTCTGAAATAGCTCATTTTTTTCATGTATGTAATCGTATCAAAGCAATTATTACTTAGCGATTCTGGTGTTCAGAAACTGCAGAAAACCAAAACCTGACCCCGAAGCATAAGCCTGCTGTTCTGCTACATTTTTGTCTGACAACATTTTTCAGGCCCTTTATAATTGGCTGTCATTATGTATATTTCTCCTAGCCTCCAAAGCAACTTTGGAAACCTGCCTTTGTTTGTTTAATCTCCCACAAATCCAGACCAAATCAAAAAGAGTGCGTAACTCGATGGACTGGCTTGCTGTAGCACTGTGTGGGATGAAAGAATTGGAACAGTGGCTTTTTCCAGCTTGCCTTTCAGAGAGGGGCTTTATTTCATGGGGTACTGATGGGTGAACTATAGGTCAAATTGAGGGCAGAAACAGGTGCTGTTTTGGTCACAGAGATGTTTGTTTCCTCAAAATGTGAACTTCACTTTCTTCAAAGCACAGACTAAACGCTTTGTTTTCTTCTTTTATGGGGGCTGGGTTGAAAGCCTCACCCACAAAGGGCACCAGCAGAGGGGTACCTCTTTAGAAGGGTGTTTGTGCATTTGCACAAGTGCTTTCAGTAAAAGAACATTGCTGCTTTTTTAAAATGAATTATTCCAGATTTGCCCTCCATCTTGTGCGGGTGGTTGATAATTATGAACTACTGAATGGCTGTGTGCCAGAGGAGCGCAGCAGAGCACATGACTGTAAAGTAGTGGTTTCCATAGAGACAGACACAGTAAACACAGATTAAAATGGTGTGAAATGACTGGCTGGAGGGGAACAAGGCCAGCGAGTGCATGTCATGCATGGCTGAGAGTGATCAGATTAGGACACACAAGGGATACTTGGATGAACGATTACTTTAAATGAAGGATTAAAGATTCCAAAAAGAAAATAAAAAATCTGAATGGTTACTATTTAAATATATAAATGATTGAATGAAATGAAATACAACCCACCCCCTACAGCGTTTGCGCAATGTATTTGTCTGCCCGGTTTTTTGTGCAGCAGGATTGTTAATGTTATGTTATAGTTACAGTTGGTTTATACAGCCGTATATTTACAAAAGCAGTTCTCATTAAGGGTGCAGTGGCTGCCCTGGGAATTGAACTACCGAGTTCATTCCAGCAATTAATTAATCTCTTCTCTCCTTCCAGGATGAAGACAATGGAAACCGAGGTAAGAACACATTTTTTCTTCTCTCCTATTTTCTGTGTGTGTCTGCATTGTGTAGTGGTTAAGGTACATGCCTGGGAACTGCAAGGTCGGTGGTTCGATCCTCTGTGTAGCCACAATAAGATCCGCGGAGCCGTTGGGCCCTTGCCACAGGCCCTTAAACCCTGCACTGCTCCAGGGGAGGATTGTCTCCTGCTTTGGCGTCAGCCAAATGACATACTGATTTACCCCACTGAGACCACCCCACTCCTGCAGCTTGCAGCCCAGAATCCTACACCTGAACTGTCCCCTCTCCCAAAACCACAGTTTGGAGGACTGCAGCCTTTCTGAAAAGAACTGGGGGGGGCGGGTTGGTGCTGACCCGGTCATGATAGCATGCCCCGTTATTGTGCGGCAGTAGATTTACAGTGTCGCGCCTGTGTGTCTGTGTCACGGCCCCGTGTGCTGCGTGTGACGTGTGCGGATAGCGGAGGGAACACCTAAAGGGCAGGGACGGGGGCCCACTGCGTACCACATCCTTCACGGAAAGTTCTCATTACTGACAGCTTGTAAATCAGCGCTCCGACACTTTCTGAAGGCCAGAGGCCCGACGAGTGTAACCCAAGCACCTGTCGGTTCAGCAATGGGGGGGGCTCTGGAATGCCTGTAGCCCCTCTGCCAGTGATTTCCATTCATCCTCGCATTGAGACCCAATGCCGTAGAGCCTTGGTCTTTGGCCAGGTCTTAAACGTAACCCCCCCCCCCCCCCCCCCCGCCACTTCCCCCCCCCCAACTGTCGGTCAGTGCAGGGACTCGCAGGGCCATCTGCTCGTCGGTATTCTTTCCGCATCTTCGGTTCTTCCAGGGCGGTGGCACAAATGCCTCCGCTGGCTTTTATTAAGAGCGCCCGGAAATGGCCGTGCCAGAGCGCTTGCATTCCTCCCCTCCCCCCCCCCCCCCACACCCCTCCTGCCCCTGGCTGGACGTGCCGTTTGCCTCCATGTTCTCACTGGCTGCCTTAGCACCGGCACACACCGTCCTCTACACTTCAGCAGTGCGATCAGTGCCGTTTTCCCATCGACTGTATGTGCCTTTTGTGTCTCTCGTTGAATACATAGATATGCTTTTGGCTCAAATTGACTTATTGGTTAGTGGGGGGAAATTGTATTTATTTTTAAAATGTTTGTATTTGATCATTAAAAGTAAGATGATCAAAATGTGGAGCTTTTAAAATTAAGTTGTGTTTTGAATAATATAACAGTGTTTCTGCAGTTTCCTTTTTGGTTGAGTTCAGTTATGATTCAGAATTAGAACTCATTGAGGTCGATGTGTTCCTCTTGGCATGCCCTGCAGGAGATTCCTGCTTTACTTCGACTTGGATTCCTCCCCCATTTTCTCAACACCCTGATACCTATTCTTGCTATATTTCGTGCTATAGATGCACCACCACACACTGCGCATGTCGCTTGAGGATAACAAGGCCAGCATATTCATAGTTCTTGCATCCCCAGGCACCTGGTCTCACCAGTAGTGGCTGCTCTAGAGCGATGAGACCAGCTGAAATACCTGCTTACCCCCCATAATTCTCTGAGGCTGAGGCAATTGTTTTCTCGCCAGTGCAGACCTCCAGCCATAACCGGCCATGGCGTGACTGGGACTCAAACACCAAGTTGCAGGGCTCACTCTTTCCTGAGAATGACTGTCTTTACAGCTCCGGTCTTTACCCGGAGGCCTAGCAAATATTCTAGGTGGAACGCCTTTTGGATTTGCTTGCAGTCTTACCTCAACTTCCTGTTTTCGAATGTGAGCACAAATGGGAACACTGGTGCAGTTAGGAGTGACGTAGAACTTGTTCTGCCCATGTCTATTGCTCACTAAGAACCTGAAGCTCTGCTGCTGTTGCTAGTCCAACAGCTATGTCTAATCACTGAATCCCATGGTGCTTGTGATGGTAGACATTGAGACTGGCAGGCAGGGGCAGGCTTTCACTGTAAGATGAGTTGTGGAGTAGGTTTATGAGATACTGGGTTCAGCATAGGCTCATCAGTGTCCCCTCTGTCCTGATGGCACATTCCTGAACATCATCCAAATACCCACTCCCCCCTACTCCAGCCCTGGCAAAGAGAGGAGAGCAGGGTGTATGTGATACTGCTGGCACTGCTCATGCCAGTGGGGTAGGTGGTAGTCAGGGTTCCCATTCCGAAGAGCTCCTCATGCAGCTCTTGGGACCAAAAGCTTCAGAGCTTTGGTCATAAAGGCAACCTGCAGCTGCAAGTGTACTTTGTTTTTGGTTTTACGTATTCCTCTTACGGCTGCCCGCCATCCTTCATTACAGGTGTTTCTCCTATGCTGTCTCCACACTGTGGGTACGCCCTTTAAAGCCCTTTACAGTTTCCCCAGCGACGTCCAATCAGCCCGTCCCTCTGCGGAACATCTGCAGCATGGACGATGCACAATGCGTGCACAGTGTGGAATTCTGGGAAGGGAGTCTACCCAGATTGTTTGTTTGTCTGACTTGACACCAACACGGGGGGATCGAGCCGTCGCTGTTTAGACTGGGCTCACCACATGTTGACAGTCGGGGTGTTGCTGCTGAAATTCCTCCAGTCTGGGGAGAGACATTGTGTGTGTGTGTGTGTGTGTGTGTGTGTGTGTGTGTGGTGGGGGGGGGGAAACACAGACGCCCAGCATCTGCTGTGATGTGGACACCACAAGCAAAGCGCATGGGTAGAAAGAGACCTGCTCAAGTGTCCCTGGTTACCTTGGCATGTGCGCATCTGTAAAGAATCCCAGCTGAAACGCACTCAAAACTCCGTGTTCCGTAGCTGCTCTCTTTTTCCCCTCTCTCGCCCCCTCAGTTTGGAAGCGTTTTTCCGCGGATTGTTGAAGGGAAGAGAAAGGAAGCGCGCCGCACTGCGCCTGCGGAGCCCCGGCACTTGGAAAGAAAGGAAGACGCACATCTGTTCAAATATTTGTTTTCATTCTGAGTGGGATTCCTTGCTGGAGACTTGCAGGTTGAAGAATGGTTCCATTAAGATTGCAGAGGGAGTAATAGCACAGGCAATACAAATTCCCCCAATGTCTCCCGGGGCCTGTAAAAGCCCACCTCCCGTAAAAGCTTAGTCGCATTCGTTCCTCCTCAGACTGTCTTCCTGGGCAAAGATTGGACTGCACCTTCACTGAAATGTCGTAGACATAGTCTTTCTTGGCAAAAAAGTGGGTTACCTTTGCAAGTTCTAGTGAACGTAGCCACCTAATTTTTTTGTCATCTCACTAGGCACGACAGGCGGTTCCTCCTCAGGCTCTTGGTCGTATTTCACTCGAACTTGCGACACGGAACAGAGCTTGCTCTCTAGATGTGCCCCATCTAACCTTGACCCTTTGGGCCCCAGGTTGGCCTTTCGGGGGTGTGGGTTTCAGGCCAGCGGTTCCCTGCAGATTCCCTTGGCGCTGTGTTTTACAGCACAGCCCCCACGTGCAACCCCCACCCCTCGTAACTTACCTTTCCTCCGGGGTGGCTCTGAGAAACCCACGGAGGGGTGCTTTACGCCCCTAATTTTGGAGGCGGAAGGCCTGCTTCAGCAGCGGTCGTAAATACGCTCACAAAGGAATCTCACATGAAGGGGAGAAAGCAGGGATCAGTGGAATGTCGCCCTGTTAGGCTTGACGACAGAGAAATGTGGAGTACGATCTTGCTGAACACCAATTCTCAGTTGGGAGAGCATGTGATTTGCAGTCCCAATGATGGAATTGGCTCCCAACACAGAGCGTTTGCCCATATTCCACATTTTACTGGAGGCAGGTCAGTGTACGGAGTAGAAGCACAGGCAAATATGCAGCTGCCCGTTTTCAGACTCACCCACTCAGATTGAAACACAGTTTCCAGTATGCCATGCCCCGTGTGCCCCTTCTTGCCTTGCTGTCTATCGAGTTCCTATCACATCACATGTAATATCGCTTTGATGGCAGTAGGGCTGGGGCAGAAGGCAATGGCTTTCTGATGGCAGAACCTCTCAAAATGTGATTTTAATCCACAAAACCTGCCTGGTCAGCAGATGCCCAGCGGCGATTACTTTGATCATGTTGAGAACCATGGAATCTCTGCCAGGACATGCACATGGTGCAAAACGAGCCCCTAAATCATTCACTTAAGAACTGTTTATCTACTCACTGATACAAATGTTGAGTATTATAACCGTGTTTATAATGCTTGAAATTATGAATAGATTAGAAGGTTAGGGGTGAAACTAGGGAGGAATATTTTCACATTTTCTGCTGTTAAGCATTCATCATGGGTAGACTATAAATTGTCTATCGTATGGGTTTCATGATTACACAGTGGGAAAGTGTAAGAATTGACAGCTAATGCTGTTCTCGACTTCACACCAAATGCAGACGTCACCCAGCTCGGTTGCTTTGAGAGAACTTGATGGGGGGGGGGGGGGGGGTGGTTTATCGTCACATTGAATCGCAGCAGGAACTGATCTCTCCAATCTGTGCTACTGTGCCTGATTTATCCCACATAAACAGCCTGTGTTCTTCGCACTCCTAAACTGGCGGTATCCAGGCAACAGTGGCCATTTTGGAATGCTCAGGCCGCGATGGCCCCCGTTTGAAGAATGGATATCGGAATTCCAATCCACCGCACCCGACTGCCTAAGCTTCAGGCCGACTGCTGGAGGATTAAACGTGTGCTCATGTGATGCATAGAGGTGCATTATGTTGCTTATCACATTCTCTCTCGGACTCATCCAGAACCTGTGACATGTTTTGCACTGGCTGTGTGCTGATGTGTTGTAAACTACTGTGTTAATGGTCTTACGCTGAATGCACAGCGTGTAAGTACCTACTGTGGAGGTGTTGCCTTTGTGGATTTTGTCTTTGCCTGAAAAGCAATGAGGTGAGGCAAATTTGGAGGGAGTGAGGGAGAGAACTCCTGCCTGTTGCGTAACATCTGGGTAATGACATGGACTGGCCACTGCCCAGCATTACAGAACAACATTATTGAATGCAAAACACCAACGAAAATATCCCGGCCCACACAAAAACCGCCTGTCTGCTACTCGGGGCCCGGCCGGCCAAGAATGCACCCGGGCCGACTGTTGGATTTCACACTGTTGGTGTCATACACTCATGATGGTATCTCTTCCCCATGGTTTCTCTTCATGCTGGAGAGTGTCTACTGCACTTGCTGGATTTTTAGCGTTTCACACTCGTATAAAGAATATATCGTATAAAGAATCTTTGACGGTGCCTCTATACAAAGTGCCATGCAAATATGTCTGATTCACTCACAACAGTTAGCGACTCGTATACTCTTCCTAGGGAGGTGGTGGTTGATTTTTATGCTGCTGTGTTCCATACCTGGAAGGGCCCCTGTGCTTAAATCCAAATGCATGTCCTGAATCAACTGACCGAGCATGTTTAAAAAAATGTTCATCATATCTGTTGTTTATAAGTGGATTTCCCTTTTCTTGTCTGCATTGCAATACAGTTCCTTTTTGGGTTGTTACAGTACATTGTAGTTGGCAGTTAAGCCATCATCACAAGACTTTAGCTGGGATATGTTGTTTTAGTGTGTTGTCCCCCCGAGGAGGAATCCACAGGTTGGTTGTCATGACGACCTTTCCCTCAGGCTGGGCTGCTGAACCGGGGCACCGCGGTAACCACGGAAACGCCCCGGAGCCCGGATTCCAGCGGTCTCCATCCTGCAGGGTCGATAGCGGCCTGCGTTCTGAGCTCTGAAGAGCCACTGTTTGCCGAGCGGCGATGACAGTGCGCCGTTTGTTGCAGAAAAACATCTGGCGTGTTCCGCCAGCACCATCAGAAACGCATTCCCGGTCACCCGGTCAGAGGACTGCCCCCGGCGTTCGGCGTTCCCGCAGAGAGGAGTCGCAGGGCTGAGCGGTCGCACACTGAACCGCTCTCCCTGCTGGCCGCATAACGGGCAGCCGTGCACAGTCCCTGACGAACGTGGGAACAGCGACCAGGACGACTGATGTACGAGCACAAGTTGTGTGCTTACTTGAGTCAGCGTAACTGTTGTGCATTCAAATAATTTTCTACGCTTCGCTGAGCTTGTCTGGTGTCTAGAAACCTATGAAATACTCTCAAAAAGAGCAAACCTCACCTTCTGCTCCTCTTGTTTGGCTGGCTCAATTGCACCAGGCAACATCAATCGAGCACAGAAAGGCATTGCACACTACTGTTCAGGTCCTCTGAACTTATCCTTAACTTGAACTTAAAGGTACAATAGGTAAGATTTTTGTGTTAAAACATTGTTACAAGACCATTGTAAATCCCTTCCTATCATTGAAAAAGGCTCACTGACATGTTGACTCACCCTTTGTGTTTATAGTCCTTAAATTCAGGTTTCAAAATATACAGTTGACAGCCTGACAATTTGTACCAAAACATTGTATAACTGTACAATAATTCCAGCTCATTGGTTGAAAACTGGTTTTAATTGCCACCGCCAATGGCGTTTCGACGTCAGCGTGTTTACAGAGAAGAGGGAAGGAATAAACAGTGTTGTGGTTTTAAGGTGTTTGTTGCTGCTATTCCTCTCTTGAACGTTGGAAGTCCAAAATTGCCTATTGTACCTTTAAAGGAGGCTCCAGGCACACACTACATCACTGGCCTTTACTGCATTAAATGGCAGGCATTCAGCAAACGCTCAAAGCCCTGTTTAGAATAGGACACTAGTCTTGTGCTTTTCACTGCTGAGTGTCTTTCTGCAGTTGTGCAGCTCTGTTCTTGCCTTGGTTTGCTGAAGTTAAATGATAGATATTCAAGCAGCGTCCTTTGTCGCCCTCTGTTGACAGTTTTTAGAGCGTTAAATAATGGTGTAATCGCAAAGCTATAAGCTAGAGGCCAGAGCGCTGGTACAGGTAAATGCTCAGTAGAGCAGGTCTATTCAGATTGTGATGCTATTAAACCCACGCAGACCCAGCAACTTACCTGGTGACTGCTGTAGTGCCCAAACGCACACGCACACACGCTCACACGTGTACACTACTCTGTGTAACGTGCTGTTATCAAAGCTTTCACATGCTAGCAAGCCCTTAGGAGGCTTCTGTGGGGAAACCATGAACCTCTACAACTGGGATCATGAGATCAGTCCTCAAGGGCCAAGAACTGTTTTCCTGTTTTCCTGTTTTCCAGCCTCCTTTTACCTTACCTCCGTTTACTGGTGTGACTATGATCTGGCCAATAAGTGACACTAATTGTTCAGTTAATCACCCGCGAGAACAGAAAACCAGGCGTGGTTCTGGATTTGAGGGCCTGATTTCATGATCCCTACTCTAAAATGTCATATTGGGAGTGAATATATCTCTTGCCACCAGAGGGAGCCAAGTACACTGGAGTCCTGCACACGTTTAGGTGCGTGTGTGCGTGCGAGGAGGAGGAGTAGTAGTGAGTGAGTGATATGGACTGAGATGCACCCTTTATAGTGTGTTTATCTGATTCTGCTCCTCAGTATACCAGGCCTGTGGCGGCACTCAATGGGTTAATACTGTGGTGACAGGCACCAGAGTCTCATTACCACCGCCTCTCAAATCCCTCGCTAAGCAGCCGTGTTCTCACAGTACAGAGTTCACTGATTTATTCATGAGTGCAGCCCCCGCCTCCTGAATCTACACGTTCAGAGCGTGGGACACCTCTCAATCTGGTCCCTCTGCTCTCCTGATGCCTGAGTAGTGGGCTGCCTTTTTATGCACCTTTCCACCCCCTGTAGCTAGTACATAACATTAGGCAGCAGTGAGGTTTTTGGTTCCAGTTGGACCCGACTATGCACTGCTGTGAAGACGCTAAGGGAGATGTGGGCAGAAGGCATACACAGATTTCCTCACTGTAAGGCCCCACCAGCTGTGGAGAAAGGGTTGAGGGGGAGAAGTCTGCACACTTTTCCGGCTGTTTCCGTTCCCTCCATAATTACTATTTTCCCCTCTTCTCTTATCTGCGCACCCGGACGCGGAGCAGCCCTGAGGAGCACTTAATCTCCATAGCGCAGACTCACGCATTGCACGGTCCTCTCTTCTCTTCCCCAAGGCCCTGGAAAGCATTTTACGGTAATTGAAGTTGATGCAGGGTCTTCCGGGTGGGGAACCCTTCTCTCTAAACGCAGGAAGTCCTGGACCGGTGTCTGAAGCTATAGCTTACGGGTGGGGAACCCTTCCCCCTAAATACAGGAAGTCCTGGACCAGAAGCACTTCAAGATGCATGGGGTCCTAGCCTAGCCCTGATGCACTGTTATGGGTCTGTAAGCCTCATAGAGGTGTGTTCATTTGCCTCAAAAAAGCAATGCTGACTTCTTTGAAATTTTAGCCTCAGGAGGAATAACTGAAAATTGCCACTTGCCTTTTTAAAATAAAATAAAACAAGCTTGTAGATTGAGAGAGTGAAGATGCTGGTCAGTTCTGGCACGTAGTGGGACAACGCGAGACACGGGGCCAGCGGTCGTAACCGGGGGCAACGCCGCAGTGATTGAAGCGAGGAGGACACGTTGATACTTTCCACACCTAGAAAAGTGGGGTATGGCAACTGCACCGTGGAAGGAAAACCATACTGCCTTTAGCTGCCATTTTATGTTATTTTCTCACATGAAAGTAGAGAGGCTCACTAACTGGCTTATGTAGTTCATAGTTTTATACAAAAATCACTTTATAAGATAAGATATATATTTTTTTTAGGCCTTTTTCAGCTTTATTGGACAGTACAGTATAGAGAGACAGTAAGAATGGGAGCGAGAGAGAGGGGAAGACATGCGACAAATGTCAGACGGTCGGATTCGAACCGCCGACGTCGCGGCTCGCAATGAGCATGCGGTCAGTGCTCTACAGGCTGCGCCACCGAGACACCCCAAAAATCACTTTATACAACAAAACTGTCCTACCTAAATCTCTTCATTGTTTTAGTCAAATATACTGCTAGAATGCCCAAAAAGCCTTATTCAGTCCTCTCTGTAGATCTGTGCTCTACATTTAACTTGTGCCGAAAGTCTCCTAAGCAGGTGTGTGTGTGTGTGTGTGTGTGTGTGTGTGTGTGTGTTTTTTGAAGTGTACAGAAAAAGCCAATCCTCTATCAACTATCATTGATATCTCCCATTCTGTGAGCCCAGTACTCTCCCTGAAACTGTCATTTTATGCTAATAATGTCATTTAACTAGGCTGTCAACGAAGGCCAAGGGGAATTAGCTATTGAATGAAGTGGTACAGGCACAAGCTCTGATCAATGTTTGCTTACCATGACATACTCTCAGTATTATTTATTATCCTTGTAATTTGCTATATGGTCCCTGAAATTTATGCATTTTACACGGTTCACAGTGAACTAGTTCAGTAAAAAAAATATTGACTGACAGCTGTAACGCTGCATTGGCGTGTAGAGACATGCTTGGCCTCAGCTCCTCGCTCCACTTGGGGTTAGGCTCAACCACACGCAGTCTGCTTCAAGGAAATAGTTGACCTTTCCCCCATATGCGTTCTCCTAAGACCGTGCAAAGCCGTGACGGTGTTGATACTCGGTTTTGTGGTGCGTTAAAGGGAATCGATGAACCTGGATCGTTTTCTGTGGTGGAGACGATGCGGTTTGCCTGAAAACACATCAAGTGTTTATTTTATTTATTTGGTTTTATTATCAATTTGTTTATTAATGGAGCAGTCTGGTGAGGGATTGCTCATTGTGAAATGTTGAAATCTATGAAGCACGTGGTACTCCAGGAGTCCTCGTAGAAACGCTATAACCATGATTTATTCTAGTCACAAATTAGTATTTTTACAGAGCTGTACATATGCAGATCTTAGTTCACACAAACCTACACGCAAACCACACTAACACATGCATGCTCACATACATGCATGCAAACACGTACACATGAACATACACTCACTCACACACACACACACACACACACACACACACACACACACACACACAAGTAACACACACTGCAGTGCACACAATCTACACACAGTGCATACCCAGGCACACACGCAGAGCCGTTAAAATTCCTCTGTAATTGTTTAATTTGAGGTTTACACTCTGTGGCTAATGCTCATAGTAGCTGTTTACAGTACTCAGTTTAGCTGCACCTGCGTAGCCCCTGTCTGTAGTTTCCCGCTTTAGGCTATCCAGCAGGCTATCGGCAGACCCCACCTGAGACGAGGCAGCCAGTCACACTTTGCGTAGAGGACATTTGTTCATCCCGGGAAAAACTGATGACTTGCTAATGCCACACCAGCCTTCCGGCTGCAGGCACAAGGCAGCCGATGTCCCGCGTAACCTCGGTTACCTGACAGTCACGTGAGCTTCCTCCAGGGGCCACAGGAAACCGTGCGCAGACTCAGCTGGGAGAGCGAGGGTCCTAGAGTGGCTGTAACTTTGAAAATTGAAATCTTAAAGCGGGTCAGCTCACTGGCACAGTGCCCCGAGAGTTAACCCATGCGCTACCACTCTGTCGTTGCCAGGGAGGCCGCGGACCAGGCTGGAGCCCATGGACACCATCTTTGTCAAGCAGGTGAAGGAAGGAGGCCCTGCCCACGGAGCTGGACTCTGCACAGGTACCCCCGATTTTAGGTTATATAATATACAGAGACAGGGACGGCAATATAAACCAATGGGGAAAATTGTACCGCACAGGGCAGCAGTTTTGCTCACTGCTTGTGCTCGTTTGTGTCCTTGGTCACATGCCTAGTCACATGCACAGCGAAGAAAACGCAGGGTAAATTACACGTCATGGTGGATGAATCCATTATAAACACTTGGGTAGTTGCCAAATGAAGGCACACCCTTACCAGGGCAAATTATAACCTCTATGCCTTTGTCTGTGTGCTAGGGAGAATTATTTATTTTTTTATATGCTGTCGAATATAGTCCAATAGTGAAAATATAGGTATCACTGGGGTATGACTTCATATCAATTGAAGTCCCACACCTCCTCTTTCTGCTGTGTCTCCCCCTTACTGCCTTGAGGGGAGATTCACTCCTCAATTTACAATTCAGACAGACGCCTATAGCCAAAGTGACTCACATCAAGCACATTCATAACCTGCTAAGAAAACACCTGTTGAGCTAGAGACCTCGATCAGATCATTCAGACAGTTCAAACTTTAAAGTTCTGTAAACCTCTGTGATGTTCATAGAAGATAAGTTTTGTGCACAAACATGTTACTCAATCTGTGAGGTGCCAGCAGCTCATACAGTATAATCCAGAAAAAAGGCTAGGAGTGGTACTCGGCAGACTCCAGGACATTTCAGAACCACACATTCAGGAACAACATAGGACTGACCTTAGATTAAGCAAAAATGATTTATTACAATATTATAGAACGAACAACACGCGGTTCGACATCATCAGGTTCTTTATTTGGGATATTTGTTTGGATCTCCTGCATGCACAGGTGCAGACTTTTTTTTTTTGGCTTATGTAATATTCTAATATTTTGAGATACTGAATTTTAGATTTTCATGAGCTATTAACTGTAATAATCAAGATTAAAACAAGAAAAGGCTTGAAATATTTCACTTTGTGTAATGAATCTAAAGTATAAAGTTTCACTTTTTGAATTAAATAACGGAAAAAAATGATATTCAGATTTTTTGAGATGCACCTGTATACTGTACTTCACTGAAGTCCTTGACCTGATGACATGCTCTTGTTCACAGGGGACAGGATCGTGAAAGTCAATGGAGAAAGTATTATTGGGAAAACCTACTCCCAGGTTATTGCCTTGATTCAAAACAGGTAAGAGCACTCCTTCCCTGTTATTTTGGCATGGCAGGAGCATTTCCCTTAAATACAACTTAAAAACATGCGCTTTGTAAATTGTATGCTTTTTAAGTAGTATTTATGCCGTAATTGATTCGCTTAATTGGAAGGACTCCTTAGCCGAACAACTTCACGGGCACTATCCCAAAATAAGGAACGGTGGAGCACAGCAAGCACATAGCAAAACACACTATTTAATGCAACAGAGGAAACACTGACGTTTCATCGTCTACGATGTCATCTTCAGAGTTGAGTGCAAATAGTACCGCACCATGACACTGTCATCATTAGTCATGTCTGTGATCAAGGAGTCAAGAAAACCGTTTCTAATGGAGATATGGAATTATAATTCTCTGAGTCCTCAAAGGCTCAGTCAGTAAATGCTGTCGCTAATTGACAAAAATTACACACATCGACAGCGAACTACCTCGGCAGATTGTGGTGCTTGTAGTTTTTAATGTCTTGCACTGGCATCTTGGCAAACTTCCTGCTGGCTTTTTAGTGGTAGTTTCTGCCCAATAATCAACTTTTTCTGGGTTAACATGCACAATAATATACACTGTAACCAGCCACAATACAGTACTACAAAACCATTTATATGGCATGGTTTATTTGGTTATATGTTAACTATATCTTTGATATCTTGCCTGATGTGTGAGCTACAACTGAAAATGAGTTTGTTTCCATGGTGATGAGCTGGGCAAGGACAATATAAATCCGTTCTGATATCAACGATTGAAATGCATCAGAAGCGTCAGCAGACTTATTTTAATAACTTATTTTTTTAATTACATCTTTTTGAAATCAGGATCTTTATCGTTTTTATTATGAAAATAATTTTGTAGTCCCATATTCTTGTCTTTTCGCACATTAGCATTTTATTGCCCATCGCATTTATAGAAAACCCCCCCCTATGGAAAGCCCATAAAAAGGCCTAGGAATCAAAATGCATTGTGCGATCCTGTCTTGAAAAACGGTCATATGATCAAATTCGACACTCGCATCCGTCTGTTAAGGGAGCTGTAACGTGTTGGTCGCATCCGCCCGTAAGGGGTTAACTGCGTTGCTGTGCTTAGCGTGTGCTTACCTCACTGTTGTGATCAGTTTGTTCCTTCTTTTACCTGTTGTTCTCTTCTGTTGGGGAAATGGGAAAAAAAGACCCGGCCCTGTCTGTTTCAGTTTCGCTTCAGTCACCCCGGGGGCATCACGTAGCAGGCGACCTGGAAAATTCCTCCCCTTGACAGCTCGGTCGTGTTTTCTGTTTCAGCGACACCGCTCTGGAGCTGTGCGTCATGCCCAAAGACGAGGACATCCTGCAGCTGGTGAGCCAAGTCCGTTTAGGGAATGTCTGCTTTCTGCCCCGCTCTCTTTCGCTCACCTCTTCTACAGGCACAGCGGTTCATATTTCACCTTCCTCATTCGAGGATCGCCAGATTAACTCAGGTCAAGGCCACAGAAAATGTATAAATATGATCGGTCCTCTGCCGGCTATCTCCTAACCTGGAAAATAGTGTCTACAAGGTTTACAGCCGAATTCAGATCAGCAAAGCAACCAGCGAGCTCCCGTTTAAGTCTGTTTTATAGTAACAGCTGCTTTCAAGTTGGCTTTTTTGTGTGGCTAATGCTTTTTTGAAGACATTCATAAGAGTATTTGTTCTTTATGAGTTATGTATTGTACAGTACTTGTTTGGTACTTCAACAGTTGTTAACTGTTAAGTATTTTGACTCATAGAGTGTGGCCTGTTGAGGGACATTTTGGTTGTTTTAGTTTTTGTTGATGTTGCACCTTATCTGTCGCAGAATGGCATGTCGGCTTCTGTGGTTTCTAACAAATTCTTAAAAACAAAGGAATGGAGTGAATGAAGCCGAGTTTGTTTCTGGTGCTCTGATCCAACTCATCAGAGCTGTGTAGCTGAAAGATCTCTGGCAGGAATCATCTACTCTGGCCCTCAAAGCCTAATCCAGCCCTTCTTTTCTCCTGGGAAATCAGTGCTACCGATTGGCCAGACTGCCTTCAAACCTGACTCCCGGGTAAAGGGAGGATGGGAAACCAGCAGTTCTCTGCACGTGCATTGCTGATCCCTTATTTAGAGGAAAGGCGAGATTGTAAGCACAGTCTCTTCTATAGGCCGGCCTGTCCTTTAGGGTTTCTTGAGTGCCGCTGACCCCCTTATCGAAGGGTCACGGACCAAAGGCCTCAGACAGGGCCTAGTACCGCCACTCCAAACGCGGTGGGGGCGAACGCCAGCTCACCGGCCGGAACTGTGATGGTGTCGGCACAGGCCGACTGAGCATGCTCAGCAGGACAAGGAATCATGGGTAGAGATAGACCTCACCCAGCTTAGCCTCTGCCATTAAGCTTTAGTAATGCACTTCTGTCTCTGCTTATGTAAACATCTGTCCTACTTTACTAACCACACACACACAAATACAAACACACACATACACACAGACGCACTCACAGGAGACACACAGACCAACAGGTGATACCGAGTGATTGTTGATTGGCTGTCAGTGCATGATGAAACCGGTGTGTCTGATCTGGGAGAGGTGGTTCTCCAGCTTTGGGGGTAGGGCCAGCACAATGGGCAACCCTGTCAGATTTGGCTGCTGTCCAGACCCGGCCTCTTCCTGGAGCGTGTGTTAGAGTCCACACGCACACGCCTACATTCCCCCTTAACCTTCTACTCCTTCCTGCTTCACACAGTCGCAGCTGCTAGCGTAGCATCTTCATGAACTCCAGTACCTCTCTACTCCTGTCCCTGTGGTCTTCACTAATCATAGAGTACTTTAATTGAAGAGAAAATGGTTCCCACTCTAAAAAAGGGCTACATGGTTATTTCATTTCTTTCAATGCGGGATCATGCACAAACGGCATTTCGGCATCTTGCCTTCTGCAGTATGCAGTGTGCTGGTTGCCTTCTTCAGGGTGCATAGAGTACTTGAATCATTAATAATAAGTTATTTAGTTGACATTTTAATCTAAAGCGACTTACAGTTGATTTGACTAAGCAGGGTACAATCCCCCCTGGACTAATGTGGGGTTACGGGCCTTCTCAAGGGCTCAACAGCTGTGCGATTACAGGTATTTAGTAGGCACTCTTATCCAGAGCAACATACCATGAATGATCTTATTGTGGTGACACCAGGGCTTGAACCACCAACCTTTTGTATCCCAGTCATGTTCCTTAGCCACTAGGCTATACGCTGTACAGGCTACATTTCCAGGCTACCTATACGGTCCATACAACGCAGACGCAATCAGTGGTCCTGTACAGTAAGAAAATGCACATACTCGTACATGCGCGCACGCACACACTCGCGCGCACGCACACACACACACACACAGAGTGCAGTTACGGCCGTCCTTGTCGCCCTCCCGCGTGAACATGAGTTGTGTTAGTGCGTGGGCTTGTATCTGTATTAGTGTGTGTCAAGCTAGTGTGTGCGCGCTAGCAAACGCACGTCGCTGTCTCCCAGAGCGTTGGAGTGTGTGAAATGGCAGTGGGAGCAGCAGCAGCGGATCAGTGTGCAGAGCGGAGGGTGAGCAGCTGCAGAGAGACTCGGCGCTGGTCAGGTGGATACTGCTGGCAGAGGGGGGGGGGAAGGCTGTACCACTCAAACAGAGCATATAATCAAGCAGCCCCCGTCTGTCGTCATCCGGAAAGGAAAACCTCTCCGGAGGGAGGGAAGGGATAGATAGATAGAGAGAGAGGAGAGGAGAGGAGCTGCCGTCAGCTCCAGTACCCTCGCTGTAGACAGGAGGAAGAGGAGGAGGAGGAGGAGGAGAAGGCAGGTGGGGAGGTGATGGGAGCGCCGCCCCTGGCTCAGCGTGCTGCAGAGGTTTTCGGCGGTCAGGAGGGGGGAGAGATTTGGGGACAGGCAGGTGGCAGCGCTAACGCGACGGTCGTCCTAACACTGCCGCCACGCTGCCATTCGCCTCCAGCGGTTCCTTCCAGCAACTAGAGTATTTTTAGCTTGTCGTATCCAGCACCAAATGACAGAATAATTCTGCCTTTCCACACCCTGCAACTGCCTCTGCTCTGCCTTTTCTCCACAGTGGCTGTGTTGTTTTATTCCTGCTCTCTCTCTCTCTGTTTTCTTCCTTTCTCCTCTGCCTCCCCCCTGCCTCTGTCTCTCTCCGCGTACCGTGATTCTGCCGGCCCCCGCCGGCTGCAGTTCTCGAGGGACATCACCGCTCTGGTAAGGAGAGATTAAAAAAAAACAAACAAACAGTGTTGTCGCGTGTCATTCCCCCATCTCGTTTACGTCTTCCTCATCTCGTTGGTGTTGATGTTTTTTGAGGGGGGTGGGTGGGATGAACGCGTTTTGGTGGCGTATTCTTTATCTCGGTTTTCCATTTGCGAGCGTCGCCATCTCGACGGTGTCCTCATTCCCGCGGCGGAGCGGGCAGAGGCTATTTCGCGGATGTTAGCGCATGCTGGCAGAGCCTCCAGCGAACCGCTTTGCGCCACGCCTGTTTCTTTTTTTTATTTCATTTATTTTCCTTCCTCCCCTATCTTTTTTTTTTTGCCTTCCCACTTCGGCCTTTATTATTTTTTTTCGTTTTTTCCTTATGATAAGCACTTCGGCCTCCGAGCCACGAGCCTTCCAGACGTGTTGCGCAAGACATGCAAATGAGAGGGAGGGGAGGGTTCGGGGAAGGAAGGGCAACCTGACACCACAGGTGAGCTGAGCCTCTGGGTTAAAGCTTCGCCCAGCAAACCTCGCTCACCTCATTCCCTCAGCAGCAGCGTGCTCTCTCGAGACGTGCGCTTTCCTCAGGAGCCTAGAAAGAGAGACCCTGTCGAAGCGAGGACCCCGTAACCTTTTCTGCGGAACTCCTCGCGGGCAGCCATTTTGGGTTCGTTCATTTTTTTATCAAGATTTTTCCGGAAGCCCCTGTGCTAATGGAGGGTCGGGGGCAGGCTTGGCGGTAGAGCGAGGCTCTCGATGGTGAAGGAGGCTATGCTGAGTGTGAGGGTGGGCGTCTGTTCGTGGGTGCGCTCTCTCCGGCCCAAGGTGGGTAAATATACGCTTCAGGCACACGGTCTGCCCTCTCGCCTGCACGCCTGCTTTAACCCGGCCACTTTCTCCTGCGCCGACTGCTGCTTATCTGGGTCACCTGGCCTCCCTCTCCCCTCACGCCACCCTGTTTTAGAGACCTGCTCTTTTCAGGGACGCTGGCTGTGGTAGTTGGAGCTCGCCGTCCGTTTCGTTGGCATACTTTTCTTTCTGTTTGACAGGCTTTTGGTTTCAGTGTTTAAGGTATCCCAGGGCAGGACATAACTGCTAAGTGTCGTCGTCATTGCCTTCTGCGTCGTGTCTGGTCGTCTTCCCCTAAGCATTTCCCGACCCGGCGCCTTAGGTGTTCATTATTCATCGTTTCCCTGCATGCTGGTTCGAAGGTTTCATATTTGTGAAGGTATTCTGCAGCCCCCATGAAGTCTGTTAATGTACTTCCAAATAGCAAGGGAAGTCCTCATCTTTGGAATTATCAGATTTAGTTTGATGTGATATTGGCACTGGGGTTTGTGTGGAATCTGACTGCGTTCCCTTCTCCCCACAGGCGTATTCCCAGGACGCCTACCTGAAAGGAAACGACGCGTACAGCGGGAACGCCCGGCACATCCCGGAGCCCCCTCCCATATGCTACCCCCGGATAGACCCTAAACCCGCCGCCATGGCCCAGTCGCCCGACCCCGCCCCGCCCGCGGCAGGGCAGGGGGGTCAAGGTTTGTGGCTGGGGCCGTGCGACACGGGCTACCGCATGGAGATCCCCGTGCCGCCCTCGCCCCCGCCGCCAGCGCCCAAAACCCAGACGGTGGTGTGCGTGTGCAATGAGAGCGTGAGAACCGCGGTGGTCCCGCCAGTGGAGGTCCGTCTGGCCCGGGGGGCCCAGGGCCACAGGACAGAGGAGGGCCGGTACGGCCCCCCGGGGGCCAACCTGCACCTGGTCCGGTCTCGGCCCTCCGGAGGCTCGCTGCAGTATCCACCGGCCGGTCGGACCCCCAACTACCCGGCATGCCCCGACGCGCACTCCCCCTCAGTGAGGTCTTCACTAGCGGTGCCAGCAGACCCCTATCCCCCCTCCTCCCCGTCCCCATCCGCCACCTCCCCCGCCCACCAGAACATTGACTGGCGCAACTACACCACCTATAAGGAGTATATCGACGCCAAGCGGCTGCATGCGTACGGCTGCCGCACCATCCAGGAGAGGCTGGACACCCTGCGGGCCGCCTCCCAACCCGCCGGGGAGTACAAGCAGCCCCTTGTCCGGGGCACGGCCTCGGGCCCCTCTCCCCTCCGCCGCAGGAGCACGTCCCACGACCGGGGGGCCTACCCGGGCCCCGTCCCCCTTCCCCCGCGCAGCGTCTCCCAGGAGCGGCTGGTCTCGGCCGACGCGAAGGACTGGCCCCTCCGCAGCGCGTCCCAAGACGCCCTGGCTTCGGCCCCTGCCCTGGGCGCGCCCAAACCGAGGGCCCGCTCCTGCGACTACCTGGTCCGGCAGGACGTCCCACCTCCTCCGGCGGATGGGCGGAGCTACGGCCGGGCGGAGACGGAGGCGCTGCTTTACCGCGAGGCGGCCAGGGCTGGCCGACACCCGCTGCAGCCCCCGAGGGCTGCCCTCAGGACTCCCGGCGGGTACCCCCGGGGGGCGCTGTCCGCCCCTCAGTTCGGGAAAGGTACGGAACAGCCGCCGGCCTCCAGGACGGACAGTCTAGTTCACTCCGGAAACCGTGCCTTGCGCCTGCCGGTGAAGGGAGACCCCGCCCTCTCCCCCGGGAGCGCTGACACGGCGAAAGACCCACGAGCGTCGACGCCCAACCACCTGCCCCACCCCGCCCTCCACCTGCGGCCGCGAGCCGAGAGCGCTCAGGAGCTGGGGAAGGAGGCGGGGCCGTGCGCCAGGTCCTCCCCCTACAAGGCCCCCTCGGCCAGCCAACAGGCCTCGCCCTCGCCCACCAGCAACGGCACAGTGACTCTCAGGGCCAAGGCGCGGGAGGGGGCAACCCCCAACCCCATCCGCCACCACTCCTACATCCTGGCGGTCACCGACACCGAGGCGGAGCCACGGACGGACTCCACCTGCTGGCTGCCCAACGACGCCCGGCGGGAGGTGAACATGAGGAGGCTGGACGAGCAGCGCAAGGCCTCCTGCTCCAGCAACCTGGACGACTCCCTGGACTCCATCCCCTTTATCGGTGAGCACGGTCTCCATAGCAACCCACAGCCAGGTTGGATGGGAGCTTGTGTTTGTGAGTGTGAGGCGGTTGTGCTGTGTGTGGGTTAAATGGGAGTTAATAAGCTGGTTGAAGGCAGAGGCGGCTTTCATAGATTTTCTGCCAAAGCGGACAGTCGGTATGGCTCGTGCGGGGTAGCTAATGAGTGAAGGCGGCAGTGCACAATGGGAAATGTAGTTCATGATTGTCTGACTTTTTTTCCCCTCTCTTTTTTTTGTGGGGGGTTTACTCAAATTTGTTGTGTGGGTGCACAAATAAATGGGCAGTAGACCACCTTTCTCATACAAGTATAGTGAAGCAATGTAGCAAGAGTTTGTTGATAGTTTCAATAACCTTGTTTTTGTAATGGGCCGGGTGGATGATTATTCACTCTTACCCAGTACCTTCAGTGTCTGTTCATTGTCTGTCGTATAGGAATTAGAAAATAGACCTGCCAGTATTATTTCCTTGTCCTCGTTGGATGGTAATGTAGATCTGCACTGATTATTTACTCTTTGTCTGTGTGTGTGTGTGTGTGTGTGTGTGTGTGTGTGTGTGTGTGTGTGTGTGTATAAGCTTGTGAGTGGTGTGAGTCATGGTTATTGTGTTTGAGATTTAGTTGTGTGCACAAATTTTTCTATGCACTATTTATTATAATTTTTTTTTGTATTTGAGTATTTGATTCAAGGACTGAAAATTTGGATTTTCCCTTGGTATCTCTGGCCCTCCCAACTTTAAAATGTTAGGTGCACAAGCAAAATTTTGAGGAGCACCAACAATTAAATTACTTAAACTGCGTTCTTCACAGTTTACCGTATATGTGATCGCCAGAGACACATAACAGCAACTGTCAAAGTGCTGATTTACATTCCACTGATCCCCGTGTGTAGTGTCCATATAAAGATGTCAGACAAGGATAAGAGTCAAAGCAAAAGTAACCCATCCAGCACGCGACTCCCATGACCTTCCCACGGATCTGTCAAGCAGAGTGCCCTCATAGACATGTAGGCTGTATTTAACATGTCCTATGTGTGCTCTGTGGATGCTGCTGCCACTTGGTAGAATTAGTTTTAAGGCATTGAGCTGACCGTCGTATCCAGAGTGACTTACGGAGATTACATTTGTATTTGTTTTATAAAACATCCGTATCTACTGAAGCAATTCAGGTAATTTCCTTTGCTCAATGGTACGACAGCAGTGCTCCATTTAGGAATCAGTCCCACAGCCACCGCAGTACAGTTCCCGGTTCTGCTGCCCCACTCCAGTACACTGCAGTACCATACCCACCATAACAGCAGGAACAATTCCCCTTTACCCCACCTCAAATTTAAATTAGTATTTCAATAGAATTTACTATTAACCAATCTACCATGAAGCTACCATGGCGGTAACTGAGAAAGCCGACATATTGGTATGCTCGGTTATCCAACCCAGGGCTGCACTATACACAAACCACTGCCCATCATTTTAACAGTTGCTGTAATAAGCCTTGCGGGACTACTCTATAAATTGAGCCCATGTTTTAGCAGTTATAGGCAAGCCCCTGTCTTGCGGTAGATATGAACACTAGCATTGATGTGCATTGCTGGGCTTGGCAGTGTTAATGGCGGCCCTGTTTGCAGTAGATAATACAGGAGCCAGGCTCAACACCGTAGGCAGAAAGGGTATTGTAGCCTGTGCTTACAGACACCATTTTGTGTCATAAAGACCCAAATTTCCCCCTCATGCAGAGAGCTTCCCCGTGGACATCTTTACACTGCAGCTTATTATTCCAATAACCCATTCCCCATTGCATACTGTTTTACCTACTGCACTAGCCCCTTTGACATTTAACTGCAAGAGCCACTTAATGCCATTATTTATTTTTGTTTTTCATTGTGATTTTATACTTCCATTGTGTTTTTTAGAATTACATTTATATTATAGTATTCATATTGTGTTCTATATGCTTGTATTTGGTGGGAAGGGTGTGGGAGTAAGAAGTCCAGTGTACTAGTACTAGTACTTTATTTGCATATCACAAATAAAAGTTGAAACTTGAAACGCTAACTGAATGTTCTGCTGGGTTATCGCCCGTGGCAACGCGTTCCAAGGCACTCGAGCTGCACGTACGCTCGTTCACAATCTACAAGGGGTGTGTAACGGCGACCATTCGCATTGTTGGGACTGATAGTCATTTCAATTTTCTCCACGGTAACTATGGGGAAGTAGAGCTTTTTTTTTTTCTTCTTCAGTTTTTGTCTTCGCTAGCTCAGTTAATTAAGTGCTTCCTGCCACCCCCCCCCCCCATCTCACAGTATACCTTGAGCAGCCATATGAGTGTAAACACTCCAGGGAGGACATGAACGATTTGTTCGACCCCAGGCTAGTTTGTGTATAATATATAAATATATATGTATTTCATTGACTTATTAGCTGCTGCTGTTAAGGTCTTCAAGGCTTCATTGTTTCCCGTTTGTACCTGGTGGAACGGAACTGGTTTGGCAAAATCCATAGGCAGGATTTTGTTTGCCCTCACTGACATGAATGGCGTGCGTCATCTCGCCTGTCTGGCGTTGTCGTGTTTCAGTGTGAAATATGCTTTTCAGTGGAATTCAAAGATAGCACCACCCTATTTACAGACCCGTGGGTTGTCCCTTCTCGTCTAGACACCCTCACTGCATTCGTCTGAGTCAGCCGTCATGTGAGTTTGCTGTTGTGAAGGCAGGTGGCAAATGCCAATGGATCCATCCATGTTCAGTTATGGGGTGTATGTTTGCTAGAAGCTCTCAGCTCTTTGTTTTTCATGGCTTTTTAAGAGATCATTGACTTGTTTGGGCTGATATTCAGATGAAGGTCACTGGTTTATCATTGAGCACCCTCTTAACAATGAACTTTCCGCAGTAATGATTCATTCAAACGTATAAAACACTGTTGAATTGGTGTACGCAGGAAATGAGGGAAATAATATCTGCAGATGAATGAGGTCATTGTTTCAGCTGCTCAGCACCTTCATGTCGGAGCCGCCTCACAAGCATCAGTATTTAGAATAACCGCTGAGGCAATGTTTACTCACCTGGGTTCAGAGCTGCCTATTGCCGTTTGTCAGGCTGTTATGTATGTGTTTGTATGGGGTGCTGTAAAAAACGGTTTAGCCTGGCTTACAACTGCTTAAATGTCAGTGACATAATGCTGAAAAACTTTGTTCTTTTTTTTTTTTTTTTTTACTATCCTAACTTCTAAGGACCTGTTAAGAATAATATATTATCGTAGCTCAAGTTTTCCTCTAAGAGTAACTATTCTTCAGAGTGTTAGACATCTCAGGCCTTGCTGAGTTTGCATCCATGGGTGGGGGTTTGTTTTGCTTGTCACTTTTTAAGATGAACAGCTCAACTGTAGATGGGTTTGAAGATTGTGGGCCGGTGGCCTCAGGCCTCTGTGACTATAATAATAACTGTTATTAATGTCATAGATCGACCAAAGATGAAATACAGACATGCAGAAATGCAAATGGATTTAATTTTGAATCCTTGTTCCGAGCATTAACTCAATTTGGGTGGTGTAGATGTTTTTTGTTTTTTTCTTGGCTGAGGCCCTTATCGAGGGCAGCTTGGATTTTACACAAAAATGTCAGATGAATTGGTAGTTTGCTGTAAGTCTTAAAACAGCCACGGACAGCTCAACACAGTGCAGTCAAGATTGTACGGTTGGTATTAAATCAGATAACTGACAAGAAACCGTTTTCATCTCAAGGTTATGGAGACCACGGCATGAACGGTGCATTTTTTGGTCACGCCCATGTACGACGCCATTCCTCACAGTGACAGACCAAGGGCCACCTGCGGCTTTGCCGCCAAAGCCAGACCACCTAAAATAGTTAGAGGTGTTGCTGAAACCCTACCTGCCACCCCTGTGCTATCACGGCTTATGAGTCAGCGTCTCCTGCCGTGGGGTTTTTCATGTCTTCTCGCCGCCGGTACTCTCCTGGGAATTTACTCACTCCCCTCACTTCCTTGTGCACAAGGAAAGTCCAGACTTCCGCCTTGCTGCTGGTGCAGTACCATCTTTTCCCAGAAGGTGGAGCCCCCCATGTTCTCTGCCGATGCAGCAGCACTGTGTGGCGTGACTTGATCTCCAGAAATTGTACATGTGGTTTTTTAGAAACGTGTGCAATGAATTAGCGTGGTGTGCCCAGTTAACCCATTAGGTTCAGTGTTTTTGCTCATTGTATTATGGTAGTGGTTTGCATGTAATTTAAATGTCAATATTGACCAAGCAACAACTTGGCAGTACAGTAAGACTATGGTAGTAAGACTGGAATTCAATAAAGGCCAGTTTATATTCCAGCGATGGAGTGCCGTTGCAACCGACGACGTCCATTGGATGTCGCTGGTCGCAGCAACATTTGGGTTATACTCTTGATCACTTGAGTTGCTTAGGACAACAACCACAGTCTCAGATGACAGTAGAACATTCATGAACCTTCTGTGATTTCAGTCGAGCAACACTGTCGCTGGACCATAAACTGGCCTTTAGACTGAGCAGTAAGATGAGTACAGTAACATTGAGCTTTAAGACTGTTGTACAGAAAGACTGAGCAGTAAGACAAGTACAGTAACATTGAGCTTTAAGACTGTAGTACAGAAAGACTGAGCAGTAAGACTGCAGTACAGAAAGACTGAGCAGTAAGACTGTAGTACAGTAGGACTGAGCAGTAAGATTGTAGTACAGTACGACTGAGCAGTAAGACTGAGCTGTAACATTGTAGTACAGTAAGACTAGTACAGTAAGACTGAGCATTAAGACTAGTACAGTAGGACTGAGCAGTAAGACTGTAGTACAGTAGGACTGAGCAGTAAGACTAGTACCGTAGGACTGAGCAGTAAGACTGTAGTACAGAAAGACTGAGCAGTAAGACTGTAGTACAGAAAGACTGAGCAGTAAGACTGTAGTACAGTAAGACTGAGCTGTAAGACTAGTACAGTAAGACTGCAGTAAGACTGTAGTACAGTAAGACAGAGCAGTAAGATTGTAGTACAGTAAGACAGCAGTAAGACTGTAGTACAGTAGGACTGAGCAGTAAGACTGTAGTACTGTAGGACTGAGCAGTAAGACTGTAGTACTGTAGGACTGAGCAGTAAGACTGTAGTACTGTAGGACTGAGCAGTAAGACTGTAGTACTGTAGGACTGAGCAGTAAGACTGTAGTACTGTAGGACTGAGCAGTAAGACTGTAGTACAGTAGGACAGAGCAGTAAGACTGTAGTACAGTAGGACGGAGCAGTAAGCACTCACAGCCTCACAGCAGCAGGTGCGGACATTGCATCACTCTTAGCCGCGGCAGCACCACCCGGAGCCCAGCTCCAGAGAAAGGGGGCTCTGTCAGAGTCGCGCCTCCCCTCTTCAGCGACATGCACTCTCATGAGGTCAGACTACTCATCCAGGCTGGGGCTCTGTGGCTGAAGAACCATGCTGCTGGCTGGGATGCTCTGGCTTCAGGAGAGCAACGGGCCCCTGTGGGCCTGCTGGGGGTCCCCAGGGGCCTGGCTGGAGGGCCCGAGAAGGTGCCTGAGGTGCGCGGACTGCGAGGGCTCGTACCAGCCCATCGTGGAGGTCCACGGTAGGCGACGGCTCCAGAGCCGATTCACGCAAAGCTCTGGGCAGAGTGCTTAGGGACAGGGTTCTGTATTAAAATGTGAAGGGGATGTCACATTCGTTGTTGGGGGTTAGCTTTTTAGGGTGCGTTTTATCTCATCTCTGCCGGTCATGCTGGAAAGACTGCGGATTGCATAATGGCGTGTTTTGTGTTTAATTGTGTTTTTACACAATTTTCTTTTTTCTTTTTTTTTTCGATTAGGTTTTGTGTGTTAAGTTTCTATTTTGTCTTTTTACTTTGCATTTTGTTTCTTTTTGTTTCATATTGTGTTTTCAATTTAGTGCTTTGTTTTTCACATTGATAGTGCAGAGAGAAAGCACTTGTTATAATTTGTTTTTAATTTTGTGGACATAATATTTTATTATGTAAACATGAGAATCTTGACAGTATACTCTTCTCTAATCTTGTCTGGCTACTGCAGCAGTTTGTCTTTTCCTTTAAATTAGCAGAAGCAGTAATTGTCTGCGCTTACTCTGAGAAGCAGACATCAGAAGCTGAGGTTTACACTACACTGAGAGGGGCAGTGTCAGTGTGTGGCTTCGGGAAGCTTTGAAATGACAGCACTTTGCAACGATGATATTGTCTATTTCCAGTGTAGTCATTACCTTGCTCTTTGTTTCTGTGTGACGAGCCACAGACGACGTGGGTGGATGTTTGCGTGGATGCTTGAGTCGACGTAACAGCGTTACACAAATGTTGCATTCTCAGTGACTCCTCAAACCTGAAATTGCTACCAAGACGGTGTCGACTTATTTAAACAATGGTATTATAGTGTGTATAGCAGGCTGCCTGGCTTGTCACTGGTAAACCTGTCACACTTACACTAGAACACGCATGATCCAGACCTGTTTTTCCCATGGTTGGAGAGTTTACAGCAGTGGTCCTCACTCCTGGTCCTGAGCCGCAGGATTGCTGTGTGCTGATTGCCAATGTGCTGGTTTTTGATTTCGCCAATTCAGACCCAAGACACCAGGTGAAGTGTGTGTAATTCACTGCTTTAACTGTTCAATGAAGTGCTGAGTAACAAGAAAAGGCAGCACACCCTGCAGCTCTCCAGGACCAGGAGTGTGAGGACCACTGTTTTGGAGGTACATTACGGTGTTCTGTCACGCTTGTTGGCCGATGTTGTCACAGCTGGGTGTACAGAACCCAGTGACAGGGTGACGCAAGTGCGTCTGAAGTGGCACCAGGGCCACTTTCTCTTGTATTTGCGTGTTGAATCCGATAGCGCTCGACCCATCAGCTTATCGGGCAGGGTGAGCTCAGTCAGTGAAAGGGACTCTTCTGCTCCAGCGGAGGAAGCGCCTGGAGCCCAGGACCTTATCTCCGCCCGCTCCCTGTTTTATGGCGGCTCGGTAAACGAGGGCCAGCCACATTGTTAATCAAACGCGACGTAGCGCTATGTAGTAGGGCGGGGCGAGCGCGTTAATCGACGCCCGTCCCCTTGATCCCGAGCGATAACCCGCTCCTCACCTCTCCGTTTCAGACGAGCCGTCCAGTCCCAGCATCGACCACGACACCGCTCACATTCCTGCCTCCGCCGTGATATCGGTCACGCCCATCATCACCACGATACCCCCCAGCCCCACGTCCCCCTCTCCTCTCATCCGTCGCCAGCTGTCGCACGACCAAGGTAAGGGGCCGAGCTCCGAAATGGCTGTCCACACTTCTCTTGCTCCGTGTGCCGGGTTTCTTTTCTTTCGGCCGATCGTCTCCTTGGCTGTCCGGGAAACGACGACTCCCTGAATGCACGGTAAGATTTGGGAAAACACAAGTAATAATTGACCGGGCGGAAAACACGCGCTTGATTACCACACCGCTGTCGTTATTTTCTTTAGCGCTTTGGGTTTAAAAACTGAAATTATTATTATTCTGCAGCCACTGTCTTAACTGTCACTCATCCCCCCCCCCCCCCCTCACACACACACACACACACACACAGATTCTCTACGGCTCTCTATCCTGGAGTCGGAGTCCGGCACCAAAACGGAGCGGTCCAAATCCTACGACGAGGGCCTGGATAACTACAGGGAGGAGGGAAGGGGGTAAGTCACCTCCTGGGAGATTCCTCCCTCCCAGCCTGTCCAGGCTGACGCTAGAGTGGCACCCCCTGCCAGCTGGCACCTAGGCTAGAGGGCGCGTCCCTGTTAACAGTGACCAATGCAGCACAGTGTCTAATGCAGCCCTGCCCTTCTATCTCCCCTGACAGGAGGACGTCCATTAAGCACATACCCGGTCTGAAGAGCGTAAGGAAGGTCAGTGCTGTTAGCTGTGCTTGTCTCATCTCTCCATGTAATTCAGCAAGGTTAGCCTGTTAGCTCTGCTTGTCTGTCTCCATGCAGTTCAGCAAGGTTAGCCTGTTAGCTCTGCTAGTCTATCTTTTCATGCAGTTCAGCAAGGTTAGCCTATTAGCCTGTTAGCTCTGCTTGTCTAACCCATGCAGTTCAGCAAGGTTAGCCTGTTAGCTCTGCTTGTCTATCTCTCCATGCAGTTCAACAAGAGACCACTAGCTGCCGGCGCAAACAAGCTGCTTCACTGCACTTGTTTACTGCCTTTCATTGTTTTCGTTTGGCGTGTTAAAGGGAAGTTTCAAAACGGTGAGCCGTTTCAAAAAGGGAACCAAACAGGAGTTTGCTGAAAATCCCCCTCTGCGATAGTGCATTTTAAGTTCCCTGAGAAGCCATGGTGCTGATCATCCGGTGGCTCTGAGATGAGTGGGTCCTCTGAAAAGCTGTCGGAGCCCTCAGCTCCTCGTCATGTACTGAGTGGAAAGGGAACGGCGCGAATTAAGCACGTTTCGGGACGTCAGGATGTTGACCATGCGGGATTTGGCCCTTTCCCGCCGTCCGCCACCTGTCTTAACGCCGTGCTCTCCTGTTCAGGCAGCGGACCGGTCCTCCGAAGACTCCGGGTCCAGGAGGGACTCTTCCTCCGACATCTTCAGCGACTCCACCAAGGAAGGAGTGCTCCACTTCAAGGTGCTTATAATTTTGGATTGTTGAATTAGAGTTTATTTTGTTTCTATTTTCATTTCAAATTCCGTTCACTTCCAGTTTGTTTATCTGTTCTGTTTTTAATTCATGTTTATTTTCGACTCCTATATCTATTGAGTTTTTTAGTAGTATTTTGTTTTACTTATTTTAGTTTCAGTGACAAAGTGTCTTTTCAAGAGTACACCAACTCAACTAATTTTTGTTTAATCTGAGAAGTACTCGAGGAGAGTCAATATAGTCGTGTCGGTATGGAAATTGTCATGCTTTCTTTATAGTTATTACTAAGGCAGTGTGTTTATCACAGAAAATATTTACTTAAGTTCCGGAGCATCCACTGTTGTTGAAAATCTTGATCCCAGCACATTCTAGAATCTGTAGCCTATACATTGCTACACTTTGTTTCTCCCAGCATTTGGCAATGTTGTCAACATGAAAATCCATGGCCTTTGCAACATGGGTAAATCTAGCACCAACCCAGCTTTAAATCAGCATCGGATTTAGAGTCTATGGGAAAAGTCCACAGGAAAGGTCCTCATGAGCAGCGTTATGCTGGATTTTCAATCGGGGAAATCAGGATTCTAGATGCAACACAGATTGGCCAAGTTGTGACCTGGGTGTGACCTGATGTAGTGCTGTAGAATTGGGTTCCATGCCCCTGGGATGCCCCAGGGTATTTCATGTTTTGGAAACTGAAGATAATAGAGTCTCAGCTTTCCCTGCCTTCTGACACGCTGAAAGGCTAAATCACTCTCTAGGGTATATTGAAATTAATTTTCAGGATATGCCAACCATTTTACAACATTTGGTATTTATTAACGTGTGTATCATTTTGTTCTTGTTTGAAACCAGTGAGTAGTTCCAATTATATTCTAATTATATCCAATTATGTTCTATATTATATTATTTTTTGGATTGTCAATAGAGTGTTTTCTTTGCAACACAGTTGAAAGATTTTCAGTACACTTTACTTACTGTACAATGAAAAAACTGCTTAAGCTTCCCCATTTTGAATGGGCAGTTCTTCATGGTGGGGCTTATTGAGGGAATTCCAGTTATTCCATAAATTGTTAGTGTTCATGGTCTCCTCAGAGTAAGTTGGTTGATGATATGTTTGTTATTTTTTTTGGTTCTCTCGCTCACGCTTGTGCCGTCTCTGCCTCTCTTTCTCTCTCTGCCTCTATCTATCTCTCTCTCTGCCTCTCTGCCTCTGTCCATCTCTCTCTCTCTCTCTATCTCTCTCTCTCTCTGCCTCTGTCCATCTCTCTCTCTTTCTCTCTGCCTCTGTCCATCTCTCTCTCTGCCTCTGTCCATCTCTCTCTCTGCCTCTGTCCATCTCTCTCTCTGCCTCTGTCCATCTCTCTCTGCCTCTGTCCATCTCTCTCTCTGCCTCTGTCCATCTCTCTCTCTGCCTCTGTCCATCTCTCTCTGCCTCTGTCCATCTCTCTCTCTCTCTCTCTCTGCCTCTGTCCATCTCTCTCTCTGCCTCTGTCCATCTCTCTCTGCCTCTGTCCATCTCTCTCTCTCTCTCTCTCTCTCTCTCTCTCTCTCTCTCTCTCTCTCTCTCTCTCTGCCTCTGTCCATCTCTCTCTCTCTCCCTCTGTGCCTCTGCCCATGTCTCTCTCTCTCTGCCTCTGTCAATCTCTCTCTCTCTCTCTCTCTCTCTCTCTCTCTCTGCCTCTGTCCGTCTCTCTCTCTGCCTCTGTCCATCTCTCTCTCTCTTTCTCTCTGCCTCTGTCCATCTCTCTCTCTCTGCCTCTGTCCATCTCTCTCTCTCTCTCTCTGCCTCTGTCCATCTCTCTCTCTCTCTCTCTCTCTCTCTCTGCCTCTGTCCATCTCTCTCTCTCTCTCTCTCTCTCTCTCTGCCTCTGTCCATCTCTCTCTCTGCCTCTGTCCATCTCTCTCTCTCTCTCTCTCTGCCTCTGTCCATCTCTCTCTCTCTCTCTCTCTCTCTGCCTCTGTCCATCTCTCTCTCTCTCTCCCTCTGTGCCTCTGTCCATCTCTCTCTCTCTCTCTCTCTGCCTCTGTCCCTCTCAGCGGGTGGGGGGAGGCATGCGTCAGTGGAAGCAGATGTACGCCGCCCTGCGGGGACACTCTCTCTGCCTGTACAAGGATAAGAAGCAGGGGCTGGCCATGGCCACCTCCCAGTCTGAGGAGGAGCTGCAGCCAATCAGCATCAAGGCCTGCCTGATCGACATCTCCTACAGCGACACCAAGCGCAAGAACGTGCTGCGGCTCACCACCTCGGACTGCGAGTACCTGTTCCAGGCAGAGGACCGAGAGGACATGCTCTCCTGGATCAGAGTCATCCAGGAGAACAGCAACCTGGATGAGGAGGTGCATACTGTACTAGGGCAGGGGGTGTCCGATCTCATACGAACCCTGTGTGGCTTTTTCTTTCAGCCCAGCACTCCAATGCTTGATTCATAATTTAGTCATTTAGCTGCTGCCTTTAACCAAAGTGACTTATAGCTGATTGGACTATCCAGGGGACCATCACCCCTGGAGCAATATGGGGTCAAGGGCCCAACAGCTGTGCAGATCTTATCGTGGCTACACCGGGGCTTGAAACACCAACCTTCCTGGTCCCAGTTAACCACTAGTCAACTGGCTGCGTACATGGAAAACTAATCATGGTCTTCAATCAAGACCTTGAGACGTCAGGTCAGGTGCCGTAGTGCAGGGAAAGAAAAAAACCTGCACCCGCAATTTTTGGGATTAGCCATCCCTGTTCTAGAGGAATAGAGGGATGGTAAGGAAAAGGAAGGATGACTTTCTGCATCCCACTATTTTTTTTTTATTCCCCAGAAATTCACCTTTATCACCTTTTAATGTGGCAGGGAGTATTATTTCTGTATTTATGTCCGTACATCGCCTCAATTTGTTTTTCTATTTACTCCAAATGACATGTTGATTGGCCTCCTTTAATGGTGCTGTGGAAAAGCTTAATGGATGTAGGGAAGGAGGGAAAAGAATGTAGGGAAGGGATGATGGCAGCAGGTGGGGGTGGTGGGGGGGTCATACAGTTACACACAGAAGGTACAGAAGAAGGTTCTAGAAAGGTCCTGCGGTGTAGCCCCACACAGCATGCCAGCTGGGTTCCCCGCTGCTCCAGTGTTCAGAAGAGCAAAGAGCAGCCTGTGAACCCCACAGGAGTTCCTTTACCCAGCACGAAGACATAAAGGTTACCTAGTCTGAATTTATGCCCAGCACACTGGTGAATTTCCACAGCCTGCCCTGTTTTTCAAATCAAACGTGCAGTTAATTGATGAGAAGGAAATGTTGTCCTATCACGGGTCATGTGGTTGGGCCCCTGAAGCCCTCTGGGTAGTGGAGTCCAGTGTGAAGTCTCCTGGGATTATGTTTTCACTGCACCATTCTGACAGCCCTGAAATGGACAAGCTCATGCGAGAGGCCACGGATGAGCTAATTGCCCTCTCTTTGTTTTATTTTAGAACGCAGGTGTCACAAGCAGAGACCTCATAAGTAGGAAGATTAAGGAGTACAGCACTCTGATGAGGTAAGGGCAAGCCAGAACACACGCATGTGCACACACACTCACACTCTCACACACTCTTCAGCAGTGCTGAAGTGTCATCACACGGTGCTTAACGTGTGTGTGTGTGTGTGCGTGTGCGTGTGCGTGCGTGTATATGTCAGTCCTCCCAGCGGTAAGACAGAGCCGTCGCCGAAGCCCTCTCGCCAGTCCCTCAGTATCAGACACACCTTGCTGGGAGGGAAAGGGGAGACCAAGGCCCTGCTCAGCCCTCACTCGCCCAGGCAGGACTGTGACAGGAAGAACATGCACAAAGGTACACATCGTCTCTGTCTCTGTCTCTTTCTCTGTCTCTGTGTCCGTCTCCGTCCTTCTGTCTGCATGTCTGCATGTGTCGGTATAAGGGCTACTCTTTGTAGCAATAAAGGTAATGGTGTGTGAGCTCTGCAGATAACTGCAGTCCTCCTAAGGATAGATTAAGCTGCATGTGTGTGGGCATGTGCATTAGTGTCAGTGATTATATTGTCTGTGTGCTCTCTACAGACCAGTGAAGTCCTCCTAAGGATAGGTAAAGGTGTGCGTGTGCATTTTTGTGTTAGTGATTATATTGTCTGTGCTCTCTACAGAGGAGTGCAGTCCTCGTAAGGATAGATAAATGAGTGTGTGTGTGTGCGTGTATGTGTGCGCATTCATGTCAGTGATTATATTGTCTGTGCTCTCTGCAGATGAGTGCAGTCCTCTTAAGGATAGATAAGAGTGTGTGTGCACGTGCGCATTCATGTCAGTGATTATATTGTCTGTGTGCTCTCTGCAGATGAGTGCAGTCCTCCTAAGGATAGATAAATGTGTGTGTGCGTGCATGCACGAGCATTCGTGTCAGTGATTATATTGTCTGTGTGCTCTCTGCAGACGAGTGCAGTCCTCCTAAGGATAAAGGAACATGGAGGAAAGGCATCCCAGGCCTGATGAGGAAGCCCTTTGAGAAGAAGCCCTCACCAGGAGTCACCTTTGGAGTGCGGCTGGACGACTGCCCTCCAGCCCAGACTAACAGAGTAAAGCTCCCTCCTCTTCTCACGCTTACTGTGCTTTCATAAATATATCACCCACATACAAACTTAGGAGTTGAGATTGAATGTCTTGTTTACTAGATGGAGTATCTGTTATGACATTTGAATGTTGGAGGGGCAGAGATTATTTGTAAGTTGAACATATTCAGTGAATAGAATCGGTGACTATTAGGTACACCTACTTATTTGTGTGATTTTCTAATCAGCCAATTGTGTGGCAGCAGTGCAATGCAGAAAGTCATGCAGATACGGGTTAGGGGCTTCAGGTAATGTTCACACCAACCATCAGAATGGGGAAGAAATGTGATTTAAGTGACTTTGATCGTGGATGATAATTGGTTCCATACATGGTGGCTTGAGTATCTCCTGGGATTTTCACACACAACAGTCTCTAGAATTTGCAGAGAATGGTGTGAAAAACATCCAGTGTGCAGCAGTTCTGCGGGCAGAAATGAGAGTTAATGAGAGCGGTCAGAGGAGAATGGCCAGACTGGTAAAAGCTGGCAGGAAAGCGACAGTACTGCAAATAACCGCACATTACAACAGTGGTATGCAGAAGAGCATCTCTGAATACACATCAAACCTATAAGAGGATAGGTTACAGCAGCAGAAGTATGAATAAATCTAAAAAATATGTCTCAAATACCTAATAAATTGCTCACTGGTTGTAGATTTTTATGCAGTTTTCAGGGCTTGGTGTGAATTGAGCCCAGTTTCAGTGGCCCTTAGAGACCTAAGGTGATTCAGACATTATTTCACTATCCTCAGTTTTACGCAGACTAAGCAGGTTTATGTAATGGATACCCCATATGCAACCCTTCATTTTATTCGCAGGACTTCCCCATCACGAATGCTTAGGCCTCAATATGATGTGGATTAGTTAGTAGGCCCTCTTGTATGGTGGCAAAAAATCATTTCTGCTTTCTGAAAAAGTGTGTTCACTTGAGTATATCACTCAAGTGTCAGTTCAGGTATATCTTCTTGCATTGCAATAGGTTTCATGGAGTAGTTATTGTAAGTATTGCTGCAGTAAAAAAATGTGAAAAAGCACTATAGACAGGCAGGCAAACGGCTAATGAACAAACTATGACTGTAGCTACTAGCATGGTCAGCAGTGATGTCTTTTGACCAATCAGGTATCCCCTGATTGATTGCCTCTGATATGGTTGGTTCATACCTTTGTGCCTATTTGCTAACTGACACGTAATGCCTCCAGTTTGATTGCATATAATCATCATGACATCATGCATGTTTTTATATCGTAAGTGTTAATCTGGGAGATATGGGCTAACAAAGTTTGCACTAATTTGCGTGACTCCACAACTTGCCCTATCTCCATTGGTGTAGGTCCTAGAGAAATTGTGAGGTAATCGAGTTGAGTGAGTGATTATAATCTTAATCTGATTTGTGAAAAAACCTGTATTTTAAAATGGATAAAATTTTTACCAAAGTTATAATGTCAACACCATCTCCAGAAAATTAGGTTTTGGATATTTGAGTCATTGAGCCTCTGATTGTGTTTCCATTTTAGTTTGTGCCTCTAGTGACTATTTGCATTTCAGTTTGTGTCGGTGCGTGAGTGCCTCAATTTCAGTCATCATTTGCTTCCTGTTTTGACAATTGGGTGATTGACGCATTTGCAAATGAGTCAAATGAATGAGTCTGTGCCTCTGATAGTGAGCATTATATGTGTTTATTTGCATTTCAGTTTGTGCTTCTGATAGTATTATGTTTACATTTCAGTTTGTGCCTCCGGTAGTATTATGTTTACATTTCAGTTCATGCCTCTGATAGTATTATGTTTGCATTTCAGTTTGTGCCTCTGATAGTATTATGTTTGCATTTCAGTTTGTGCCTCTGATAGTGGAGATCTGCTGTAAGCTGGTGGAGGAGCGAGGGCTGGAGTACACTGGGATCTACAGAGTCCCAGGGAACAACGCTGCCATATCCAGCATGCAGGAGGAGCTCAACAAGGGCATGAATGACATCGACATCCAAGAGGACGTGAGTGTGACCCTGTCCCCCCGCCCCTCCTGTCCCTGTCTCGAGTATGTCTCTTTCCCTCCATTTCAGCCTCCTCTCTTCTCACTCTTTCTTCTCCTTGTTTGCCTGCAGAAATGGAGGGATCTCAATGTGATCAGCAGTTTACTGAAATCGTTCTTCCGGAAGCTTCCGGAACCCCTTTTCACAAACGGTATGGTCCAGACTCGGCATGTACACGCTTCTGGAGGGCTTTGGCTTTTTAACATCTGGTGATAGTTAGTCACACTTTTTTAATGTAGCATTTGAACGGTTCTGTTTCATTCTGGTTTCATACCGGAATTAATGAAAACATCAACAATCCCTGAAGTTATAACTCAGTCTGGGTTTTTGACATGGACCGTGGATCTATGCAATGTCGAAAGGTTTCTGTTTTGAGAAAATGATTCCATCAAAGACAACGGAGAAAATGCTGCAGTGTTTTCTTTTTGACCAAGTCAAATAAGGCCACTGAGCTCTGGAATTGGCCAAATGCTGATAAAGTGTGCCCCCTAGTGAGTGACAAAGGAATCTCTTAATTGCAGATTTTGTGTACCCAGTCCTGAATGCTCACACGAATGGACACAGCCATTCCATTTTTCATGTACAAAGTGTTTTTCTTTCTCAACAGAAAAGTATGCAGATTTTATAGAAGCCAATAGAACCGAAGACGCAGTGGAGAGGTTGAAAGTTCTTAAAAGACTGGTGAGCAGGTTTTTATTTTTGGATTTGAAGCTGTGTGAAGGAATGGAGGGTGACACCTTCTCCCCCCCCCCCCCCCCCCACTCTTTTTCAGCTCCATGAGCTGCCAGATCATCACTACGAAACACTAAAGTTCCTCTCTGCTCATCTCAAAGCGGTGGCTGATAACTCTGAGAAAAACAAGGTAGTGTGTCGCATTTGTATGTCTTTGTGTGAGAATAACTGTTACCTAGCAATCTCTCGCTCACTCACTCACTCACTCACTCTTTCACTCACTCACTCACTCTTTCACTCTTTCACTCAGATGGAGCCCAGGAACCTGGCCATCGTGTTTGGCCCGACTCTGGTCAGGACGTCCGAGGACAACATGACCCACATGGTCACCCACATGCCTGACCAGTACAAAATCGTGGAGACGCTCATACAGCAAGTAAGTGCCAAAGCCACAAACCTGCCCGTTAATCACCGCCGTGAGTAATCCACGCCGCTGAGACTAAAATGGCTGCTTTTTCTTGTCTTGCAGTACAGTTGGTTTTTCACTGAAGACGGCGGTGAGGAGCCCATGGTGTGTATATGGACGACCGGCGCTGTTAGCGTCCCTTCTGTCTGTCAGCACTCTGCTCTTTGCCCGCTCCCTCTCTCTGTTTCACGTTCCTGTGTGGCCTGACAGTTGGCCAGTCGCGCACAGAAGCTTATAAGTCTGTTACCTATGAAGTATGTGAAGCGTGTGTAGTCCTGAACTTTTTGAAAGCTGGTCTCCTCTTTGCAGATGGCCCTTTTGAACACAAGGGGCCTGATTTACTAAGACCGTTAGCACATGCAAAAAACTTTTTGCACATACACAACCAATAACATGACCAGTGCTTGATCATGGCATTTGTTTTGCGCCAATCCTTGGTTGTGTTATTGGTTTTGCACGTGCTCAAGGTCTTGGTAAATCAGGCCCAAGGTCTAAGTGAAGGCGGGCAGCCATTTTGTGGGTTTTTTTTTTAGCTCAACCCTGCCGGTTCAGGTGACGCCGTCGCCTGCTTTCCTCCCGCGCTGCGGTAGAGGCCATGCCGACCTCTGACCTCTCTCCCTGCCGCCCACAGACCAGCGCCCAGCAGGAGAACGCTGTGGAGTCCCAGCCCGTGCCCAACATCGACCACCTGCTCACCAACATCGGGCGTACAGGCACCTCCCCCGGCGACGTATCAGGTAACTTAACGCTGCAGCAGGCCACCCGCGGGGCGGCTTAACGCCGCCGTTTCACCGACACCTTCGCCACGGTGAGAGACCTTCTGCGAAGACCGGAAGGGCAGTTTGCTCTCGGCTGCTTTCTTCTTTTTCTTGCGATGAGGAAATGGCCATTGCTTTGTTCTGTGCAGGACAACAATGAAATGTGTATGTGAGTTCACCGATTTATTTGCATTTATTTATTACTTTTTTCTTTCTTTTTGATAAGCACCATTTCATTTACGTTTAATTCATGCTTCATCCCGTCCTTTTGGAAGGAAACGCAAACCCACAAAAAAACGTCTGTATGTGTCTGTGTTTTCTAATTAATGTAGTGTTTAATTCATTTTTATTCCTCTTTGTTTGGCTTAAAATGCCGTAACTGGTTCAGTTACGCGTTTCCGTTTGTGTGGAGTTTTTTTTCCCCTTCTGCGTTTTACAGCCGACGGCCTCTAAACGCGAGCTGTGCAGTTCTGCACACTGCTGCACTAACCCTGCATGTTCCCTCCCCTCCTCTCCCCCCCCCCCCCAAACAACGAGAAAAAGTGATCCCTCTGTCTCTAGTTTTCCTCTTTGCGTGTCTGAATGGTCTTCCCAGCATTCACACATACCGGTTTCTAAACAGGCCAAGTGGGCGGAGTCTATCACACAGTGATGTCACTGATGGAGTCTGTGATATCGCTGATGGACAGCTGGAGCTGTAGAAAGAAAGAGGACTGTTGTCCCCCGTGTAGCTGCCTAGTCTGCAGGACCCCCAGGTTCTTGTGAATTGGACTAAAGGAAAATGACGACCAAAAAAAAAAAAAAACCCAGACGAAAAGCCAAAATGGACACCTGTCCATGCTGTACGTTTCTATCTAAGCATTCTTCACACAGACCAGTAAATAACTCTCTGAAAGCCTTTCTGCTGTTTCTCGTTATCTCCGAAGCAGTCCGCGAGGAGAAATAGCATGGTACGGTCTACGGATGTTGTTTTACCGCACATGAAGCCATCCCGCCATGTTTTCTCACAGGGGTGTGGTGGGGGGCTGAGCTTTCGCTTTGCTTTGCAGATTAAAACAGCCAGAAAAACTGGCAGAAGTCAAAATAAAGCAAAAAAATGTAATTGGCTAAATAAATTGAATTAAATACTCGGAAAAATAGAGTATCTGGACAAAAAGAAAGAAAATAATGCGTAACGTGAGAAGTTTCCTAGCTGGCTCTGTAGAGGGTCTTCCTCATCCTCTCATGTAGTGGCTCTTCTCTTAGCTAGCCCCTTTCTTCCCCCTATCATCTGTGTCACCTTTGACCTCTGTGCTCCTCCCCCTCCTTTCCACATCCACCACTGTGCATCATCACCGCCATCGTCAGTCCTGACTCCACGTCGTTGCCTGCGTATTCGCACCTGTGTGCTCATCCGCCCGCTCACCTTCCTCATTCACCGCACAGGACTGCCATACCGGTTCACTGAAAGGTTTAACGCTAGTGCATGAGTTGCTTCAGAGAAAACAAACCTGAAAAGGCCATGTAGTTATTAATATCACTTCCTAATCCACTTAATCACACTACATCAAACCATGGGAGATATTGTCGGGAAGAAAGTGGTTTCCACTAGGTCTTTCATAATTCATTGGAGCAAACTCGACACTTTAATGGTGACCTTCCCCGAATAAGGTAGTTGCATGACAGCAAATGGCGTGTATTGAGAAAAAAATGTGTTGTGCTATTAAAAAGGCAATGAATATGGTCTGACAGTGAGCACAAGTCGACATAGCTTCTGAATGGGGAGATGAGGAGTAAAACCACACTGAATGTTGTATTCTGGGAGCAGAGAACTGGCCCATACTGTAATTCATTATGTTAAGAATGAACGAATGGAAACACACTCGCACACACTCTCATACTTCAAAAGGCCAGGTGAAGAGACCATATCACCCACCTCCCCCCTTTGCCATTGTACTGTAGGAGTTAGGAAAGGATGCCTTGGCTGGCGAATGTGGTTCTGTGTGCATGACTGCTTCCTGTTTCCTGTCTGCGCAAGCTGTTCCAGCCTCACCTCATCAGTCACCACCGCAGGTCTCTGCGTCTCCTGCCTCCAGCCCTCTCACATTGTGGTGTCCGTAGAAGTGCCCGATCCATCCCATCACTCACACGACGGGCTAGCCCCAACCTGGCTAACGCTTTCTCTCCCCCCTACCCCCTCCCTCTCTCTCTTTCAGATTCGGCCACTAGCGACTCGACAAAATCCAAGGTGAGTCCCTGTCTAGGTGCGTCTGCTTTGGTTAAGCGCCCGGGTTTTTCCCCGCCAGGGCTTGCGCGAGAACCGTCACGGGGCTGCAGCCACAAGGGGGCAGCGCAAACAACTCCACCTCAACATGGTACCGCCTACGTCTTTTCACTGGCTGAGTGTGCTCCATCTTTTTTAAAACCGCTTGCACCTTGCAGTAAAACTGTCGGCAGAGGGATCAAAATGGATGACCGGGTGTTAGGCAACGATGAAAAGCGTTTTATTTTGTATTTTTTGTGCATTCATTGAGCTTGGAGGATATTTTTCACTTGAATTTGAAGATCTCAAAGCTCTCTTTTTTTTTTTTCCCCCTTTGCGCTGCTGTCATCTGGCTGCGTTCTACGGCTTTTGTTTGTCAGTAATGCTCATGGAGAAGAGAAGGCCCATTTCAGCTCTCTCCCCGGCTTGCCTTTACTCGCTCCAGACCCGTCACGCACAAGCTGCTGATAAAATGCTACAGTAGACTGCACTGACGTGACTAATGTTCCTCTTCTTGTGTGTGTGTGTGCTGTGCCTTCAGAGGAGCAGGTGGAGTACCGTGTGTGTGTGTGTGTGTGTGAGAGAGTGTGTGAAGGTTGGAACACAAGGGGTTTTCCTCAGCAGCTGCTAGGCTCACTGGTATCTCTGTCTCCACAGCAGGGGTCTTGGGGGTCCGGGAAGGACCAGTACAGCAGAGATCTCCTGGTCTCCTCCATCTTTGCTGCAGCCAGCCGCAAACGAAAGAAGCCCAAGGAGAAGCCGCAGCCTAGCAGCTCGGACGACGACCTGGACGGCACGTTCGCGAGGAAGGAGCCTGCGAGCCAGAACCAGAACCAGAAGCAGAACCAGAACCCGAGCTGGTCCCAGGGTGGTGCGGGCGAGACGCAAGCAGCGAGCGACAGGAAGGAGAGCCAAGGGCCGGGGCGGGAGAACGGGAAGAGCGGAGCAGAGCTCCGGGACTCGTTGGCGACGGAAGAGAAGCCCGAGTCCCCGCCGCCCTCCCCTCACCCCGTCCACCACCCGCCGGACGCCGCCAAGTCCTCTCTGTCGGATCCCCCGTCCCATCTCGACGAGCCGGCGTCCGACCTGGGGACCCTGAGCTCCCAGGCCTCGGCCCCGAGGGGTCCCGACAGGAAGTGGACGGGGCCCGAGCCGGGCGCGGCGGGCGCGGAGGTGAGCTCCATCACCTCGGACTACTCCACCACGTCCTCGCTCACCTTCCTGACGGGGGCCGAGTCCAGCGCCCTGAGCCCCGAGGCGCGGTCGGTGGCGGAGAGCCGGGGCGACGAGGCGGACGACGAGCGCAGCGAGCTGGTGAGCGAGGGCCGGCCGGTGGAGACGGACAGCGAGAGCGACTTCTCCGTCTTCTCCGCCGCTCCCGCCGCCGCGGGCCCGCGCTCCGAGCCCACGCCGGGAGAGGGAGGCGGGGAACGGACCCCGCCGGGCAGCGAGACCGCCGGCTCCGAGGGCAGCGCCACGCCCAAGCCGGAAACCCGCCGGCTCCTGCCCTCCCACAGGCTCATCGAGTGCGACACTCTCTCCCGGAGGCGCTCCCTGCGGCAGAAGACGGACAGCGAGTCCTCCGCCGAGGGCGGCCGGGGCGACCGGGAGCCCAACCGTCTGTCCCGTGTCCTGGAGGTGATGAAGAAGGGCCGGTCCACCGGCAGCCTGCTGAGCGTGCCGCCCCCCCCCGGGGACGGGGAGAGGCCCGAGCCCGCCTGGCGGCTGAAGATCACCGAGCGGCTCAAGTTCCGGCTCAAGACGTCGGCCGACGACATGTTCGGGGTGGGCACGCAGAAGGCCCGGCCCGCCGACCCGCGCAAGAAGAAGAAGAACATCCGGCGCCGCCACACCATGGGCGGGCAGCAGGACTTCGCCGAGCTGGCCGTGGCGGCCGACTGGGCGGGCGACCTCTCGGCCGTGGACCGGCTCCGGCCCAAGTGCAGCTCGCAGGACTTCTCCATCCGGGACTGGATCGCCCGTGAGCGCTGTCGGGCCGGCAGCCTGGAGCCCAGCCCCGACGCCCCGGCCGCCTCCGCCGAGCCAGAGCTGGAGCCGGAGCTCCAGGGGGAGGGCTGCCGGCCGCCCTCGCCTTCCCCCGCCAGCCTGGCCTCGGAGCAGCTCAACGGGGGGAGCGTCCCCGCAAAGAACAAAGGCCCCCTGTGCCTGGCGGGGGACGCGCACCCGCACAAACTGTCCGGCGCGCAAGTCGTTCGCTCGCGGTTTCATCAGTATCTATGAAACGACAAAGGTGCGTGTGTGTGTGTGAGAGTGAGTGTGTGAGTGAGTGTGTGTGTTTATTGTGCGCGTGTGTGAGGTCTGAGTATGTCCATATATCCATTAGGGTAACTGCACAATAGTTATTTTTTTATTTTTTACATACAAATGTATAAATGTACTGTATGTATGTTTATATACATACACTGTTTTAACAGACGTAACTGGATATACCTTCTTGTTTTTGTTTTTTTGTTGTTTTTTTATTTTTTATCCTTGGTTTAATCTCATTTTTCACTGGTTTCCATGACAGCAGTGGAGGTGAGGTTTACGCTCTCCTTGCTTTGTCCAAGCTCAGATACACTGAGAGAGCCAGACACGGGGGGATAATTCTCCCCTGAAGTAAACACGCTTCAGCTTCAACATCAATCCTAATGGAGAGGCTGCAGCAGTAAGTATTACTGAAGAATTATCGTTAAATATGGAAGAGAAGGATTTTTAAAAACATTTTTTAACGAGGAAGTGAAGGTGCAGTTCTTCCCCCAGTAACCGTTATGAAGAATGTATACGCTTGCTGTTATATTGACTAAAGCTTAGTTGCTTGTTACGACTCATTTTAAAGTGTACATATTTCTCTCTGTACTTGAAACGTGTTTTATTTCCGTTTAGCCCGCGTACGGGCTGTTTTCTGCGCTGTGTACTGTGGAAGGCTTTTTTGCAGTGCATCAGAACAGCCAGACACTTTTGCAAGCAGGACGAGAATAAAAAAAAAAAAAGTTTTTATACTTCTAAATGAGGAAAGACGAAGGAGTACCTACACAGCACATCCGTTTCAACATGCCATGTACAGTATCGCACTGCGCTTGTGTTACCATTGCTCTGTCAATTCCTGGCAGTACAACACCAACAGGAGGGGAGAAATGGAGTAATCAACCCTTAAATCATGTCTGTTCACTTAAAGAAAGTGCCTCGTCTTGAATCTGTTCTGAGTTAGGTGCCATACCATCTTTTTGCTAAACTACGTGATGTACTGTGAATGACTGAATTTTATCTACAACTCATTAAATAATTTTACAGATTCCAAATACAGGCAGATTCTGAGCTTCCATTATTATTGTTTTGTTATTTTTTTAAAGCATTCCAGTTGGGACTTAACGGGACTTTCTAAAAGATTTTAAATCTCGATTTGTTTTTGTTTTTTGTTTTTTTTTGTTTTGGATTTTATTGAGACTTGAATTTTAAATATTTGTGGGAAAAAAGTGACTTAAATGTATGTTTTTCATATTTTAGCCTTCCTCCTCCCTCCTCCCTATGCCAGATTTGTAACATAGGCATGCAGAGAGCGAATCCCAGAAACCTGGTCAGGTCATCAGGGTTCTTTTGACCCTGTGTGAGGCTGCATGAAATGATACTTCCTCAAACTGGACCACTGTATCCTGCCTGTGTACGGTCAAACCACGGTCTGCCCCCTTCAAAACACTGGAAATAAACGTCTTTATGTGAGATTTGTTCATTGTCGTGTCAAATGTAGAGTACGGTTTGGATTTCCGGGGTAAATCCATGACTAATTAATATTAAATGTTGGTCACTCGGTTGACAAATTCATTCATACACAAAGTATTTGCACACCGCACAAGCTGGCCCTTGTTTGAACGTTTGAATGAAGCACATTTTGGAAAATGTGTCAAAAGTGGCTGAAACTCAAGGACCAGGATACTATCACCAGATACTTTAATCAATAATTTATTAAATTTACCTTGAAGACAGGACTGGATGTGTCTAGATGCGTGCAGTTGTTCAAAACAATGCAAGTGCTCCATCATTAAGGCTTTGTGTTTCTCACTTGTCACTGATATGCATAAACAGTATCAGGTTAGCACAAACCTGGGACATGCAAGTCATATGTGTTTTCTCAGAAATGTAAATAAAGCCTCAGTTATGGAATCTGCCCTTGGTTCTGGACATTTCAGAATGGTCCCACTATTGTCATCATCCATTCTCCTTTGGCAAGCAAGTAAGATTGTCAAGAAATGAGAAATAAAATATGATGGCTGCAGCAGCAGAGCATATAGAATTAGAAACATTCAACCAGTCTTATTAATCATTGCTACCAGCACATTTTCCACACAGCAGGGCGACACCAGTCGGTAAATGGGTTTGATTATGCTCACTATATTATCAGTGGGTGTGGTGCACCTTCATTAATATGCAATCAAATAAACGATTTTCATTGCCATTAGGATCCATGCATATTGCAGATTGGATTGGCAATTTCCGTACTCAACGAATATAATGGAAGACATGAGGAAAAGGCGGGCATTGTTTTTTTTTTTTTGTTTTTTTTTTTTTTTAATAAATAGACCTCTGACGACTTTCATAAGAAATCCGTTTGAAAATCCCAACATATTTTCTTCTCAATTTCAATAAAACGTTGCCGAAAAGTTCATTATAATTTTAATTCCCCATTAAACCTGTAACTTATTTCAATACTTTAAACACGCTGTTTAAGAAATACTGACACTTACAAGTATTTAAGGTTTTACTAGACAAAATAAAACCAGGGAAGATTGTAGCACAGGCTACCAAACGTTCACAGCAGTGAGTGACCGTATGAACTGTTGCTCAAAAAAACCATATGCAATTAAATCATGAATTCACATGACTGATGGCTTAGCCTATCGCTTACTAAATGGAACTGCGTGGGAAATGGGCGTTTGGGTTCCATGTTGTGTATGCGACTTTCTCCCTGGTTATTTGCATGACCAAAAATTTGAACTTAATTTTTAGGCTACCTATCTACGTAGCCGGCCCTCCAAACAAGTAAGTCTCGTTTCGCTCTCTGATATTGAGCACAGCTGGATGATATTAGCCAAGAAGATAGGCTACTAATGCACTAAATACAGCTTGCATATACAGTACTGGCATGAATTGGAGAAACTGCAGTTCTCTTAACAGCAAGATACAGTTATGTTAAAATAAATAGCAGTGCGTTAAAAAAAATGAATACAAAAATTCAAATTAAACAAATATTTTTCAATAGCTTTTAGTTCCATATTTCAAATGTAGTGGAAGCATTACATGTTCAATTCCAAATCAAAGCATTAACAATTTCATTAAGTCTGAAAACGCAAAGGAATATTAATCTGTTAAAAAAAAATGGTAGTCTACATTTTTCTCTTCAAACTCAAACACTGTATAAACTGAAGAAATTCACTTTAAATTACTGAACTAATATTTCGTTGCATAACTATTGTTTTTGGCGCCTAGAAACAGGTATTTCAGCCCAGCATGAACAAAAAGGTAATTGTAGGTCATGTTTGATCTTTCTGGAGCTGATGAATGGCTGAATCTTTTACATTCTGACTATTCTTCGATCCATTTTAACAGTAGTTGCTTGTTTTATTTCGCGTATTTTGGGTTTTTGTTGCCATTTTAAAGCATTTGTGATCATTGTAGCTGAGCATCCTATAATTTGCTGCACTTCTTTGTTTTCCCCTCTCCAATCAACATTTTAATGAAATTACGTTGTTCCTCCGAACAATGTTTGGAACGGCCCATTTTACTTAGCAATTCAGAAGGAAATATATTTTATAACAATGTGTGAAACATTTGCTTCCCTTCTTCCTTAATAAAGGACAATTAATGGCACCTGTTTTTTCACAGAATTAATGAATTCTCTAATTAAACACACTTATTTTGAAAATGAGTGAATAACTCAGAACAAGCAGTGTGCATGTCATGACAGGTGGGTCTGTTGTTTTTCTATTACACTACTACATCTACAAGTAAATTATTTGCCATGCAGAAATATCACTACTACTAATAACAGTGTTACTGATGTTGTACTGCTATTTAACCTAACACTAACAACCTAACACAAATGTATATATACAGAGCAAATTGACTAAGATGCAAGTAGCCTATTTTCTCCGACTATAGGCCGCCGGTACAGTCATTGGGCATCCATGGAGATTACAGATCAGTTGAAAGTAGCGGGACTGAAACATTCCCCGGCTACGGGGCAAGTTTAGACGGCGTCAAAAAAGTCGGAAAACGGACTGGAAAGATTCCTTGTTTTAGTAAGTCAAGGGTTAGTGAATCCTCTGATAATTGTCTTGTAGAAGTGGGATATATTTAGTCTATAGCTACTAATTGCATATTACAATGTCTAATGAAGAAATGGATAAGAGTGAGTCCTAATATGGACCGAATAACTGCATGGTCCATGTGGAATATACATTCACACATCAGTTAATCAAAAAATGCATCACTTGTATGATGGTAATACACTGATTTGTTAACTCTTGAAGTTTTCATATTGTCCTGCCACTCACATCTGAGAAGTGCATTGCTGTGATAAATAAGTGAAAACAAACCCCATCATTCTTGCGCAAATGCAACTAAGCAGAACCCCCAATTTCAATGTTCCCCATGTTAGTTTGTGCCCCGGTCTCCCCTAGGCTAATTGTCTTCACATATATAGTGCCCTCCATAATGTTTGGGAGAGAACAAACCACTCATACAGTATAAGCTTTCTTTAAATTGTCCAAACATGTGAATGAGTCGGATGGCCGTATTCCCAACTTGGAGAAAACAAACCATATGGACTGTTCTGACCTTGCTTTCAAGTGATGCCATTAGAGAAAAAGTGGGTGGCATTAACAACAGTGGGAGGCACACACTCCGAGCCCTACTGGTGGTGAGAGGTCACTTACCTGTCTGTCCCAAAACCTGGGAAGGAAGCCAGGTCACTAATTCAGCAACACTAAAGTAATAATCCTATATTATGAGGTGGGAAATACCAAAGAAATGCAGAATATTTTTTAAAAGGTTGCCTTTAATACAAAAAAAACAAAAAAAAAAAACATTTCAGCATTGACTGGCACATTTCTAAATTGAAGTTTCTGAAATTTTAATTTCACTTTCATAACCGCTTTATGTACACAACACACAGAACATCTTTTGAACATGTGGGGAGTACACACACACACACACACACACACACACACACACACACACACACACACACACACACACACACACACACACACACACACACACACACACACACACACACACACACACACACACACACACACACACACACACACACACACACACACAAAAACGTCTCCTGGAGTGTGCTGTAGGAAGACCTGCTTTTTGGTAACCCCACAAGTTCATACTGGCCTGATTCACAGCTTGCAGAAGGAGGACAGAATCAGGAATCTAGTGCTCCAGGCCCGATTCAAACACTATAACCAGCTACTTTACATAGAGGCAACATTCAAGCTCAGGGTCATTCCCTTGTAGTAACAATGAAATCCAGGTTTCCCTACCTGATCCTTGCAGACCCATGCCCCGAGGGGTGGTCCTCTCTCCTGGTCCTTAAGAGCCACAGGGTGTGCTGGTTTTTGTTTTTGCCTTAATATCAGCAACTAATTCAGAAACCAGGTGAGGTGAGTTAAACTAACTGCTTTAATTGATCAATTAAGTGCTGAGTAACAACAAAAGCCAGCACAACATACGGCTCTCCATGACCAGAAGTGAGGACCACTGGTTTAAGAGATTCAGCTCAACCAAGGCTCATTCATTCCTGGGCATGTTCTAATGACTCCATTAAAATACTTAAGACCTGAGCTGGAATGGAGGCTATAGACTTTTAGATCTAGAGAGCTCGACAGCGAAGGAAGACGTATCCGTCCCTGGTTTTCAGTCTGGCTTGATTTGTCTTTTCCAAGTCTTCAGTCCGACTGCTGGAAACTCTTGCTTATTGGCATTACCTGTACTGTAAATGCAGACCGGCGCCTGCATTCATAAAGTGTCTCAGAGAAGAAGGGTTGGCCATTGGAGTATCCAATGCATGGGAGGCCTCAATTTCTCCACAGTGGGAGGGGGGAGCATCAAGCAGCATCTATACATCTACTCTGAACTGCTCTGGCGAAGATACAGATCCGTGCATACAAGCTAGTGATGAGAATGAAGAGAAGTATGGCTTAGCACATATTTCTACCGAACAGACAGTACTGGTCTATTGATATCGTACTCTAAAGTATTTCTCTTAAGCCACAATGACTTTGAAAACATGAACTCCTGACCTTTGGATGATCAGTAGGTTGAAATGCCCATAGGATACAAACTAAATTCTCTCAGCTGATAGGGTATTAAAAAGCCATTACAACTACTATGTGTTCTGTTTCTGCTACTAAGCAGCGGCGCATGTTTTGGGGAGAAAAGAATCCTCCAGGAACTTATTTTTACACCTTTAGTATAATGACTTGTATACAACATAGCACAACCTAGCAGAACATATCCCCAGCTGAGCCAGTCAATCAGCCAGGAAGGCTGTGAGATCAGAGAAAGTGCAGAATGGTATGAAACAGCTGGAATGGAGTCTCAGTACAACAGACAAACCCCCACTCAACCCACATTCAGTCAGACAGCAGCTTGAAACAGTAACTGATTTAAATGAGGATGGATAAATAAAGGAAAGAATGCAGACCCCCCCCCAAAATTACTTTTCTGTCAATTGCAATTACACTAATGTCATACAATCCAGCAATCAACCCATTAAATAAAAAAAATAAATGTGCAAAGAATACAAATATTTGATGCAAATATATGAACTGAAAATTTAGAGCATGTATATACACAGACATGCATATGTGTCTTCCACCTTCTCGCACATGTTCACACAACTATGAAAAGCCAGTGGAACAGCAACATCTCTCCTCAGCATTGACTGGCTCCCACTGATCTGAAACAAGATCAGCCAACGCTTCCTCCTCACCCCAGCCATTTTGTGCAAGTTGTTCAAACTGATCCAACGTTCAGCGCCACCCAGCCAGCCCGGTGCGTTGAGCCGTAGCTGTGTGCCCCCAAAGCGTCAGGGAACAGGGTCATGTGGGGTCGGAGGTCAGAGGATACAACCCCTCTCAAGAAGAAGCAGCAGCAGAAGCAGCATGTACATGGGGACAGGGTCTCGGTGAGCGCTCCTGTCTGTCAGCGAGTCAGTCAGGCCCGAAGGCCACCTTCTGGGATGACGGTGTCATCGCCTGCAAACAAAGAAGAGACCGGGTTCGAGTCACCATTGTGTGTAGATGTGTTCACGGTCAGGGACATTTTAAAATAATCCAGTTAGCTTCCACGAAGACGCAGTGGTTACAGGTACTGGTACAACAACAACATGGTATAATAACAATAATAATACAAATAATAGTAATAATAGACATAAATAAGTAGTATTTCTTTATCCGGGTTGCTCGGAGCATACTCTACGTGTATACATTTGGTGAAGATTAAATAAAATTTGTAGAAGAAGCAAGAAATGTGCTTTTGAAAAGAATCTAAATGGCGGAAAAATGAAAGGGCTGTTGACATTATTTCTTCACGTAAAGTTGTTCATCTTAATTAGTAGGATCTACTGTTATAGTATCTGCGGTTAAGTTACAGATTGTTCCATTAATCGGAGCCAAAGATGCACTTGGAAATTCTGCATATTTGTCATATGCCCCTAATGGCCGACTGATGCCAAATATTACACATTTTAAAGCAGTTTTAGAAAATATGGCCAAGCCCACAACAATGAATTGACCTGTCATGGACACACGGTTTGGAACATAATTTGTATTGGATTAGTCCCTGCATACTCTACAGTACTGTGCAAAAGTCTTAGGCACCTGTATAACATTCTGTACAGATAAGATTCTTTCAACTTGCCACAGTTCCTCTGCTGATTTTGGTTGGTTCCTTGCTTCTGATCTCAGACAGCCTTGATCAAGTTTTTATGTAAAAAGTAGTCAATTGCTTATAGTAATGTGTTACATTTTTAAAATGAAATACACAAATGTCTGTAAAATTAAATCTCTTGGAAAATGAGTATTTGGAAATCTCAAATATGTTCTTTTATACTAACTCACACAAAAAAAATAAACATACATATATAATAAAGTCTTATATATAAGTAAAGACTTCTGCACAGTACTGTACATCAAATTTTGTGAAGATTAGATTACATTTAGGGAAGAAGAAGCAAAAAATGGGGGGATAATGATAATAATATGCCTGCAAACCTCTGCCGCACAGAGCCATACGAATCCAGCAGATGGGTGCTGGCCCGCTCCAGGTTCCAGTCGTGTGTCTCCAGAACCTTCTGGCACTCTGTCCGGGTCTTCAGGCCCAAACAGAACAGCTGCTCCACCTGGCACAAATATACATTTTTTAACTTCTAAAATAGAGCCCGTTTTTTTGGGGGGGAAACGGCCATTTTGGCCCTATCATGGGCTGAAGCTGGACAAAATGGCAGATCTTGGCAAATTATATATTCATTATGTGTAATAAATTATATATTGCCAATACAGTATGTAATTTACCTGTTTGATCAATTGCCTCCTCTGTTTGTATTGCCCATGTAGTGCACATTGTCTGCTGTTGATTCTACAACAGCCACCCAGTCGTCCTCTGTATTGTTTTTGTAGAACTTCATACTTATTCACATTAACCGTGTTATGCAGGTGACATGCATATACCTTCAGATACTGGACTGCCCTCTGTACATTCCAGCCATGGTTTTGCAGTGCTGTCTGACACTCCTCTATTGTTACCCCATGGACTGCTTCCTGCACCTGGGTACCAAACAGCCAATCAGACCTCTCAACAGCACCCAAAGCACACAGATCTCTCAATGCAAACTGAAGCACATCCAGCCAATCAGACCACTCAATGCAAACTGAAGCACATAAACACATCAATCATTATGTTACAGCTTCCAACAAAATGCCCTCACCAGTATTTAAACAGAGACCATGCAGTACTCATATACTGCATAAATATCATTCATTTAGCACACAGTTAATTATCTGTGAACCATTGCTGTCATCATAAACACAGAGACCTGTGAACACATTCACAGTTCAGCTCACTCACCAGTTGAAGTGTATAAAGGCCGGGTTCAGCACACTCACCAGGTTAATAGTGTCTAAAATCCCAGATTGTCCATCGTTGCTCACCCAGGGCATGCTGTGTGAGCTCCTCAGGCTGCTATTGTTATTAGAGGAGAAGTTGTCCTTGAAGTTGCCCTGGTGCATCATTGGTCGCACCGTGGCGGTGTTGGCCGCCCGCTTGTCCTCGGGGTTCTCCGTCTCCCTGAAGAAGCGGTCGTACCTGTCCAGGTAAGGCGGCCGTTCGGGCAGGAGGTAGTAGTGGGTGCTGCTTACCTTCTTGCCGTCCCGGACGATGGGGAGGATGCAGGGTGCCCGAGCGCTCTCTTTCTCCTGCGCCTGGATCACCTTGGGGGCGGTGTATTTGGGGTCGGAGGCAAAGCTCTGCGTGGTGGGCATGGGCCTGTTGTTGGGTGAGGTTGAGAGGCAGCAGGACCCCAGGGACAGGGCGGAGCAGAGGCCGGCCCTCTGCTGGGGGGACCCCACATGGGGGCTGAGGGGGCTGGGGGCGCGCGAGTTGGGCTGGGACAGGATGTCCCGGGGAGGGAGCAGGGGGGGCCTGTCCTTGTTGTCCCCCTCGCCCCCGGAGGAGGGCGACACGTCCCGGGACCGGAAGGCGCAGTCGCCCCGCCTGCTGGGGCGTGGTGGGATGGGAATCCGGGGCGGGATCTGGGGCTTGTCTTGGGGAAAGGGCAGGATGATCTGCCGGTGGGGCGCCTCCATGCCAGGCGGGGTGGGGGACGGGGGCAGGGAGGAACTCACTGGGACATTGAGCCTCCTCATGCAGTCCTGCTGCAGCTCCTGGAAGATTTCCGCCGACTGGGAGAAGCTACGGCTGTCGCCCTGCCTGGAGGGGACAAAGAGGTTGTCCTGCACTAGCGGGTTTTCTTCCATCGGAGGCTTGTCCCCGTCTGTCGAGCCCTCTGGGGTCATGGCCCCTGACGTCCTGGCCTGACCCTCCCCACCCTTCCGCTCCGTCTCGTTGATGGAGCTCACCTCTACATCGTCCTCGTCCTGCGCCACGTCGTCGTACGCAGGGGGCGCGGGCAGAGGTTTGGTGTCCCAGTCCACCACCAGGGTGGGGTGCAGGAGGCCGGTTGGGCTCTGGGGGGGTGTGGTGTCCAGGAGGAAGTCAGGCACCGGGCTCGGGGCCGGTTTGGGCGCAGCAGGGGGGTGCAACTCTGTCATTGGGGACGGAGTGGCGGAGTAGAAGACCTCCTCTTCAAAGTCTATGAGGGGCCCTTCAGTTCGGGTCCCGTCCCCCTGCATGGGGGAAGGTTTGAGTCTCAGTCCTCGGATCGTGGCCCCTGGGCTCTTCAGATAGAGCTTTGTCAGACCTGAGGCTGCTAAGTCATCATCATCCTGAACGGTCTCGTAGCAAGCTTCTAAAGAAACACACATACATATATTCATATTCAAAGGCCCATCTCTCTCCATTACACAACCAGTAACATTTATAATGCTGCATTACATACCCCATTAAAGTTGTAATGTTGCATTATACAGCCAATCAAATTCATAACACTGCATTATGGAGCTAGTCACATTTGTAACACTGCATTATATAGCCAATCATATTCATCGCACTCCATTACAGAGCAAGTCAAATACATGGCACCATAAGGGCGGTAGTCAGAGTAGAGGTAGAAGAAGAAAGGGGACAGGACCAGCGTTTAAACCAGACTGAGGGTACAGACTTACGCTTGAGAAACACGGCTGGCTGGGGGGGCCGTGGAGGGGGTTCCTCTGGACATCGCAACGCGATACAGAGCAAAAGGGAGAAAAGAAAGACACCCATGCAGCAGAGCATAAAGGAGAAAGTCACACAGCTTTAAAGAGGAAGAATAGGTTCACCTTGAAAAGTTCCTTCGGCTAACAGCATCTGGTAAACCACTACATTTGTAAATTGTGAATTATGGTTTACAGAGGCCAGCAGAAGGCTTGACAGGAGAAGTGACTGATGGTTTGAGGGTATTACAGTTCTGTGGAAATACTTAACAAGAAAAAACAGCCACTATAACCTGCGACTTGTTTCACTGGACACTTATTAAGTACCTTTCCTTGGATGACCTCCAGGAATTCCACATAGCTACTTACAGTACTTGGGAATCACTCACTTTTGGCCCTTCCCGGTAGCTGAGTGGGTCTGGTGGCTGTCAGGTCCATTCCCAGAACATCAGGAGGATCCATGGGGTTGCCCAGGTAAAGGCTATGGGGACATGGAGACAAAACGGTATAAAAAACAAAGCAGGCCAGCAGACCTGCCGGGTCCTCTTCCCCTTCTGCAGGTTGTGAGGTGTGACTGCTCATAAGAAATGCCAGCTGATATGATCTGAGGCTCCGTTTGCCATCCTGATTATCCTTCGTTTATCCTTTACAGCGCAGTGACAAAAAAACCCAAGACACTTCGAAAACATGAGGAAATCATGCAACATTCGGATGATCACAAGAGTGTCTGCCCAACTCCAGGTCCAAGCTCTAGTCATCTCCCGACTGAACTACTGTAACTGCCTCCTTGCTGGTCTACCCGCTTCTTCCATGAACCCCCTCCAACTCCTCCAGAATGCTGCAGCCCGGCTAGTCTTCAACCTGCCCAAGTTTTTACATGCCAGTCCCCTGCTGTGCTCATTCCACCGGCTTAGAGTCGCTGCTGGTATCCAGTTCAAGACACTGGTGATGACCAACAAGGTCCTCAGAGGTGCAGAGCAGGCTGTTCCTCATTGTGATATAGTACATGGTAAATGGACTGAAATGACAGTATATAGCTTTAAAATGTCTACAACAATGATAATGTTGCCCCTAATGTAGCCTCGCCAGGTCCAGACTCAGAGGCAGTCCCTCAAACTGAAGACTCTTCTGTCAAGCAACACCTCACTCCCAACTCTATGGATGTATCGCTTGCTAGGGCTACCAAATCACACACTTTCAGGCAGTGCAATAAGATCTACAACTAGATGAAGCAAGTTAGCAGCCAGCTGATAACCAACTTAGTCAAGAAAAAAACAAAAAACAAGTGAGTATGTTTCTAGATGAGTTTGTTAAAAAGTATTGTAAGTGGAGAGAGAAGGAAGCAGAGAACAGAAATGGAACAGAAAGCACTACTGCCAAGGAAGAGCGGTAAGAGCCGAAATTGCCACCCCTAACAATTACGGTAAATAAAACCGAACAAAGTGAAATAGGCAATACATTTTTACTTAATATTTCTCTCTGATTAATGTTAATGTCTCTGTTAGGAAGTTGTAGCTAGATTGTCCAGCAGAAACATCAAAATCCATCCATGTTCTACAAAGGCCATTTCAGTCTCCAGATTTAAATCCCATGAAAAACCTGTGGTCTGAACTGAAAAAAGAGGTCCATAAGAGCAAACCCAGGAATATCAATGATTTTGAAAAGTTCTGCATGGAGGAATGGTCAGAAATCCCTCCAAATGAGTTCTCTAACCTTATCACAAATTATAGGAAAATACAGATGGCTGTCATCTTTGCCTGGGGTGTTTGCACAACGTATTAAACCAGGGGTGCCAATAATATGGGTTTCCGGAAACTTTTTTTTTTTTTTACTTAGCCCAATACATTTTTTAAAATATTAAATACAGTCTGGCTTCTTCATTTTTATCAAGGGTGCCAATAATTCTGGAGCCCACTGTAGTTGTGGTGCACACATTAAGATACAGTCCAAGTCATAAAAATCTAGACCAAAGTTGGCAACCCTGCACGTGCCCACTATGCACTTATACTTGGACCCTGCTGTTATGGTACTGCACTCCCTTTTGATAGCTTTGCATTGATTTAAATGTATGCTTTGCCTTTTACTTCATAGTGAGCATGTATGCTTGTTCTGTAGTCTATCCCGTATTGTCAATGCACTCATTGTCTTGGCACGTGGAGGTTAATCATTGTCCCAAACGTTGGCCAGTGTTGAAAGTTCACTCCTGATGCTCTACTACTATGCAAGTCACTCCGGGTTAGAGCATCTGTTAAATACCAAATTTGAAATTGTAACAGTAAATTCTAGTGACCAAGGAGTCTACTGGTATGTGGGAGAAGTCTGCAGATGAGTTGGAGGAGACAGAAGGTGGATTGGATGAGTCAGTTTGTAGCTAGGAGGAGGGAGTATGTAGGTGGGAGGATTCATGTTCATGCATATGGGAGGGGTTAGCAGGAAGGTAGGATTAGTCAGCATGCAGATTGGATAAGAAGCAGGTGGGTAGGAGGAGTCAGCAGGGAGACGGGAGGAATCAGGCACTTGTGGGAGGAGTTGGCAGTTAGCTGGGAGGGAGAGCAGGTAAGTTGAGGGAACTAACAGTAATAGGTAACCATCTTGCCCACTCGTGTGAGATATGACGGTGTAGGGGTCTTACTCATCAATCTTGTCAGGGAAGCCCCAGCAGTGTTGGGGGTTGGAGTCTCCATGGCCCGTGTGAATGAAGCTGTGCTTGAGCGGCCTGCTGATGTCATGGGCCGACAGGCCGGCCACGGACGTCACTGCGTTCCTGGGAAACTGGCCCACCTTCAGGGTTCGCTTGTTCTGCCCCCGCCACCAGTAGTTCTCAGCCCTTCATGATACATCCACATATGAGATCTCACGGTAGAATGGGTCAGTCGCTACAGCCCACCGGAGCGTGATAGCACTGAATGATGTTCTAAAGCGGGGCTGCCGGACCCTGTCCCTGGAGATCTACCATCCTGTAGATCTGCTATCCTCATTCAGCAGCTAGAGATGTCATTGGGCTGCTAATTATAATCAGGTGAATTAGAAGAATTAGGGTTGAAATTAAAACCTACAGGACAGTAGATCTCCAGGAACAGGCTTGGGCAGCCCTGTCGTAAAGATTGTGAGTGCTCTTAGAGGAGTTCAAACTGCAGCTCTAAAGAAAGAGACTGGTCTTAGTAGAGTTCTAACAGTAGCAATAGTTCAATTAATTTGACGATTCTAAATAAAGTTCTGAGGGGACTTTATTTTATGTTCTGACCTGCCCTCGATGATGGTGATGACGTCGTTTAACTGGATGAGTAGTTTGTCTGGCTCTTCAAAGTCCTGCAGTGCCCTCATGTCTGTGGGCATTGTCTGGAGAAAACACCAGAAATATTACAGCATTACCACAAGGACACCACATCAGTCCAGTACATATGGTCAAGAGGAATCTGCTTCAATGAAGAAAGGATACAGTGTATTTGCATCGGTCAGTCTTACCTCGATCAGAAACTCGCGCAGCGCAATGAAGGTGGGCCTGTCATCAGGTTTCTGGGCCCAGCTCTGCAGCATCACATTGTAGATGTCCAGGGGACAGTCCTCCGGTTTGGGCAGCCGTTCCCCATCCTTATCCACCTTATGAAGGATCTGGCCAGGGGCATGCACACACAAATAGACACATACGACAGCGGATCTTAATGAGAGGGTTGCAATCGTGAAGCGACTGGACTAGCCTTCTTTATGTCTCATGACTACAAATATCAATAATTCTAACACACTACACTGGCCACTCTACAGTAACTCAAAAACCTTTGTAGACACCCAGCAGAGGCTGGACTTAAATAAGGAGACCATGAGCATAGTTGACAAAAAAATAGGGGCTGATGGCTCACAAGCTGATTTCAGTGGTAGAGTTGGACATTGGGTAAGAATTAGTACCTGTAACTCAGAGATAGCAGCTTAATGTTCCAGACAGGGCAGTGCTGTTGTATCCTAAACTAAAATTGGAAGCCTCTGTACGACAGAGACAACGGGCCTCATCCAAGAACCACTCATACGAACAGATTTGTTCTTAAATCCCTTAATTCTCTTAAAACAAGCGATTTAAGAGAACTTGCATCCAGCAATTTTTTCATGTTCATTGTTTTTTCTTAGGTAGGAACAACATTTACGAGTGGTCCTGACATGTCGTACGAGTCATGTAAACTCGCAATGCAAGTCAGCCTGACACACAGGACTCAAACTTTCAAATTAGGCATTGCAGATCAAATATGAATCAAGATTCAGCAACTGCATGGCTTATTTTTAATCTCAAATGTTTTCAGAAATATATTTCAGTGGTTTGTTTTGAAGAAAAAAGACAAGTTTATCAAAGGACATCCATATTATTACATTTTTCAACAGACGAAGGAACGCAGTCTACCCAATCAGGTATTAGTCGTCCCTTGATCTTGTTAATCCCATTGGCTATCCGATGGAACCCACCTACAGTACCGTATATACTGTTGTCTAAAGTTAGGCGAGTTGAATCCGACATGACGCACTCGTATGAGACCTTTGTTAAAAAAAGTACAAGAAATTTATGATAATACAAATAAAATGTTCTTGTATGAGGCCCAATGTTCAAGCCTTCTGAGCCAGTGATGTCATCTCAAACAGTGAGAAACAATAAATGACTGAAACGGAATGAAGCCAACGGGCCGTGTTAGCACCGCCCTCATCAGTCACCTGACTGCCGTTGAGGCCCACCCAGGGCTCCTGGCCGTGGGTGAACATCTCCCACAGCGTCACCCCAAACATCCAGGTGTCACTGGCATGAGAGAATGTGCGTGTCTTAAGGCTCTCTGGAGCACACCTGCCAAAAAGCACACACACACACAGTGAGATGATAAGTGTGAAGATGAGACACTTTTAATTTATTTACCCGGGACAATGCACAATAATCAACATTTTCAGTTTCCACATCAATGTAAATGTGCCAGGGTTAGCTTATGAGGTAATTTTCATCTGTAGTCCCTAAACTGCATGTCGTCTTTGGACTGCAGGAGAAAACTAGAGTACCCAGAGGAAACCCATACAGACACGGGGAGAACATGCAAACTCCACACAGAAAGGCCTGGGCAGGGCTGAAAGCCAGGACCTTCTTGTTGTGAGGCAACAGTGCTCCCCCACTGTGCCACTGTGCCACTGTGCCCCCCAAGATGCTAGGAAAGAATATTTTAACGAATTCAGTAGCGTAAATTGGAACTCGTAGTTGGAATTTCCTCACCTGGTCTAGAGTGCTATATTTTGAAATTCACAGGATCCAGAACACCCAGGGAGAGGGGTGCAGAAGGGAGGGGGGGTTGGGGGGGGGACTCACCAGGCAAAGGGGACCTTGCGGTGCTCCTGCATGACGTAGTGGTCGTCGTTCTTGGGCAGCGCCCTCATGAGGCCGAAGTCTCCGATCTTCACCTGCTCCTTGGAGGCCAGCAGGATGTTGCGGGCGGCCAGGTCCCGGTGGATGAAGCGCTTGGACTCCAGGTAGGCCATGCCGTTGGAGATCTGGATGGCGTAGTGGCACAGCGTAGAGATGAGGAGATGGTTCTGGTGCTTTCTCAGACGGTCCAGCAGGGAGCCCAGGGGGGCCAGCTCAGTCACCTAGAGAGAGGGTGGGGGGGCAGGACGCTCCATAGTTAACACCACTCCCTTTCGAAAACAAAGTAGGTGTGGCCATTTAGTTTCAGCCAATCAGGGTGAGGGGTCAGTTCCACATTCATTTGTCCAATTCAGGAAATGGATTGAAATCCAATTAATGAATTGAAAATGTACCTAATGTTCCGTTAATGTTAATGTTTTTCAATTTGTGACTAAATTCATTTCCTGAATTGATTGAACTCAATGTTAAGTTGCGTACAAGCGAACAATACTGCTTTTCTTTTCTCCGTCGGTTAAGATGCATGTGTATTTGGAGTTTGGGGGGAAATATAACAAAATCCTATGGAGAAAAAATATAGTAAAAAAAAATAAATGCAAAAAAAATAAAAATAAAAATAAAATAAAGAAATAAATAAACAAACACAGAGGAGAGTGTTGGACACAGCAGATGCATACACATCATAGATATTTCATGGCCTGAAAGGACAGGTCCAACCAAAGCAGTCCGAAGGGATGACTGGGCATTGGGTCAGATTTAGGGCAGGGGATAGGGAGAGGGTAAGCTTTTCTTACCATTTTCATCGGGGGCGTGAGGACAACTCCGTAGAGCCGGATGAGGTTCTGATGGTCCAGTGAGTGCATGGCGTTCACCTCCCGGATGAAGTCATCCAGGGCGTCCGGCTGGCTGAGAACGTCCGACTTCAGACATTTCACCGCCACGTTCAGCTAGGCATGGGGAGAGAGTCCGCTCTCAGCTGTGGTCAAGGGAGCGATGAACTGACCAAGCGGACTGAGACGCAATCCTTCTAGAGCTCCGTACATAACATTACATTAAAGTTATTCAGCTGACGCTTTTATCCAAAGTGACTTACCGCTAATTTGACTAAGCAGAGGCCAATTCCCCCTGGAGCAACGTGGGGTTAAGCGTTGCTCAAGAGCCCACAGCTGCACAGGTCTTATTGTGGTTACACTGGGGTTTGAACCACCAACCTTCTGGGTCCGAGGCAACAACCTAGCCACTAGGTTACACTCAATGCCATAAATGCCATTACTGCCCCCCTGCCCACCAAAGACCATCTGGGCACTGCTCAGCGAGCCACGATGATTCAGACTGTAATGCGACGCACAGGGTATATCTTTTTCTTCAGTAACCAGCCGGGTGGGAGTATTTAGAGGTGACAGCTGTGTCTTCTTCCCCAGAGCTCTCTCCAGAGTCTGAACTCAGATGCAGAGGCGCAATTTTCCCTGCTGTTCTCACGGATAACAGTGCTTCACATCGGGGACCGACACCCACAGCGCTCTACGGATATCTATTCCTCTCCATTTTAAAAACGCGAGGACGTTCTGGAACGAAACTGTGGGGAACTGAGGGGGCGAAACAGGAAAGTAACATCTGCAGCTAGCATCTGGCTCAGCAGAACTCAAGGCAGGGTTACTTTACGGTGTAAAACAAGAGTGTGCACGCTGTATAAGCTCCCGTATAATGTAAATTACCAGGAATGGTGGTTATTACCCGGTTAAGGTTACAGATGTCAGTAGATGTAAATTGATACAAAACTTTCATACTTTTATCTGTAAATGTTATGACAAATGTTACGGTCATAAAATGGACCTATAAAAGTATTAAAGTTTTACTGTATGTAATTTGACATAACCTGACATCATCTGTTATGCCATCTTGTGACAGCTCTTATGTCATGTGTATGACAGTGTTATGTCAGGGGTTTATGGCGAGGGGTTCAAGTGTTACCAAACTTTTTTAACATCGGGATCCAAATTATGTATTCACACAGGCATTAAAAATACACCTCTGTCGCAGTTTAGTTTGTTGCAGTTCGATTCCCGGTCCTGCCAAAGGCTGAGTTTGGCCGGCTCACTCACTCCGAGGGAGGGGGGAGGCTTGCCGCATACAGCAACAGCCTCCGATCGCGGTTAGAGACAACGCGGCTTGGAGAAGACCTGTCGGGGGGGACGAGCTCGTATGTACGTGGTGCATCCTAGATAACGTGGGTAATCGGTATAGCTACGATTGCCAACCAAACTGGGGGGGGGGGGGGAAGGAAAACTCAGGAGTATCCACCCGAAAATGACCCATGACCCCGCCCCGCTCACCACGTTCCCTGCGGGGGCGGCCCACTCGCCGCGTTTGACCACGCCAAACGAGCCGTCGCCCAGCTTCTCCAGCAGGGTCAGGTCCCTCTCGCTGATCAGGCAGGTCAGCGCCTGCTGACCGTCGGCGGCGGGGGGAGGGGTGGGCGACGGCTTGCGGAAGGAGGAGACGGGCTGCGGCTGGAGCTCGCCATCTGGCCTCTTACCGCTGAACACCTGGAGGGGGGTTCGTCACAGCGAAATAAAACGGGCTGGAGTGTGAAATGCAGAAAGGACGCTAACACTTTAGCCGGTTTATTACGTAGTATTTACCGGGTAAGTACGCAGGTACTTCTGTCATTATTAGGTAACTACTTTGATTTCATTGGGAGGTGCTATGAAACAAAGTCACTAATACCGTATGTACGTTTCAGAGACCGTTACATAGTACCTTCCGAAATCAAAATAGTTTACACAGTAAATACTAGGTAATTAATGGGCTGTAAAATAAAGTGCTACCCAAAGCACTCGAATGCTGCCTCAGAAAACATTCTTGAGTTCTCTGAATTCCTTGCTTTTGATTGAAATCAGGTTAGAGAGGCAAAATATGTTTTTTTGTTTTAGAGCTGGGGCCTACAATCTGCTGCAAGCCAGCCAGCGAGCATGCTATTAAACGAGAAAAGTGAATGAATTAACAAATGCGGCACACAGCTGAGAAGGAAGGTCATCGCATCCCTTGAGCGTGAGTGAGTGTGTGTGTGTGTGTGTGTTCACTTGCAAGTGTGCTAGGGTGTGGGTGTTAAACGACATCACTTCTCTTGACTCATGATGACTCATTGGGACGTGGTGAAACAGAAGGCAGACTGCTGTACAACTTAAACTCTTTAGTGGTTAGGGGTTCCTCTCGAGTCTCCTCTGGGGTTCCTCTCGAGTCTCTTAATGACCCTCAGCTAATTGCAGCTGAGGCTAAGGCTCTGGAGTGGTTGTCATGGATACAAGCTTGTTGCCTTCCCCCAGGATTCACTGGAATCCTGGCAGATGTGGGAGATGGAGTTACTGAATGTGGGGCCTGTATTCAGATTCAGGATGGGGCGTTGTGCAGTCAAACAGCCCCGGGTCTGTGTGATGCCATTTCCACAGTCTGTGTAAATGTCATTTTTTCACATAATATGGATTATACAACAGCTAGTTCTGACCTCACATTGTGATTGGCTGAGAGACATTCAAAGGACATATGGCAAAACCAAACCGCTTTGTTTACGTTTGTTTGATTCATTGTATCAGAGCAACACTTCAGAAGAGCTCCGTTCTGTTGTTACAATGGCATTAGTTACTGTATCGTTCTTTAAGTTTAATGTGTTGGTAAAACTGTAGTATAATTGCAATAATACACCGATCGCAGCACAGCAGTGACATTATCTCGCTGTAAGACACTCCTTCTTGTGTATTTTTGCATAAATGTTACACACTGATGTTTTTGAAGGGAGAAAAAACTAAAGTGCCACAGTGCCTTCATTAACAGTAAGCGGCTTATAGCAGTCAGATAGCATTAGCAGACCCTAATCGAAGACAGCCCCCTACTGGTGCACTTGAAGTGAGACATGAAGCTAATATAACTAAGCACATTACACCACTGTTAATATGAATGAAGCAATAAGCATAGCAACACTATAGAAGACAAGCAAGCTTGACATTGTTGTCATTTTTTTAAACAGACCTGATTCTGCATGATTTTTTCACAGACACTCAATGAAGTGTGCGTTTGTGTGTGTGTGTGTGTGTGTGTTCTTGTGTGTGTGTGTGTGTGTATGTGCGTTCGTGTGAGTGTGTGTGTGTGTGTGTGTGTGTTCGTGTGAGTGTGTGTGCGTGTGTGTGTGTTCATGTGAGTGTGTGTGTGTGTGTAAAAGGGAGACCCCAAAGTACCTTGCTCATCCAGGACTTGCGCTTGCACAGAGCTTTCCTTCTCTTGACCGCCTCCCACAGCCGTCTCTGGCCTGAAAGAACAAAGGAGGGGAAATAATCACCTTGAAGTAAAGAGACTATTTCGAGGTCACACCGTAGGGCTCCTAAATGCAGTGATTATTGCGGGAGCACAAATTTTAACAAGGGAAACACTCCACACACACAAAATATTTTTGCCAGTTATTTGGTCCTGTGCTTCATGATTTGGTAAGCACTATAGAAGGTAGGGGAGGGCAATCCCATTTCTGGAAGGCCAGTGTGTATACAGCAAAGGAGTGACTTTCTGTAGAACATTGGTGGGGGCACAGCATCCTGAGATATGTCTATATGTATTTTGTTGGTGGGGGTACATGTCAAGGGAATATGTAAGGGAATATGTTAGGGAATAGTGTTAGGGAATAGTGTGTAGCCTATGCAAGACAATGGGTTTTAAATGCAACAGCACTGAGGTTTTGTTAGAGGTAAACGAGGCAATACCTTAATCTTATGGAAAAGCATCTTATTAGGTTTATGCAATGCGTATGTTATAGCCAAACTGACAATCACAGGGTTACGAGTTCACTAGCCGGCTAGCTAGGTGGGAAGGATTGCTACAGCCAAAAACTGCACAAAATGTAACCATACTAGCTACCTAATAGTCATCTTACAATGAAATCCACCTGTTACCACATGACTTTTGCCATCCTTAAACACTCAAAAGCTACAGGGGGCTGTTACGGCCCCTGCTCTGTCTGCCTGTGCTGCTCGTGGTGTCTCTCAGTGGTGCCTGGAGCGGAGCAGAGAGTCGTTGGAGTAATTGGGAGAACCTATGGCCAGTTCTCCCAGAGTTTAAGAAGGGCCTGTCTCCAGTTTGAGGGAGCTCTCTCTCCCCACAAATACTCTTCTGGGTTTGCACAATACACTGCTTCACCATACTTTTCACACATCCACTCCGCCCCACTCAACTACACAACTGACTTTCACACTCCATATTTGTCTTGTCTTTTTGTTAATTAAGCTTAAGTAAATATATTTACTTGTTTCCCTCTGTGGACTCCCTCCTTTTGCCATGGCGTTACAAGCCAGGTCGTGACAAGTTCACATAATAAAAAATAGACACTTGGCATTGGAAACAAGATACACAGACATGTTCCCAGCAATCTATGCATATCAGAAAAGAGGACAATACTGCTTTCAAAGAAAGCAGCCTACAGATAATTTCATGAATGTATACACAATACATTCTCTGCATGTTTGACATCTTCGGAGGCTACTGTACATTTAAAGTGAGTTGATGGTATACAATAGCCTACAGCCCAGCCTAGCTACTTACCACTAATGGCTTGAATATTGAATGGATATTGGATATTCTTCATTTTCTCGGACCATGCTCATGTTTGGTTGCAAAAGTCAGGAAGTAAAAGCGACTACAATTCACCTTACTCCCCCCATATTTCTGTGGTTTGAGAGAGAAGGGATAGGGCGCTGTGCATCTGGTTTCCATGTAGGTGCCTAACATTGCAGTGAAAAGATAAGGCTCTCTCAAATGTTCATGTCCTGAACCAGATACACAGACAGGGCCCTCCAAGGTCTGAAACCCTGAACCAGACACACAAACAGGGTCCTCCAAGGTCTGAAACCCTGAACCAGACACACAAACAGGGTCATCCAAGGTCTGAAACCCTGAACCAGACACACAAACAGGGTCATCCAAGGTCTGAAACCCTGAACCAGACACACAAACAGGGCTCTTCAAGGTCTGAAACCCTGAACTAGACACACAAACAGGGCCCTCCAAGGTCTGAAACCCTGAAACAGACACACAAACAGGGCCCTCCAAGGTCTGAAACTCTGAACCGGACACACAAACAGGGCCCTCCAACATCTGAAACCCTGAACCAGACACAAACAGGGCCCTCCATGGTCTAAAACCCTGAACCGGACACACAAACAGGGCCCTCCAAGGTCTGAAACCCTGAACCAGACACACAAACAGGGTTCTCCAAGGTCTGAAACCCTGAACCAGACACACAAACAGGGTCCTCCAAGGTCTGAAACCCTGAACCAGACACACAAACAGGGCTCTTCAAGGTCTGAAACCCTGAACTAGACACACAAACAGGGCTCTTAAAGGTCTGAAACGCTGAACTAGACACACAAACAGGGCCCTCCAACATCTGAAACCCTGAACCAGACACACAAACAGGTCCCTCCATGGTCTGAAACCCTGAACCAGACACACAGACAGGCCCCTCCATGGTCTAAAACCCTGAACCAGACACACAGACAGGCCCCTCCATGGTCTAAAACCCTGAACCAGAAACGGATACACATGGAGCCCTGCATTCCCACCCATAGTATTATGGAGCCGTTAAACTCTACATTGGGGAAAACATGAGGGGGAAAGAACAGATGCATCCTACCCAGTCCCAGTCCTGGCCTCACCTGGCCGCCCCATCCCGATCTTCTCCAGGTCCTCGCTCTTGACGTAGTCAAAGTGCGAGAGGCGCGTGACGTTGAGGTCGTCGCGGATACGCAGGAGGTACTGCTGCAGCTGAACCTCTGTCAGGAGCTCCAAGAGCCAATCCGTGCCTTCGTCCGACTGCATGCCGCCGCCCAGCTTCTGTTCAGGCAGACAGACCATACACAGCCCTTCACAGAATGCACTTTATGCACTAATACCAAGCCCCAGGGGAGAGAGAGAGAGAGAGAAAGAGAGGGAGAGAGAGAGGGAGAGAGAGAGAGAGAGAGAGGGAGAGAGAGAGGGAGAGAGAGGGGGGAGAGGGAGAGTGAGAGGGATAGAGAGAGGGGGGGAGAGGGAGGGAGAGAGAGAGAGAGAGAGAGAGAGAGAGAGAGAGAGAGAGAGAGAGAGAGGAAGAGGGACAAGTGTACAATCAAAGCGCATCCCTTTAATAAATCCATGCTAGTACTAAGTTTCTCTATGGGCAGACAGACACACTCCTTTACTCAATCCGACAATGTTCTGTGCTATTATGTGACATGGACAGCCTAAAACCAGTTACCGAACACTTACTAAATCCATTCCATAAAAACTGCATTAACGAATGCATTGAAAACAGAGCCGCCACACAGCTTTCTTCACTTATGCTGTTAAACAATCGCACACATTTCATTTCACCGCTCAGAGGATCGTTTAAGAAATTCTACAGGCTTGACAAGACCCCAGCTAAACTTCCCAGGCCACGTAATAATGTTCTTTGTACACAGCTGCATTTCTTATTTTATTTTTATGGCAGTAACTTATCAATCAAAACCGAGGATCCCGATACAGGCAGTTATGACAGGTCTTCACTCTGTCTCTCACACACACCCATTCAGTTCCCCGTGGTCTCAAATAATCTCTGTACACAGCATGAGGAACATCATCGGATTTCCATTACAAAGCACTACCCCCCACCCCCCACCCACCCAAAGGTCACTTGGTCTCTAATGGAGTTAAGAGGGTCTTCCTGCTGTTATTTGTGGACTCTTGTGCTGCAGACCCCAGTGGAGAGAGGCGTGCATTAGCAATGGATTATACTGCGATGGGGGGGCAATTTCAGGAAGTCCATTGTTTCTTTGTTTTTTCCTCTTCTGACAGCAAGACCTCTTGGCTGTGTGTGCGTGAGAGCAATTATCCCTCACTACAGAGTGAGAGGCTGAATGCAAAAATACAAACATAGGCACACATAGTGGGGGAGCACGTCTCAGTACACTGCCAAGAACAGATAGTTTCTATTATTTATCAAGTGATACTGCTCCATTTATACTTCTTATTCAAGAATACATTCTTTTTTTTCATAATACAAGCCCAAATGACATCTCAAAAAATGTGTAGGTATTAATTGAAGGTCAAAAGTTGTTACAGCAGTACTTGGTGCGCTCGCTTTTCGCCTTGATTACTGCCTGCACTTGGCATTGATTCCTCCAGATTATGCAACACCACTTCTTCCATTTCATCCAAGCAATTTCTCAACACTTCCCATAGATTATCGGTTGATATTACAGCGTGGCCTTTTCCCTCTTTAACTGCTCCCACAGATGTCTGATTGGGTTTAGGTCTGGGGACTGTGGTGGGAAAAACCATCCTAATAAGCTCCCTTTCCTCATAATGTATTCTTGAATAAGAAGTGTAATAGCTGTATCAAAATAGCATTATTCCTGGATAAATAATGAAAACAAATAGGAATTGATCGTGTCCTGGGACTTCTCATCCACACCGTACACAAACACAAACACACAAACACACAAACGTCTTACAGAGGTCAGTCCGGTCTGTAATGAATTAGAGCAGATTGCTGAGTCATTGCCACGCTACCTTCCTCAACCTCTCAGGAGAACAGGGACAGTTCTATCCAGTAACGCTGCTGAACACAGCGCACTCCAGTACCACCGCAGGCTGAGGTACTTTAACAAACCCCAAAACCCCAGTCGCAGAACAGAGGGACCAGCTGTCTGTTTCAGAGACCTGGGATGTCACCTCAGTCACCCTGCACACACACACACACACCCCCCCTCCCAATCACTGCTCCAAAGATACCAACGCAGTACCTCAATTTATCCCAGCCTAGTGGCTAAGGTATATGACTAGGACGTTGGAGGTTCGAACCCTAGTGTAGATAAGATCAGCACAGCTGTTGGGCCTTTGAACAAGGCCCTTAACCCCACATTGTTACCTGGGCGCCGCATGGTGGCTGCTCACTGCTCCTAAGTAACTAGGACAGGTAAAATGAAGGACATCTTCTTATAAAGAACTAAGCAGGGAGGTGGATGCACATCTACAAAAACTCAGGTGCACATCTACAAAAACTCAGGTGCACATCTGTACATGCAGCTGCACACAGTACACACAGATTACTCAAGCAATAGTAGTGGTAATCCGTAACCTCTTCCCTTCCAGAATTTGGCACAGAGCTCCAAGTATCTTGGTCACTTGAACTCTTGACCCCATCCTTCAGAAGGACGGAGCTCAACTGCCACTCACATCTCCCTAAAATCTCTCAGCCCCTGCTCTCACGTCCCCCTCACTAATGCGCATTTCCTCTCAGACATCAAAGAAAGGTCACAAACATGTGAATGTCATGAGAAAGTTAAGAAATCCAGTTTTGCAGTCAACATGATAAAACCTTTTTTTCCAGATCACACCCTGTGCATAGCATGCAAACAGCTCCAGTGGCCATCAACAGGAACCAATCAGGCCACCTGCTGGCACCGTGGTTCCCGTGGAAACAGAAGCGCCTGAGTGACGGATCCCATCACAAACTGCCACAATGACCATATCAGAGGAGAGCACAGACCCAAAAACTACCGTCAAAGAAGAAAGCGCAGAGGCTTCCATGAATTCTTCAACCCACAGCAGCTGTTAGAGACTGAAAAAGAAGGGAAAATATTGATATAATCCAAAGTTGGCTTTGGAGAGGCCTAGGGGGATCAGGCCCCACAGCCCAGCTTGTGTTCACTGTCACACAGGGTGGAGAATGCAGGCAGGGCGGGGCTGGAGTGCTGGCCCGGTCCCTGGGAATCTGGTCGAAAATGGTGGTACCTCTGGGAAACAGGATGTACAGACAGGGATGTCATGGACAAGCACACAAACTAACACACACACACACACACACACACACATGCCTGAAGACTGAACTAAACTGAAATAAACAGAACACTCCCAGTCCCTGCAGAGTCCAACACAGTCTAGTACAGCTGAAGCAATGGCAAGTCTGTGTGGGTTTGAAATAAAATAAATAAAAGCCAAGCACGCAATACCAATCCCACTGAGATTTATTTGCTGCATACGAGACAATAGCCAGTGCACCATTACTAGCTTTCAAACTGGGACCCCTGCAATTAAGTCTAACGACAGTATTAGGCCATTCATGGAACACTTTAAAGTGTAATTACAGCAAAGAAAGGATAGGGCCATTTAGCTGATGTTCGAGTCCGCGCTGATGGACTGATAGGTGGTGTCATTGTTGTTCAGCCCCCAGGTTCCCAGTCCTCCTCACACACACAGAAGTTAACAAGGACTTGGATTTGTTCCAGTCTGCTGCCAGATTTTCCTCAGATGCTCCACACCTCCATGCTTCCCCAAACACAAATTGAAAAACACTCTATTCGAGAAGGTTCCGTAATATTTGGAAACTAGTGTTGGGAATACACTGGGGCACAATGCAAATTCAGGCCGGGAAATGAGAAAAAACAGACCCCGTGAGACCCATTCAACAGCGATCTTTCTAGTTTACAGTGAGAAGTTCAGTTAAGTGTATGGTTCCCTGGTGGCCACAGGTGTGTATGTAGATGCACTGCATGGCACCTTTTAAGCACTGTGTTGTTCATGCAATAAGAGAGACGAAAATGCTATTTCAAGAGAAAAAGCTATTGAAGTAGTATTCAGAAATTATTTCTGAATGACTGTAGACTAGGGGGGAAATGTTGTTAAAGTTATTAACACAGAATTAGAGACCACAGAGGGAGGCCTCTTGTTTTTGTTTCGTTTTAGTTAGTTCACAGACACATCCAGAAATGGGACTGAACTCTAAAGCATATGCAGACAAAAGTGGAAGTTCAGCATATGCATGTAGGTACATGCAGTCCGTCCATATCCTTTTGCGTGTTTGTGTGCGTGTGTCCTCACACATGTGCGCTTGCGTGTGCGAGGGAAGAAGCTTTGCAGCGAAGCGTCATGCACAGTCTGGGAGTTTGTAACTTACTCTGTACGCGTGAAACTGAGCGAGGAAAGGAAGCGATTTCTTGAGCTTGTGGAGACGGCGCATCTTCACGTGAGGGGCTGTCGGGACGCTCAAATACAAGACTCCCCCCCCCGCCCCCCCCCCCCCCCCCGACAGGGTGCTCCCAGAAATCAAACTGATGCCTCTGCTTCAGACACCCCTGGAACGTGCTGGAAACTGCTCCACGCTGTTGCAAGTGCAGACGCAAGGAGGAAATGAAGTCGGTGAAATGTTGAGTGTGTGTAAGAGTGCTCTTCAAGCGTCCGGCCGTTTGGACCACTCGCTCCGAGGCTTGCCGGATTTCTCTCAGCATGTGGAGTGGGTGGGACAGTTTAACGTTCCCTCCACCCTCTTGCTCTGCCCATCACATTTCCAGGGCCCCTATAAATAGAGCTGCCGTGTATTCCAGACGTTTAATGGCAGAATGAGGGATTGCGCTCAGTAATGAGTGTGCTTGTATGTCTGTGTGTGCGTTTGCCTCTGCATCTGTGAATGTATTTATATTTGTGTGTGTGCGTGTATGTATACTACCGGTCAAAAGTTTGGGGTCATCTTGTCTTTTTCTGCTTTTTCTGATTTAATATTTTAATTTCTGTTTGTAATCAAGCAATTCATATGTTGTCAAAGTGCAGACTCAGAGCTTTTGTTAAAGGATATTTTTATACATTCTGGTTTCACCATGTAGTAATTACAGCACTTTTTATATGAAGTCCCCCCATTTCAATGTTTGAGACAAATTAACATAATGCCAAATAGAAGAGTCATGTTTTGTATTTCATTGCATATCCTTTGCATGTCATGACTTCCTAATGTCTGTGACCCATGAACATAATCAGAGTCTGGATATCTTATTTTCAGGTTGTGCTACAAGCGATACTAAAACTCTTTGCATTTGGATGGATCTCTATGGGAATTGGGGGGTGGGACTATATTTGGCTGTAAATTATGCTGATACAGTACGGAACACATTTGTTGGCTAAATGGCTTTAAGTCATCAAGGGTCCAAAGTATCAAATGAGTCTCAAACCACTGTGCTGCTGCCAGATATGCAGTAGATATGAAAATAAATGTTTCTTTTGACAAATTTTCCTGTGGGAAAATATTCAATAATAATAGTGTATACTTGTGTGGATGTGTATTTGTGAGTGTTTTTTAAATAGCCATTTTGCAGAGAATTGACATCCAAAAGTCTTATGCTAATTGAAACATAGCTACCAATGACTACAAAGTGAAGGGACCTTTCCTGGAAATGCTTCAACTACTGATAGTAATCCGGATATACAGTCACTGTGTGTATCTGTGTTCAGTGGGCACTCAAAGGTGTGCCCCCCTTCCTTCTCCCAGTCAGTAGGCAGTGCTCATCTGCAGCCCTCTTTTTCCTGCTCCTCCCTCTCCTCCTCCTTCTCTTCCTGCCTCTCCCTCTGTCCATCTGAATGGTGAACATCTCCCTTTTCCTTATGCCGGTCCAACTCCACTACACCCATCTGTTTGAGAGTCTCTGTTGAGGTTGTAGACAGAAGGGCTGTAATTCAGATGAACAGAGACCGTATCGATTTCAGGCAGATGTCGATAAAACACCTAGATAAAAGCACCATACTACATTTTTCATACGTCAGAAAATAATTCTAAAAATGCTTCTGATTGGTCTCGCAGCAGCTCCTCCTTGACTAGGTTTGGTTCATCCAAGTGTTTATTCTTCACACCTCATTTCATGCTTTTGGAACCTTTTCAGGAATAAAGGCCAGTTTATAGTCCAATGACAGAGAATTCGGTTTCTACTCAGGGCAACCCCAATGTCTTTATTGCCCTTTTTCCTAAAGACAACGTCCATTGTCAGGCGACTAAGTAACTTTCTTGAACTTTCTGCAATTTCAGCCAAGCGACACCATCGCTAGACTATAAACTGTCTGTAAAGCTGAATCTTGAAGCTTTATTACAAGCCAGAGGAGACTATCACACTGTATTGTGTTGATTAATCTGTCACACGGTCTTCGAGAAGGTTCCGTAATATTCGGAAACTCTGTAAGACCCAAGTAGATCGTGTTATGTCAGAAGAGCTCACAGCTCTCGCCGAAGCCTGGACCCGGTACTAATGGAAGCCTCTCTCCGTCTGCTGAACCAGCAAAACGTGCAGGTGCTCAGCGGAATGACCTGGAGTGAGAGCCGCACAGTGGAGTAGACACCAGCTGACCCGTTTTATTAACCGTGACCGTATCTTGACTGGGGTCTCGCTGTGAAAAACATCTGGGGAACCCGAGACGGCGTGCCTTCTACCACATCATTAAAGTTTGTTCCCAGTGGCATAGAGCTCAGCTGTTAAATCTGATCACTCTGTGCGCAGTGCATCTCAACCGCCACAAGATGTCCATAGACGCACACCATTATAATTCCCCTGCTAATCATAACGGCTCGGCTCTTGACATCATGACAAAGCCAAAACAATAATGCAGCTCTGCTGAATGATAAATGTCTTTGTGTATTTGGCCACAAAATTCCTTCAATATGGCCTACAGCCTTTGCTGTTTGCTATTGTCTAAAGGAAATTTTACACTGTGGACTAACCTATAAGTGAACCAGTGTTCATCAGGGTTCATGTACCCAATAAGCTCATTTAGCCAGGGTAATTGGTGGAAACAAAAACATGCTTATACACTGGCCCTCCAGGACCGGAATTGCCCAGGCTGGTCTATAGCCTTTGTGGTTGTCCCGGTCTTACACTATTTTTACACTAAGCATTCGGCCAAACGAAACAAGACCGCGACGTTACAGTGGAACGGCAGCTGAGGGAGACGTTCCCTGGTTCATGCTGAACAGGGTTGAGGTGAGGCAACTCACAGCCAGAGGGTTCGAGAGCCTTGTTCCGTCCAGACAGGGTGGAGGTCTCGAGCACGTTGGCTCCGGGCTCAGCTTCAGCGAGCGGCTTGAGCGAATAACGCAATCCCGCCATTGGCCAGATCAGACGCGGAGCACTTCCAATGACGCATGCTCCATTAAGCTGCTAAAAGCCGTCAGGGGAGCTTCATCAGCACTCGCCTGCAGCACCGCCCAAGCGGATCATGTAAATACAGCTAGAGAAAAAAACATCACAACTGTCCTGGTTTCCCTCCATAACGCACACCTCAGTGGTTAGCCTGGTGCAAAAAACACACGCATGCACTCCGTGTAACATATACAGCTCAGAGACTTCCACAGTAGCCATTATGGAGCCAAAGTGTGAGCAGCAAACCTCTTTACCTCGTCACCTTCCTCCGGAAGCCGTTGATATTCGGAGGTACCTTCCATGTCGGTTCTCCTCTCGTTCTCTCTCTCCGACCCGGTCCTCGTTCACACTTTTAAGAGGTTGCTTTCTCCCAGCCTCGGAAAAAGGAGGGCTTCTTCAATTCAGGCTGTTTTTCGCACCGCCTTTCATTTCTCCCGTGGGCGGTGAGCGTCCACCCGTCGGGGGTCGTCACGCAATCCTCGCTGGGGCTGGATGTCGAACGGCGCTCGTGAGCTCCTGGCTTTTCGTCGTCTTCGACATGGCCCCCCGAGAGAACCCGACACCCTCCTCGGTGGGGGTAAACAGACCGGAGTTAAAAGGCTGGCAGGAGAAGGGAAGACGGAATCGTTCTCTGCCTTCCCCGCCGATTCCGTGGCACCTCTACGGAGCCGAACAGACTGCCCGCCCACTCCGCTGAAGCGCAAGCCTCAGCCTTTATCTCAGCACGCGCCGATTCATTCACTCCTTTCCAGTCTCTAATGGGAAAGACTGAGGCTTTGTTTGCTCGCCCATGACAATGATTATAGTGAAGACGATGATGATGATGACAACAATACCCCCTTCCTCTTCACATTCCAATCCAGTGAATGTAAAGTCACAATCTGGTGATGCAGCCAATCGGAGTGTGGAGTTTTTATCTTCTGGAATCCAAAATAGACTGCCCAATCACAAAACAGACGAAATGGCACAGGCCAATCGGAACAACGTGCCCTGACCTTGCGAGGAGAGAAGATAAATTCAATCGATCATGTTGTGCACGGGTGGGGGGGGGGAGGGGGGAATGCTTGCTGAGATCTGGCAGCGGCTTCCTGTCTGAGCTCCGCTCTGCTTCCACGCACCTCACCCCTGCTCATTCGCTGCTTTTCTGGCTTTCTCCTAGGCAACCCCGTCGTCCTCTCACGCTCTGCCGTGGCGGTGATGTCAGCGCAGATCAGCGCGCTCGGTCGGAACGACCCCGGTTTAACACCTGCACGAGGCGAGGCGGATAATCTCTCGTCGCTGCTGCGAGGTCTGCATATCTTTGCATGAGCGGACACGACGCGCGTGCGCGCACAGATACACAAACACACGCGCGCGCATGTGCGCCCGCACCCTCCCACACACAAACACACACACAAACACACACATACATACACACACACACACAGATACACACAGATACACACATATACACATATACACACACACATACACACATACACACACAAATACACACACAAATGCATACACACATACACACACATACACACGCGCGCGCGCGCACATGTGCGCCCGCACCCTCCCACACACACACAAATACATACAAATACACACACATACATGCACATACATACACATACTGTTCATAAACACATCTACGCGCACACACACACATACTGTTCATAAACACATATAGACACACATACACACACATACTGTTCATAAACACATATACACACACAAATACATATAAACACACATCCACACACACACACACACACTCACTGTCAGAGAGAGTAGGAGGATATTGATCTCTGGCTGCTCTCAGAGCAGAATTTATCCATTTTCTCTGCGAGGGCAGTGTGCCAGTGTGTCTTCCTTTACTGTCCTGACCTCGCCACAGGCTGTAATGCAGTGCCATAAAAATAGACCCAATCTCCTGCTACTTTTCAGGAAATGATCCAGGGGGAAACGACAGCATGCACTGGTATCAGAGATCTGTGTGGGCAGAAAATGGTGAGAGAAATAGCGATGGAAACACTATTCGAGGTGCATTCTCTCTCTCATGCACTCTATCTCTCCGTCTCTCTCTTTCTCACTCTCTCGCTCTCCCCCCCTCCCTCTCCTTCTCAGTTTCTCAATTCACAATAGCATCTGCAATTTCTCCTGAATTTTGCCGGCCCATTGTGTATAGTTCATTCCCTCTGTTGAATCACAGCCAAATGGAGAGCTTTGTGATACTTCTTCACACACTGCCCACCTCCCTCCCTCTCTCTCTCCCTCTCTTGCTCTCACTCTCATTCTCCTTCCATCACCTTCCAACTTGCTCTGAAATTCAATTAGATTTTACATTTCAAGGTACCATATTGCCAGGATGGTACACAGTGTCTCTCCACCACCATCTGTCCCTGAATCTGCACGATGATGTCATGACACAGAAGCCCCTCCCACTCATCCACGCTTCTGTTCTTGTACAGCGCTGAGATGGTCTCCTGATGTCCAAACCGCAAACCAAAGGTCTCGACCCTGCACCGCAAACCACCCCCATGCTGACCAAAGGCCCCCCTTGGGCCACACCAGACCCGGACAGGGCCGTCAAGCCAACAGCATGAGGATACACAGCCAGGCCTGCCCACATGCATTTTTCCCCAAAAAGGATCTCAAAGAAAAGATTAGTGGGGAACACACAATACTGTAAGGTACACGATCAGAAGCGGGATCAGCAAATTAATGATTTGAATACAAATAATAAAGAAATGTTTATTAAAAATTGCACATTGGAACAGAATTTCCAACATAAACATATGGGGATGTGTCCATTTGAATGACATAACGTGCAGACAAGTTTGCGGAAACAAGTTACAGCAAAGTGACTCCAGTGGTGAAATCTCTCAGTCTCAGTCTCATCTGGCTGCACTTCTAAATCCTTCAGGAAAACCTAAAAGTAGATCTTGGCAATAAACCATATGGACAATTATTGAATGTTTTTTTAAGCGTAATAATGATCTTTCTTTCTCTTCTGTGGTATTTTTACATGGAAACCGCATGGCATTTTTGCTGCGTGGATATCATATCAACAGCCAATAGATAGGAGTGGTATAGCGTTTTTTTCCGCACAGAAAGCCTTTTACATGGCAGCTAAAGTTTTTACCACCACGTCAACTTACTTCTGTAATTTTAACTGGAAAGCCAAATGGCATCAAATTACCATCATACCATCAATACCAAGATAATAATATGAGATTTTGGCCATATCTCCCAGCCCAAATAATACTCAAGTAACATTTTACATTTAACACTGTTAATGGGGACCGGCCAACCTTCTTAGCGGCAGTAGCCTACAATACCCATGCGTTGCTGCAGCAATCATACTCCAGAGGACCGCCGTGGATTTCTGCTTTTAAGACAGCACTAATAAAACGTGAACTTGTTGACCCAGATATTAAGGCACAGTTCAGCGTACACAAGTGGAAATGAAAGCCTTATCAACAGCCGTAACCTCTCATCTACGCCAGGTGGAGAAACGCCACACATTCCATGCCTCACTTCAAATGTTGCTTTCTTTTCTCCAAACACTTCTTTCAGATAGGCATTACATCAACAGCTATAATCGCAGGACATTAGGGGTTAACGCTCCAGAGCTTGGTTTACCGTGTGTCGTAACACCTTTTATCAGGCAGTTCTGCTCGTGTATTGCTTCCGGCCGATATGACGACCGTAAAGTGCGCCATAAAATCAGCTCAAGGTTGAGCAGCCCGTGGAGCTCATAATGATGGACGCAGGATCCTCCCCCGCCTTTAGCTGCCATTAAAACATCTTCATCGTGTTTATCAGTGAGTGTTTATCACCCAACAGGTTACGTATCGAAGCCAGGCGAGTCCTTACGATCGACACTTTTCGTACTGTGAGAGACCAGATACAGAACAGAAACCATTCAACACTCGGTAGTCAGGGGGCTTACTGAAAAACGCTCAATGCGTAATGTAAACTATGAAGACATTACTATGAAAAAATGTATTGGCCAACATACTAATTTAAAGCAAGTTAGCTGGAGGAAAATTACAAAACAGGAAGACACAACCTTATGAATGTCCCAGTTTTCTACCCACTGCAGTTCTGACCACTGGCCTGCTGCTGGTGTACTGCTGGTACACTACAAATATACAATTAGCATGACCACAAATATAAAACAGCAATAGGTTGTGTGAGAAATATGAGCTACCGTGTTGGGTTTTGATCTGATGTCATGAGATATGTGCATCTTTCTACTAGACGGCCAGGCCAGGCATGTGTAAGCAGTAATGCAGCTTATCTCCTTTTCAGTCTCAAATGCGCAGCGTACAAGCTGGGCGCTAAAGCTGAAGAGACCTCTATCTGCTGGTGATCTGCGCATGTCACATTCCCCCACAATGCTCTCTAGACTCGCCACTGGACAGAAACGTCCACTTCCAGACACTTCTTTCCCACTTGTGGACAGGTACCATTTCTGTGCAAATCAAGAGGTAAACCAGATAAATGTATGAATGTGCCTCAGGTTACCTGGCGAGACGGGGGAAAGCAGATGGTTCATCTTTTGATTGAGAGCCAAAATGAGGAGACAACAGCGCCTGAGGACCTCAGTAGGTTACTCACACAGAACTCTCATCTGCAGAGAATCTCAGCAAAGCCTTCCCAACTCATTAAAACCTACTCAAATTCTTAAAATGCTGGCAACATATGATACACTTTCTGCGTGTATAATTAGGATAATACTAATTGCGTAACTATTCGAACAGTAAGCCAAAGTATTACGTTTTCACAACGCCAGCTTCTGTTCAAGGTGGAACGATTATTTATTTGAATGATTATTAACCATTATCAGCAACTAGAAACTGCAAGCTTTACTTCAATATTTATATTTATGTGGTAGACACAAATATTTACAGTATTATCCATTAGCATGGCTGTCTCAATCAGCTGCACATCAGCTGGCCACGGTTTGTAGAGTATATAGAAAAATTGTAGAAAAAATTAATGAAAAATACAGTATAGTGCACATCCTTAATATAGGACCGAGTGCTGTGTTGTAAACAATCCAACTGCACAAACAGACCATTTCACAACAACATTACAGGCACAACATGCCAAAACAAGGTCAGAACCGTGTTGGATCCATACTTGACTTACTGTACAACTATGAGTGATATTCTCTCTCGTACTTAAAGACAAAAAAACATCCTGCCATTTGTATGTCTCTGCTTATCCCTTGTTCCACAGGGTGCTGTTCAGCATTGCTGAAACAGGCTTGGAGAGCTCTCCCTGTATAATCCAGTGCACAGGTGGATTTAGCAGCTCCTTCATATTAGCGGTTGAGAGAGAGCTGGATTAGAGGCTGCTTCTCATTCTCCTCACATGCTCGGAGTAGTATAGCAGGAAACACTCAGCACTCAGCGCTCAGCACTCCCTCAGCACACACACCCACAAATGTATGTACACATGCACACATATATACACACCCACACAAAATCACAAGCATCCACCCCTGAACATACTACATGAATATATACATACACACATACATACACACCCACACAAAATCACAAACATCTACCCCTGAACACACTACATGTATGTATACATACACACATACAGTGCTGTGAAAAAGTGTTTGCCCCATTCCTGATTGATTGATTTCTTTCTTTTTTTTTTTTTGCATGTTTGTCACACTTAAATGTTTCAGATCATCAAACAAATTTAAATATTAGTCAAAGACAACACAAGTAAACACAAAATGCAGTTTTTAAATGAAGGTTATTATTATTAAGGGAGAAAAAAATCCAAACCTACATGGCCCCGTGTGAAAAAGTGATTGCCCCCTAAACCTAATAACTGGTTGGGCCACCCTTAGCAGCAACAACTGCAATCAAGCGTTTGTGATAACTTGCAATGCGTCTCTTACAGCGCTGTGGAGGAATTTTGGCCCACTCATCTTTGCAGAATTCACCCACCACCCAATAAACATCCACCACTAAACACACACGCACAGGCAGAGACATAAGTATCCACCCATGAACACACACACACATGCACACCCACACACAAAAAACACAAACATTCACCCCTGAACATACATGCACACGCACACACACACACATCCCATGGTTTAATGACACCATCAGTCCGTAAAAAGTGCCATTTCTATGGACACAAACTAATTTAAAATGGGTACTACCAGGCAACACTTCAACTCGGGAGGCACAAAAACAACGGTACTCATAGCAGTCACGTCACAGGGAATAGGGTGCACTTTCACACAGAGTCTAGTCACTAAGCGCATACGACCTCAGAGGGAGGTTCCAGACAAGCTCATTGCACACTGAACAGAACTACACAACACTGCCATCTATGCTGAGCTCAGTATTTCCCTGTGAGGTTCACTAGCACAGCAGTTCCTATAAAACCATGACACAAAATACTGAATGCGCCGTGCACCCTGTACATAATGTTCCGATTCAGGGCCTTGCTTTCATTCGATGCCTGATGAATTATTCAGGAATTTCCAGAGAAGTGGGTGTTAGGTGAGGGGAAGGGGAGGGGGGGGCTCCCAATCTGAGAATACAGGTTTTAACCCACCCCCAAAGTCCCCATGCCTCCACAGCCTGTAGCTTAGTGAATGGCACTACTGGTACACGACTGGGATCAGAAGGTTGGAGCCCCGGTGTAGCCACGATAAGATCCATGCAGCTGTTGGGCCCTTGAGCAAATCCTCACAGGCACCCCCTGCTAAGTCTGATGAGCCGCAAGTCGCTTCGGATAAAAGTCTCAGCTACAAAACGGTAATGACGCTTCAGATGATCAAATCACGACGTGTGGAAGAAGGGAACGTTCGGTACCTAATGCACGGTACCAGTCCACCCCAGGGGAACAGACTCGCTCTCTTGGTTTGTTTCCATCTCCACCGATGAAGCTTGGCGAGGCGTGCGGCACACTGGCACAGTGTTGTCAGGGTGGCCAACAGAAATATAATAATTTGTATGCAGTCCCCTCCCAGGAGCGATTCAGGGCCTTGCTCAAGGGCCCAACAGCTGGGCGGAACTTATCGTGGCTACACCGGGGCTTGAACCTCCAAGTCAGTCATGTATCTTTACCGCTAGGCTTCAGGCTGCATCCAAGCTACATATGGTTCGCTCAGTTTAGATCGTCACCATAGACCTTTCTACACCTATCTGTATCCCTCTGTAGTCCTCTCTTCCCCCTCCCCCCCATCCAAATAACATTTTTTAAACTTCCAGTGAGCACATGTTAGAAAATGTAGTTGAAAAAAGTATGAGCGCACCCATGCATCGCAACTAGTTGACACGCTCCCAAATTATTTTTCCAGTCAGCACATGTCAATTTTCAAGAGCAAATGCTCCTAAAATGGGAGTGCTGCAGTGCCCCGATTAGCATGGCTATGGATCTTCTCTAGTCGCCCAGTAGAGGGCGGTGTTCAGCGAAAGCCTGGTGTCCTCTCTGTGGCTGACAGGGATCCTGCCACTGATAAAAACAAACAAAACAGCGCACACATTCTGTACACCGTGACTCCTTACACAGAGCAAACACAATCTCCACTTAGTCACCACGCTGCCGTCAACAGGAGTGCTGAACCAAGACTTTGAACAGGTCTGACTCTGAAAGTTCATCCTGTCAGGTACATAAAAGAAAAACCCATTAAAAAGCAGGGAAGGCTGACTCTGGCGTGGCCAACTATTAAAGCAATCAATTTGAGAGAAATCTGACGTGACTCATCCACTGACACGCACAAGAATAAGAAGAACAAGAACAAACAAAGTTAACCAAATGAAAATGGAGGCATCTTTTTGAGTAGAATGTGACCAGCACTCTCGACTTTGAGACCAAACACTGTAAGAAAACAGGAGACAACAAAAAAAGATAAACAAAACATCTGGTTCAAGTGATATGAATGGTTGCTCACTGACCGGAAAAACGGTGCGCAAATAATTATCAGACCGTGTTACAGATTTAAGGAGCTCTAAAAATAGCAGTCTTTTGAGGCGGAACCGGTCAGTCGGACGGCAAAACAGAACTATTGACTGCCCTAGCACCACCCGGGCCTTGCCAAAAACAACAAGAGTAATGGAAAGAACACATGAAGCTTTCGCCCCTTTTCCACCCACTCTCTTTAAACACACTCCTCGGTGATTTCACTTATACATTACCCAGCAGCCCATGTCAGCTGACTTGTCTCTCCCACGCATTCTGCACTGGCATTTATCCAATATCCACACAACCTTAGTAATCCACCTCCAAACTCTTTATATTTACTATACCCCAAACACTTTGGTGTTCTCGCTTGAGCTATTACTTGTCAATGTCTATTTCTGGAATATTTATCGTTCCTTTTAAAAGTATTAAGACCCTTTCACAATCTGTTGTCTCAAATGATGACGCTTTCTATTTTGGTTGCCTCAACAATTCAGTGGATATTTTAGAAGGGCAGGGTTGTCATAATAACCAAATTTTGCAACACTACACTGTGCTGTTTAGTGCCTCCAGACATTTTATTTCTCATGATGTCATACACTAATAAAAAAAAACAATAAAAAAAAACATCTGAGCTAAATTGATGGAAAATTGCATTTATTGGGTAAAAAGCTACTTTCTACAACTACTGCTTCATGCTGCCTTTTCCAATAGTCAGACATAAGAGAATGTTTTTCTTTTTTTTGTATGTGCCCCAGTTGCATGTTTTGGGCTAAGCAAATATATGAACACACAGAGCAAATATTCATAACGCAATCAAACTGAATCATGAGCTGACGCCAGTTAATCATCGAGTACCCAAGAGAGGGAGTGCCAACCAAACCCCGCAGCTGAGGTAACCGGTCACAACCTCCGCAGCACAGTCAGCCAATCACGCGAGACGCTGTGACTCACTGCGGCCTTATCAGTATGAGGCGAGGAAAAAACTAACCGATACTCACTGAATTTGAGGCTGTCAAGTAAAAATGTGGCTTACATGCTCAGAAGCTTCAGCGGGCAGCCTCGCCACGCTTCCGGAAACAAACTGCATAATTTCCCAGGGAAAACATAGCAAATCGTAGAAGTGCTGGTGAAATTGCTCTTCCCACCAATTCTCCTCGAACCCGTTTATATTTCTGTGGACACAAATGTGTAAAAATATTGGGATATTGAGGCAAATGGCAGAAGTACAGTTGTGATGTGACCCTGTGCAAATGTATGCATATATTTACGTGTATGTGCATATATTCAAATGTATGTAGGCTACATATATATGTTCACTTGGCAGCTTTGAGTTGGCGCACAGGACCTGATATCAGCCTTCTTCCAGGCTTCAAGGCTCTCAGAGTGGAGCTGGTCACAGCATTACATTACAGAAATATTCTTCGGCCTCCTTACGGGTGATTCTCATGAAGCCAAGTTATGCTATGTCTGTGAAGATTTTAAGGACATACTCATGAAAACTTAAAATAATTAACTTTTATTTGAATGTACACTATGTCTATTATGTGGCACAGTTCATTGTTTGGTACCAAAATAGTATATATATAATATGTTTTTTAACTGATTTTTGAGTCACAAATTCATTACCGTAATGCATCTGGAGAAAAATGTCATGCTTTCCCCTCAATTTAACGTAATAAATATTCAAGCAAGTTTATGAAAAGAAATATACATTTGTTTAAAACTGTATAATTTAAGAGATTATAATCAGATATAGTGGTTTCCAACAATTTATAAAAAGATATTAGAGGAAAACGGAGTGTCCGAACATACAGCTTTCATTACCATTGCACTGTGTTCACGGTCTTAATCACAGCGTTTTTAATAAAGGTTTTTTTACCCATAATGCACCACAAAGAAGAAGAGACAAAAGATGGCTAAAAGGTAAGATTGTTTGTCATATTTTGATGTTGTTAATTGTGAAGTTTATCTTTACACATCCCTATTTCCCCACCATAGGTGAACATTACCGTAATGTGTAGTATTTCATGTTCTTGAAAAGTCATTGATTAGATGTTTTACTGTAAAGAAGGTATTAAGAAGCCCAACTGTCAGTGAAAATATTTTAGCTGAGTCATCATGGCTTCTGCCATTTTATGCTAGCTTAGCTAAATGTCATTCATTACCGTAATGTGTAGCTTTCATTACCATGCAATATAAAGGCCTGTTGCGGTAATGAAAGGTAATATTACGGTGATGTGTATGAACAGTAAACATGTACAGCATATTTCAGGTCTCTCCACAGATTTTCAATAACATTCCAGTCTGGGGACTGTGGTGGCCATTCCAAAACATTCATCTGTCTTTCCTGGAGGTACTTCATGGTTGATTTCAAGGTATGCTTTGACTCATTGTCTTGCTGGAACTGGACTGACCTTTGAACATTGGCCTGTAGAATTTCGTGGAATCCATTCTTCCTTCCACTCGCACAATATTGGGGTGTGTGTGCTTGGGGTAGCTGGTCTTATTCAGTGAATTTAAATACTCTAAATAGCCGCTAGTCTATAAATGTCAACAAACAGACTTGCCAAAGGCATCCTTCCCAATACCATGACAAAACAATTAGGTTAATAATTAGCTAAATAAACGACAAGTTATGCTGGTATTTTACGGAGTCACGATTTGATAACGATTCAATGACAAACTGCGCAATGTTATTTTTAACTTGCAAATGCCGCTGTTCGACGTCAGATTTCTTATTGCGTATTTTTCTTTTTAAGCAATTTTCATTTTTTAATCCAGGCAGGGCCGTTTTTTTTTTAAGGTGGCCCACCTTATCTATAAACCACTGTGGGAAACACTGAATATGCTAGATGCTGTGTTATAATTTTGCCAAGATCATCATCATAATAATTAACTAGGAATTAAAAGGAAAACATTGCTTTTTTTTAACAGATTTTTGTACCCCACTGGATCTGGGGGGGACAACAGGCCACGTTCCAGCACCATTGCCCCTTTCTTCATCCCGCATCCCGCATCCCGCATCCCGCATCCCGCATCCCGCATCCCGCATCCCGCATCCCGCATCCCGCATCCCGCATCCCGCATCCCGCATCCCGCTTCCCGCTTCCCGCTTCCCGCCTCCCGCCCCCTTGACATATAGAGGCGGCCTGTAGCGTAGTGGTTAAGGTAAATGACTGGGACAGGCAAAGTTGGTGGTTCGAATCCCAGTGTAGCCACAATAAGATCCGGACAGTCGTTGGGCCCTTGAGGAAGGCCCTCAACCCTGCATTGCTCCAGGGGAGGATTGTCTCCTGCTTAGTCTAATCAACTGTATGTTGCTCTGGATAAGAGCCTCTGCCAAATGCCAATAATGTAATAGAGTACAGTCCATAAGTATTTGGACAATGACACTTTTTTTGTTTTTTTCACTCTGTACTCAAGCAAATCACAGTTGAAAAAAAACCAAAACAACATTTGACCAGCCAATTGTCCAATTACTTGTCGCCCTGAAACTGGGGAGCTGTAATTCCAACATGATACTCCCAATATCAATGTCAAACCCCTCAAATGAAAGTCTGCACTAACCACATGGCGATTGTTTGATATCAAACAACAAAAATGTGTCACTGCCCAAGTAGTACAAACTGCACTGTAGCTGTCAGTCAAAGCTCAAAGACTTCCAGGCATTTGGGACAATACTCCAGTGGTGCTATTTTGGGCTCCCCCCCTTACTGAGGCTAAAAATAGGTTCCATTCTCCTTGCTGGCATCCCCCCCATCCGCCTCGTTCCCATTTAAACCAACCTGTTCATCACTGAATAACTGCAGTGCACAGTAACTCAATCCCTTCACACGTGGGTTAGGTGGATGATCTGCAATGCTAATTGGGGACGCCGTTTGTCCAGGTGTCCGAAAAGACAGATGACTGACATTCCCTGGTACTCAGGGCAACTACCTTAGGCAGCGTGTTTCACGCTGTGCCAAAACGGATGTAGTAAACTTTAGCGTGAGCACTTGGCCATAAATCAGTGATATTATAGTAGGCTTTGGAATGGCATCGCTGTGAACGCTGGTTACCTAGATACTGGTACGTCGCAGTACGCCCAGCGTATGATGGTGTTTGTCTTTATCACAGAGACACCACAGGCTGTAATGCAGTGTCTTAAAAATAGAGCTCATCGCCTGCTACTTTTTCAGAAATAATCGAAGGGGAAAATGAATGCACCGGCATCTGACAGAACTGTGTAGGCAGACTGTGAATGGAGAAACAGTGATGATACATAACCTTTATACTTTTGTACATGCGCTCTCCCTTTCCCTCCCTCTGCCCTCCATTCACTCCCACTCTCTCCATCTCTCGCTCGATCTCTTACAATCTCTCGCTCGATCTCTCACAATCTCTCGCTCGATCTCTCACAATCTCCCGCTTGCTCTCTCGCTTGCTCTCTCCCGATATCCCGCTTGCTCTCTCGCTTGCTCTCTCCCAATCTCCCACTTGCTCTCTCGCTTGCTCTCTCACAATCTCCCGCTTGCTCTCTCCCAATCTCCCACTTGCTCTCTCGCTTGCTCTCTCACAATCTCCCGCTTGCTCTCTCCCGATCTCCCGCTTGCTCTCTCGCTTGCTCTCTCACGATCTCCCGCTTGCTCTCTCCCGATCTCCCGCTTGCTCTCTCGCTTGCTCTCTCACGATCTCCCGCTTGCTCTCTCCCGATCTCCCGCTTGCTCTCTCTCCATCTCTCGTTCGATCTCTTACAATCTCTCGCTCGATCTCTCATAATCTCCCGCTTGCTCTCTCACAATCTCTCTTGCACGCATGCTCTTGCGCACCCTTTCCCACTGTTGCTCTCCCTCCCTCTCTCACTCTCCCACTCTCGCACACCCACTCTCCCTCCCTCTCTCGCTTGCCCGCTCTCTCTCTCTATCCCTCTCACTCGCCCTCTCCCTCTCCCACTCACTCGCCCTCTCTCTTTCTCTCACTCACCCTCTCTCCCTCACCATCCCTCTCTCACTCGCCCTCTCTCCCTCCCTCTCTCTCTCTCCCTCCCTCCGCCCCCTCTCCCTCTCTCGCTCTCTCTCACTCGCTCGCCCTCTCTCTCTCTATCCCTCTCACTCGCCCTCTCCCTCTCCCACTCACTCCCTCTCCATCCCTCTCTCACTCACCCTCTCTCTTTCTCTCCCTCCCTCCGCCCCTCTCTCCCTCTCGCGCTCTCTCCTTCTCCCCACTTGTAGGCGTCAGGCACAGTCATTCATTCACATCACTCACAAGGGCCCCTTCATCCATCTGCAGTCGTTATAAAAACCTGGCCCAGTGTGGCAACGTGCCCCCGAGACGGGCGGAGCCGTCATTTCCGCTCCCGGAAAAAAAGAGCCCTTTCTCCGGCGAGGACCCAGACGAGGGAGCAGACACCCGAACTTTCCAGAGCGTCCCACTCGTGTCACCGCGGTGTCTCGGCCCTCCAGCGTCCCCCTCCCGCACTGGAGAGCCGTCGCAGAACGTGAGTTTCCACTCGCTCCCCGTAAGGTTCGGCCATGGGGGGGATACAGGAAAAACTCCCATGCCGTCGCTGACACGACACTTCAGATAGTCCACCCTCGCACCACTCCTCCACCTAAACCCCGCCTGTCACACGTCCTCCGAGTGACGCGTGATTGCATTACAGTGTCATTTAGCAGATGCTTTTATCCAAAGCGACATACAAAAAAAAGTTAATCACGGTGATTAAAACAAGTAACAGAATAGGTCGGATAAGCTGCAATTGAGAAATAAACGGTTGCACAGCAATGACGATTTACAGTGCACAGGGCAAATAGGCGAAGTCACTGAGAAATATGGGTGCTCTTCATTACCGTCTGGTCTGAGGGAAAGAAATCTGAGCGATGGATGGGCCATCTGAAGCCAATTCAGTCCTACAGACATGGAGCAGTACCATGGGGTCAGGGCAGGCGAACCAGGCTGATTCCACCCACCAGCAAGCCTGTGTCAACAGCAAGCGGTCAAAACCGGGCTTCGTGTTTTGAAGCTTGTTGCCTGGTGTTGTTGAGATGCGGTAAAAATAACCCACCAGAAAATGTAGTAGCAATCGGTGTTTTTTTCCTTCAGCCAATGTCTGCTGAATTGTTAAGTGTTCCAAAAAACTTTTTGAATGAATCAGGGCCAGGGACACTACCGAGTCCCTCTCTCCCGAAAAACTCACTAAAACACTTTTCACAGGCACTTATCCGTATTTTCTACAGTCGATGGTCAACAGTCAGACTCTGAGTGTCCCTCAAAGTGCCATTCGGTCACCAAAACACACAGTTGGTCACACGCACACACTGACACACACTCCAGCCGTTGGTTCCTCATCTGAAGATCCAGTGAAGCATCCTGGTATAGAGACGGACTTCCTCCTCCAAGCACAGGTGCAAACCAAACATTGTTCAATGGCGGGTGGGTGAGAGCATGGGCAGGACAACAACACCCAGTGAGTTAGTCATCTGCACATCTACAGTTGGCCCAGCAAATCTGCTAGACTGCAATAGATACCAGGCACTAGCCGAGGCCTGAGAACCCATCAAGCTCTTCCACTCAATAAGCGCATCTAAAGTAACGCCGGATAAAAGTTCCACCCTTCATTGCGCTCTGTTCAACTGGCATGAAGCACATATTTGTGGTTCACCCACACCTGAGCACATTAGACAACAAAAAAGTTGTATTCATACAAGGATACTGCACTGTTATGAACAGAGCAAATCTAATGTAGGCTAAGTGTTTGCGCAAGGGTGCATGCATGTGTGTGAGACAAAACATTTTTTTTGAGCACATAAAAAGCGAGAGTACATCTTTAAAGAATACCGCGACAGAAAACAGTATCAATCCAATCTGAATAGAACATACCAGTTGAGAAATGACACCATTTGTCATTATCATTCCTTTGCTTTAGAGACGCGTAGGCCTACCTACAACACTTACACTTGTAAGATGTACAGCACATTGCTGATACAGTATGTTGCTCAGGGGTGCAGGAAGTCTGACACCTGGGATTAAACCTGCAGCTTGAAGCCATCCTCAGGATTTAGAATACCAGCTCCTTAACCACTGCAATAAACTAAAATAAGAAAGCGGCAGGCAGGGGGTTCTTTAGTACAGTATGTGACCCATATTTCTGGAGTGGTACACCGGGCGGGAGGGTATGTGGAAGCAAGAGAAAATAAATCCCACAGGACCTGCGTGAGTGACTGAACCATTTCCACACAGAAAGAGGCCTTGTGTTATACAGAACACAGTGAACGCTAGCCTCGCTGTGCAAGCTTCTGTCGAAACGGAAGCGTAGATGCAGGGAACAGACCCTGGCCAATCACAGACAAGTCGTGAAGTAGGATACCATCACAGCCCTGCCAATACAGCTCAGTTGAACACAAGCCTGCTGTTCATATGGGCAAAAACAATCCCATATGGCCCATCAGCCATATGCAGTGCCCTGAGAACAAGTTATTGATTAGCATACTTCTACACAGCTGAAAATCGACCTAAAAACAGCAGTTTCTGAATGGTAAAACATATGCCATGAAAAGGGCTCTGATTTTGAATAATGCTGTCTCGTATACATTTTTCAGACGTCGTGTAAACGCAGGATTATACTTTTTTCACGGAGATAAAGAGAGAAAAAACGTAGGGGGGAAATATATCGTGTTCTATAAACTGATATTTTGAGGTGTTCACAACGGCAATCACCCAGAATTGAACGATAACAAAATTACTCCCATTTCTTAGAGCCATCGTCTTTGGGTCTGATACTTTTATTGTTGATAGATCATAATATTTACACAGCCGTTGATAGCACTGAAGAGAATGAAAAGTCTAAAACGAGATGTCACGCTCTACCGTAGATAGCTTTTCTAAGATTTTATTTGTTTTAAGTGCGAGTCGTCTTCTTATTATAGCCAATTAAAACTCATGGATAAAAATTGAATAAATACTGCTTGCGGTAGAATTTTTTTAAAGGTTGGTACTGCGGATGTACTATGTATATAGTGCACTGCATTCCGAATTCAATTTGCGATGATACTAACCTCCTCCGCGACAAGCCAAAGGTCAATGGAAAGAGAGAATTATGTATCTACATTTTTCACACCCACCGTGGAAATGTTACTATGTTATGTTGCTAGCGTGATCACTAAAGATGCTGTCTTGCTATGTTAATAGTTTGTTAATGTCACTATGATGCCCTGAATAAAAGTTTGCAGGTCTGGTTTTTCCCTCTACTTTGCTGTGTAGGCTACATCTCAGCCGAATAATAAGGGCTAATTAGGACGAACAAGTTGCCCGTCATGACTCATGAGCAGGACGCACGCAGGGGGGTATTGCATTGTCGGTTTGGGTTTATGTGAAGGCCGTGCTCTGCTTGTTGCGTAGGCTTGCGTAGTCTTGCTGTAATATTGATTTTAAAAAGAAAAACACATTTATATAATTGTATTTTTATACCACCATAAGGCGGTAGATTTTGAATAGTTTTGGGGGGAACCGCATTACCTTACAGTAGGCTAGTGATAGGGTTAGAATATATTCGCTGGAGCGAATATATTCCGCCATGTATTCTGAAAAAACCTACCAAGGCACCAAAACATTACCTTACTGTGCCACGTGAGTTATAAGTTCCATAATAAAATTATGATGATGATTATAATTATTGAGTTGACGTATTATGGCAACATTTTGTATTGATTTATCAGAACACTAGTGGGTTAGCGCAAAAAAAAATGTAAACGCCCTGTGTTCAAAGACGTAGTATACCATGGGCTTCCCCAACCACTGATCTTTTGAGCCAATTCCAAATGCCTTGAGCATATCGCAAAAGTACCTAATTGCACTGTAGCGACGACACGTACTGCACATTCAAAACAGCAGCATGTAGCCTCCTGCACTCAGCGGTCTGGATTTATTTTCATGTCAGGCAGAGCGTTTTATGGAATTACTCATCATAGCCCACATAAGTAGCTGTGAAGATCAGGGGCCGATTCATGTCGACGGATGTTGGAGTAACACAAAAGCTCCGCGCAGCCTGTGTGGGAGGGGGGCGACCCTAGCTCCACGCCATGCGTCGTGTGGCCCGGTCCACCTCCCCTTAATGTCCCTGGCAACAACCATGCCGACATGCCACAATATGGAGCGGAGTGGGCCACGCGAGGCGTGCCTAATGTCGTTACCTCACCAACAGGCGTGTTGCCGGGCCCCTGCGGCGCACAAAGGCATGTGCGCACGCGCCGTGTCCCCATGGTTACCACTTAGACGAGCTATTTTCCCTTCAAATGCAACCATGGCAACCACACACCCCAGCAAAAAACTTTTCAGTTGGGGAGCGGGGGTGAGGGGAGGGGCCAAGGCACCAGGCTGCATGTTGGCGACACCAACAGGGTGTAAAAAACCAGAACTGCTGGAAAAGAAAAATAATAATAATCCTTAGCAAAGTCAATTTGGTAAGTAAATGGAACTCATTCAGCTTCTTTTAGCAATGTAACTGAACAGCACATCAGGATGCATATACGGTACTGCTGTTCTGTATCTTGGAAGTAGGCCATTACAGCCTTACCCACTCCCCTAAGGGAAATCAGTCTTTAAGACCAAACCACTTCACGGAATGAGCAAGAAGAAAAAGTAGTATTATTCAGAGAGGTGTCACAGTACTAATTAGATTGAAACACACACATATGAAAATGGTTTTTAATAGTACCAAGCCCCAATCATACCATTTTAAGCACCCTCAAGCTTTCAAGCTCCATCTTTGCTTTGATGACAGACAGGTGCCCGAATACAGAGACTACAGTATTGGGTTGCCACTCCTGACCCTTAATGGGAAAGGGGTGAGGGTGGAAGAAAGGGGTGGTTTCCTTTGGGGCTCCACCCCCTCACAAGGCCCAGGGACAATCTGAACAGATGTGGAAAGTGACACGTGGCCTAACGCAACACTCCGAGGTACCAAGACCATCAGGCACACAATAACTCTGCCGCCGTCACTCACAAACACAAATTAACCCTTTCTGCTCCTGTAGAAAGGGTTCATCTCCTTTTCGGTTTGTCCAACACTGTTGCGTGTGGCCCTGAAAACGCAACAGAGCAGCAGGGAGAGGCAGGGGATGGACACGCCTGTGGTGGAAACACTGCATGCAAACTCTGTTGTAATTCCAGTTACCACATGCCGCTCCCCTCACTTTGGGGGGAAAAAAACTCTCCAGCTATCCAACTATGACAAAAGAGCAGTGAATAAAATATATTATTTTCCTTATGATGTCCAGTCTTTGCAGTGCAGGGGCTATTTGAATATCAGTACGTCAGTAAAGGTTTAAACTGTTTGAAAGACAGGTCAGAAACAAATGCTCTGTCATTTACAATATTGGCAGCGATAATTCCTATGATGCCATTTCTACACTTTATATGAAGTCTGTATCAAAAACATGTTGTACATTGGAGCATGTGCAAGATATAAATGTTTCCGCCATTTTGGGGGCAATTCAATTTGAACAGTCTAGTAAAGAAGAGGTAGTGTCAGTTTGGCTCAATACACAGAGACTATTTGAATCTGAATCATCTAGGTGCAACTTCTTATTCCCCTTGCTTTCCCCTGTCCTGTGCAAACTACAAAGCCCTGTCCACACCAAGAGTAATTAAAGACTGTTTACTAGGGACAGTCTGACACATCTTAACTCACTTACTTAAAGGTATTGTGTTTTAATCCCTCCTCAGACACCTGCACCTTTATTTCTTGTGTATATTTAGGGAAGCCAAGTTCAGGCCTGTTTATTCAGATATCTGTAGCTTTAAGAAGCTTGACCTAAAACTGCATGCAAGCTTCTATAGATAGTGCCCCAGGCTGTTGTAAGACCATTTACCTCCGATGCACCTTTTCATCAACAGCCAAGATGAGCGACTAGAAAACGTGTTGTATATGGTCAGACTGGAGATGAAACGCACAAACCTTTGCTCTCAGGGTGAAATATCAATTTAAAGTTTGCCTTTAGCTTTAGTGTTGGTTCGAGCATCTTTCACTGTGTCGTCTTATGGCGCATAGTGATCGTATCGTTTATTATAACGTTACGTTGAAATGAGGCTGCCTGCCGAGTATGCAACATTTGATAAACCTTGCTCGTATGAATATCAGTGTTAATACATGTGCGTGCAATACAGCCACACAATCAATGTAGTTAGTATTAAAGCAGGGCACTGGCTGCGTTCTAGTTAGCCTATTAAGGGACTTGAATTAATATCATGCAATACACTCATTCAAACATAGCGTCAGGCATCGGACAAGCAGCATAGGAGCATATACAGCTTCTGCGTCATTATTAGTATAACAGTGAACCAGTTAGGTTTTCAGCAGCACGGTAAATGGTCCCACAGCCAAGACTGTTCACGGCAAAGACTTTACGCAATTACGCATAACACATACAAATTGTCAAATTATTGCAGCTCGTTCGCCACGTAATACCGAGGACGTTATTACCAGCTGAACTACCAATTCGCTCATTAGCCCAACTGACGAGTTAGCTACAGTAGGCTATACCTTGTCCAGGTAGCTGTCAATTGTTCGTTGAGGTTGCTCGCAGTGTTGCCAGCCTTTTTCGGTAACTTAGATGAGTCTTGCTTTGTGTGCAGTCGTCCCGTCCAGAAACAGTTCCGTCATTTACTCTATTTCAAGAATGAGTCCAGCTTAATGTTTCATCCTGCATTATACCCTGTATGCACCGACTCTTCCCGTGTTAGAGTAGCCTATTAGCCAGCGTCATTGCTCTCAATTCCTCGCTCCTTTCGCACATGCTCCCATTCAGTCAACCCACTCTTAAAGGAACACACACAGCGTTTTACTGACATGGAGAGTAGGCCACGGAACGGACAGTTTGCGACCAGTTGCGATCCAAGATGGCACTCTTCGATTAGCCTTTGTAACACATTTGTTTACATTTACATTTCAGAATGAATGTTACCCATCTCCAGACTCCCAGAGATGGAAAATCCAGGTTCATAAAGTAAAAGTTTCAAGTTAAAAATCACTATGTCATGCTCTTTCCTCACAACTCCCTTTTCTAACATTACTCTCTTCCTTGTTGCGCATGGCGTTGGTTTTCTGAACACCTCATTTTCCATCTTCCACCTCTCACACTACTTTGTACCTGCTTCATGCTTTTCCCCGCAATTAAAACATACAGCCTAGTTAGCTTACAGTCATCCTCTGAACACCTGTCATTTCCACAACTTTTACATCTGTGCACGGGTTTCCGACAAACAGCTGCCCCGTGTCCATACTCCTGACACTAAAAACATTCTAAAGACATCGATGTCTTTAAAAAAGGATCCTTTCACATGCCCTCACCATACTTAAAGGTACAATAGGTGATTTCGGACTACTAACGGTCAAGAGAGGAATTGCAGCCACAAATACCCTCAAACCACAACACTGTGTATCCCACCCATTCCCTTTGAACGCTCTGAAGTTGAAACACCATTGGCTGTGGCAGTTAGAACCAATTTTCAACCAATGAGCTTGAACTATTATACAAGTATAGATGCTTTGATAGAGTGCCCATTTTGAAACCCGAATTTAAGGACTATAAACACAGGTAGCGGGGGAGTCCGTGAGCCTTTTTCAATTATATAAAGGGATTTACATTTGTCTTGAAACAATATTTGAACACAAAAATCTTAGCTATTGTACGTTTAAAGTCTAAAAACACGATTTGTGTAAGCTAGCAGTCAAATTCCAACAAGAGTGGTTTGAAAATTTGGAGACTCTTATGCTCTATCGCCCCTACGTGGTCACTAAACAAAACTACAATCTGATTTACTCCGCAAAGACAGCTGCAGTGCTGTGGACAATGTGTGAATGTTAAGGCTCAAAAGAAAACACAATAGCCTATCATTCAAAACATAAAGAAAATTCAAATATATTATATATATTATATATATATTTTAATCATTGACATTCGGGGGCATAGATAAAAATGTGGTACTGTGCCTAAAAGATTAAGAAACCTTAAATTCTTAAGACACTTTAAATTCCCTGTTTGGCACATAGCCTATTAGGTTTGTGAACACATATTTTAACGTTTAAACATATTTTTACAAGGTAACTACAAGGTACATATAGGTTACGTAGTTTACAAATATAAATATAAATATAAAAATATTAAACGTGCCTCGTCCTTATATAATCACTTACTGTATCAGTCACCCCAAACGTCATCCCCAAGATCGGGTAGACCACAGAGTTGGAGCTCATTCCGTCTTCGGTTCCAAGTAGCGACTGATGTAAAAGCGCACACCAGTGATTCTACTGCAGGGCCTGCAGTACTGCATTGCCCACAACCCCCTCTTTTAATGCCAGCTGCTAAATGGAAGGGAAATGTACAGTACAGATTTATGAAAAATGTTCACATTCACTCAAGTAGACTACGTATACAATTGTTATACAAATACAAGGTTGCATTGCAGCATTTAGCTTTACGGCACTGTTTATTATACGCTTAAGCAAGCAAAAGTTAAGTAAATAAAATGTAACGTCCGGGGACTGACACAGATGAATCGCTGTTGGGTTCCCAGCATGCCGTGCGTTCTGGACGGTCTTTCGGGTGAGCGAAATACTGCTAAATGAGCAATATTTTAATTAACTAATCGATTAACTAGATTGGTGAAATATGGTACAGAAAACCTGTATATATGTAAAATACATATGTGTTGACCTGTACGGAATTGGGGGGCAGTTGGGTGACTATCGGCTTAGTCGAAATGATTAAGTAACGTGCCAGATTTTGAGCCAACTATTTGTCTTACTTCCTCCTTAGCAAAGTTAGTGAGTTTGTAATAGCTATAAGTACTGTTGTAGAACCCCGCTAGGCTACATTGGTGTGAAGAGGTGGTTTGAAGAGATCCTAGACCATCATAGACCAGGGATAGGCTATAAACCGGGGCCTGAAATGAGAATGATATTTCAGGCTTTCCAGAACCAAGTGCTGACTTCCCAAATGGAGTAAGAGGACTGAGGCTTCTCCTACCAGGGGCAAGATTGGCAACGCCTGCACATCCAGCAACCCAGAGGAAGCGGAGAACAGCGCAGCCAGCTGAACAAGCAGGGGATGGCAGCAGGATATCCTGGCGGAGGAGAGGCAGATGGGCACAGACACCCCTGGTCGGTGGAATGCCACCACGCCATGCTATACATGAGTGGAATTACTGGAGCCCTACCTTGCCCAAGTGCCTGCTCGATCCTCCCCTCCCAGCCCATGGGTTTCTGACCTTCTACGTTCCTCCAGGCCAAGCCTACGTGCAGCTGAGAGGAAGTGGAGGAAATCAAAAGACCCGTTGGACCTGTCTTCCTACCAGTCTCTCCTGGCGGAATTCTCCTCCGCTATCACCACTGCCAAAAGAAATTACTACCAAACAAAAATCCAGAACTCCACTTCTAGCCCTCGTCAACTGTTCTCCATTTTCTCCTCTCTCCTCAGCACACCTCCCCCACCATCTCAGTCCTCGCTCACTGCTGATGACTTTGCGGTATTTTTTGACAAGAAGGTTGCAGATATCCGCAGCACCTTCGAGACCACCACCACTTCTATGCCTGCCTCCATTTCTGTGTCTGCCCCCTGTTTCTCCTCTTTCTGTCCCCTTACAGATGCTGATGTGTCTCACCTCCTGCTCTCCCACCGCCCTACTACTTGTGCCCTGGACCCCATCCCCTCAAACCTCTTTCAGGCAATCACGCCTGACATCCTCCCGTTTGTCACCTCCCTTGTTAACTCCTCTCTGTCCTCTGGCTGCTTTCCCTCATCATTCAAGAGGGCCTACATCACCCCGCTCCTAAAAAAACCCACTCTTGACCCCTCCTGCATTCAAAACTACCGTCCGGTATCTCTCCTTCCTTTTCTATCCAAATCCATTGAACGAGCCGCCTCCAACCAACTCTCTTCCTTCCTCTCTTAGAATAACCTGCTGGACCCCCACCAGTCCGGCTTCAGACCTGGCCACTCGACGGAGACTGCACTCCTCTCTGTGAACGAGTCCCTTCAGGCTGCACAAGCAACCTCTCTCTCCTCTGTCCTGATCCTTCTTGACCTCTCTGCAGCATTCGACACGGTCAACCACTCCATCCTCTTAGCCTCCCTGGCATCTACAGGGATCTGTGGTACAGCCTTAGAGTGGATCCAATCTTATCTCTCTGGCCGGTCCTCCCAGGTGTCCTGGGCTGGAGGAGTGTCAACCCCTCGCCCCCTTGTTACAGGAGTCCCCCAGGGCTCAGTCCTCGGACCCCTCCTCTTCTCCATCTACACGAGATCCCTTGGCCCCGTTATCTCTGCTCATGGTATCTCCTATCATTGTTATGCTGATGACACCCAACTCTTTCTCTCCTTCCCCCCATCAGACACACAGGTCTCTACCCGTATCTCCGCCTGCCTGAGAGACATCCAGAGCTGGATGGGCAACCACCATCTAAAGCTCAACCCAGATAAGACGGAGGTGATCTTCATCCCTGCTTTAACCTCTCCCTTCTCTGATTTCTCCATCTCACTAGGGGATACCACAGTGACCTCATCCCCTAGTGCAAGAAACCTTGGAGTGGTGATGGACAACAGGCTATCCTTCTCCAAGAACATCGCTACGGTGACCCGGGCGTGCAGGTTCTTCCTGTACAACATCCGGAGAATCCGACCCTTTCTCACCACCTACTCCACTCAGCTCCTTGTTCAAGCAATGGTCCTATCCCGCCTGGACTATTGCAATTCTCTGCTGGCTGGCCTTCCAGCATCTGCCATCAGACCCCTACAACTCATCCAGAATGCTGCAGCCCGTCTGGTATTCAATGTTCCCAGACATTCACGTCACCCCCCTGCTCAGCAACCTCCACTGGCTGCCTGTTATGGCTTGCATCAAATTTAAAACTTTGGTGCTCGCATACCAGGCAGTTAAAGGATCAGCCCCTGAGTATATTCAATCCCTTATCAAGACCTATACACCAACAAGACCCCTCCGTTCTGCCACTTCGTGCCGTCTGGCGCCTCCCCCTCGCCACACCTGCACTTCACGCTCACAACTGCTGTCTGTCCTGGTCCCACGGTGGTGGAATGACTTCTGACCTCCTTCAAGTGCAGACTGAAGACATTACATTTACATTTACATTTTTGGCATTTGGCAGACGCTCTTATCCAGAGCGACGTACAGTTGATTAGACTAAGCAGGAGACAATCCTCCCCTGGAGCAGTGTAGGGTTAAGGGCCTTGCTCAAGGGCCCAACGGCTGTCCGGGATTAGAACCAGCGACCTTACATGTCCCAGTCATTTACCTTAACCACTACGCTACAGGCCGCCACGCAGAAGAAAAGGCCATATGAAAACTATTGGTATATGGCATGCCAAAAACTTTCACACCACTGAGCAAAGTCACAAGAAAGAAAAACGGTAGTTTCAGACATGAAGTCAGGTCTACTAATTGACCTGTGCTGGTTTCTGCTTGGCGAGTTGCTCCTTCCTTGCTCTCTGGAATGTCAACATGCACTCCTTAAAGGCCTGCACCTGGGGCTGGCACTTCCGCCAGTCCTGGCGCTCTGCCATACACTCCTGCACAGCGTAATGGAGCTCCGCGCATCCCGTCCTGGAGATCATCTGGTCGACCGGGTCCTCCTCATCCTCACTCGGTCTGCTGCGGTCGTGTGGCGAGGAGGACGACGACGCCATTACGACTCGATTCGCTTTTCGCTTCTAGTTTTGAGTTCGTGCATCACAGTCTGAGAATGCCCTCCACCACGGGGGGAGATTTAGGGAAAGGACAAGGAAGTGTGTCACCTCTTCAGGCTACACCTTTCCCTCCCCAACTCACAATCACTGTGATTAGCCTTAGACTGTAATGGCACTTATGTATAGATATCGTTACTTGTATAGGTATTGTTGTTTTTATTGACTGTTGTTGTATTCTAGCTGCCAACAGTGGTATGCTAGTTTGAAAGCTGATTGTACTCTTCAAGGGTTCTGAATTTCTGTATGTTTACACTAGGACTCGGAACTGTACTGTCCTCTCAGGTCTACTTTTGCACTTGTTCTTGTGATTGATTTGCACTTTGTTGTACGTCGCTCTGGATAAGAGCGTCTGCTAAATGCCACGTAATATAATGTAATGTAATGCAGCTTGCAGCGTGGAATACCAGATGGGGCGCTGAATAGACAGCTGTCTGTCTGGCGTTGGCACTAGAAGGGAAGGCCCTCGAGATCCTCCTCAACCTAGGTCCCACAGACAGACGCAGCTACCCGGCCTTCACCCTGGCGCTAGAATGGCGATTCAGGCAGTGAGCTGAGGCCTTTAGCAGAGCGGATGAGGGATCATGATCAGCTGGAGGCGGAGAGGGGGAAAGAGCCTGAGCTCGTTTGCGGCTGACATCTGGTTCTACGTGTGAGGTGGCTACCCTGAGTTCAACGCGACAGCCCAAGAAGAGCTGGTTCGTACAAGCCATCACACCTGAGTGGCTAAAGCAGCATGTTTGCTTGCAGCTAGGTGCGACGAGAGTGCAGCGCCTCCAGCCACCCCCTCGGCTGAGACTGTGCAAACATGGTTGGACCTGTGGCAGCATAGCTGTGAGGGCCTCGATGCTGAACAGCAGCAGCTCCGCACCCTCCTGAACAAGTTTCCTGACATTTCTGTATGCAGAGATGAGGATTGCATGCAAACCAGGCTGGTCCAGCATGTCACCGGCACCACAGCCCCCATCCAGCTACACTCCCATTGGCTTGTGCTAGCAAGGCAGCAGGTGGCAGAGCAAAAGATCTAAGAGATAACAGTAGCAGGCATTATTGAACCCTCCAACAGCCCCTGGGCAGCCCCGGCCATACCCATGGCCAAGGAAGACTCCATCTGGCGGTTCTATGTCGACTACCAACGTCTCAATGACACAACCAGAAAAGACTTGTAACCACTCCCCCGCTTTGACGATGCCCTCGACCACATTGCCGACTCCAGATGGTTCAGCTCACACCACCTCTGCAGTGGCTACTGACAGGTGGAGCTGACCCGAAGATGGCGTTCACTATCAGCCAGAGCCTGTAGCAGTGCAGTCATGCCTTTCAGGCTCTACAATGCGCAAGCCAACTTTGAGGGCCTCTTGGAGAGAGTGCTAACCGACGTGCCCTGAAACCACTGTGTCATATACCTCAACGACCGGAGACCAGGTCTGGGTGTGTATTCCGTGCTGCAAGAAGGGGATGTCCCCCAAGCTCACCAGTCACTGGGAGGGGCTGTACCAGGTCCTAGCCCAGGTCTTGGACATTGTTCACCAGGTCAGAAGAAAGGATCGGGACCCACTCCCATGGCCATGTCACAGCCACTCGCTCATAGAGGCACTCGTTCCCATGGCCACCGGACATCCTGACTTACCTTATGTGACTCGCTCCCCCGTACGCTCAACACAGCAGCGGCAGTTGCCGCAGCATCTAGAAGTCTTTGAACAGGACTCTAGGGCCATCAGGGACAACAGGGGCAATGTAGCATCCAGGGATTGACATTGACGAATCGCTGTGGGGTTACCAGCATTCCCTGCGTCCCAGATGCTCTGCCAGGTGACTCTAACCTGCTAATTGAGCAAAGTTTTAATGAAACTGTTAATTTAATCGTTTAACTAGATCGGGGGGGGGGGGGGGGGGGGGGGGGCTATAAAATGGTGTGTACTGTTCAGAGACTGACTGCTTTCCTGTGTTTCTGCTTAATAAAGTTGTTTAGCTTGAATTCTATTCATTGTCAGTTTCATCATGGAGCCCCGTCATGCTACAATATGATGAAAATTTGTACTGCCAATTTAGATGGAGAAAGTGTCCATTTAGCAAAGCATTATTAATAATATCACAAAAAAATTATTAGAATGGAAAAAATAGCTGGGTAGAGGTTTATTGCAGAACAGGAGAATCTTTTACAGACTGCAACAGCTAACTTATTTTGTCCAGTCAGATTACACAAATTACTGACACCAATAATTCTCAATCAACAGCAGAAAACCTAAAGCAGAAATATCATATGACTACATAAAACATTTTTATTACAATGAAGAGAGCGGATATGACTATTCAGTTAAAATTCCCATTTCAAAACATTACAGGCTTTTCATGCATCCATGCAAAAAATACCAAGCATCATACAAACTAATAAAATAATATATAAAAATGATGGCAAAGACCTTTTCTGAAAAAGTATCATATGTTTAACATTATTGAAGGCACTGCTCCCAGTAATACTTCAGGATTACAAAAAATATGAAACAGTGAAATAATTTTTTCAAACTATTTATTATGTTACCAATTAAGTTTGTTGGTTTGCTTACATAATTGTGGGCCTAAGAATATAATCAATACACCTTAAACCAATCAAGTGCTGGCCAACTCCAGTAGGCGCATTAAGTAAGTAAGTATTTCTGTAGCAGATGATTTAAACTGCCACAATTATTTTCATAAAATGGAATTAAATTTCACTAAAGGCTGGCTTTGAGATTTTGGTATCAGTATAAAAAAACATTACCCTCTACTCAAATCAACAGACCTTCTGAAAAGTATAATAATAAGTATAATAATCAATAATAAATGAAGCCTGCAAAATAAGGTATTTCTCAGGGAGTTATTTGGCAAAGAAGGCATTGAAGCCCCTGCTAACCCACATCATCCAGTTTTAAGCTCATCATGACAACAATATTAAGCAAAAAGCTAAATAATAAATATATACAAATTCTGGGAAACACTGTTCTTGATAATTGCATACAGTACGCAATTACATTCACACCAGTGAAATATGGGAGGCACTGCTTCCGATACAGTATATACATGGTGGTAAGCAAAAGGTACCATAAACCTTTTTCACATTATGGAAGACTCTGCTTCCGATAATACTTCAGGATTAGAAATACAATGCAACAAATCACTTCTTCCAGAAACAGCCCAATGACCTGTTCATAAGTGAACTGAACTACGGTAATCTAAGCTAATTATCGTTTTGTATGTCACCAATTAGGTGTGTTCAACCAATCTTTAACAGAAGGCACTGCTTCTGATAATCTCATACAAAGTTAAGAAAATACAATTTATAGTGAACACTGTCACTGATAAATATTCACAGACACATTCTCAATGACAAACAGTGATATTCCCTACTTCACCCCTCTTGCTTTAAACCAAGAGGTTATAAGCCCCTGCTAGCCCACATCATCCAGTTTTAAGCTCATCATGACAACAATATTAAGCATAAAGCACATTTGTAAAGGAAAATAATAAATGTATACAAATTATGGGAAACACTGTTCTTGATAATTACATACAGTACGCAATTACATTCACACCAGTGAAATATGGGAGGCACTGCTTCCGATACAGTATATACATGGTGGTAAGCAAAAGGTACCGTAGGCAATTCTTCCAGAAACAGCCCGATAACCTGTTCATAAGTGAACTAATCTAAGATAATGATCATTTTGTATGTCACCAATTAGTTTTGTTCAACCAATCTAACTTCTGGCCAAGTCCAAAGAACAGAACTGTTTCGAGTAACAGCTGTGACACGTATTTTTGTAGAAGATGCTGCTTTAAAAGCTGACAGTATAACCGCCATAATTATGGAAGGCACTGCTTCTGATAATCTCATACAAAGTTAAGAAAATACAATTTATAGTGAACACTGTCACTGATAAATATTCACAGACACATTCTCAATGACAAACAGTGATATTCCCTACTTCACCCCTCTTGCTTTAAACCAAGAGGTTACACAAATCCATTTTCAGTGTCCATGTGCAATAGCCAACACATGGCTGCAATGATGGGTTTGATAGCTGAAAAAACTTTGGACCAATTAGAAGAGAAGAATAAGGCACATAAGCCATACGGTACATGGGAGAAGAAAAGCAGAATTTCACAAAATGGAATTAAATTTCACTAAAGGCTGGCTTTGAGATTTTGGTATCAGTATAAAAAACATTACCCTCTACTCAAATCAACAGACCTTCTGAAAAGCACTCAATAATAAATGAAGCCTGCAAAATAAGGTCTTTCTCAGGGAGTTATTTGGCAAAGAAGGCATTGAAGCCCCTGCTAGCCCACATCATCCAGTTTTAAGCTCATCATGACAACAATATTAAGCAAAAAGCAAATTTGTAAAGGAAAATAATAAATATATACAAATTCTGGGAAAAACTGTTCTTGATAATTGCATACAGTACGCAATTACATTCACACCAGTGAAATATGGGAGGCACTGCTTCCGATACAGTATATACATGGTGGTAAGCAAAAGGTACCGTAGGCAATTCTTCCAGAAACAGCCCGATAACCTGTTCATAAGTGAACTAATCTAAGATAATGATCATTTTGTATGTCACCAATTAGCTTTGTTCAACCAATCTAACTTCTGGCCAAGTCCAAAGAACAGAACCGTTTCTAGTAACAGCTGTGACACGTATTTTTGTAGAAGATGCTGCTTTAAAAGCTGACAGTATAACCGCCATAATTATGGAAGGCACTGCTTCTGATAATCTCATACAAAGTTAAGAAAATACAATTTATAGTGAACACTGTCACTGATAAATATTCACAGACACATTCTCAATGACAAACAGCGATATTCCCTACTTCACCCCTCTTGCTTTAAACCAAGAGGTTACACAAATCCATTTTCAGTGTCCATGTGCAATAGCCAACACATGGCTGCAATGATGGGTTTGATAGCTGAAAAAACTTTGGACCAATTAGAAGAGAAGAATAAGGCACATAAGCCATACGGTACATGGGAGAAGAAAAGCAGAATTTCACAAAATATAATTAAATTTCACTAAAGGCTGGCTTTGAAAAAACATTACCCTCTACTCAAATCAACAGACCTTCTGAAAAGCACTCAATAATAAATGAAGCCTGCAAAATAAGGTATTTCTCAGGGAGTTATTTGGCAAAGAAGGCATTGAAGCCCCTGCTAGCCCACATCATCCAGTTTTAAGCTCATCATGACAACAATATTAAGCATAAAGCACATTTGTAAAGGAAAATAATAAATGTATACAAATTATGGGAAACACTGTTCTTGATAATTACATACAGTACGCAATTACATTCACACCAGTGAAAAATGGGAGGCACTGCTTCCGATACAGTATATACATGGTGGTAAGCAAAAGGTACCATAAAACCTTTTCACATTATGGAAGACTCTGCCTCCGATAATACTTCAGGATTAGAAATACAATGTAACAAATCACTTCTTCCAGAAACAGCCCGATGACCTGTTCATAAGTGAACTGAACTACGGTAATCTAAGCTAATTATCGTTTTGTATGTCACCAATTAGGTGTGTTCAACCAATCTTTAACTTCTGGCCAAAGAACAGAACCGTTTCTAGTAACAGCTGTGACACGTATTTTTGTAGCAGATGCTGCTTTAAAAGTTGTATAACCATCACAATTATGGAAGGCACTGCTTCCGATAATCTCATACAAAAAAAAAGAAAAACATTTATAGTGAACACTGTACTGTCACTGTTAGAAATACCATACAGTCTTTGCAAACTGCACCTATAATATAAAAAGATTGTGTGTCAGTGTCACAGAGATCCAAACTCTTTCCTACAGCAAAGGAACTGTAGGTGCCAATACTGTAGGAGTCACTCCACTAATTCCCTGGAAAACGGGTTGACTAGGACGGATTTTAAAATAAGTGCATCAGTGTGAGGTGTACCTACCATGACCGTGTACCGTGTTTTGACATTTCGTTTTAGTTCTCAGCTAAATTAAAGCGGTACAAGAGTTTCTCGGTTTTTGGTAAAAATCTTCTAGACATTAAATGTGTTTAACATTAAGACATTTAAGCCTTTCAAGACATTAAGTGCTTTATGATTTAGAGTTCGTTTTTCATTGCCCACACGTCACCCGCCAGGTTGTTGGCACAGTTCTGGATGGTCCAGGCAGCTTCGGCAAACTGGTTCTGCAGTTTCCAGAACAGCTTGGTGTCGGAGTCTGGCGAGCACTCTCGGATGGCGTTCAGGTGATCCAGCAGAGCCTGCATGGTGTGGGAGCCGGAGCCAAACATGATGTGGCGGAAGGGCGTGTCTTTAGGCGACACGTAGGGGGACAGGAGGTTAGCCTCCACCTGTGGAGTGGGGAAGGTGGGATCTCAGTTAAATCAGTGTAGCAGTACTGCACTTTGTTACATCACTGTCCAACAATGAGGATGCTGCAACTAAGCAGTGAGCCCGGGGAATGGCTCTTACATCTGAGGTGTTACAAAGTAGATTTGTGAAGCCTGGCTCAGAAGATTTTCAAATGCTATTGAAATGAAAGCCATGCGATCCAGGTTTTTCACCTTGAAAACATAAAACAACCATGCTCAGTCATTACGGTCGTGCCTCTGTTAGATGATGTCCAAACCACACTCCAAAATATGAAAGTCACCGGCCTCGTCGTTTCACTGTTCTGGGACCAATATACATGAAAAATCTTTTGTTAAGGCAAACGCGCTATTCCAATTACTCCTGAAAATCAGTTTGGTAGTTTTTATTAAAAAGATGAATGAAAACATTTTTGGACAAGTTTTTTTTGGTGTTCTTCTACAAACATTTTAAAGAGTTTCTCACCCAATTAGAACGAGGCCCCTCCGAAAATGAACGGTGAAAAGTTTGCTTGTCTGTTAGCCAGTGACTCTATAATGTAAGGCATGGTGCAACTAATGAGTGGAGTCTATTCAGAAAGCAAGTGGAATATTTTAAAATTAGATTTTGAAATGGTTTACTTTCTGAAAACACAATATATCATCGGTCCGGGTAACCACTGTTTATACAGATATGATTTAATTACCTTCCTAGCACCACCCATTGGAAAGGAAGCCAGGAAAGAAAGAAGGAGGTGAACAACAAGTGATTGGTCACCTTGGCGGCTAACCACTAACTAAATGGCTGGTCAGCGTTCAGTAACGTTAGTGTTTGCAAACATTAGCTGGCTGACCACGATGGCCCAAGACTCGGAGAAGACAGCAGAAATGGGTTGGTGGAATGCGGTTACCCTCATGATGCGGTCGTTGATTGTACAGCACATTTCCACATCGCCCAAGTTGCTATTCTGGATGTCCACGGTCAGGTCAGCAGATGCACGGGCAAAGGACCCGACTGAGGAGTTAAGCCACTGGACGGACAGCGCTTCCATCTGAGTTCCGGAAACGGCAGACTGAACAGGAACAAAAGCAATGATGTCATGACAAACAATCACATGATCAATAAATACACAGGTTTCAACAGCCATACCATTTCATTTTCTACATTCAATTACTGGAGAATCAACTTCCTTCCAGAATCAACAAAAATTTACCTTGCTTTGTTTGTATGCATCTTTGCATAGAGTGAATATTAGACATCAGCTGTCCCTGCCGACTGTTAAAGGTATGGCTATATCATATCCCATTCACTCCCATTCATTTTTGTGAACTTGGCCAAATTTATCATTTTTTATAGTTCAGTAGACCATCTGAAAATAGTTAATGCATTTATAGCTAACCTAAACTTTTGATTTCATTCTGGTCTTCCTTTATATCAGACAGCAGGGAGAAGTTAATACGAATGTGTGCTGTGTAATTATGTATGTCAATACACAATACAAATTAGCGGAAACACTTTTCTTCAGCCAAATTCCAGAAGAATGTAATAGCTGTAGCAGGACGGCAGGCTAGCCTGAGCCCCACCGATACACTCGGGCCCCACCTGCTTCAGCTGGTAGACGCGGCGGTTGACCTTGGCCACGAAGAGGCGGAAGTGGCGGACGTAGCGATCCACATCCAGCCTCAGCAGGTGGTCGTGGACGAGCCGGAGGGCCATCCGGCCAGCGAACTGGGCGGCGGAGGCAGCGAGCTGGGCTGTGCGCTGGGCCGTGGCGTAGTCCAGCTTTTCTTTGGTGTCCAAGACGGTACCAAAGTAGGGGTACTCTCCAGAACCCTAATGGAGGCGTTCAGAAACACACCCAGACAGTTTCAATGCTGAGGAACAGACCAATGTACGCACACACAAAATGTTCAGATGAGCTGTTGTTCCTGAACAATTCATTTTTCTCAGATGATTATGTTCCAGATGACTCACTCTGAGATCAGCGAAGCGGTAGGAGACTGAGGGGATGCCAGAGAAGGTCATGAAAGGGTAGGCAGAGTCGTCCATCTGCATGGGCACCATCCTGAAACCTGACGGCACACCACGATTTTGAGAGCAATGGAGCTCGCTGAACCGCCGGGTCAGGACAACCACAGCAAGCTAGCCTTAAAGCCACAACCAACTAACCAGCCCTTTTCATTTGGGGTTATGCATTTCATTTTCTGCAATAGCATTGCTCAAAAATATCTGCACTCCAGATGCATGCAGGAATACACAGGCAAACTGTAAATAAAAATAAAATGATTAAAATCAAAACCCACTGAAAATGACATGGTTCCTGAATTAATTTCAACTTAATTTACAGAATTACCAATTGACATCCAGAAGAGTAACAGTAATATACTCTTTACCACTTTAAACAGACTATTCCCACACCCATAAGAAAAAAAATAAAAAATAAATACACATCCTGAAAAGGTTACCATTCAATCACAGAACTTTAGTCAGAGTGTTCACACAAAGTGTGTGTGTGTGTGTGTGTGTGTTATACCAGGGCCTACTCACACTGCCCGCTCCCAGTCTGACCCGGCCACTTGCTCATACAGGGACTTCTCTCCGGGTTTCTCCCCGATGGGGCTTTTCATCTGAAATGGGAAACAGAGTTACAAACCTCCAGCTTTTGACAACCGCATGCATGTTAGGTACTATCATCAGGATGGTCACCTCTCTCATTGTGTTCTGGACCAACTTGTAAAGCAGCGGACTGGCGGCGGCTTTAAATGTCTGTTGCCCTGGGGAAAAACATCAGAAGAAGCGTGAGTATTGGAAACAGTATTTGACAGTACATAGAAGATTGGGAATTCTAACTCACCAGTAAGAGCACCATCCAGATTGATATACGAAAACACTTTCAAACCCAGACTGGTCAAATATCCCTACAGCAGGAAACAAGGAAAAACTATTCACAGGGGTCCATACAACAGACTGACTGTAATTGAACAAATCAACTTGTGCAATTCTCACCTCCAACCACTCGGTGGCACCAACACTCCCATACTCGCCAGCACTCCAGCTGGCAAAGACTATGCTTCTTCTGGGCCAGAAATCCATCCATCCATCCATCCATTATCTGAACCCGCTTATCCTGAACAGGGTCGCAGGGGGCTGGAGCCTATCCCAGCACACATTGGGCGAAAGGCAGGAATACACCCTGGACAGGTCGCCAGTCCATCGCAGGGCACACACACCATTCACTCACACACTCATACACTCATACCTATGGGCAATTTAGACTCTCCAATCAGCCTAACCTGCATGTCTTTGGACTGTGGGAGGAAACCGGAGTACCCGGAGGAAACCCACGCAGACACGGGGAGAACATGCAAACTCCACACAGAGAGGCCCCGGCCGACGGGGATTCGAACCCAGGACCTCCTTGCTGTGAGGCGGCAGTGCTACCCACTGCACCATCCGTGCCGCCCTTGGGCCAGAAATCACCTACAGGAAAGAGGGAAGTGACCATGAATATGCATTGGACAGCTGCACCTTAGTCAAAAATAAACTAACCCGCGATTCCCACTGATGGACTAACAAAAGCTCCCTGAATAAACTCAAATCTGGGATTAGCTCCAGGATAGTGTATTATTCCACACACTTTATGATGAAGCCACTGGCCAATTTCACAGTGGAATGACAGTGTACTTGCAAAGAGGAACACCAAAGAAAAAAGTCTTTGATGGGTCACATTGATTAAATAATCTGTATTGTGTCACTCCTATTCCTCACAGTTGTCTCTGGTAACTCCAAAGCCCTAAGAAGACTTAAATGTGTACACTAGTGTGTAGTGATGATTATACACTTAACACAATGAAGATAAATCAGAAACCAAGTACTATTCAAGTATTTATTGCATGTAATATTGGTTCATGTAGATGAAAATAAGTAAACAGATAACAATATATTGTGAAAACAAAAATAATAGTCTCTTTTGGAGAATAAAGTCAATATCTATTGTGGCCACCCTTTGCTTTGCATTTAATCGTTCACATATTTTTTTTTTTCTTCACTCGTTAAATCATTCCAAATGGTTTGAAGTTCATTCCAAAGAGATTCTTTCGATGTTACAACAGATTTATTTATCTTGGTATCCAGCAAATCCCAGATTTGCTCAATCGGATTAAGGTCTGGACTTTGAGTGGGCCAAGTCATCACTTTTATGTCACCAGATGATTCTTTTCACCAAGTGACCAACCGGCATCATGTAAGGCTACAATGTGGCTCCGAACAATCTCAGAGAGCTCCTTCCATCGTGTCATCCTGTTTAAAACTGTGACACTGCTCAAAGTTCGTGTTACCTTAAATACTGGAACAACTGAATAATGTTGCTTCAAAGCAGTTTAAACTAATTGTTTAGCATCAACAATCATGGAATGAGCCTTCAAACATGCATTCATGCTCTGCAAAAATCAAAAAATCAAAATGTAAATTTTTCTAAAAACGAAATTCAGTGTTTCTGTTTATTAGCCATACTTTTACCCCAATGTAATTGTGGGAATTTATTTTTTCTCATTGCCTACAATTAGTATTGCTCAATACATTTTCACCAAAAATGATTAAAGAAGTAATATCTTAGGACCCCTTTTAGACAAATGTCATGGTGTATAATCATCACTGCACACTACTGTAGGTGGCAGACTTTGCTTTGCCATATTATTTGCAATCTAGCCTTTTCCCTCTATAAAAGAAAATACAAATAAAAACTACTGGCCAAAAGCCTTGGCCACAAAATTACTTTGCTTACTTTCATAGATTCAGTGATTATGGGAATTAGGTCTGTAGCGTAGTGATTAAGGTAAATGACTGGGACACGCAAGGTCGGTGGTTCTAATCCCGGTGTAGCCACAATAAGATCTGCACAGCCGTTGGGCCCTTCAGCAAGGCCCTTAACCCTGCATTGCTCTAGGGGAGGATTGTCTCCTACTTAGTCTCATCAACTGTACGTCGCTCTGGATAAGAGCGTCTGCCAAATGCCAATAACGATAACAAGGTCTTGTCGATAGAAAATGGTCCTATTGAGAAAAGCCAATGTGAAACTTCTCCATTCCTATACAACAAATCAGCGTGATGTCACAACAGCAAAATAATCAGTTCAAACTAGCTAGCATTACTGGAAACCCTATGACTGTAACGTTACCACGAAAAGTAGGGGTTATCCTCCCTTTTAATAATCGGAAAAAGTCTAATCTACTGTGCGCCTGATTACATTTGCCATTACAGTCCCAAACACAACACGATTTTGGCATAGTTAACTAGCTAACTGTTTCTACACAGGTCTGATTCAGTCGATTTTGAAGTAACCTGACTCTGTTCTGCCGCTGAGTGGCCATCCAGAAGTATCTTAACGACCCGTTTACAAACATTCAGATTTGTCCTATACAAAGGTTAAAGGAATGTACTTGTGGTTGTTAGTGATCTGCAGTGTCATCTTTAGAGTGCTTTATTTGTATAAATTTCATATGGATGATAACTAAATAAGCCATCTGTTGAAACTGTCCAACAGTGATGAGGGGGAAACTCTTCAACCACCTCCAATGTGTAGCATCAACCTAGGTGATGTACAGCATCATACCACCAGAACATTCACCATACATCAGCTGAGGTGGATGATTTTGACAATTAAACTGGGGGATGACTGGATGAGAGACAGACCTGCAGAACCTCCATGCTCTACCATGCCCTATCGATAGTCTTACCATTCTTCACCATGTCTGAGATGGCATGGGCAAGCTCCAGCAGTATGCTGGTGCCCACTGTTGACTTGGCGTAGCCAAGGACCCCAGGAGTCCCTCTGGGCACCAATCACGACATAGCGATCTGATGGGGTGAGGGGCAAACAGTACTTTAAACCCAACATGCTGTAAACCTTTTCTAAGGGTTTAATGTGAGGGGCACTATTGGAATGGTTGTGAGGAAAGCGATTACTGGAGCTGGAACTTAACTACTGCTCATTTGAACTCCTTAAGAGAAGAACAAGGGTTTCAAGGTACTTTGCCTACATCACAAAAATCCATCCATCCATCCATTATCTTAACCCGCTTATCCTGAACAGGGTCGCAGGGGGGCTGGAGCCTATCCTAGCATACATTGGGCGAAAGGCAGGAATACACCCTGGACAGGTCGCCAGTCTATCGCAGGGCACACACACCATTCACTCACACAGTCATACCTACGGGCAATTTAGACTCTCCAATCAGCCTAACGTGCATGTCTTTGGACTGTGGGAGGAAACCGGAGTACCCGGAGGAAACCCACACAGACACGGGGAGAACATGCAAACTCCGCACAGAGAGGCCCCGGCCGACGGGGATTCGAACCCAGGACCTCCTTGCTGTGAGGCGGCAGTGCTACCCACTGCACCATCCGTGCCGCCCATCACAAAAACAAAATACACAATTCATATATAGAGATGTCCCATATGGGTGATCGAGAGAAAATATCCAGATAAAAATATAATAAAAATAATAAAAATAGACAACTTGAACAGCAACAACATGTATGATCTTGAGCCAAATGACATCCATTGTGGATATGGGTATGGTCTGTCATCAAGCTAGTTAGAAAATGTAAAAATGAAACCTCTTCTATTATAATGCAATCTCAAGTCATGTCACATAATGCACAGCAGTCCTATCAGAGCGGCTGTATATATACCTGCAGGCACAAAGCTATAGAACAATGAGAGTCTAACCACTTCACCTCTGATGCCACAAAGCAGGATTACCGAGTTAGCCAGATAACTGCACAGAATTGTTTTTTAAAAGCTGTTCTGGGTCTTACTCTGGGTCTTATCCAGCAAACACAGAGATTCTGCGTCATAGAACAGGCCCCAGGACACAAGCTCAAGTACCTGAATCAACAAATCCCTTAATAATCCCCAAAACATTGTGAATGCGCCTCTCCACAAGGACATTGTTGACTTCCACTGTGACCATGTCGTTTTCACCGCCCAGATTGTATGTCAGGACCCCAGACAGATATCCTGCAGACCAAGAACTAGGAGCACTGAGGCCACCCATTTTCCTGCAGGGAGGGGAGAGGGACAAGGGTCTACAATGAGTCCTGGCAGTGCATTTTGGATGATTACAACAATATTGTTGTTCGCAAATGTATGATTGACACTGTACTCCATCAATCACTGCTTAGAAACAGTTGCTGTGTCAGACTTCCTCTGACAACTGGCAAAACAGACACTTTATGAATGTCTGAAGGGGGAACATGTTATTATCTAGTCCATTCCCCAAGCTGAAGACAAACTGGAAACGTGTCTGTTGTGCATTAGACTGAGGGTGACCACAATCGCAGCTTACAACAGATAACATGTCTAGTCTATTAGCTGCACTTAGCCGAGTGATGGCACATGCTGGAAATTAAATGATAGACTGCGTCCTTGTGTATGCGAAGAGAAAACCTAGTAAAAATACGAGAAACAAATAAGAATAGGAACAGAACGGGTAGATGTTACACAAGGTTAAGCTGTGCAGGTTCAATATCCCATAACGGTGCAAAGTTAGCTAGCGTACACAGGGCAAAACCCTCCTGGTAGTTAAAGTTAGACGTCAAGTTAGGTTAGTTTAACATTAGGTCAAACTAGCCAGGCAAGTATGTGGACATACCGGAAGATTTTGGCAGCCATGTTGGCGGTGATGGTCTGAGCAACAATTTCTGGTAGGCCCGAGGACTTGACCGGGGGGAACTGCGTGTGGTTGAAGGAGGGGAACCCTGGTGTGTAAGGATCCCCAGACCCCAAATGGACCTGAAAATATGAAGCGTACAATAGTGTTGAAATGCTTTCCACCTTGATTGTCCCCCTTACGTCGTGTTCAGACTATGAGCAATTTTGGTCGACGGGTTACCGGAAGTCCATTCATTTTCTATGAAGCTGAGCGACGGCCAGCAACACGGGCAACTGAGCGACAAAAATCGGCCGATAAAAGTTACCCATGGCTTAACTTTTTGCGAGCATCCCCCGTCAACAAGCCAATCAGAATCTGAGGTTTCGTATTTGTCCAACCAATATACCTTGTTGTAAATAATTGTTCTGCCTAGTTTCAGTTCGGAAAAACAAGGAACAGCTTGTGGTGATGGTACAACACAACCAGGTTTTATACAATGTTTAAAAAATAAATAAATAAAAGAGTACAGGACAACCACCTTAAAAATGATGTTGGTTGTGCAATGACCATTGCCAAGTTTAATACTTTTTTAGTAATTTCCTATAGGTTGAAAAAAAAAAACACATCGCCAGGTAAAATTGGTGTAGCAGCACTAACGTTAGCTAATTAGTGTAATGGTACGTATGTCACATGATAATCAGTGTCATAACACAAGGTTCGGGTATCGCACTGCCAAAATCGTGTCGACCCCAATACTCATAACATTAGATTAACGTTTCATACGGCATGGGATGGCTATTACTAATCTATTTGCTCAGCGATGATCGGTAGCTGGTAAGATAGCAACCGAGAAAGATATATCTCTAACTACCGAAAGCAAGTAATAATTATCGGTCACATTGCACAACCACAGGAATTGAACAATAATTTATATCGTAAATGTTATATTGTGTATTGCCTTTCTTCGCTTCAACAGAAAATTTGCATCTGCACAAGATCACAATGAGGAAACAACGGGAAGTTCTTGCCCCTCCCTCAGCCTACTGCACTTCCTAGTGCGACCAGTCAACCAAATCACTCGTAGTGTGAATACGGGGTTAGAGTCAAATGGCCACTTCCATGATGACTAATAACCACAAAAGTATGACAGATGCCAATACGTCCTCAATACGTACATGGCCGTAGAGTTCAGTGCTCTTAAAGCTATAGTCAGGAAAGTCTTGGTAGATCAACACAGCAGCGGCTTTCAGTTTGGCAGCATTGGTCACCTATAAAAAAAAGAAAAGAAAAGAAAAAAAAGGTCAGCGAGTCAGCGATGCCTGCAACTGGCTTGTAAAACTTTTTTTTTTGAATAAGAATTTACAAAAATGAGGGAAGGGTTTAACAAAAAACAAAAATTTTAGCAAACAAACTGATGACAAAACAAATGGAAATATACTGATTAATAAAATGTATACAAAGACATAGACAAAATGAATGCATTACAAACTACAACTTTCAAATGATCTGGAACTACAATAGTAAACTGAAGGGATCTAGTTGGACACAGACAAAAATGTTTTCATCTAATTTTCCAATAACATTCTAAAATCTTGACAAAAACGATTTCACAATGCAACTAGAAGTTCCGTAGACCATCACTCACCACTGGAGAACTATGCCTTGTAAATATGTAGATATGTTGGGACACTGAGATGGGTAAATTATGCTAGGCTATAAGTTGAATTCCATCTTGAATGTATGTCCAGATTGAATAACTGGGCTCTATGCACCGGTTATTTCACCTACTTGTGCTACGGCATAGATTTAGTGCAAACCATGAGGATAAATAGACAATTTTACCCCCCAAAAGTACCAAATTTTGGTCATACCTCTTTTTGAATATTTCCATATGACCTTGACCTCTGACCTATATATTTGTCATTTGAGATATATGCCCAGTGTCAAGCGTCAATTGATACTTTCTTTGTCTCAATATATAGTTTCAGTTATGAGCAAAAACATGTTTTGTAAGATGGCCGCCCTATATGACAAAAAGTAGGTTAAACGAGCAAAATAGTGGTTGGTCACACTTTCTAGGTTTTTATATGCTATTTGCACTAGAGACCATTGGAGAAACACAATGAGAGTATTAAATATGTTCTGTAGTTATTGAGAAGTAAATGTTTTAAATGTATCATTCTATTTTCAACTGGTTGAGAATGTTCCCTCGTAGTGCGTCACATAAGGATAACCACTCTCCTTATTCCTCCCCTATAACTCATTAGCTAGCTAGTTTGTTTTCATAAGGACATTATAGTCATGCTTTTATCTTAACTTGGCTAGCTAGCAAAAATGGTTATTGGATAAGTCAGCAACCTTACCTTAGTTATTGATAGTTGATATGCTAAGTTAGTTAGCTTGTGAAAATTCAGTCTCCCCAGATGAGCACGTATCATGTAGACAGCGAGGGTAGCAAACAATACGTGGAAAGTGGGAGCACAGTCTGTCAATCATAGCTAGTTGACAGTTCTCATTACCACTCCCAGACAGTTTGGGTGATCTTTTATAGTGGGACATTTAGGCTTAGAATAATACGTTTTAAAATACATTTAAATGACTGAATAATAATTTAAAAAAACATTATGCACATTTGTTTTGTTGTTGCCTATAGACAACTGCCAAGTGTCATATTCAACCACCATGTAACTCCTTTAAGGCTATGTTCCACCAAAAACACATCTTTAGCCTTCCAGAGGTACATACTGCAATTATCATGAGGTATGGACTTTCAGAAAGTACAGTACAGAGGTACAGAAATTCTGACAAATATGTAAATGAGCTCATTTGCATAGAATATTCAAGATGGCGGAAATGACAAATTAATATTTGTAGCAATCTAAACCAACTAAGATTATTTTTTTTGATTATACTTCTTTCAGATTCCAAATAAGACATGTTTGAAGATTGTTTTGAGCCATTTCTCTTTTCTTTTTTTAAATCACTTGAATCCAAATTGTAATGTTTAGAGAAATTTTGGATTTTTCATGAAGAAAAATTATTAAATTTCAGGATTGAACAATGAGATTTGTTGTCACGTTTCAGGTCTGTCTCGCCATGTTTTATGTTTATTCATGTTGTCTTAGTCACGTAGTGTCTTATCATGTATTATGTTAGTCTAGGTTCGTCATGTTGTTTAGTTATGTTTCGTTACGATTTATTTTCTTGTCATGTCTAGTTATGTTTAGTACGATTATATTACCTTGTTATGTTGATTGGTTATCGTCTTAGTTTCGCTTTGTGTTTTGTTTTGATTTATGTTTATTGTTACGTTAACTGGTCGTTGTTTATGCATACACTTTAGATGTCTTTCCGCAAACCTTGCGTTCCGCCTTTTCTCTCTCTCTCCTTCTGTCATTCACTCCCTAATTGTTTCCATTTGTCTATTTACTAAAACTACTAACGCTAGATCAGGATTGGGTAGAAACTAACAAACTAATCATGTGTTCATGTTACCTTACGTTTCTCGTGCATGTCATTTACTAATTTACTAATGCTAGGGCAGGATAGGTTTATTACTAACGATTACTAATCTCCTTGTTAAACTTGTCATCCATCACACCTGTTCCATTTCCTTGCTATGCTCTAACTAATTGTTTACACCTGTCTACACCCGCATTTATAGCCCAGTCGCGCAACTGTTCTTCGCGAAAGTGTCTGCCTCTAGTTTTACTACGCAACTCTTGAGCATTATTTTCTGATTGATTCACGTTAAGATCCAAGCCTGTTTTACCGACCATCGTTATTGATTTCTGTTTCGTTGACCATTGTTTGTTTTTGACCACGTCCTCGCCTACCGTCTTTGTACTTTTGCCTCGCTGGTTGTTTTATGGTTTCGACTTCCGCATCGCCCTCGACTACGACTCTGCCTGCCGTCCGCCTGTACATCTGCCCCGCTGACAGCTCTCCTGCTACCAGACCTCCCTGCACGTTTACCGACTACGAGTTTGCCTCTTCCCTCGGCACCGTGCTGTTTGTTTGTTTAATATTTGTTTGGCTGGATCTACGTGTATGGACATTGATTGTTTTGATTACTCTCCAGGGAGTCGTCCCGAATAAAGCCCTGACGGGACTTTAACCTTTGTTTCTGAGTCGTGCATTTTGGGTCCAACCCCCACGCACCCGTCTCATTTGTGATGTTGTATCCGCACCTAAAGCTTATAAGAATTGGCTCAAAACACTCCTGGATATGGAGTAAAGCTTTGCAAAGTTTCATAATGATAGGATGACTATGCAATGAAGAAAAATAGTCCAGAGTCCTGCAATATCATCCAAAATCAGGTTGAGAAAAATCGACTCCAAAAATGGTACAGTGGTTTCGCATTTCATTTGGCGGTCCTGCCTCCGGAGATCTCGCAGGCAGTGGGAATCCTTTTGTATTTCCCCACAGTAATTACTTGTTGTTCACACAACCACCACCAGATGGCATGCGTTTGCGCACTAATCCACAATGGTCAGACCTACTTGCAGGTTCCGACATTAGGGGGGGGGGGGGGGGGCAGCAGTGCCCTTTTTCATTTTTTCCCAATTTATACACAACTCGGATAAAGTCAATTTAGGAGGATACATAGTCCATATAAATCACCTTGTGAAATCACACTCAGATGGAAGAAATAAGCTCAGCTGTTGTAAGCAAGCCATCTTTGTAAGAAGAGCATTTAGAAGGGAAAGTGTTTTTTTCAGATGGAGCTAGCCAATAGCACTAACCCATACAATTTGCTTTTTAACAGTAGCCTACTCGCCAGTAGAACGATAAAAACAAAAACATACGATTATGGTTATATACAAGATGCAGTGGTAGATATACCATAAACACCTACCCTACATTTGCCACCTGGTGGTGGTTGTGTGAAAAGCAAACCCTAAACCACTATGGATTATGGGCAATCTTTCTATAAATCACTTCTCTGCCTGTTACAGGCCGAAATGCAACATGACCGCCCCTACTGTCGGAAACTCGCAATTTTTACTGCCTTTTACTACCTCAAAATTGTTACTGTAGAGGCAAACGGTCAAAGTCTACATTTGTCGGGCCGTCAAATGTATCAAAACATTATACAGCTGCACAGCAATTAAAGCTCATTGGTTGAAAAATGGTTCCAAATGCCACAGCCAATGGCATTCTGGGGGCTTATTCTGATCGTGTTCATTCATGTGCTGCCCAAATTGCAGTCCAGACAAGCAATCACTAAATGTGTACTATTGCTTATTATCCAAGCGAAGACTACATATCCAGTTATAAAACAATACCAGTTTGTTATCAGTAGCAAAAAGCAAATTAGCTATGGTTAGCTTAAATATCCACTTATGATAAAATATAGGCAATACGAACATAGTAGCGATTGTACGAGCGTTGTGCTTCAGGTGGATATTTGTACATTCGGGAAGCTTACTAGTAATGGCCAATTTGCTTGTTATAGCGAACTGGTTTTCTAACTAGATAAGCAATAGTATACAAAGTTTCAGTGATCACTTGTCTGGAGTGCAACTTGGGCAGCTACACGTTCCTTTTGTCTCTACGTGTTCAATCATTCGTGACCTTTATTTCTCTCAAACTGTAAGTTACAGTTGCATCGTTTGTGGTAGACTATCATATCTTAGTTATATAGCCAGCTAGTTATGCAGCCAAATAACTTGCGTGCTCACAATATAGTTGATTAGCTAAAGTGAAAACTTCAAAAAGACAAAAACTATAAATAGCATTGTTTAGCACACCAAAGTCAAGATTTCATAGTGACCTGTTCAGCAAACATTTTCTTACAAGAACACGAGAAAAGTTGGCAGGCTCTGTTGCGTTTGTCTCTGTCAGCTTTCCAAAACGAGGAAAAGCAGTGCATGAGAACACTGAACTATATACTTACTGTATAATAACGCGTGTTATATTCATAGACTGTGGGTTGTGGTTTGTTGTTGCAATTCCTCTCTTGGCCGTTCGGAGTCCAAAATTACCTATTGTACCTTTAAGCAATGAAATGAATAAATAAATTGCATATATTTTGCAAAAGATGCAATATTTGTTTTGGTATTTTTCAGCAGCTTGATTTGTAATCCCCTCCAAAAGTACTGGAACAAAAAGGCTAATTGCTTTGTTTTTGCTATACACTGAAGACAATTGAGGTCAAAAGATGACAGATTCAAATTCCAGCTTTTATTTCCTAGATTTGTTAAACAAAATCACCTTTGTATCAGACCACCCAACCAGGAAAAATACTGTAATCTCCTGTACATCTTTTGACCTCAAACTCAATTGTCTTCAGTGTATAGTTAAAAAGACTGCTATACTATTTACTTTTGAGCCCCATATTAAAACCTTACTAAATTCTCAACTTTCTCAATTTTTGCAACCAAAGCCAAAACCTCTTGGGAATTGGTTGGAGCCACTTCATATTGGGATTGGGACTGAAAGGGATGATAACATTCTTGCACTGAGATCTTGCCCCTTAAAGGGTTAAATTTTTATTCATGCATTTACTTAACCTTAATTATTTTACCAGGAAATAGTCCCATTGAGATTTACATCTCCGTCCTGGCCAAAATGGGTACTGGCCTCGTACCCTTACGGACGAAACAGGAGCCTCAACCAGTTCTACAGAGCGAGCACTCGTTTCCTACACCTCACCCCAGTCTCACCTTCTCTGCAAAGCTGATCTTGCCGGCTCTGAGCAGGACGACGGCCCCAGTCAAGTCAATTTTTCTGTCCGTCACATATTTGAAATCGTCCGGTTTGCCGTAGTGGACGTACAAGACCCTGCCCTAAAAGGCGAAGCAGTGTGGGTTATATTTCAAACATAGGGGGGAAGAATCATGAATTAAGTTTTTTAAAGTGGTACTTAGATCTGGGTTGTGCATTTTCCACTATACTAAAGTTGAGAATTTCAGGCAGCAAAATGAAAGATTCATTTTGACACATGAAAAAAATGATCGGAAGCCCATAAGCCAGTTGGATTAGCTTGGAATGGCATCTCATACCTAGCGAGTAGCAATTTTAAGACCCAATGTTTTCAAATAACAAATCGAGAGCTCAGGTATTTATTAGACGCATTTTTTTTTTATTGGTCTTCTGCTGCTGTAGCCTATCCCCATAGAGTTATGATAGAGTTATGATGTGTTCAGAGATGCTCTTCTGCATACCACTGTTGTAATGTGTGATTGGTGTACAGGTCAACCTAATAAAGTGCTCAGTGAGTGTAGTGTACACTAGCATATCTCCAAACCACCATGTTCACTTACAGGGATGGCAACCCTGCTGATACACACCTGTCTGGTGCCAGTAGCACTGTATGACAAGTACCCCCTGGTTACGCCGATGAGCTCTTTGCCAAACAGCACTTTGTTTGAGGAGTCACTATGAAGGGAAACAAAACCAATTACTTTCTTCAATTTTATGGCTACACCATCCAATCAGAAAAATTCAAATGACAGGGTTGGTTCATCCAAAACAGTATCTACGGATAATGACCTGGGGGGATCTGGATCTTCACGAAATGCTCATCGTTCCAAGGGCTCATGTCGTAGGTCTCGAAGGCCTGGCGACTTTATTTGCCAAAAGCTCATCTCCCTCGCTTCCTGCCTCATGGCTAGGCAGAGAGAGATCACTGAGAGAGAGAGAGAGAGAGAGAGAGAGAGAGAGAGAGCGAGAGAGAGAGATCACAGAGAGTGAGAGAGAGAGAGATCACAGAGAGTGAGAGAGAGATCACAGAGAGTGAGCGGAGATTCATACATTCACATGGAAAGAACAGCAAAGAATAGTAGTTAAAGGTATAATAGGTAAGATCTTTGTGTAAAAACATTGAGAAGACCACGGTAAATCGCTTCCTATCATTGAAAAAGGCTCACTGATATGTTAATTCAACCCCTGCCTGTGTTTAAATTCGAGTTTGAAAATATACAGTTGATGGCCCGACACCAAAACATTGTATAACTGTACAATAATTCCAGCTCATTGGTTGAAAATTGGTTCTAATTGCCATAGCCAAAGGCATTTCAATGTCAGCATATTTACAGAGAAGGGGGAGGGATAATCAGTGTGGTGGTTTGAAGGTGTTTGTTGCTGCTCTTTCTCTCTTGACCGTTAGATGTCCGAAATTACCTATTGTACCTTTAAAATACTGGATTGGAATGCCATAGTTTCAGATCAGATAACATTTTACAGCAGTGGCTTCAAGAACAATGTGAATATAAGCCATGTACTGCAAGCAGATCCGGGGAAAAATGCAAGATGACGAGATGAATAACACCAATTTGCGGCAATAATTTCCTCTGTTAGTATTTTAATTCTACAGTTATCATACTAGCTGAAAAATACTAGCAAAATTTAATTCATAATCCGCCAGTCCTAACTGGAATACTACTTTTAATGGTCTACATTAAAGTAGAGTAGAGTTAAGGACTTCAGCGCAGGACTGGAGATAGGCGATACCTAAGCCGGCTGCTGAAGTGTTCAGGCGTTAGCCTGTCCTGCAGCAGTTTCCGGATGTCACTCTGGTCCAGCCTGGTGTCCACTTCTTCCTTTGGCCCCTCTTCCCTCTCAATTCCGCAATTGGTCAGGCTACCCTGGAAGGTGAGAGAGTGAGCATGGGCATCAGGGGTGGAACCTCACCAGAAGGGCTCGGGCCGCCCTGCTATTCAGACAGACATGCTGAAACGGGAATGAATAGTGCCTGCCTTAACTGATTAAGCATTGTGTAAGAAAAACTTGCATCCCTCCACTAACACAGCTGGCCAGCCCTGATTTAATCAATACACATACCACACCAAAACAGTCTATTTTATATTTGCATGAAATAATAAATAATACATCACACACACTTAGAAAAGCTTTTAAAAATAGCTCTTTTCCATTCATAAATTTTTTTTAAAGGCATAAAGTTATTTTGTTATGAGTTCATTACCATATGCATTATAATTACTATTGCGTCCAAGGCAAATTATAACCAAAACAATTTTGATAACATTTACTATTTTACTGCACAGAAAGCAAACTGATTTACAAAGTTAACCTGGCTGGATTAAGGCTGGTTACTCCAAAAATACTGCACCTTATCGCTGTAACATCTACTTACTGCTTACTCAGATCAAAAAGTTTACCTTAGTCAGCCAGCTTAGTAGCCTAAGCTAGTAACTACTAGTTGTTCGTAAATATGCCAATGGTTTTTAAACAGCCAAGCACATTTTGTTATATGGACAGGAAACTGTATCCATGAATAGATGGTGAACAGGTATCATTTAATGCAGGGATCAGATATTTAAACAGGCGGCCAGCACTTGCAAAGCAAGTTTTCCATTAGCCATGCTTACCGCTGATTAACATCAGGAAGATGAGGAAGATACAGCAGAGGAAGATGACTCGTTTTTTCCAGGGGTTTACTTTCCTGGCTGAGGAGTCCTCCGTGTTGTCGGGGGCAGAATAGGGATCAGTCATGGTCCACTCCTCTGCTTTTAAAAAAGCCTCCCATTTACTGTGTCTGCAAAATATGTACTGTCTATTAAACATACTGCCTACATAAATTAGTAATGTGTTCCCGAATGCAGACCGTGAGTACACTGGATGAGAAAGTTGTACAGTTAAAATTTTATCTGTAGTATAGTGTACTTTTTCCATATAGTTGCACAATAGCATGGGGACATGTGGCACAGTCTGCAATATGCCTAGTATACACTACATACAGTGGACTCCAAAGGTATTGGCATCCATGATAAAAATGAAGAAAAAGGCTGCGTATAATAACGCAGTTGTGTTATAGTCAAACTATATACTTTATTTAAATTTACTTTCAGGTATCTTGTAAAAAAACCCCAAAACATTTTACTAAATTTAGATAAGCTCAGTCTAAAGGCAACAATATTATTCCATCATTGCCTGTTTCATATAAAAATTCAATATAAAAATTATGTAACAAGCATGCAAAATCACTGTCATTCATCACTATGAGAAATTCCAAAGAACTGTCAATTCAAGACAGACGGCATGGGTACAAGTCAGGTTATAGGTACAAAATAAATAAATAATTAAATCCCATCAAAACCTGAAGAACTGAAGAGGGGGGGTCCAAAAGCACATTCCCAAAGATATCAATGCTTCTGAAAAGTTCTGCATGGAGGAATGGTCAGAAATCCCTCCAAATGTATTCGCAAACCTTATCACAAATTATAGGAAAAGGCTCCTGGTTGTCATCTTACCTAGTGCACCTTTAAATATTATAACAATTGGTAACTGTACGGCTAGCCTTGTAATTCCAAATATAAAAAATGTGTTCATTTGCACGATTACGATTGTTTTCCACTCAATAAAACATGCTGTCATACCAGTTCTTTGGTTGCGCCTGTCTTCAGCAATTCACTGCACCCTCCATACGAGGTTCCCAGCTGAGCTCCTTATTAGAATGAACACATCATTTCCTGTAGTCACGTAGAACAGGTTTTTTTTTTAATCCTCGCTGATAATGCCTACTCGCATGTGATTGGTGTAAACGCTAACCGACTGTAGAAGTTTATCACTGCCCAAAATATAGAAAATAATGAATGGGGAAAATCAGGGGACAGGGTTTGTGTGAATATCTCTTGAATATCTCTCTTCCTCAGTCAACATTACCTTTTGCTCTATGTAGTTTGAAGCCCAAAATCCAACTTTCCCTTATCAACTGTCACATGCTGCAGTCTGAAGCCCAATTTATACCTCCTTGGCTCACGGCTCGCAGGCATGAGCCGTGGCTCACAGACGTCATTTGGAACGTCTCAAATGACGTCTGTGAGCCAAAAAGTCTTGGCTCCATATCTATGGCTCATACCGCCTGAAATTTCTAGCGGCTCACACCGCGTCATTCATGTCTTATAGCTTTGATTGGTTGACTGGCCTGGACGAGCGTTCTGTGTTGCTAGGAGACGAGAAGTTCCGTGTTTTGATCGGAGCCGAGTCAACCGATTCAATAATATGAATGGTTTTGAAGAGAGACTGGCGGAGGAGGTGAGGAAGTACCGTAATCTATATGACTCCAGCAGTCAGGATTATAAAGATGTGGTAGGAAATATGAATTCATGGGTCGAAATTTCCGAAACACTTGGTGTTGCCCGCACCCCCGAAGGCAATCCAAACGTCAAACGAGTGAAGGATACCGGGAGAAGCCTTCGCAACATGTAGGCTAAAATCTAAATAACGTTAACGTTCGTTAACACTATAATAAAGTGTATTATATTAATATTAATTAATTAGTTATTAGTTAATTATAATAATATAATATTATTATATTATATTATTATTACTATAATAATTTAACGTTAGCTACAGGATGCGTCAGTGAGCTGGTGTATTGAGTATAAATGCCCGGAGCTCATGCCTGTGAGCCGTGAGCCAAGGAGGTATAAATTGGGCTTGAATGTTTCAGCACAGCAGTTTCAAACACTGTCTTAATGAATTAAGAACACAGCTTATACATACTTATCCACAAATATTGGGGATTAGAAATTTCCCTCTACAGTGCGTGTATGTGCTTTGTGGTATTCGTCCTAAAAGTATGGCCCACATCTATTTCCAGATGCCTACATGGTGGATTGTCATTGACTATGGGGCTGAAATGATTTCAAGGACATCAAACAGGTACCAAAACTTTTTTAAACCCAACATACTGTACACCTTTTCAAAGGGTTTGATGCAGTGCTACTCAACTTCACCTCCTGCGGGCTGCAGTGGCTGCAGACCCCATGCGCTACACTACCTGATTTCAGTAATTAGCTTATTATCTGAACCAAACAGGTGAAATAATTCATGAAATGAGGTGGTGTAGCGCACGGTAGAAGCAAATACCAGCAGACACTGCAGCCTGCAGGACATGGAGTTGAGTTGCGCTGGTTTAATGTGAGGGTAACTGTTACTGTTGTACTAGCTTAACTTAACTACTGCTAATTTGAATTCCTTAAAGGTACACTAGTTAATTTCGTTAATTTGACGGCCAGGAGAAGAACTGCACCAAACACCCTGAAACCACAACCCGTCTCTTTGAAAGCACTGATGTTGACCCCCCCACCCCATTGCCATTCACTGTGGAAATTATAACTAATTTTAAACCAATGAGCTTTGATTATTGTATAACTATACAATGTTTTGGTAGTGTCGGTCCATCAACTATATTTTGAAATCCACATTTATGGACTATAAAAAAAGGCAGAGGGTGAGTCAACATGTCTGCAAGCCTTTTTCAATGATAGAAAGGGATTTACAACAATGGTCTTGTAACAATGTTTTAACACAGAAATCTTACAGGAGCCTCACCCAGTTCTAAAAGAAGGAGTGCTCATCTCCCACACCTCACCCCTGTCAAGGAGGTTAAGTTGAGGTGATATGGCCAATTTCCAAATACAGCAATTTTAACAATCAACCCTCATTTAATCACCAATTTCTTTGATAGAAGAGCAACCTCTTTGCTTTTTCGTTTCCCTGACAGCCTTGTGGGGTGACATAAAAAATGCAGCAAAACCCCCAAATTCACAGGAACTGTGGAATGTAGGTCATTCATCCTGGGCTAAAATAGGCAGAAGTTGGTTGGATCAATGCAACACAGATGCGCAGCACTAATCAAAAACAATGGTTATGCAACTAAATATTAGTTCAGTAATTTAAAGTGAAGTTAAATCTTGAAGAATGTCTTCAGTTTATACTGTAATGTTTGAGTTTGAAGAGAAAGGTTTTTTGAACAGATTATAAAAGAGCCCGTCTGGCCGGGAAAGTCATCTTCTCCAAGGTGGACCTTGTGCACCTTGTTTAGACTCTCCAATCAGCCTAACCTGCATGTCTTTGGACTGCGGGAGGAAACCGAAAACCCACGCAAACACAGGGAGAACATGCAAACTCCACACAGAGAGGCCTGCTGTGAGGCGGCTAAATGGAACATGTACAGGAAATAACTAAAGCAATGTATTAATGACAGTAAAAATGATTAAAAAGGGAAATATTTGGATAGAGGTTTAATGCAGAACAGATAAGATTTTATTTTATTTGTTTACAGTCCCAAACACCAAACTTAATTTTTCAATCTTCAGTCATAACTTATTGACACCAATCATTTTCAATTAATAGCAGATATCCTGAAGAAAAAAAAGCATTTTAGAAATAAGCGGTTCAACCAAACTATGAAAAAAAAAAAAAGAATTTTGTAATGAGAACACAAGCATGCATTTCTGAAAAAAAGAGAAATGTCAACATGGGAATAGTAAAATCAACATAATTTTAAGGTTGAAATTGAAGGAACCCCTACAAAGATAGACAATTACATATTCTACAACAGTTCATGGAAAAACTAAGACCATACAACTGCAAATATGAGGAACAATTGATTACAACAGCGCAGTCCTGACCATTCAGTTTAAATTCCCATTGTAAAACATTACAGGGCTCATATGACATGCAACGGGCAATACAAACATGACAGAATTAATCATTTTTCATGTTAACATTTTAAGCAAAGATATTCATTATATTCCTAATAAAAGAATCAAAGTAACACTTGAGTGCTTTCTGGGAATGAATACGTATTTCTGGCCTTCCAACATGTGTTCCCACAATTCACAGAAAAATACAAATAAATGCTAGAACCTTTTATTAGAAATCTGTCCATATTCAGATCAGATTAAACCCTATGAATGGGATTTAAATACATTTAATCTGTGCTACTTATGCATTTTCATAACTTAATTTTTATATGGGCCACATCCTTCATCCACCAGTAATGTCACTTTATAGTGGTATTATGTTTTGACCTTTACCTTTGACATGACAGACCTCCAAGATAGTTGTAAAATGGGGGAAAAAAATGTGAAAAACTGAAGTGAGCAAATTCTGAAACTGTAAGATGATTCTTATAACGTGTTCTACAAGAGGAGAAGCACAAGGCACTGATAAGCCATACAGTATATGGGAGAAGAAAAACTAATTCAGAAGCAGAAGCGAAATTACACTAAAGCCTGGCATTGAGATTTTGGTGGAAGTATCAAAGAACATTACCCTCTATTCAAATTAAGTGACCTTCTGAAGAGCACTCAATGACAAAGACAGCAAAAGAATGCAGTTTTCTTTTTCAGAAAAGAAGGCAATTAACCCCGTTAGCCCACAGCCAATTTAAAAGTTGCCATGACACACAACAAATATCAAGCATTAAGAAAATTTGTAAAATAAAAAATATAAAAATTATGGGAAACGCAGTTCCCGATAATTACATACACCCTACAGTGAAATATGGGAGGCACTGCTCTCGATATATACAGTGGTAGGCAAAAACTACCGTCAAACTTTTCACATTATGGAAGACACTGCTCCCGATAATGTTTTAGAATTAGAAATAAAATGTACCAAATCACTTGTTCCAGAAACAGCCCGATGACCTGTGAACAGTTTTTTTCAGTGGATTTATTTTTACATGTCACCAATTAGGTGTTTTTTTTTTTTTTTTTGGTTTGCTTTCCTCAGTGGGGAAAACATTTGGTTACATTGTGTGCCAATAACCATAACCAATACAACCAATTATGAAGTTCTCCAGTGCCTACTGGACGTTAGCCAGAACACAAGTTTCTAGTAACAGTTGTTGGTAACACGTATTTCTGTAGCAGATGCTGCTTTAAAAGCCGACAGTATAACCGTCACAATTATGGAAGACACTGCTTCCGATAATCTCATACAAAATAATTTTTTCGGTACTATTTATAGTGAACGCTGTCACTGATAAATACATAACTAATAAATATAGATTGTGAATGTCAAACAGTGACGTTCCTCTCTTGTTCAATCCCTTTGCTTTAAACCAAGAGGTTCTATGAAGATTTTATTTGATGTGTGTAAAAGCCAATATGTGAAGGCAATGATGGGTTTGTTAGGTTAAAAAACATTTTAACGTCCTGAACCACATACAAATGCCAAATCCAACAAGTGAAGAGCTACATGGGTACGAGAAATGTAATAGCACCAATGCAGTGATCGTACCAGGTCCACTTATTCAAGATCACAGGCCAGTTGCTGGAATTTTCCATGGGGAGCAGTTCAAATTAATGACATTCAACTGAAAGGAGAACAAGGAAAAAGTGAAGGTAGGAGAACAAAATGACTAAATGAGTCGCCCAGAGTGTGATACTCTACTCTGTGGTACAGTGTAAATAAACACACACCTGCGATTGTGTGGTCATGCAATAAGCGTCACTTAATTGCCCTGCATTTTGTGGAAAAACTATTAAGGCAAACTGCACCTAAAATTTAGGAAGATTATGCCATTGTCACAAAAAGACCTGCTCTACCAGCACAGGAATTGCCTGGAGAAGGCTGCAATTTAAATCAATGAGGTGTACCTACCATGTCCAACAATGGTCTACATTGTATTATAATCCAGTAATGTCCCATTAACGATTGGCAAGCACCATGACTAATGCCACACTGATCTGCATTTCCCACATTTCTGAACTTCAAACACAAGATGACAGTGATAAGCATGTTTAGTGAATGTGAAAAGTGAACACTCTTCAAGTTTAACACTATCATTTCTTTTAAACTACTCCACAAGAAATAATTGCACATGCAACTGAATCTGCCATTTGATTACATGTATATGTATATGAAAGCCACATACCATTTCTGGCACTATTTTTTTAAATGTCAATCCCATTATCTGTGACAGATAAATTTGTCCTCTAATGGTCATGGGAGTTTTGATTGTGCCATTTGTGGTTTTTGTTTTCAGCCAAATTAATTTTGTACAAGACTTTCACGATCAAAATAAACTTTCTACAGGCATTTTAAGCGCTTGCTGAAAAATTCAGAGCAAAAATTATGGGGGCGTCACCAGTTGGTCACAATTTTAAAATTGCATTCCAATGTGTGAAACCAACAAAACTGACCAAGAAAGGGCATTTCACTGTGCGCTGGGTATATGGGTTTTGTAATTTATATCTCGTTGTTCATTGCCCACACATCGCCCGCCAGGTTGTTGGCGCAGCTCTGGATGGTCCAGGTGGCCAGGGCGAACTGATTCCGGAACAGATCGGTGTCGGAGTCTGGCGAGCGCTCTCGGATGGCGTTCAGGTGATCTAGCAGAGCCTCCATGGTGTGGGAGCCAGAGCCAAACTTGATGTGGCGGAAGGGCGTGTCTTTAGGCGACACATAGGGGGACAGGAGGTTAGCCTCCACCTGTGGAGTGGGGAAGGTGGGATCTCAGTTAAATCAGTGTAGCAGTACTGCACTTCGAGGATGCTGCAACTAATCTGATCACACCGGTGTTAATTTTGACAATAAATATATAATTATTTTTGATCATCGTCTTCAAACTAATTAGAAGTTTGTCATATTTTAGTTATTTACATTGTATTTGTTTTAATTTAGTTTGTGTCAATAAACATTAAAGTACTTTTATAGTTGATTTAGACCAGGGGTGTCAAACTCCAGTGCTGGATGGCCGCAGTGTCTGCAGGTATTTGTTTCCTTTCAATCAGCAGCCAATTAAGGCCTTGAAAACAGTGTGTGGACTATTTAGCCAATGAAAGACTTAAACCAGTAGACACTGTGGAGTTTGACACCCCTGATTTTGACAATGAAAACTAACAATTATATAATTATCTACGTTTGGGGTTGTTGTCCTGCTGCAGAATAAATTTGGGGCCAATCAGATGCCTCCCTGATGGTATTGCATGGTGGATAAGTATCTGCCTGTACTTCTCAGCATTGAGGAGACCATTAACTCTGACCAAATCCCTAACTCCATTTGCAGAAATGCAGCCCCAAACTTGCAAGGAACCTCCACCATGCTTCACTGTTGCCTGCAGACACTCATTCTTGTACCGCTCTCCAGCCCTTCGGCAAACTGCCTTCTGCTACAGCCAAATATTTCAAATGTTGAGTCCAGAGAACCTGCTGCCATTTTTCGGCACCCCAGTTCCTGTGTATTCGTTCATAGTTGAGTTGCTTGGCCTTGTTTCCACATTGGAGGTATGGCTTTTTGGCAGCAATTCTTCCATGAAGACCACTTTCACCTTCCAGTTGCGAAGGGAAGTAAGCATGATGTGACCTTGGTGATGCAGTATAACTACCTTGTGTCTTGTTGCTGTGCTCAGTCTTGCCATGGTGTATGACTTCTGACATTAAACTGTCTTCAGCAACCTCACCTTGGAAGCAGAGTGTGGCTGTCCCTCACCCAGTTTTAACCCTCCTACACAGCCGTTTCAGTTTCACTTGTGTTTCAACCCACTTATTAAATTGATAATCATTAGCTCCTATTTGGTATAATTGACTATATGGACTATATGCCTACAAAATTCCTGACTGTGTGGAATTGTACCAAGACAAATTGATGCTGGTTTGAAGGCAAAGGGTGGTCACACCAAATATTGATTTGATTTAGATTTCTTCTGCTCACTCACTTTGCATTTTGTTAATAAAAAAATAAAAAAAACCCCATTAACATCTCTATTTTTGAAAGCATTCTTACTGCCTAAAATTTTTGCACAGTACTGTATATCTACGCCTTGATTTTTATGAGGAGATATCAGCGTTATGGATGTGACATGTCTGAAATGCATTGTTCTACAATCTACTTCCCGATCAAATTTTATCATAACACATTTGTTGTCATCTGAAATGGTTCTGAATGTCAGTTTTGACATTGAGAAAACATTCAAAAGCATTTCAGATGGTTTTCAAGATGGCTGCCAAATAGCATTGCTTTTCAATGGTAAGGAGCATTTTCCTGTGGTTAGCCTACATTTCATTAGATTTAAAAATGGTCCTGGGACACGGATGCTGCATCTCAACTTCGGTGAGCCGTCGGCTACATAGTTTCTGATTTCTGGCTACATCACCTTGATCACTTGAATGTGGTTTCAATGGATTATTAACATTATTTCCAGCAGCAAGTACCTCGAATGTGAAGCCTTCTGTTATCTTGATTATGTGAGGGATTGATACTATGGATATTGCCACTGCATTATGAATTATTAGTGGCTGGTCACGTTTTAAAGAAAATTATATTGAAATGGCACACCTGAGCTACTCTGACTCCACACTGGTTGGGAAACGCTGCGCGAGAGAATCTATCTAGTATTGCTCACTGTCAATACATGCATGATGATCTCATGTTACTTTCCTTGACCAGAGGGTTATCCGATCACAGGTATGCTCACACTCTGCTGCATAGTGATAGAAAGAGAGAATCTCTTTCGAAGGCACTGCTCTATCGCATGCATGTTAATATAGTAGTTTATAGTAGTTTTGGCTTTGTGCATCTGTGCTCACAAACATTTTTGTTTAGTATTCAAATGTTAACGAAAATGTAAACATTTTGTCTAAGTTTCTCCAATCAAATAATGTTATATATGGTTTAATTTTAGTTATAGAAAAGTTCTTGAATGAAATTAACACTGGATGAGACCCGTTTCAAATAAATAATTGTTTTGGATTCAAATACCTTCTACTCTTTAATGATTTAACTGAAAAGCTTTCAAAAAGTACAAATTTTGAGGTTCTAGCAAGCTGGCTAACGTTAGTGCAGTGGGGATGCATTATTGCGTGTAACATTAGCTAACGTTAGTACCATTACTTAGCAACCAATAAACTACTGTTCAGCAGAAGAATACAATTACCAAAAAACACAGTACCATTAATAATACCTTAATTCAAAGTTTGTCTTGTTTTTCCTTTTGTGAAATTTTGAGATAAATGTGGTAACAGTAGTATAAAAGCGTTATGGAACTCAAACCTGTGGTATATTGTGGATATTGGCACAGCTATGGGGTGTAATCACCCCGCTTAATTGGCATTGAGGGCCAGATTTGAGTGACCAGTTTCGAGCAGGTGGCTGGAGTAAGGGGATGGATGTGTGAGAACAGGAAGGAAAGAGCGATTTGAAAGGAACAGAGTGGGAGCAGACACGGAGAGAACACAGCAGAAACTGGTTAGTGGAATGCGGTTACCCTCATGATGCGGTCGTTGATTGTACGGCACATTTCCACATCGCTCAAGTCGCTATTCTGGATGTCCACGGCCAGGTCAGTGGCTGCCCGGCTATAGGACCCGACAGCGGACTTAAGCCACTCGACAGACAGCGCTTCCATCTGCGTTCCGGAAACGCCACCAGACTGAACAGGAACAAAAGCAATGATGTCATGACAACCAATGACCATGACACATGATCAATACACAGGTTACAACAGTCATACCATTTCATTTATACAATGCCAAAGTTGGGCCTGGCCAGAAAATGTCCAAAAAGTGTTGGACATTCAACAAAGTAGATGTTTACAAACCAAATGAAACCATGTTCTTCAAACGGTACAATACATATGTGTAAAACATTATGGCGATACTGTAATGTCTTTGCATGTTTTGATCGCTTCAAACAGGACCTCAATTCACATTTATAGACTCATTTATGAGACCCTCCATTCAAGTCACACGAGAAATCAATTAAAATGCAAGTTTGTAAAATGTTTATAAAAATCTGTTTAAAAATGTTTATAGTATGTTTATTTCAAGTTGAAAATCTATAACCAAATACAAAAATGCAAAATATGCTCTGATCATTGGTTTATACCAAAGACCATCATTTAGCCACATTTTCGATGATTTTGTCATTTGTATGTAAATGTTCCTGTCACGGAGGTCCTGTTTGATCAGGTCAAAACATGGCATTGCAGTATCTTTAACTGACATAACTATTGTTTATGTCATTATTTGTTATTATTTGTTTTACTTGAAACTTGAAATTGATTTGACGTTTGTTACACATATTTATATGATTTTATTTTCATGAATATTGATTTGTTGTTACAATTTGTAAGAACCTATTTTACGTTTTGTGTTGCGTGGGGACACATTTCAGTGTGACAATTTCCTTCAAGACATGTGCAGCACTATAGCGTAGCGGGAGCAGTTAAGAGTGGAGTAGCAAGGGAAACTTCACTTATAAGTTTAATAAGAGTTTAACAATTGCATTGCCCTTTTGGAAGGTTTATGTTTTGAGAATTTTTTTTTTTTTTTCGGTCAAGTGGACTCATTCCCTCTTGGTTACGTGCAGCCAGTGAGGTACGTTATTCATGTGTTTTATGTTGTCGTGCATATTTAAGTTTGAGTTTGTATGAGCTATACGGTGAATTGTGTTATTTGAACAGTTCGACGGTGGATTTGAGGACAAAGACAATTAAATTCATCTGTAACAGAAGAACCGTGGTCTCGTGTATTTCCTGGACTGGAGGGAGTGATAGTATCAACTACACCAGTCAGTGGCTACGGCCTTGGGGCCGGCAGTGCTACTGAAGCCGGTAGCTGCAGTTACGCTAGTGGCACTATCTGTAGCAGGACGGCAGGCTAGCCTGAGCCCCACCGATACACTCGGGCCCCACCTGCTTCAGCTGGTAGACGCGGCGGTTGACCTTGGCCACGAAGAGGCGGAAGTGGCGGACGTAGCGATCCACGTCCAGCCTCAGCAGGTGGTCGTGGACGAGCCGGAGGGCCATCTGGCCAGCGAACTGGGCGGCGGAGGCAGCGAGCTGGGCTGTGCGATGGTCCGTGGCATAGTCCAGCTTTTCTTTGGTGTCCAAGACGGTACCAAAGTAGGGGTACTCTCCAGAGCCCTAATGGAGGCATCCAGACACACCCAGACGGTTTGAATACCGAGAAACAGACCAATCAAATGAATGGACGCACAAAATGTTCAGATGTTCATTTTGCTCAGATGATTATGTTCCAGATGACTCACTCTGAGATCAGCGAAGCGGAAGGAGACTGAGGGGATGCCGGAGAAGGCCAAGAAAGGGTAGGCAGAGTCGTCCTGCTGCATGGGCACCATCCTGAAACCAGACGGCACACCATGATTTTGAGAGCCAGTGACTGTCAGGAAAACCACAGCAAGCTAGCCTTAAAGCCACAACCAAAATAATAAATATAATAAATAAATAAAATAAAAACAAAATGATTCAAATCAAAACCCACTGAAAATGAAATGGTTCCTGAATTAATTTCAACTTAATTTACAGAATTACCGATTGACATCCAGAAGGCTTACAAGTAATACACTCACACTTTAAATGGGACTATTCCCACACCCACAGAAAAAAATATATATAAAAAATAAAAAATACAAACCCATCCTGACAGAACTTTTGTCAGTGTTCACAATAAGCGCACACAGGGGTATGTGTGCGTGTGCGTGCGTGCGTTGGGTTAAACCCAGGTCTACTTACACGGCCTGCTCCCAGTCTGACCCGGCCACTTGCTCATACAGGGACTTCTCTCCGGGTTTCTCCCCGATGGGGCTTTTCATCTGAAATGGGAAACAGAGTTACAAACCTCCAGCTTTTGACAACCGCATGCATGTTAGGTACTATCATCAGGATGGTCACCTCTCTCATTGTGTTCTGGACCAACTTGTAAAGCAGCGGACTGGCGGCGGCTTTAAATGTCTGGTGCCCTGGGGAAAAACATCAGAATAAGCGTGAGTATTGAAAACAGTATTTAACAGTACATAGAAGATTGGGAGTTTTAACTCACCAGTAAGAGCACCATCCAGATTGATATACGAAAACGCTTTCAAACCCAGACTGGTCAAATATCCCTACAGCAGGAGACAAGGAAAAACTATTCATAGGGGTCCATACAACAGACTGACTGTAATAGAACAAATCAACTTGTGTAATTCTCACCTCCAACCACTCGGTGGCACCAACACTCCCATACTCGCCAGCACTCCAGCTGGCAAAGACTATGCTTCTTCTGGGCCGGAAATCACCTTCAGAAAAGAGGGAAGTGACCATGAATAGATATATATATACACACACACACACATTTCTTGGACAGCTGCACTTTATTAAAAAATAAGATAACCGTGGATTCCCACTCATGGATCGACTAAAAAGCCCCCTTTCACTACTGAATAAACTAAAAACTGGGATTACCTCCAGGTAATTATTATTCCAGACTTTATAATTAAAACAGTAGCCAATTTCACGCAGAACGACAGTGTACTTGCAAAGAGGAACACCAAAGAACACCCCAGACATTTAAAAAAATATATAATCCTAAACTACTGGCCAAAAGGCTTGGCACAAGATTACTTCGATATGATTTTGGAAATTAAAGGAGCATTGACACGCTTTTTTCAGTTGAGTTTATTTGGATTAAATGCCCAAATTATGTGCATAGGCATTTTTTTAAATCAGTGTAGCAGTTTCCTAAATGTGGAGCAAAACTTTTCAAAACAAAACAGGTTTGACTCCAGCCTGTGTTGCCCAGAAGGTAAGGGGCACTCAAACTCCACCCTTGATCACAGAGACTGGTTTATGTATGGCCACCCATCCTGGCGAGTCTGGACTGAGAACACCACCGCCTCCTCCCACTTTCAATCATCATCTCTAAGCAAGTGAACTGTATTAGACACTCGCAGCAAAGAGCATAGAAGAGGGAAAGAGGGCAAGGTTCCAGAAGTAATGAGGGGATGCCATCAAAATCACTTTGATGATGTTTGCTAACATTAAATGACAGCTAAATGCAGCACTCAACTTCATTACTTGACAGTTTCACTGTTTAAGCCGCTTTTCGTAGCCTAAGTAACATTCATTGCCATACGAAGGACAACAGAGTTTTGCGCCGAAAGTTTATTAATGCTAGTACATACTGTGAATCTAAATTTGCAACATTAGTTCTGACCTGATACAAGTAACGTTATATTCACTGCCTTCATACCCTTGTCTGTAGAATACGAATCAACAGCAAATTGCTTAGTATATATGCAACTACGATATTCAGTATAAAACCAATGTTTAAACAGTGCAGCTCTTCCGATTCCAAGTTGATATTTTAGCAAAGCCAGCATATGAATTTAGACCGGTGATCATACTGAAAAAAGCGGGACAGTGCTCCTTTTGGGACAGGCCTGTCAATAGAAAATGCTCTTATTCAGGAAAGTCACAGGGAAACCTCTCCATTCCTATACAAAAGTTAAAGGAATGGCATTCAGATCATGTGAAGTTTCCTGTGGTTCTTGGTGATCTGCAGTGTCATCTTTAGAGTGCTTTATTAGTACAAATTTCATATAGATAACTAAATAAGCCATCAGTTGAAACAGACAATAGTGATGAGGGAGAAACTCTGTTCAACCACCTCCAATGTATAGCATTAACTTGGGTGATGTACAGCATCGCAGCACCAGAGCGTTCACCACACATCAGCCGAGGTGGATGATTTTAGACAGTTAAACTGGGGGGTGACTGGAAGACAGATGACAGACCTGCAGAACCTCCATGCTCTACCATGCCCTATCCATAGTCTTACCATTCTTCACCATGTCTGAGATGGCATGGGCAAGCTCCAGCAATATGCTGGTGCCCACTGTTGACTTGGCATAGCCAGGACCCCAGGAGTCCCTCTGGGCACCAATCACGACATAGCGATCTGACAGGGTGAGGGGCAAAAATAAAGTGACATTAACACACAAAAGAAAAAAAAAAGAAAAAAAAAAAAGAAAAACCTGTAGCCTAGAACAGGGTATTTTGCCTAGATTACACAAATAAAACACACTATTAATGTGTTCTATAGACACACATCAGCAACAGCATTTTTACTAGTTTGCTTGATTGAGCTGAATGAAATCCATCCTGGAATATGGCACAACAAGGTTATTCAATAACACTTTCTTTGAAGGGTTCTTCTATACAACTCCTTCATAAGCAAGACACGGCACATTCATAAGCACTAGGCACGTCACAGTAATGTGACTTGCTGCATGAATGTTGACAAAATGCTCCAAGCCATTTCCGGGCATCGACACATGCTTGTGCTTATGGAGCTGAATAGCTCTTATGTTGGACCCTTCAAAGAAAGTGTTACCGGTTCAAACTACTTTCATATATATAGACACTGAAGCTCAAGTACCTGAATCCATAAATCCCTTAATAGCCCCAAAAACATTGTGAATGCGCCTCTCCGTGAGGACATTGTTGACTCGCACTGTGATCGTGTCGTTTTCACCGCCCAGTTTGTACATTGAGACGAAAGACCCTTCAGACCAAGAACTAGGAGCATTGAGGCCACCCATTTTCCTGCAGGGAGGGGAGAGAAGGATCACAATGAGTCCCTGGGCCAGACTGGCCTCTCACTTTGGAGGATTACGACAAACTTGTGGGAAATTATGAATAGTCCAATTCATGAATTCTTCAAAAGATATCAGTCATGAAAATGTCAAGGTTTATACATTTAAAAGCATGTTGTTAAGCAGAAGTTTGTTGATGAATAAACATTTACTCAAGCAAAAAACCACCAGGGGAGAGAACTTGCAGCTTTTATTACAGCTTCTGGCAATAAAAGCAAGGGCGTAGTGGGCTGCTCTAAATTACCCTGGGTATAGGAGGTCAAACATGGGGCAAAGATTGGGGAGGGTTAAAGTAGAGTGGGGGCATATGTGGATGAAATACACAACGTCTCTTGTTGATCACTGATATACAGTTGGCTGCACAGGGACCAGAATCCAGGCAAGTATGTGGACATACCGGACGATTTTGGCAGCCATGTTGGCGGTGATGGTCTGAGCAAGAATTTCTGGTAGGCCCGAGGACTTGACCGGGGGGAACTGCGTGTGGTTGAAGGAGGGGAACCCTGGTGTGTAAGGATCCCCAGACCCCAAATGGACCTGAAAATATGAAGTGAACAACAGTGAAACACTTTCCACCTGAAATATTACTGAAACCGCTACTTCCATGAGGATTTAAACACAAAAGTATGACAGATGCCAATAGACCGCAGTTCCCAATACGTACATGGCCGTAGAGTTCAGTGCTGGGTTCAAAGGTATAGTCAGCAGGGTCTGGATAGATCAGCACAGCAGCTGCTTTCAGTTTAGCAGCATTGGCCACCTACAGAAAAAAATAAAAACATTTTTTTTTTTTTTTTCAAACTGTCAGCTATGCCTGTACAGGGCATTTTACATAAGTGTGCCTCTGCAGACCCCCAAAATGAAACCGACTGTGTTGACCATGTTGACACAGGGTCAGCAAGGTTTAATGAAGACAGTGCTCATCAATACAGGACTATTGCTCCCATGATTGTGCCGCGCAATTCTGCCACCTCAGTGGAATGCTCCCATAACTGTTGAGGTGAAATAGTACTGTATAGATCATGGGTTTTTCACATAGTGTTTGGTGTCTTTAGATAACTTGTGTCGTGGAAAATAGTTTGGTGTCATTGGTGGTGTAGTACACTGGTTGCTGAATAAAGATCGTGTAGGAATAAACCACAGGTAATGCAAGTTACCTGTGAGTCAGCATCCAGCTGTGATACAAAGGTTAACCATGTTTGATGGACATAGAGATAACATCAGCAGGACCATTGTTACCGCCATCTTGTGACACTTTATTTGATGATTTGTTTTGCTGTAAACCCTGGGTATATAGAGGGGAACGTGGAATGGTTCAAGGAGACTCGCCAATACAATCTCCTGCGCACTATTTGTGTATAGCCATTCATATTATACCTTGTAATGCTTGTAACACATTTGCATTCTATTGTTGAATAAATTGTATTCATTTGAAACTGCATCCTCTTAACTCGCACCACTGCACTTAGCAGTTTAGAGTCCTACTAGACATAGACAACCTAGGATACCTGCACCCCATAGTCACTCGCCTATACACCAGTGCCGTCAAAAGATACATACTAAGTGTATCATTGTAGGCTATACAGGCCACAGACACGTCCGTGTCTATACAAATAGACAGCGATCATATAGAGCCACACTATTGACGGACATTTGCAGTCCCTTTTGTTGAACTGGTAGAACAGAGGAGCAGTTGAACTTATCTTTTGGAGTCAGATAAACGAGAACAAAATAAAATTAACCTTGTTCCAGTAGCATTGGTCAGACTACAAATGTTTCCTTCACTTTTCAGATACTTCTGCCTCTTACACCTGCAACTGGCTTGTAAATATATTTACATCTTTATTTAAAGGCAAAAACTATTTCAAATGTGTGAGGTAAATTGATCTAGTTTTTTTTTTTTTTTTTATCCGACATAATCCACCCGCATTTAGAGAGCGCTAGTTTCAGACCCAGGAATGTTCAGCTAACCCTTTCAGTACCAAGAGTGCTATAGCACTCAACCTTATACCTTTTCAACCAATAAAAATGACTGCTATACTATCGTTTTGAGTACCTTTTAAATTCTCAATTTTCTCAATCAAAGCAAAAACCCCTTGGGACTTCATACTGGGATTGGGACTGAAGGGTTAAGAACATTCTCGTCACATATCTGAGATTTTGCACCTTAACGGGTTATATCACACTTGCCTAACACCCTTATGGACGAAACAGGAGCCTGACCCAGTTCTACAGTGAGCACTCGTCTCCTACACCTCACCCCAGTCTCACCTTCTCTGCAAAGCTGATCTTGCCAGCTCTGAGCAGGACGACGGCCCCAGTCAAGTCAATTCCCGTGCCCGTCACGTTTTCGAAATCGCCCAGTTCGCCGTAGTGGACGTACACGACCCTGCCCTAAAAAGGCAGAGCGTGGCGAGTTACATTTCAAGCAAACTTGGGCAGTGTGGAATCATGAATGGAGCTTTCTAAAGAAACAAATGTAGCACTTTGAGCATTTTCCACAGAAGATTAAAGTTCTGAATTTCAGCCTGCAAAACGACAAGTTAGTCAAATGTGATGACAGTAATATCTTACTTACAGGGCTACTTACCAGGGGTCGGCAGGGTGTACTGGTTTTTGTTTTCACCTTAATACCAGCAACTGATTCATACCCAAGAAACCAGGTGAGGCCAGTTAACTGAGTAATCGACTGCTTTAATTGATCAATAAAGTGCTGAGTAACAACAAAAGCTAGCACACCCCGTGGTTCTCCAGGACCAGGGTTGCGGACCCCTGCGCTAAACAATGGTATTAATGTTCAGTCTGACCATGGTTCACTAATTAGGATGGTAATATTTTCTCCGTGTGTCAACCCTGTTGATAAGCACCTCTTTGGTTCCAGTAGCACTGTATGACAAGTATCCCTTGGGTATGCCAATCTGCTCTTCGCCAAACAGCACTTCGTTTGAAGAGTCACTATGAAAGCGAAACAAAACAAAATTACTTTCTACATTGTTATGGCTACACCACCCAAACAGAGAAATCAATTACAGGGAATTCTGTACAGCAAAAGCAGATTATTTTTGTTAATCTGGTTTAAGTGGGCGGGGGTGGTTCATTCAAAACAGTATCTGCTGATAATGACCTGGGGGGGATCTGGATCTTCACGAAATGCTCATCGTTCCAAGGGCTCATGTCGTAGGTCTCGAAGGCCTGGTGCACTATATTTGCCAAAAGCTCATCTCCCTCGCTTCCTGCCTCATGGTTAGACTGAGAGAGATCACTGAGAGAGAGAAAGAGAGAAAGAGGTCCAGACACACACAGGGAAAGGACAGTACAGTACAGGGTTTAGAACACTGGAAAATATAACATTACAGAAGTGGCAGAAATTACAATGAAATAACCCATGTACTAAATACAGTTCAAAGTAAACATGCATAGGGTAGCCAGATGAATAACACCAATTTGCTGTTAGCATTTTAATGTCATCGTACATGCATGAAAAAAAAAAAAAAAAAAAATACCCACGATAATTTCATTCATAATACACTGAGGTCTTGACTGGTAAAACATTTCATTTTAATGATCTCAAGAGTAGAGCTACTTCAGCGCAGGACTGGAGACAGGTGATACCTAAGCCGGCTGCTGAAGCGTTCGGCCGTCAGCCTGTCCTGCAGCAGTGACCGGATGTCGCTCCAGTCCAGCTCTGGAACCACTTCTTCCTTGGGCCCCTCCCAGGTGCTGGCCTCAGTGGTAACGGGGGTGCAGTGATCGGAATCTGCCTCTTGTCTGTAGTTGGTCAGGTAGCCAATCAGAAAACCTGGAAGGCGAGAGATTGAGTATGTCAGGGTGCAGAGCCCCTGGAGAGCCATGCTGCTGGTTCTGCCGACCCTAAAATCAGCCAGCAAGCTATACCCAAGAAACCAAGGGAATAAACTGTTATCAGCCATTTTGATGAAGTACTCTAACAATTTAAACCAGCAGGCTTTCTATTAACGGCATTAGAAAGTAACACAGCCCTTCAGTAACACAGCTGGTTTAATATATGCACACCAAAATAATTGATTATATATTTGAAAGAATCTTAAAGAAATTGAAAAGGGTTAAATAAATTTAAAAAATTAAAAAGGCCTGCTGAACTGGTACATCTTGCCTAAATTTGCTCTCTTCCAAGCATTTGGAAATAAACTGCATTGCACTCTAATCTCAGTTGGGGGAGGCGTCACACTTAGGTCTCAGATAAGTCCTGATACAAAGTTGATAAGAGCAAGAGTGTTTATTTCCCCATGTACCTACAATATATTGAGGACAGCCAATTCATTATATACAGCAAAATTAGATCTGTAGCATTTTGCAAGAAGCTCTGTAAAATGTAAAGTGCAAAATGTCAAATGAGGACAGTTCAACACACCATCACTATCTCCCAAGTAACTTTCATGGGCAGGGAAGGCAAGGGGTCAAATGGGAAGCAATTCTATTCCTTTTTAATAATCATAAAGTTAACGGTTAGGGCTGGTTACTCCCCTTATACAGCACCTTAGGTCTACTTATCACCGTTTTTAAACGGCTGTAAAATAAGATCTGTTTTTAAACATGTAGGCTACCTCAAGACGGGTACAGGAAATAGTAACAATTAAATGGTCGGATGAAATGGTATCACTGAACGCTAAGATCAGACATTGAACGAGGCGGGTGGCGCTCGCAAAGCAGGATTTCCATCAGCCACGCTTACCGATGATGAAGATGAGGAAGATGCCGATGACGATGAAGGCAAGGTTCTTGCTGGGGCGCTTGGGCTGGCGGCTGTACGTGTTCTGGGCGTGGTTCTGCGCGGCGGAGTTGGGTGCCTCTTCGTCGCCGTCCGTGGACAGCTTCATCTCCACCTGGCTGTTGTCCCCCTCCATGTTCTGTGCCAGGTTGAAGCGCGTGTAGGAGCGCTCCTCTCCGCAAAGCTGAGACCACACCGTGGGGGTTGAGGGTGAATGTGCCGCAGGGAGACTTTCGAACGCAAGCTTGTTTTTCCAACATGAAACCCGGCCACAATAGACGCTCACTTGCAAAATGTAGGCTATGTTCTCAGAGCCATGCTTACAATTTCAATGCAACATTTTTGCTTTACCATCCATTACAACATTATTTTGTTATTGCACCGGCTCAAAATTGTACTACTTACTATTTTGGATATTGCGGACCGTGCTTGCCCCATTGTTGACTCCATTGCGGCCTAGAAAAAGTAAATATACAAATTCAAATAGTAAATAGCAACTAAAGGTCTAAGAGCAGATCATACCAATGAGGCCAGACTTGCCAGTCTGTACATTGCATGCACCGCAATTATGCAACTACACTGTCAAGCTATGCAATTTCTGCACATCAGACTTGCCCTTAACCCATCTGTAGCACACATTTCAACCCTGTGTACCTAATAAATGCCTTGTTGTTCCTGAAATTTAAATTTTTTAAACAATGTTTCAATCAGAAACACCTGCATCCTGGCATTCACAAAAACATTCCTTGCATTATAGATACCAAACATTTCACTTTCTCTCCCACAAAGTGGAAGTGTCTGTTCTGAAGTTCCACTTCTCTCTTATTGTGTAGAAACCAGGGCTACCAAGGAAACGGTTACAGCACTCACCACCACACAGAGGCGTTTATACCAGGTCTAACGGCAAAAAAAGAAAAATAGTCGAGCTCACGTACGCACTGATCGTCAAGAGTCCTGACTGAGACTTCCAACTCTGCCTTATATGAATTCTGCTACCCGACGGGGGAGTGAAGGGGGGTGGAGCAATGACGACAACCGCGCCCCTTCCCCCCCGCCCCCCACACACCCCTGATATAGTCCCCCTCCGCACCCCCATTCAAGGCCAAAGAGCAGGCTTGTTTAAAGTAGGCCACCCATCTTGCAAATGATCACAACGGTAACGATAGCCTTCTTCCACCACGGTGAGAGCAGGTCAGTCGCCGTCTGGCACCCGCTGGTCTCTTCGAAGCGGTATCCAGCAGCAGAGGGTGACCCTGTCACAGCCACACCACAGCAAACCTCAGAAAGGCGCCAGAAGCCCAGAGTCCACCACTGAAGTGCAAGCGGCAAAGCAGCCTCATCGATACGGCAATCAGACAAATTCTGAAAACGATCACCGCCAGTTAGACAAATATTTGTGTCCTTGTTACGCGCGGGACCCTATGGCGCCGTTTGCACCAGGCTTCCCGACGCCAGTGTGGCCTGGCCCGTGTCATATCTGGCAGCAGACCAGAAGTTGGATTCACTCCCCTGACCGGGGTAAACTTTTGCATTTAACAGATGCTCACGCCAGGAGTGAGGTACAGAGCTTTCCTTAATGTACACACAATCCATTTTACACCTGACGCGTACTGAAGGAATCTGGGTTAAGCATCTCGCTGAAGGGCACAACAGAAGTGCCCTACCTAAGAATTGAAACAATCTTGGTTACGCAAGGGTAAGTCCTCAGTAACTGCAGGATATCCGCATGGTAGCCGCATAAGAGACATATAATAATCACTTCCTCCTGCCATTTGTAAAAGCGTACATCGATTTCCATTATGAAGCTGAAATGGACTTTACCACACCAATGTCCTGCAGTTGTAACATCAGTTACTACAGATTTGCTCCCAAGCTCATTTCTCTAACCATTGCACTACCTTGCCACCCAATAGAATGGAATGGTCTTGCGCACAACCTTAATATGCAGTTTTCGAAAAGAGATTCATGATTTACTTTTAAGAGGGAAATGTCAAACCAGAATGAAAACATATTTCTGTTAAGGAAATAAAAACTCACTCTACAGCAAGAAATAGCCTTTTATAAGCAGAATGCAAATGAAATTCTTTACATTCTACTCCTCCCTGGAACAGCAGCAGCGTTAGCGAAGGGTTTGGCGCTTTGCATAGACCGCAGAGTATTCCCGCGCAGAGCGCTCAGCACTTCCTTCCGGTAGAAACCTACCCAACTCGTATTTCTGCGTTCCGCACGTGGGTGAACGGAGGGCCCCCCAGCACGTGGTGGGCAAAGCCCTTGCCGGCGTTTTCTTGCCGATCGTATGGTTGGCTTTGGGGGGGGCAGAGGGACAGGGACAGAGGAGGAAGCTGGAGGCGAGTAGGCACCCTAAACGGCATGTCCGGGAGGATGAATTGACTGCCAAGACATGACTGCAAAACCGGCTGAATGGGCCACACCCATTTCAGTCCTGCCCACATCCCACTGGCATTAAGCATACTTCTTAAGATAGCAACATAAAACATTAGGAACTAGTACAGCCTGTTAGCCGCCATTTTGTGTTACCCGCAGATGCCGATGAACCGAATGCTCAGACAACATCTCAAAATACTCAAATTTCTGAGAATTAGGTGCATGTGCAATTTGGTACCAGACATGAATAAACAAACCCAATAACCACACTCAAGGGTACAATAGCCCAAAAATGAGAAACAACCAGTGCATTCCCATTAACACATTAAGTATGGTGTGGGGGTTTGGTACAGTAATGACACCACTCCTTTTGAAGAATAGGCCGTCTCAAAACCATAGAAACCCAGTTAACATTCTTTGCAACACTAAATCATAACACTTGCCCTTGAGATCTCTAAACGGAATGGCATGTTCCATGCCACAGAACAAGTTTCTCTTCAAAACGGTCACACAAAACACACTTTCTGACAAGAGTCTGCAAAAACGATTTGCTTCTAATGGGCTTTCACCCAAAATATTTCTTCATTATACCATCAACATTCGTTTGTTGTACAATTTTTCATCCCTACTCAATACCACCTGACAACTCAGCAATGCAGAACATGCAACATGCTAGATGTAGGGCCTGGAAATTCTCTGAAGAGGATTGCAGATTTCAATGCCAGGTGGAACACTGTGCCTTTACCACAGAGCCTAGAGGAGGTCACAGGTCTCTTAAGCAAAAACCTTGAACATAAATATGTTATAGTGGCAGTGGAGACATTCTCAAGGAGAACACTGGCTGGATTCCTCACAGAGTAGAGACTCAGGGTTGGGGTTAATCCTATAAAACATGGGAGGGCATATCTTCCAACCCGTTCCTCTATGACTCCAGATCATGTGAGAGTTACACAGGAAAATTCTGGAAATCATTCAGGCTCCCTTCACCATGCAGGATAGGGGGCCAGGGATGATCACTAAATGCCTTTCCAACCCTCCTGGCTGCTTTTCTCCAGTCTCCAGCTCAACTATATACTCAAGCATTGTGCTCTGAAATGCCAAATCAGCAGGATAGTTTCCCTCAAAGTTGGCAGTGGAGCTACTGTCAGCTGAACTATGGTCGGCCAGCCCCCTGTCTGGAAATGTTCCTTTGCGTAAGCACAGAATGAGCCAGAAAAAAGTGAGGTTGTGAGGGGAAAAAATGCCATGCCGAAACTAGTAATAATTGATTTGCACATGGAGTCATATGAGCAGCATCGGTCTTATAAAACTACACAAAAGTACTTGTCAATGATGCCCTTAACGGCTCATCCCCATTCTTAAATATTAATTTTAGGCGAGCAGAAGACCAGGAAACATGTCCATTAACAGTAACATGCTGCCTGAAGAGACAGAAACCTTGAAGCCCAGAAAACCAGATCATGTTCTGTCACACAGCAATGACACACAGGATTCTTGAGTTTTACACATCACTATACAAATGACTGCAGGCATTCTCCAGTATTCTGTGGACCTGATGAAGGAACGACTTGCTGTTTACTTATTTGCATGGCGCCTGAATGGCTCAACAGAAACGACCTTCAAACTTCCTCAGTGAAAAACAAAAAACAAAATATTAACTTCATTCAGTGAATAATTCCAGCAAGAGCGGTTTCTATTTTTAACTTTTTAAAGTGACAAATTGGATTGTTCTCCAAGAGTTTATGACCAGTTCTTATCAGGCGTCTTCCACGTAGATAACGAAATGTGTTAATCGGTCTATACTCGACTGAACCTAAAGCATTTGTTGTTGTGTCCATAGAAACACATTAACATGCATTGCGGCCGAGGGAAATTATATCAAATAAGCACATGAAATCTCTATATCACGAATAATGCACGTTTCAAATAACCATTCCACTTTAGTTCATGGATCCAAATAATTTGTTACGAGAAAACTCAGATTGAGATCTATGCCAGTTAAGACTAACACGGAAACGGTTATCGGAAGACGTGCCATTCTACAGTCGGTTGCGAGCCAACAAGCTAAAGTTAGGTCACACCTTATATTATGGCCGTATTATTTAGAGAAAATCAATATCAGTTCTGCAAGCAATACATCTACCTTCTAGCAGTAGAAGCTAGCTACACGCATCAAGATATTGCGATATTCCAGCGATATTCGCTTAAGTAAGGCATGCGTTTGTTCTGGTTGGTTCCGTCTGCTCTATAATATTATTCAACCGGAGGTTATCAACGTGGACGAGCTGGCTAGCTAACCCAAGGTCAACTTCATACTGAAGGCAATCTAGCTAGCAACTTCCTGCTCACATGTGCTAGCTGATGAGGGCTAAGAAATTCCGGCTTCTTTCACAATACAGTCGGTGCTAGACGAGTGCTAGAACGTTGCTCGTTACATTTACCATAGTCACCTATAGGCAAAGTGAACATTTTCCCACAAGCCTTTTGGACACTGCACAGGCAAGAGCTGACTAGATAACACAGCTGCGGTTACAATAAGGCCATACACCTCACCCAACCGTATTACATTGCGGCTCTATTGTAAGTATTTTTTGGCGTATTCTCACGAATAATAATAATAATAATAATAATAAAAAAAAGACTAGCCAAACATGAACTACGCATGCATTGAGGCTTTCGGCCATACCTCCGAGACAGAGCACATGTTTTAGGTTTCCGGGCTATCAATTTTACATTGAACTGCATTACCTTACAAATAAATTATTATAACAGCCTTGTAATTCCATTAGCTAAATGAATGTAGCTCAGTGGTAAATGACAATTGAAGTAATACTTGTTCATTTGCACGATTACGATTGTTTTCTATTCAATAAAACATGCTGTCATACCAGTTCTTTGGTTGCGCTGTCTTCAGCAATTCACTTCACCCTCCACACGAGGTTCGCCCTTCTCTCCCTTGCCTTTCCCAGCTGAGCTCCTTATTAGAATGAACACGTCATTTCCTGTAGTCACGTAGCACAGTTTTTTTTCAATCCTCGCTAATAATGCCCACTCGCATGTGATTGGTGTAAACGTTATCACTGGCCAAAATATAGAAAATAATAAATGGGGAAAAGAAATGTCAATTCAATTAATGTTCATTTGCTAATGTGCTGGTGCCAATTGAGCACGCTCACTTTCGCTCAACATATTTTACCCATCATTCCAAATTATTGGTCATTATTTTAAGATATGGGCACTATTAGTCTTTAACCTCGGACATATATTATAAAATGTATTTGTAATTAAATCAACATTTTCCTATAAATCAGATGTCCCTCACACTTTTGCTGTACTAAATCCTGAAATGGATTTTTGTGACAGCCACCTCATCACTTTTGATCAAAGATGTGGTTTACCTTCTGAATTTGAACAAAAATCTATAGTCTTATGATTGCGCTAAATTGTTGGTGTGACAGGGTTCAGTCTAGGGTAACGGGGTTGATGGACAATAGATATACAGTACTGTGCAAAAGTTTTAGGCAGGTGTGAAAAAATGCTGTAAAATAAGAATGCTTTCAAAAATAGAAATGTGAATAATTTGTTTTTCACTCTTCACACAGTTTAACTTTTGTGTTTGTCATGGCCAAGGCCTTGACCAGCTTGTGTGCATCTGAGATATCATCTGATGTTTCACCAACATCGTGTTGTTATTTTTAAGGCTCCCTCGCCATCCAATTCTGATTGCGAAGGGAAGTAAGCATGATGTGTCTTTCATCTGCTACAAGTTTCCTTGGTTGACCACTGCGTCTACGGTCCTCAACGTTGCCCGTTTCTTTGTGCTTCTTCAACAGAGCTTGGACAGCACATCTGGGAACCGGTGTCTGCCTTGAAATTTCTGCCTGGGAGAGACCTTGCTGATGCAGTATAACTACTTTGTTGTGACTATTGTTGAAATAAAATGTAAATCCAAGAGCCAGCCTTAAATCCTCTTCTGTCCAATTCTGTGCTGAAAAGGAAGTTGTCTCGTTGTTTGTACCGAGTACAGGGGCCATAGCTAAAGAAATGCAGCACAGACACTTGTGGATGTGTGGCCTGAAGGTAATCCAGCACTGAACTGAGCTGTTGCTAAATTGCTGGAGGGCCTTTATGTCTGCAGGGGCAGACGGATAGTCATTAATACAGGTATGTGTCATTACATACATTGTATATATTATGTTATGTTACGTTTATATTATGGATTAAATTATGTACCTTTTAAAAGTAAGGCTTTGTCGGAAAGTCATGCCTGCTTTATTTCCATGCTGAACCAAAAAGCCAAATCAGTTCTCCTTTGTTTTTCTTGGAATATACTTCACCAACCCGTTAGTCATACTAACCCAGACATTTGAAAAAACCACCCTGGAAAATCTTCAGATACAGCTGTTAAAATAAGTGCCTAGAATGACTGTGAGGATGGAGTCTCCATATATACTTTCATTTCCAGCGCTGGAGTATGAAACATGGGCACATTCTGGAGAAAGGCTCTTCTTCTGTCTCCTCAGAGGTAATTCTATAGTGCTTTTACAGTAAGTGAATGGTTTCATTTACTGTAAGACTTAGCCTAGTCTTGTATTCATTGCCATGATAATGAAAGAAACCAGTTGCAAAACAGTATCCAAAAACAAAAGAAGAAGCTTGAAAGTGCACCCAAATGCGCTACTTCTGCTTTTTGACCCACTGTAAGTTATTTTTTATAATTTTCCAACATGGCCATCTGTTGAAACAGTAAATAAATAAAGGTATGAATACTTGAATGGCAAATGGTGTTGCTACCTGACTGATTTGTTTCTGTTTTTTATGAAATAGGGAAAGTCCAAGGGTCACAAACAATTATATTGTCATACATTATATTCACTCAGGTTACAAAAAGAAAACAAAACAAAGATAACAAATATAATTCTCAAATCACTTAATTGTATGTTACTGAAGCCACCTCTGTGTATCTTTTCTCCTCTGGTCGTCTCATTATTTGTTGTTGTTTTCAGACCAGTACTCACGGATGATGCTCCGTGCTTAAGGTCTTGTTCAGATTTAACAAAGAAAAGGGACTTCCCTGGGTGCCTGCCACACACATTGGAGGATCATTATGAATTTAGCTAATGTGGAATCCCCCCTCTAAGATGTGACAGGACCACTTTGCCTCTGGAGTTGAGTACATTGCTGTCGGGTCAAAACCCAAACATATATAATTTAACTTAATCTGCATGAACTAAATTTAAACACATTTAAAATATAATCTGTTGATTTCTATTTAAACAGAGCATCAAAATGATTTGAGACCTTTGACCCTGTTTATGACTTTCCCAGCTTTTTCACTGGCTCAGCCATGCAATGCTAGAAACTTCAGAGGGGGTACGTGCAATTTGAACAAAGCTATGAAGGACAGCATGTGGGATCAGCTTTGTCTTGAAAGATTAACAGACAAAGCACAGATTATGGAAGTCTTCCTGCTGAATTCTTCAACATGAGGTTACAGCCCCAGAGTAAAGCATACTGCCAATATTGCTCATGAACATTTGAAAAAGAAAAGACAACAAAAAATCTAAGAGAATAAATGTGAAGGTAAGTAAGTAGAGCACTCTCTTATTGTTATAGTCACCAGCCGAGAAAAGGGGTTTGCCACTGGTCAATGCACACAGCACATATGGTTTGTAGGTGATAAGAGCTTAAATTGCCAATATATAGCTGTTCTGGGTTGGCCAAGAACTGGAACCAGAGATGTAGGACTCCAGTCTAGTGCTCTGCCGCAGATCCCTGTTGCTGCCAGCGAGGAGAGGAGGATAGAGTGGTCAACCACATGGAATGCAGCAGAATCAGACGGAGGGAGACAGGGCGCAGACAGAGAAAACAAGCGCAACCAGGAAATAGGCTGAACAGGTGCTTTAATCCAAAGCCGTCATCCAAACTTTCAATCACCAGCATACAAATACAGCAGGGGTAAGCAAAAGCAGTCACAAACAAAGTTCATGCACAGAGCAGCAATCCAAGGAAGCTAAAGTACAGACCCGGAGTTCAGAAAACAGAAAGCCTAAGTACACAAAAATGGGGTTCGGAATAGGTCAGAATAATTCTCAAAGTAACGCATAAACATGCGTAGATGAGCTGAAATTGCAAAGTGAGTGTGGGGATCAGGTAACAAAACACAGGTAAAATGAATGAGAGAGCTACGGCAACGGAGTACAGACAAACTATGACATGAAACAGAAAACGCAAAACAGGGAGTAGCACTGGATGTGACAAGAGAATGCAACAAATAGCCAGTGGAGGGTGGGTCAAAGGTAAGCTAATGAAGATAAGTGTCATCTGCATATCAGCAATAGGAGAGAATATGATCATATGACATATCCCAGTGATCTGGTACATAGTGAGAAGAGCAGGGGAGCCAAACCCCAGTCCTGAGGGACAGCAGTGGTGGTACTGAATAATGCAGATGTAGACTTCACGACATGGATTCAGCAAGGGGCCTGAACCTTTCTGTAGGGATTTTGGTACATGCTGACTCGAAAGCATCGTACAATTCCTGCAGACTTTTCAGCCACACTTTCATGCTATGAACCTTCCATTCCACCTCATCACAAAGGTGCTCTGTTGGAGTGAGATCTGGGTACTGTGCAGGCCTTTTTAGTCACTGTGGTAGACTGACTACCTGTTTATTATACTTACCTGCAGTACCACCCCACACCATAAGGAGGTACAGTTGACCCCTACGGTTATCGAGTTGATGAGTTGACAGATAGAGATTAAGAGTGATAACTGCAGTGACACATTGGTGAATCTGTAAGCTACGTGAGACTGAATAAAACCGGTAAACTCAAGTCCAGTGAAACTACATCTTTTCATAAAAACCACGTTATCACAGTCACGGTCAAGTTTGTGAAACCAGCTTGAGAGGATGTGTGCCCTGTGACATTATCCTGCTGCTAGGATCCACTTGAAAAAGTGTAGACAGTGGCCATAAATATATGCACATGTCAGCCACAATGCTTATGTATGCTGTGGCATTCAAATGATGCTAAATTAAGGGTCCTAATGAGTGCCAAGAAAGCATTCACAACATTATAACACCACCAGCACCATTGACACTAAGCAGGGTGGATCCATGAATTCATGCTATTGACAGCTAAATCTGGCCCTCTCACCTATTTGCATGTTGCAGCAGAAATTGAGGTTCAACAGACCAGGCAATGTTTTTTCCATCATTAATTATCCAGTTTTGATGACCACTGTAGCCTCATATCCTCGCTCTTAGCTGACAGAAGTGGGACCATGGTGGGAGCATGGTCTTCTACTGCTGTCGCCCATCTGCTTCAAGGTTCAAGGCATTGTGCTTTCAGAAATATCCTTCAGCACACCACTGTTGTAAACAACAGGTATTTTAGCATTTGCTGTCTTTCTGTTAGCTTGAACAAGTATCCCCATCGCTTCACCATGTCTGCATGCTCTTATTCTCAGTTAATGCCACATGATTCTCTGTTTGGAAGACCAAGCTTTTTGCATTAACAAGCCGATTTGCCAAATAAAGTGTCCTCTCTAGGACAACTGTTGAGACCTTTTAGTAAATAATGAGCACCCCAAGCTAGAGCAGCCCAGCTCAGCAATAGTGGTGTGGAGGGAGGCAGTGTGTGAAAGGCCAGCACAGATGACAGGTTCATGGCATTTGTAAAGGGCAAATGGTTAGCATTTATATAGTGCCTTTATCCAAAGCGGTGTACAATTGATGCTTCTCATTCACCAATTTATTCATACACACACTCGCACAACAACGGCGATTGGCTGCCATGCAAGGCATCAACCAGCTCATCAGGAGCATTTGGGGGTTAGGTGTCTTACTCAGGGACACTTCGACACACCCAGGGTGGGAATCGAACCAGCAATCCTCTGACTGCCCTCCGACTGCCAGACGACTGCTGGATTGACCATTTGGTTTGGGTCAAGCAAGTTGTTCTATGAGAGGGTATAGAGAGAGTTTGTAGAATACGGCATTTACATGGGTTTTGATAGGAAGAAGAGAAGGGATAACAGCCTGTAATTTTCCATGTCTGCAGAGTCAAGTGTGATTCGCTCCAGCCATCTTCAAGGCAGAGGGAACACGGCCAGAGGTCAGGGAGGCATTGATGGGAGGAGTAAGGAATGGGAACAGGTCCACAGAAAGAGTCTGGAGCAGGAGTGATGGCTAATGGGAAAGTGGTGGTTGGACGAGGACGTCATCTGAGGACATAGAAAAGATAAACACAGATAAAGCATTATGAGGAACTGAGACTGCATGGATTCATAAAGTAAAAAAGTCCCTGAAGCTCATATGATACAAAGCAATCCATTGGAGGTTAAAACAAAATTATTTGATAGTGTCCCTGGGAAGTTTCTGTAGATTTGACAGGACATGAGGACATGCTCACGATTAATATTAACTTTTTTCATGAAAGTTTGTTATTAAAAAGTGTTTCCTTAGCAATGAGAGTGGAAAATACCTTAAGATTTTAGCAATGCTGTCTATGAAACAGAAAACAAAAAAAAGAATCAAAATATCACAGAAAAATACCCTTGCCTAAAATGATGTTTGTGAAAAGATCCTAATAATTTTTAGGATCATAATAATTCTCTGTAATACATTATTTTTGGTGGGAACATTGTTAAACTTTCAGGTTTTCACTTAGGACCTCTGTATTCCATGTTTTTGGAATTTACCAGATAATACTATGCACCAGCACCTATAATTATACTGTTTTGTCATTACTTCATGGAAGGTTTAAAAAACCATGGCTGTAATTGTGTGCTATCACCTAGTGATTCTCTTTAAGCCTGGAGAGCTGTGTTTAGCAGGCAACACTTTCTTCATCTGGGTAATGTGCTCTGGGCAACAAGACAACATTCTCACAGTAACAGATAATTTGTCTAACAATGTCTTTGCCTCACTCAGTCCTTACTAGAATCTGTTATTTTCATTGTGCGTGGGAAACTTCAAGGAAAAATGGCTCACATTTATACCCAATTCTTTTAGAATATTTTGGACAACAGTGCCTTTGTATAAGAACTGGGCAACTAGGACATGTGGAATTTCTGTATTGTTGAAATTGTTTTATTCACATCCGAATGTGTGGGCTGTGCTGCTCTGTTCTCAATGTACAGAGAAAAATACTTGTCTTGCAAGGTCTCTGGGGTTGCAGTGGAACAGAAAGTTACAAAATAACCTGAGATGAATACTGATGTTTGTGGAGGGCTTAACCACCCTACCAACCTTCTCTGGGTTTGGACAATTCCACTTCTCTGTGTAACCTATTTGTGCTAACAAAGCAAAGTCTCACCAGTGTCTGACGTGGTCTGTTGTACGGCTGGCTCATAGCTCAGCTACCCTTCTGTAAACATGGGAGAGTAATGGGAAAGGTTAGCTGCTTAGAGATGGATTAGCGCAATCAAGATTGCTGTCTAAACAATACTTCTTTTCAATTTCTATTTAGTCAGGCAGCATGCATACTGGAGCTCTGTTCAACAGCTTCTTTAACAAGCCAACTGTTAAGCTCATGCTAGTGACTGCTCTATAGGGCCATCACAGATATGTTTATCTCATACACCTAAAAGCAGGAACATTTTTGGTTCTTTTTCTGTTTCGGAATTATAACACAATAGCAGGTATTCATGCATCAACACGGATGCATCTATAATTTAAACAGACCAGGCAGTTTTTTTATTTGGCTCCTACAATCAATGTTTGAGTGTTTCCTATTGCGGCCCACCATCATGAGATCACGAGATCACGCCATAAGTACATTGTGTCACCAAAGAGCCTTCATGTGACAGAGAGCCTTCACATGAAATCCACCAAAGTATTCTCAGCCTCCAGAGTCCATACTAACTTCATTTCATGAGACATTCTATGTAAACCTGGCAGGACATTTTGTGGTTCTCGTTTTTATGGCGACCTGTGCAGAAAGGGTGAGAGTACAGGGTGAGAGGGTGAGACAGTAACGTGTTTGATGATATATACCAATAATTTAATTAATCTCTTTCCTGAGTTTAGCTCCTCCCCCAAAACCAAGGATCTGTATTAGGAAATGTAATAAATGTAACACATAATTGCTGAATAGTCACCCCTCAGATGCCTGCAAAATGTAGCTCTCAGCCATTGAAATGATGAAAAACGTAAGATGTTATATAAGTTGCAGTAAATTACCTTTTGAAATACTGTGACAGTGGGCCAACTAACTTCCTCTTCAGGCTTCGCAGGATCTATACATACCAGTCTCCCCAGCTTCTGTGTAAAAAGAAGCTTTGATCGTTTTCTGTTGAAACAGCCATCAAAACAATCTGAAGTGTCAAAAATGTCAATCAATCATCTGACAACAGATGTGCTAGAGGTTATATGCATGGTATATGACTTAAATAGAACAATGCATAGGCAGAACAATGTGTAGTAAGACTACATTTGGAGGTGAAATTTGTTTGTCTAAGGTTAAAAACCATGCCACTGTTATGATAAGCTTTCTTCCGTATTTGAAAAGAAAATCCTGTACACGTCGTGATAAAATTATTATGTTCCTTCTTGCAAATACAAGTTATGTTCTCTTCCTTGTGACATCATTTGAGCATATCCTTCTTCCTGTTATGCTGAAGATTCAAAGAATAATGGTCACTACTAGCATTTGGCTCTAAGCTCACAATAAAGAGGTGGATTTGGCAAATTGCTCTCTAATGGACATGGATCCCACCCATGGAGAAGACACAAATGAGAACTAATACTGATCCCAAGAGTGGACACATGACAGATTCCTTCCTCTCCGGGTATTACCACACAAACCACCAGTCAGGTCAAATGCCTCGAGGGTTGCTGGGTTCTTAAAATCCAGGCGCATTTAACCCTTGGCTGCATAATATGATTGAGAAAACTGAGCAAGTGGAAGAGAAAGGGAAATGTTAGAGATACCGTATATCACCGTAGTTTTCATTTGAAAGGAATGAGTATTCTTTCATTCAGTGATGACTAAATGAGATACAAAATTGGAGTTGCTTATGAGGTTTGACATTTGTGTTTATATAATGTAGTTATGTTGGTCGGAGGGATAATTTCAACATGCAGTGTGTGTCACAAAACTAACTTATAGCTGAATGGAAGGGAAGAATCATTAAAGTAAAACTTTATAAAGAACAATTAGAATGATATGAGAATGAAAGGAATACCAACCTGTAAAACTGTAAGAGAAAAACAATGTGGAAACAGCCATAAGAAAGAACGACAACCACAGAATTACACAAAACCCCATGTGACTGACTCTAGATGCTAACTTACAGTAGTAATCTTTTAGCTTTTATCTTTTTGTTAAAACAAGGACACGTCCAGCGCAGATCTGTCTCACGTGTATGCTTTCAAAAGAAATAAATGTTTTGACATAAGCTTTTGCTCAGTTAAGATAATAGCTCAACTTATCAAAATCAAAAGCGTCACATGAAATGTTTTAGGTATTATCTAGCTTAAGATCAAGTCCAGCTTGTAGTAACAAGGATGGTCTCTACCGGAATCCACCTGACAGTAGTTTGATGATTCTCAGAATCCATTCTCTTTCTGAAGAGTCTACATTTGCTAACTGGGAAATTACTTTGAAATGTAATATTTCAAAGCTTCCCAACTCCTTCTACTCATCACTGTATGAAATTATGAAATAATTGGAAGCACATCACTTGCTATTCCTTGATCAGTGCTGTATTTCTGACAGAAACAAAAGTAACTGGTTTATCATGTACCTTTCGGGGGTGGTACCTCAGTTAGCTGTTTTGATTGGGTGACATCTTTAACTGCCTGTTAGAAACGCATGACTACCCAGGGTATTTGTGATAAAGATTCACAGCATCCTCTCTTGGGTGACAAATGAAACGACAGAAGGATTTATTACATTTGCCATCCCTCGTCCATTGTTTCTTGTTTATAATACAATTATTATACAGCATTCTGAAAGAAGCATTTTAGTCCATTAACTAATGAATTGGTGCACGAACCAAGAAAGAAAATACTTAATTCAGGTTCTTCAACAAAGCAGTGTGTAGTGTGATGACCCTTTTATGGTGGGTGACAATTTTAGGATCAAGACAAGCTTTCCTGTGTCTGAAGGATCAGCACATGCTTAATTGGGGGTGTGAAGAGAGTGGTGGTGTGTGCTTATGAGGGATGATCATCCAACAGGTGATAAATAGCTTTTGAAATCAGTAGCTTTTGAGTTCTGAACAGAAAGTTCTCAATCTGCTGGGAGAAATAACAGACCTGGCCTTTGATAATCATAAATGGCAGTCTCACTCCCAGGCTAATACTCTAATAATAGCTGCATTGATGTTTGCTTCCAGTTGTCCCACAGGGACTACAGCAGTGGTTCCTGTTAACCATACAAAGCCAAAACAAGTGCAGTCCTGCTTCGGAGCTCAGGTTAGGGTGGAGGGATTGACATGGATAATTCATTAGATGGTGCCATTCTGGAATGAGGAAAAAAGAACCACAGATAAATCACCTAGGTTGCCACCCAGGTTGTCACCCACTGGCATACCTGTGTAAGTGAAGAATACACGCTATTGGACTAACTCAAAGGGACCTTGTGTTGGAGAAAGAATTAGCAGTGCTTCCTTGATTGCACATAAACAGCAACCAAAAGAAGCCATTGTTTGTGATTGCTAAAGAACTGGACAAAAGTGTGGTGTTGTGTCTAAGGTGTTAAACTGGTTCTACGACACATCCAAGCATTCTGCATGGCTAGCTGCAATTGACCTAATGCTCTGGATAAGAGCGTCTGCCAAATGCCAATAATGTAATGTAATGTAATGCGATTAATAATAATAATAATAATAATAATAATAATAATAGTCATACCTGCTAAGGAAATGGACTTTTGAATGTCTGTTGAATGGGAAGAAATTAGATTTGTTTCTGAGAACAACTCAAGATAAGTGCAGCAATACTTTAAAGTACATGTAAGTGTTCAGTCTTCAGTCGGATGTGGTGTAGCTGAGACGGGTGCGTGGGGGGGGGTTTGGACCCAAAATGCACGACTCAGAAACAGTAGTGAAGTAAAGTCCCGTCAGGGATTTATGTGGGGAATATCCAGAGAGTGTAGTCAAAAACAAGCAATGTTCATACACATAAATATCCAGCCAGAAAACCAAAGCGCAGTACCGAGGGAGAAGGCAGTCTTGCAGTCGGTACACCATGCGGGAAGTCCGGTAGCCAGGAAAGCCGTCAGCGGGGCAGAAGTACAGGCGGACAGTAGGCAGGCTCAGGGTCAATGACGGTGTAAGAATCAAGACCGAAGTCTGCTCCGCGGGGCAAAAGCACAAAAACAGCAGGCGTGATGCAGGCAGTCGTGGTACAGGCAGGCGATGGTCAACAAAACAGAAGCCAATAAACAATGGTCAATAACCTGGCTCGGCTCGGCTCGGCTCGGCTCGGCTCGGCTCGGCTCGGCTCGGCTCGGCTCGGCTCGGCTCGGCTCGGCAATAACACTCAAAAGCTGCACTTGCAAACAATTTCACACAGACATGACATGAAACTGAGCTTATATGCAGATGTAGACAGGTGTAGACAATTAGTTTGAGAGCAGCAAGAGAATGGAAATCAGGTGTGGAGGATTGACAAGTTAACAAGGTAATTAGTAATAGTTAGTAATAAATCTATCCTGCCCTAGCATTAGTAAATTAGTAAATGACATGCACAAGAAACGTAAGGTAACATGAACACATAATTAGAATGTTAGTATTACCCAATCCTGATCTAGCATTAGTAGGTTAGTAAATAGACAAGGGAAATTGAAACAATTAGGGTGTGAGTGACAGAAAGGGAGAGAGAAAAAACAGGAATGCAAGGTTTGCAGAAAGACACAAAAAAGTGTATGCTAAATCAATGAACAGTACAACATAACATGGAACATAAATTTTGACATAACCAGTTTGCAAAACAATGACAATAAACTATATAACATGACAGGGCAAGACTAACAATTAAATCGTAACAATTAAACCTGAAACATAACATGACATGAAACATAAAAACGTGGTGAGACTAGACTAACATAATACGTGACATGACAATAACATAACCAAGACAATAACTAAACATAAAACATGACATGACAAACATGAAACGTGACAGTAGCATTCTTAAAACACAGTGTTTGGGTGGATTTCCCATGAAAAGAAGATGAGTTTACTATGATGCATGAGAGTCAGAGACAGGTAAGAAGTTTCATACAGTATGGATTATTTAATATCAATATGTTTATTATAGGCCTACCCCTTCTACCAAATTTAAATGCAGGCATTTACATACAAAAGATTAAGTATGGGAAGAATTCAGAAGACATGTTAATTGTTTGAAAATATGCTAACAGTGTTCCCTTTTTTAAACTTACAAACCATATGCTGAAATGTACAACAATATTTTTTTAAAACTGGAACAAACACAGCAGAGAGGACATTCTGACCATATAACAAGTCATTCTGTCCTGATTCAGTCCCTTACTGCATAACTTTCCCGTCCTTTGTGAAATGAATTACCCAACAGGGATAATGGGTTATTATTAATTGATCTGCTGGTGATTTAACTGATCAGAAGGTCACCGGAGATTAAATGTTACAAAATTAAGCCGAGGGTGAAAGTCCAGGGGTCAGAAAGTAAGTCCTTCCCATGTGTTTCTTCCACCCATGAACTCAGCCACCTGATTTCACTAATTAGTTCTCCTGGCTGAAGAAATGTGCTAATTAGCAAAACCAGGCAAAATTCTAGGGAACTGTCTGAACCTGGATTGTCCACCTCTGCCCAGAAGCCGCTTTCATTCCTGTACACATCTTATCAGTTTACATTTTCTCTATAATTGTAAATATAAAGGTAAGGAATTTTTGTGCTGCGAATATATGCGTATACTTGATGTAAATATCTCAATTGCTTCTGCCTATACGCTATGCATTTTACATCTCTCTGTCGCAACAACTCTCAGCTAGGCAATAGTTGGATCATCTTTTAAAAATTCAATTTGAAGTATGTTTGTCTTTCTTTGATGTACTATTTGAGAAGCATGACTGGAAAAGTAGATATCTTCTACTTCATTGTTTTCTGTTCCTGGTATTTGTGTATTGTGTTGGCGTGGGTGGATGGCAGCATTCACCGCCTCAATTACAGAGAGTGAGAACAAATGGAGAGCACAGCATTCTTAATGCTGGTTTTGAACCTACGATTACTGGAGGTGGAAGTGATCAGTGATCAAGATTAAATTTCTACCCATTAAGATATTTGTGTACTCTGTTTGCTCTCTTTGTTGATATTATCATGTCTTTCAGCAGCGTAATTCATAAGCACATTTTTCCAACTTCTTTCATTTCCTTGAAAAGCATAGTTTACTTTCTGCTGATTTAAAGAATGTGATGTTTTTGATTGGCCCAGATTTTTGTGTGTAATGAAGGATATTTTGAGTTTCTGAACATTAAACAATTGACAAATAAAAATTTACAAAATGCCTCACGTTTGTTATAGTTTAGCACTGAATATATAAATATTTAATCCAAGGACCAACCCAAAACTACTTTATATTTCTGCATAAAATTGATGTCAACTTATGTAGGAAATATCTTAAAGATATCCACAGGTATTTAAATTCCACATGAGTTTTAATCCCAAACACTACTGTACAACCTCTGGAAGCATAATTTCACTGTACAAGCTGTTTTGGCATTGCATGAAATGTACAGTATTTTATTATAACACACCCATTGATTTACATATACTTCCATTGAGAAGTCACTGTTTTGAAAACTAGACCAACCCATCAGGATGGCCTGCCTACGCAAACTGTGCATGCACTTACATGTACTTTAAAGTATTCCTCACCCTTAACCACACTCAATTCAGCCCACATGTCTGTGCTACAGTGCCACAAAGCAATTTGGAAAACTGCCTGGAAATCTGTGAAACAGTACGTTTTATCTGTGATTTAAGGCTTGAAATTCACGGACTGTGTCCCATTATGATTTCTGTTATCTCTAGTTCATTTTAGCAGTGTCGAGAGTACCCTTATTCACACCATACAAACCAAATTGAACATTTTGGTCAGGTAAAGCATCGGTATGTTTGGATTCAAAACAGAGATGCATAAAAGCAAGTACTATAGCACTGGTTAAAATCAATGGTATAATGCACAGGTGTCAAACTCCAGTCCTGGAGGGCCGTAGTGTCTGCTGGTTTTTGGGGTGTTCTGGGTTCAAGTCATTAATTGGTTAAAGAATCCACACGCCTTGTTCTCAAGGCCTTAATTGGCCTTAATTGGCAGCTGATTGAAAGGAAACCACAAAAACCCGCAGACACTGCGGCCCCCTGGGGATTCAGTTTGACACCCCTGGTATAATGGATTCCACCAAGTATCAGGCAATTTTGCCTAGACAATCTAGTTGTCTCTACCACAAGACTGAGACTGAGGCTGTACAGTAGGTGGCCTTCCCAGAAGGTTCTGCAACACATTCTATATTCTGCAATGGCCATGGATTGTGGCACCGGACCACAATCCAAAAAACCTTTGGGCTGATCTGAAGAGGGTAGTTGACATGCACAAACACAATAATGGAAAGGATCTTGCATACCTTTGTGCAGATGCCTGCTAAAACTGAAATTACATTATTGGCATTTGGCAGACGCTCTTATCCAGAGCAACGTACAGTTGATTTAACTAAGCAGGAGACAATTCTCCCCTGGAGCAATGCAGGGTTAAGGGCCTTGCTCAAGGGCCCAACGGCTGTGTGGATCTTATTGTGGCTATACCGGGATTAGAACCACCGACCCAGTCATTTACCTTAACCTCTACGCTACAGGCAGCCCTGAAATAATACCAAAAAAACTGCAGAAAGTGTACATTGCCTTTTAGGCAATTGAATATATTGCAATACATTGTCAATATGTAGACCTTTTGAAAAATATACTGTGTGTGGGGAAAAATGCCACGTGATTATCTCTATGTTAACACACATTGTAAATTAAGAATCAATTAGGAAAATTATCCTTATAACTGGCAAATTGATTTTACAGCAATGCATTACTTAAAACAAAATAGCAGTTTCTGAACAAGGCAATAATTTGCATGCTTACCAATATGCTGTACAGTGCTGCAATATCTTCACTGATCTTGATAATGTTTTAATTTCAGTATATTGCAATACATACTTTTCTAATGGGTACATTTGTGGAGACACTGTAGGTGACCAGTTTCCAATTTGTGCACACACTTATTAGGTAGGCCTGTACACTACCTTGTTAATGCAAATATTTAATCAGTCAATCATGTGGTAACAATTAAATGCATAAAAGCATGGAGATATGGCCAAGAGCTTCAGTTGTTTTTCAGACCAAATGGCAAAATGGGGAAGAAATGTGACCGTGGAATAATTGCTGGTGCCAGAGAGGATGGTTTGAGTATCTCAGAAACTCATAGGACTTTCACGCACAGTGTAGAGTTTGCAGAGAATGGTGCGAAAAAACCAAAAAACATCCAGTGAGGAGCAGTATGTGGGCAAAAATGTGTTGTTAATGAGAGAGGTCAGAGAAGGCCAGACTATTCAAATCTGACAGAAAGGTCACATTGACGCAAATAACCACACATTACATTATTAACAGTGGTATGCAGAACAGCATCTTGGAACATACAACACGTCAAACCTCTAAGTGGATAGGCTACAGCAGACTTAATATGTCTATAAAATAAGTCTAATAAATACCTAATAAAGTGTTCACTGAGTGTATGTTTGCTATTAGTTCATTTTGTATTTTATGATATTTGAATAACCTCTAAAATGAAAACCTCCCTTATTATAGAAATGAAATGATAATTAACTGAACTGAATTCAGTTTTGGTAAACTGTAGTTTCTTTTTCTTGAACACCACTTTGCACTTCTGAAGCCATTTCCATAGAGCACCTCTGGTATGTAAGCAATGCATTAGGTTAGACAGATTTATCAGCAATCTGCTGTAGTAATTTTGAGAAACATGGGCTCTATGATCGCAAAGGGCATTGGAGAGCTTAGAATTTATCAACCTGGGTTAAATTTATTCTGCAATTTATACGGCAAGGACCACTCGTGCTCTTTGCACATACTTTGGGACTCTGGAATGTTCTTTTCTCGGGACTGGCAGTACTCTGTAGGTTCACAGCATGATCTCACAGCAGGACTAGGGGAAATATGTTTTGTCCCTTTGTGAAATGCCACTAGATAGCAGTAAAGCAGAACAGACATAATATATTGTACGTTATTATAGCAGTACTACACACGGTGCGGGGCAGCTTGTAGGGGCAGCCTGTAGGGGCGGCCTGTAGGGGTAAGGTAAATGACTGGGACACGCAAGGTTGGTGGTTCTAATCCCGGTGTAGCCACAATAAGATCTGCACAGCCGTTGGGCCCTTGAGCAAGGCCCTCAACCCTCCATTGCTCCAGGGGGGATTGTCTCCTGCTTAATCTAATCAACTGTATGTCGCTCTGGATAAGAGCATCTGCCAAATGTAATGTAATGGTGCAAATAGGCATACTTCAGGTGGTTTGATTCAAACCACTTTTTTAGAAAGACTCTTATGTTCCTTGTACACCAATGAGATATTGGCAATTAATTAAATTAATTGAACACCCCTATGCACTAGCAAAAAGTATTTTGTAAGCTCAACAGGAACATTAAATACTGTACATTGAAAACAAATTGATGAAACTATCAGTGAACAAAACAACAAAACCATTGTTACTGATCTGACCCAGACCTATGTCAAAAACGTAATTGTTTTGGATTCTAATACTTTTTTACACTTTACTAAGCTTGTCTGGTGTATTGGAACCAATGAAATACTCTCAAAAGGGCAAACCCTTCTGGCCTTCTGGTCCATGGTTAGCTCAGTTGCAACAAGCAAGACCAACTGAGCACAGACAAATTCAAAACAATTACTGTATATATTTGACCCAGGTCAGCTACTGAAATAAATATATCAATTTCTGTACAGTACTGTTGCATTGTAAATTTGACTTTCTTTAAAAGGTCGCTCGTTAAATGTTATTCGCACATTATATGAGTATCTCAAACTATATGAGTCAGTCTCTGTCTAATTAAAAGCAATTTCATATTTTAAAACAGTAGCCTAAATCAGAATTTCAACATTTTAAAACTGTACTTTCTGTGGGTCACATACATTCTATGAATATTTTTTAAAATGGGGCAAACATTTTTTCAAACTATTATTGTTACGGCTTTGTTAATTAGCATGCTGATGGATTAATTAAAAAGATAGCAGGAACTAGAACATGTACCCAGTAGCAATTTTACATTAAGTGCCAGTGGGTGGGTCTCCACCAGCAGATGGTGTTGTAGTGCAAGTTAAATACTGTATTGATTTAATGAAATGGAAAAATCTACTTGTTCAATGAAGTAAACTTTACCGTCACAATAATAATAATGCTGCTTGAAATGATCTCCCTTGAGAAAATACAGCTTTGTGTGTGTGTGTATTTTTGGAGCTGTGCTGACAGCAGCCTGATGCCCCGTGTTGTGTGTGATGGGGCTGCCAGCATTCTAGAATCCCATGGCACGAAGAGTAGGGGCTTCCCTGGTGTCCTGGCTAAATTCCCACAAAATGGCTGCCGTTACATCACCCGGGTGGGTGCTGCACATTGCTGGTGGTTGAAGCGAGTTTCCCCCTGATCACCGTAAAGAACCACATAAATGCTATCTATCTATCTAATAAACTATCTGCCGATTTATCTGTAAGTTTTCTGTTTATGTACGCCGACCTAGCTGGCGTCATTTTGGCTGCGCTCACTTTATTGTATCCAACATGTACAAAAGTGTTTCTTCAAGGGTGGCGGCACGGATGGTGCAGTGGGTAGCACTGCCGCCTCACAGCAAGGAGGTCCTGGGTTCGAATCTCCGTTGGGTGGGGCCTCTCTGTGTGGAGTTTGCATGTTCTCCCTGTGTCTGCGTGGGTTTCCTCCGGGTACTCCGGTTTCCTCCCACAGTCCAAAGACATGCACGTTAGGCTGATTGGAGAGTCTAAATTGCCTGTAGGTATGAGTGTGTGAGTGTGTGAGTGTGTGAGTCAATGGTGTGTGAGTCAATGGTGTGTGTGTCCTGCGATAGACTGGCGACCTGTCCAGGGTGTATTCCTGCCTTTTGCCCAATGTATGCTGGGATAGGCTCCAGACCCCCTGCGACCCTGATCAGGATAAGCGGGTTCAGATAATGGATGGATGGATGTTTCTTCAAGGTGAAAGAAGGTTCTCTTTGTTTGGTACCATTTATGCTCAAATTAGGATTACCTTGAGCAATGTGTATATAATGCAACAAGAACCTATGACAATAGAAAGTAGAAAAATGCATAAAATCATAAAAACATCAGAATAAGTCAGATGTGAGAAAGTGGATGTTTAATCACATTTGCACAAATGGAAACAGCTGTAACCTTCTTTATCTTTGAGTACAAACCTACTAAATAATTCAGAATATCACAACCCCTTATTCATTTTTTCCATCTCACGCAATGGATTCAATGTTTAACAATACCTCTTTCAGAACAATCAAAACAATCAGAATGAATCAAAATTTCAGATCTGTTGGCTTGGGCAGCTGAGCTTTGTGTCTTGGGTCCCTTCCATTGTGGTACCCGGCTCTTGCTGCTATAGTACAAGGAGAGACACAAGTGGAGGGATGTGGAGGGATCTCCGAGGTGCCAATAAAACTGCAGTCTATTTTACCTTTAGGAAGTTCTCTTAGGATTCAAGTATGTTCCTGAAGTAATGTGATCTGGCATGTCATTTCCTGGATATTGTGACATTTGCCACATTCATACTAATATTGCTCAATGTTGAAAATAGTGATCCAAAGCAACTATCTTAGTTTTAAATTTTCATTTTAGGAAATGCAGATAAGGTAAGTCATTGATTACAATGCAAATTGACCATGCAAAGAAACATATTTACCATATTTGCCTCATAAGCCTATAAATGACTGACTGTGACCATTGAATTGTAAATGATGCCTGACATACAGCAACACCAGGGGGCGGTAAAGTATCATAAAAAAACATAAAGGGACACAGTAAGAATTGATTTTATTTGGACTGTTTTATATCAGTATTTTATACAATAGGTTTAATACACAAGCTTAAATGTGTTCACTTTCACTGTCATTAATAAGAATGATAATACATTATTTTTGTATTTTAGTAGTGCGCTTCATTAATGATTAATAGCAATTAACCAGTCTTACATTTTATAAAATAAAGAAAATATTTCCACAAAAAACAGGTCCCACAATTATTGGCACCACTATAATTTGTGATAAGTTTAGAGAATATATCTGGAGGGATTTTTTTACCATTCCTCTCCATGTAGAACTTTTCTGAATCATTGATATCCTTGGGATATCCCCCTCGTCAGTTCAAACAACAGGTTTTTCATGGGAGACTGAAATAGCCATTGCAGAACGGTTTTACTTTTTCAGTGTAGATTTTGATGTATGCTTGGAATCATTGTCCTGCTGGAAAATCTACCTACAACCAAGACTCAGCTTCCAAGTAGAGACAACCAGATTTTCTGACAAGATTTCCTATTGAATTAATTGTGCCAATTTTTGACTATTCCATATCTTTTATGCCTTTCTATTATTACCCTTTTTAATGGTAAATGGTTGGAATTTATATAGCACCTTTACCCTCATTCACCCATTCATACACACACTCACACACCGACGGCGATTGGCTGCCATGCAAGGCACCGACCAGCTCGTCAGGAGCATTTGGGGGTTAGGTGTCTTGCTCAGGGACACTTCGACACAGCCCGGGCGGGGGATCGAACCGGCAACCCTCTGACTGCCAGACGACTGCTCTTACTGCCTGAGCCATGTCGCCCCCCCTTACAGTGCTAAATGGTATGTTTAACTGTTTATGCAGGGGCGGTTCTAGGATTTTTTTACTGGGGTGGCCAAGGGTTGTCTGGGGGTGGCCACCATATCTCCTGGCTTCAAGCACAAGAAACATTTGTGGGAAAAAACAAAGATGTGTGCAAAAAAAAAGACAAAATAACATGCATTACTAGTCTAAGACATAAATGAACTGGCTATAGGCTACTGATACACTAATGTACAGGATGACATTAACACTGACAAATAAATAGGCTTTTGTTATCAAGACCCTTCTCTGAGCTCACTAACAAAAGTTAAGGCTATTCAGTAGACAAATGCTCTTAGCAAACAAACAAAAATGCATAATGCAAACCCTGGGTATCTGAATTAACCCAAAGGGCACAATTTTGAGGCTCGTTCGTTGGTGCACTGTGTGCAAAAACAGGCAAAAATATGACATGGAATAAGGAATATAATGCTCAGGGACTCGGAGAATTCCATTCCATATTTCATGCCACACTGCATGAAATAGGACAGTGCACTGAAGAGCCTCAGAATTGCACAAATTATGACTAAACTGAATTACATAGTATATCATAAGATAACAATATGATGTAATTTAAGACAATTAGGCTAAATGTTTATGGATCAAGAATAAAAACAAATATCTTGACCATATTTAAGGCCATTAAAGTCATGGACTGTGCCCTGCAGAACAAACTACAAGGTCTAGAGCAATCCCTGCCATGATGCACCAACATAATACCAAATAGAGGCTTGTTTTAATTGGAGAAGAAGAATGCCATGAAGTGACTGGATAAGTAACACATGCATCAAAGCTGGTGAGAATGTGATTCTGAACAAAGCAAGAATGTGTATTATCATCTTTTAGAGATTTACTACAATAAATAATGCTCTGAACTGTAACTAAGCCTGTTCAATAATTTGTGGCGATGGATCAATAACAAATTAACTTAATTTATCATTTTAATCATATTAATTAATTAATGAAAATGATGATAATCCATTGTTGCTTTGTCCAAAATCACATTCCCACCAGCTCTGATGCATGTTACTCATCCAGTCACTTCATGTTAGTCTACAGAGAACACAAACTCAACAACGACATAAGAAAAATGAGCTTTATTTAAATTCAATAATGCTCCCAATAGAGCGGTAAGACACAAGGATGTTGTTTAGCTCCACATAATTTTAATGTTCACAAACAAATGTAATATACATTTTGTAATATTAATACATCGACGATTAATTAATACAGCACGACAATAAGGCTTCTTGGTTTGCAACCTAGCTAACTTTCCTAATGGCTGTTTTGTTTGTAGGCATGTCACAGTTTTCTATGGTGGAAAGGCAGTTGTAAATACCATGTTTTGCTGTTTATCGCACGTAGCAGGTCGAAAATATGCGCTGGCATTCTAGCTAACGTAAGCTAGTGACAGTTATTATCTGACTATCTAGCTAGCTAGCTAATTTAACACTAACGTTACGCCACCTAACTAACTAGATAAATTAGCGATTTGGCAATATAGATTTAGTTGACTAGTTAGTTAGCTAGTAGTACACAAGGGAGCCATATTATATTAACATAAGCATTGAAGTAATTTATTGTTCCGACTAACGGTCGTTAGCTAGCTAACTAGTCACTGGTCTTCAATTTAGTCAGCTAGCTAACTAGCTAGTTTGATATAATGTAATTGATGTAATTTCAATGATATTTCAACCATAACCTTAACATTCATATTTCAACCATAACATTCAAAATGTTTAACCTGTCACCCTGACAATAGCAAAATAAACCTTAAAGGCTTACAAATTTAACTTAGAAGTAAATTCACTGTACAAGCTGTCTCACCACGATTACTGCAGTACATTTTCCAACCTTGCAAACGGGAAAACCGGTGCCTGGCAAAACAGCCAATGACGTGCCAATGGGGTGGCCAATCAGATTGGCGCTTCTGACAGGTGGGCTTTTGACACACACTTAAAAGCTTTTATACAGCAGCAGCAAAACTGAAAAGACTGATGTAAAAGCAGACTGACAACCTGTGAGGGATTTTAAGGGTGGCATCGGACACCCATGTTTATGTATTTTGGGGAGAACCCTGGTTTAAACATTTTACATCTCTCAAAATCTCTCCATCAAATTATTGAAATACATGTAGTGAAATACACACAAGAATGAAACAATCAAAAGACTTTGTCTTCTTAAACTTCTTTGCATTGCCTTTGTGTTGCGTGACTTAGGGTTTGGGTAGGCTCCTCAAGGTAAACCCTTGTGTCTTGCACTGAAGACAGAAAGAAAACTGTTTATAATCAAGCAAATATTTCAACACATTTTAAATATGATTAAATACATTTTTTAAATCCACATAATTCCTGCTGTGTCATGATCTGTATTTTCTTTCTCTATCCCCAGCGTTTCGCCTTTTTTTGCCTGTGCTTTCCATTGTCTGTTTTCTGTTTCCCTTGTTATCTGTTCTACTTAAACCTGCCTGAGTTTGTCAATTCCCTTGCCAGATTGTAATCTGCTCCTGCCATTCTTCCCAGCGGGTTCTCTGGCTGAGCTGCCTGTGTTTAACCTATTTTGTGCACCTCTACCACCACATTTTGTATTCTCCTGTTTGGACTGCCTACTCGTTATTAAACTTTTTCCTGTGACTATGACTACGTTTTGGATTTCTTTTGCTGTGCCTGTCAGCCCCATTAATGAACCCCTGCCTGAACTACTAATTATTAACTATATAACCCTCTACATTCTTTGCCTGTTTAAATTGCCAGTTTGCCAATAAATACCTTTATTGGAAATACTGTGAATTCACAACTGGTTCCTCTGTCCTCAATCCTGACTAGCAGTAATTTGTTTCACTTTTCTATTTGTTGTTTGAGTACAACTTTCTGAAAAGTCATGTAATTTACAGAACAATACTGCAAATATACAATGCATTTATGCTACTTTACTGTACCCCATATCACATCACATTTGTCCTCCAAAATATGCAATGAAAAAGAAGGTCACTCACTTAAGGCACTCGATTATCATCTTTGTTTGCCCATTTGATGAATTAGCACAGATGGAGGCACCCCTTTTTGTGTGGAAGCTGTAATGGCACACATAACATGGAGGTAAGCAGTGGAAAATGATATTCAGCCACAGTCTTGCACTCCAGCTCTGCACTTACTGCCTAGCAAGGACCAGAGTCGCATGTCTCTGTAGCTCTCTGAGAATAACTTACATGATGGCATCCATGTCACAGATGCCCATGTCTGTCTGGATGGTGTAGCGCTTCATCCTGTGGCACTTTGGAATTGACTTGGCATATGACAGGCAGCAAGTTGCTGGATTGGGGAAAACAATGAGAAATAAAAAACTTTTAAAAACTGCAGAAGCTTCCACACAAGAGCTGGAAGAATGGCAAATAGACCCAATCATTCAAAATAACAATTTCATGGCTGGGAAGTGTTGGAATTGCTACACGAGGGCCTGTGCGACCGTGCAGGAAAGCTCACCTGACTCTGTCTGCAGAAGGAAGGTCTGGAGGATGAAAACGACCAGCAGGGTCACAGCAATGAATCTGGTGCTCGCCATCTTCCTGCCTTAGTCTCTGTGTGTCTGTGGCTACAATAAAAAAGGAGCAGGCTGTGTCTCTCTCTCTCTATTCTCTCTATTCAGGTTGTGCTCTGATCCACTTGCCGGATTTCAACACCCTTATATAGAGTACCTGGTGGAGTTTCCAATTTGCTTTTGTCATGGTGTTTTGTTTATATTGCTATCGTAGATCACTCGCTCCTCCCTCTTCATCTTTGTGTGACGTGTGGGGAAGGAACTGGATTTTATTACATTATTTCCTCTTGATGGTGATAATCCAATTCACAAAAGAATAAGACTTGCACTCTTGATGAAAAGCTTCATAACCAAAGCTTTAATCATACAACAGAGTTAATGTTTTGCCTATAACAAGTCATGGTATGGCTGAACTGTTAACACTATTATTGGAATAAAACTCAAATTATATCAAGTGTGCCGGTTTTAATCTTTCATGGATTCTACTTGGTGTGTAAGCATCACTTCGGATATCCCACGTCATGCCGTTCATCAAGCGGCATCACAGTAGAATTTCAGAGTGTAAACATTTGGGCAGGACAAGGGTAAACACAGGCAAAATGGCTAATCAATGATCAATGATTATCAAGTCTGAAAATAACTTAGAACCTATATAATCGGTCAATGTTTATTAACCCCTTCATGCTAACTTCCAATCTGGTAACCCTCACCTATTTCTGCAGTGCTCTATTTAGAAGCTTCATAACTCCAGAGGTAAGCACCATAGAGACTTGAAAATGGCTTAAATAAAGGAAGATACTTGCAGCATTTACAATACTAATTTAGTTTATTTTCATAATTTATGTATACATAAAGTGCTACAAATACAAAACAATGGAGGTGAAAATACTGAGAGTCACAAACAGGTAAGCGACAAACATTTCCTGAATCATAAACTCCTTGCCCAACAGTGTGCAAAGTCCAATGATGTAACTAACACAAATCTATGAAGCAAAATGTAAGCAGTGTACCTTGGAGTTCCTTCCTATCCAAAATGACTAAATTGTGCAATGCTGTAAATAAAATAATCATATACAGTATTTGACTGCTGCAGATGAATAAATGTCTGATATGAAACATGTTTATATAAGAAACACATTTTAATACTCTTATGCTTCTCCTGTGCTTCGGGCCACATACCACAGCAATTACGTACTGCTAACAGGGTAAGTACAAGGTTAGAGAAAGTAAAGTGAAACTTCCAATGGAACTGCCACTGCTCTGCTTGCCAAATACGTTTTTGAAGTTCCAAATTGCTCCTCCAGATTCCTAAAATTTTCTTTAAATGAAATGTCACTAAAATATATGGTCCAAAAGATGAAATAAAAAACAATATGTGAAATAATAATGATGTTCTGAATATTGATGAAAAAATAATAATCAAGTCTCAAATGCGTTGCATGATATCTTAGCAGCTATTGCTGCTGTCCAAAACTGCTGAGGTTGTTTAAGGCTCAAAATCTTTTGAGTCGAAGGTACATGTTTGTAGGGATTTCATGCTGTGAATGATGATGCAGTACGTGTGTGTGTGGCCAGGCTTTCACGACTTCCCCTGTGCTACTGTCTTTGAGCTTTCCCAACTTCTTGTGCTTCAGGCCACATACCACAGCTATTACGTACTGCTGATAGGGGCAGTACAAGGTTGGAGAAAGTACAGTGAGACATGCAATGGAACTGCCAACGCTTTACCTGCCAAATACATGAAGTTCCAAATTGCTCCTCCAGATGCCTCAAATTTTTTCAAATTAAATATGTCACTAACTAAAATATTCGGTACAAAGGTAAAATAAAAACCAAAATGTACCAAAATAATAATTATGTTCTGAATATTATTGAGAAATATTTATTTTAAACCCTTTTGGTTTAAACATGGTACAAATATACTTCAGCTATGTACATATTTTAAAAAATGTTTTCAAGATTTTATTCAATGATTGTCAGTGACACTTGTTGATTAAAGGTGATAAGTTTTTGATTAAACATTTTATTATATTTCCTTTTTTAAGACTTAGGGGGATTGACTAACCAAAAAGGAGGCAGGGGATTGAGGGTCTCAGGCTAAACCATGCAAGACAACCTAGCTGGCTTACTATGGAGTTACTTCTTCACTTCACGATCGACCAAAAATTTACATGAACGATGTTCACCGACTGACGGATTTACACAATAAATCCAAGGGGTTAAAACTAAAGCAAGGATATAAGCTGTTTCATTGGTTTATCTTCAGATAGCTACCAAGGTGACTAAATTTGAAGCCGCTATTATTCTAGACTCACAATGTAATTTTGCTGGTACGACCATCTAGATCAGTACTTCCCTTCATTGCCACACTCATAGATATAGAAACAGACTTGGCATTCTGCCAATACACACCTACAGCAGTTGTTGTACATCAGTAGCTCTGATAGATTTGTGGAAACATTTCAACAAGTCTGACTATTTAATCAAAATGTTCTTATCAGAAGCCCCAACAGCGTCGGTGACAGCGCCAAACAGCATATGTTTTCTTTATACAGTTCTGTGGGTCAAAGCTATTGCTCTTTATGTTTCTCCACCAGGACAATTGTTAACTTTTGTTTGTATATGTAGGCTACATGTGCTATGTGCCACTTGGACTGGAATAAAAACATCCTAGGTGCTGTTTACACACCGGACCCGTGCTGTGTACTGAGTGAAATGGTAGTTAGCAGTGGAATGTCAGGGTCGGGGAAGACTAAAGCCTGGAAAGATATTGCTGTTGTTGTAAACTATGTCTCGAGTTCCGCTTACTATGGAACAGATAAACAAAAAATGGTTTCACATTAAGCTGGAGGCAAAGCTATAAGATTACAGGAGAGATGTTGCTGTCTGGAATTGACCTGGAGGGCGACAACAATATGTTTTCTCTGTCCTGTGCCAGTCCCCAAGAAGCTGAGGACGGAAAGCACCTGAACATGTTCTGGAATTGGACAGGAATGGCGTGTGGATGTTATGGGTTTTGGCTCCAGTGTGCTGGAGCTTCTACATTAAGCAACTAAACCATGTATGTGTACATGTCAATCTATTTTAAAGCAATTTGATATTTTAAAACAGCACCCCACATTATGATCCTTTAACTACTTTCTGTGGGTCAGATTAAGTTTTTTGAATGTTGCTTAAAATTATTTTCCTTCAACTATTCACAATTTATTAAGTGATTTATTGTACCTGTGTAAACAAAACAACTTTTTTTCAGTTCTGGGAGGCACAGTATGCTGACACCATGAAAATGCCAGGGCACTGCTTCTGGTAATCTGGCATAATTTATTTTTGATATTAAAAAAACCTGAATATCACTATAATGGGCCATGTTTTGTTGTACAGAATTGTCTTGCTAATTGTATTGCTACAGTAGGAATTCTCTAATGAGCTGGTTGAAGTAACTTTCAGTTTTTTCACTTGTTCATTGGCATGCTATGGTAATATCAGTAAATATGAGAAGAGGTAATGTGCTTCAATAGAAATAAGCTTTTTTTATTTTAAGAATATCAAAACACCTTGCAACTGCTGGAAAAAACATTAATTTCCATGAGCATTCCTTTTTCTACTGTACACCTCACACAATGGATACAATAATGGCCTAAAAAAATCAGAGTGAATAAAAATGTCAGATATTTTACAGATTTGAATTGTGTCAGGGCAGCCTGCAGTGGTAAATGACTGGGACACGCAAGGCCGGCGGTTCTAATCCCGGTGTAGCCACAATAAGATCCACACAGCCGTTGGGCCCTTGAGCAAGGCCCTGAACCCTGCATTGCTCCAGGGGAGGATTGTCTCCTGCTTAGTCTAATCAACTGTACGTCGCTCTGGATAAGAGCGTCTGCCAAATGCCAATAATGTAATGTGTCTTGGTCCCTTCCATTGTGGCGCCCAACTCTTGCTGGTATAGTACAAGGAGAGACACAAGTGGAGGGATGGGGCTTCTGCCTCATCTCTTTGAGTTCATAGCTGCTTCAGTCTGTTTCAGCTTTAAAAAGTTCTCTTATACCCCCTTCACACAGAAGTAACAACGCGGGAATTTCCTGTGTTTGCTGTTCCTGTGAAAGGGTCGAGAAGTGGTGGCGGCTGTAGTGCTCTCCTAACTCCCAGCCCTGTCTATAGGAGGCACTTCACACTTCACACCTGTATTCAATTCAGTTCAATCATGTAAGAACGTTTTTGGAAACATGCTGAAACGTTAAGGTAGAGGTATAAGGTAGGATTAAGGTACAACTTGTAGGGCGGCCTGTAGCGTAGTGGTTAAGGTGCATGCCTGGGACTCGCAAGGTTGGTGGTTCGATCCCTGGTGTAGCCACAATAAGATCCGCACAGCTGTTGGGCCTTTGAGCAAGGCCCTTAACCCTGCATTGCTCCAGGGGGGATTGTCTCCTGCCTAGTCTAATAAACTGTACGTCGCTCTGGATAAGAGCCTCTGCCAAATGCCATTAATGTAATGTAATGTAACTTACGAACAACATAGCATTAAGAAGGCCTCGGGGAAATGCAGCCCAGAATGACAACAATGTGGTACATTTAACTGAGTGAAATGAAATAAATTATTTGATTACAATGCAAACGGACTATGCAATGAAGCATAGTTTTGTAACTCTTAAGTCTGTAAATTAGCCACAAGCATTGAATAGCAATTGATGCTTGACATACGGTAACACCAGAGAGCACTATATGACATAAGAAAGGATCGGGATAGAATAACAGTGGTTTTTATTTGGACTGCTAAAGTTATTGACTGTAGTTAACAACAACAATAACAACAAGAACAAGAACAACAAGAACAAGAACAATAATAATAATAATAATAATAATAATAATAATAATAATAATAATAACAACAATAATAATAATAATAATAATAATAATAATAATAAACTTTCATATATATATACATATCTTCATTATATCTTCATTATATTTCCATTCACAGAATTACTTACTTTGATAAGAATTTTTTCAAATTAAACAAACCTATTGATTTACTTCAATATGATTAAACATTTTCTGAAGAAGACAGAAGAAAGTCAACACAAAAATAATTTGTGATACCCTTTTAAAACATAAAATGTTTTCATTTTGTCTATTTTTAAAATATGGCAACATAGCATCTCAGATGCAATACTGTACCATTTCTGTTTATAAAACAGATAAGAAATGGTGAACCCTTCAGCATTACCACAAACAGATTTATGCAAAAATAAAAAAATAAATAGAAAATTCTCCCCAAAATGAATGAAATTCATGTAGTGCAGAACATACAAAAAGAAAACAATCAAAAGAGCTTATCTTCTTAAATTGTTTCATTGTCCTTGCATTGTGTGACCTTGAGGGTTCTGGAAGGTTCCTCAAGACAAATTCATCGCTCTCCGACTGAAGAAAAAAAGGCCAGTGTTTATTGTCAAGTAAATATATCAACTACATTTCCAGGTTGTGAATAAACAAAAACAAATACCAAGATAATTCCAGCAGTTAAAGAAGTAATTTTCTTTCAACTTTGTGTTTGTTGTTTAGGAACAATTCACAGAATTTACAAAAGGAATGTGAAACTAATTTCTGCTTTTACTTTATTGCACAGAATGGTACATTGGTGGGCCAGTAGGGGTCACCAATGCCCCAGTGCAGTGATGGGGACACTGTGCTGTAGGAGACACCGTCTTTCAAATGAGATTTTCAACCGAGGCCCTGTCGCACTGTGGTCATTAAAGACCCCATGACACTCTTTTCACATTGCTACACATTGTTGGTGGTTGAGGCGAGTTTCCCTCTCATCACAGTAAGCACTTTCAGTGTCTAGGAAAGCGTTATATAAATGTAATGATCTATCTATCAAGAACATGTGTATCCTATAAAATGCACAATAGAAAAAGAAGAGGCCACTCACTTAAGGCACTTGACTGTGATCTGTGTCAGCTTCTTTGATGGATCAGCACAGATGAATTTGCCCGCTTTTGTATGGAAGCTGTAATGGCACACATACCATAGGGTTAAGCAATGGAAAATAATCACAATGTAATCAATTTGCTCAGCAGACAATTTGCTCAGTTCACTTTGTCTGACTGCACTGTGATCAGTTGCCTTTATTAAGTGCATTGCATTTATTGCACTAGATTGCTTCACATTGGATGATTCCGTTTTTAACCTTTGTGAATCTGCGCATGTCTGTTGTTTACTGTGGATATTGTGCAGGATCGCTAATACACATTAAATATAATTCAATCATGCACATGAATACTCTATGGATATGGATATCTAAATATGATAAGCCACACTTATAAGCCACACAGATAACAGTTAATTTGTCTCATTCTCAAAATCAGCAGCAATGAAACCTCTGATCCCACAGACCTTTGCACAAAATTGTTTCCCCCACTGCTGTTTAATAACCTACATAATAACACTTCTACTCTACACTGCTGTAACATTACAGTGAAACTCATGATATTCAATAAGGATATATACTGTTCTACACTTACTACCCAGTAATGACCAGAGATACATGTGTAGCTCTCTGAGAATAACTTACATGATGGCATCCATGTCACAGTTGCGCATGTTTGTCTGGATGGTAAAGCCCTTCATCCTGTGGCACATCGGAGTTTTCTTGGCATATGAAAGGCAACAGCTTGCTGGTTTGAGGAAAAAAAAAGAGAAATATTTAAAAACTGCAGAAACTGCCACACGGAAGCTAGAAGAAGGGACAATAGATCCACCGTAATGACAACTCACAGGTTCGGGAAAAGTAAACAAAAGACAAATGTCTTGTAAATAACCCTCAAGTCTCCCAACAGCATCACATTTCATGGCTGAAATGTTGGAATTGCTACACGACGGCCAGTGCGACGGCCTGGCAGTAAAGCTCACCTGACTCTGTCTGCAGAAGGAAGGTCTGGAGGATGAAAACGACCAGCAGGGTCACAGCAATGAATCTGGTGCTCACCATCTTCCTGTCTTAGTCTCTGTGTGTCTGTGGCTACAGTAAAAGAGGAGCAGGCTGTGTTTCTCTCTCGTCAGGTTGTGCTCTGATCCACCTGCAACGGATCTCAACGCTCTTATATAGAGCACCTGGTGGACTTTCCAAACCTGTTTGCTTTTGTCATGGTGTTTTTTTTTTTTTTACCTTGCTATTGTAAATGGCTTGCTCCACCCCCCCCCCCCCCCCCCCTCATCTTTGTGTGACGTGTGGGGAGGGAACTGGATTTTATTACATTACTTCCTCTTGATGGTGATATTCCAACTCATGCTATTCATCAACCATAAACCACAAAGCTCACTCCACTCAAATATCACTGAGTGGAATTTCAGAGCATAAACATGCGGGCGGATTTTATAATCTTTTGGAACGTGTAAACAGAGACAAAAGGGCTATTCAATGATGTGCTACCAGTCTGATAAGAACTTTTCCTTTTATGCAATCTGTCAATGTTTATTGAGGAATTACAACATTATCTCAGGCCACATTCAGAAAAACTCACTGAACATGCAACTGAATGTTCTATTACACTATGCAGAAGAACAAGACTTATTCAGAGAGAAATCATTGTCACCTTAGACATGCTGTTATACGTACTGATATAAAAAAACAAGTTTCAGATGCATTGTATGATATTTGAACTGCTTTTGCTACTTTCCAAAACAACTGAGGCAAGATTGGAAGCTTGACATCTCAAGGGCACGTGTTCGTAGGGATTTTATACCGTGATTGATGATGCAGAACATGTAAACATTTCACTACTTCTCCTATGCTACTGTCTTTCACCTCTTCTGCCTTCTGCCACAGAACCAGAGGCAGAAAATCCAGTTTCAGAAAGTAAAGTCACCTGGATTTGCTAATTAGCGCAATTCTTCACACTGCTATGTTTGCCAGACCTGAGTCAAAATGGGCTTATTGGCACCCTTGATAAATATGCACAGAAAATGCTGTAAACTAAAAAAATATATAGTTATTGACATAAGCTTCATTTTCAAAATGTATTTTCCCAAAAAAGAGGTTCCACTATTATTGGCACCCCAGTTTAATACTTTGTGCAAACACCCCTGGCAAAGAGCCCTGACAGCCATGAGTCTTTTCCTATATTTTGTGATAAATTTAGAGACCATAGAGGGATCCATGCAGAACTTTTCTGATTCATTGCTATCCTGGGGATACCCACCTCTTCAGTTCAGACTACAGGTTTTTCATGGGATTTAAGTCTGAGACTGAGAACATTGTTGTTACTTAACTATTTCTGTGTGGATTTTCATTTATGCTTGGAGTCATTGTCCTGCTGGACAATCTACCTATGACCAAGACTCAGCTTCCTAGCAGATACAACCAGATTTTCTGCTGAGATTGCCTAGTACTTTGTTGAATTCATTACGCCATTGATCTTAAATAGTGCCCCTGGACCACTGGCATCAAAACATCTCCAAAACATCAGTGACCCACTGTCACATTTTGACAGTAGGTATGAGGTGCTTCTCCCTGTATGAATTCCATCTCGCCGTCAAAAATGTTGATGGTGTGTATGGCCAACATGTTCTTGGTCCCATCGAACCATAGCACTCTCTTCCAGTCATAATTTGGTGAACTCAAGATGCTTGGTTTTGTTTACAACAAATTGTTTTGTTGAGTTTCTTGAACAAAATCCCATCTGCCTCCTGGGATACCTAAGATTCAAACAAATTATATTTATTTGAATATCACTTTTTACACTGACACTACCACACATATACAGAGGGTTAGGACCGCCAGTATTAAAGCCTCAGGGTAACATCATGTGAGTATACACATTTTATGTGTCTTAGACCTCAAATCACACTACCTAACTACCTTATTACTTTTCCCCTTTTTAATTCAGTGTAGTAGGGTAGACAAATAGTAAATCACTATGCCAGTTAGGCAAGCTTGTCAGTGAACTTCCTCATTGTGGTCTACTTTTACACAGGTCTAAAAATAGACTGGTCTAAAAATAGCACTCATCAACATTGTTGTAAACACAAAAAGTACTGATATGTACTAATATATTGAGCTTGAACCATGCCAGGACTTCTTCACTATGGACTGTCAAAGATAATGAAGGGGGAGTATTCTGACGTAATGCAGATAGCCTCTATTGTTTGTCCAGTGGACTTTGTGCTGTTGCACTAGCTGTTGATATTGGAAAGGAAATTCCACGGATTTTCCAGATTTGCTTTGAATATCACATTTCTTACATACCACAATACCACATACCAGCAATATGTGGCTAATGGCCTGGCATTTTAAATATGTTGAATTACTTTTTCATTTTCAGCAGATACATTTTCAGCAGATACAAGTGCAGACACTCCCACCTCTTGAAGCCACCTGTTCTGCAATTATTACTCATTATTCTTTTATTATACAGTACCTGAGTTACTTTGTATTATACCTGGATCCCTGTACCTGGATCATCTCCAATTACCAATTACTCCAATTTCATGATTTACAAGTTCAGATGCACGTCAAAAAGCTACTTGCACAAGCTGCTGTGACGTACTCCCTCTTTTAATAATAATCTGTTTCCTTTCCTTTGTTTCACTGTGCATGAGTTTAATGAGTGACAAACAGCTTTTCTACCAGTCAGGGATTTCTGGACCAACAGATAGCCACCATGGGGGACACAAATTCCTTACTGGTGACTGTGTCAAGTCTAAGATCCACTGCCCGACCTTCCTGTCTAAACAACTGCAGATCATACCAGAAGAGGCGGATAATGAGACACAATCAACTGCACACTTGCGAAGAGCTGGGTCCGGAGGGACAAAAATAATTGGAAAACCAATTTGGCAAAATCATCCCACTTTCCTTGGGAGAAATGTAAATCAGATGTTCACAGTAGGTTGTTTGCTTATATATTACCATTACAGATCTCTAGTAAAGGACATTTTAGCAACAGAAAAATAACTTGGTCATCAAGATTTTTTTTTTTCAACAGATCCACTATTAATGTGTAATATCTAAATCAATATTCAATGATTTTGTCATTCATTTGCTTATTTAAAAAAAATGCTTTCATAACAATACAGTGAGCTCCAGATGTTTTGGGACAAATACACATTTTTCTTGTTCTTGTTTTGTTTCTGTTTTGGCTCTGTACATTTGTAAACTTTAGATTTGTAATCAATCAAATTCACATGTAGTTAAAGTGTACATTCTCAACTTTTATTGCAGGGAATTTTTATACACTTTGGTTTCACCTTGTAGAAATGACCACACTTTTGAATCATACAGTAGTCTCTCCATTTCAGGGCACCATAATGTCTGGGACATACAGTGGGCTCCAGAATTATGGCTATGACTGGCTATGCACAAATTCAGAGGTCCAGAGGCACTGGCTAAAATGGTCAAATGGATTACAGCAAGTATCAGGTAATTTTGGCTGACAATCTGGTTGTCTCTACCACAAGGCTGAGAATAGGCTGTAGGTGGACTTTCCAGCAAGACAATGACTCAAAGCCTCAAAATCCACACAGAGATTGTTCTGAGACAAAATAAAAAGTTCTGCTGTGGCCATTTCAGGCACCAGACCTCAATTCAATCAAAAACCTGTGGGTTGAACTGAATTAAAACCCAAGAATTTAAAGGATCTTGCAAGGATCTACATAGAGGAATGGTCAAAAATACCGCCAAATGCGACTCCATGCTGTTATCCTTGTCAGAGGTGGATGCACCAAGTAATAAATCAGAGGTGCCAATAATTCTGGGACCTTTGTTTTTGGTGAAATCTATTTTTTATTAAATGAAAGTTTGACTTTGATTGGTTCCATTGAAACATTAATAAAGTACAGGATTTTTCACATGTGCAGCATTTTGAGTTTATCTCAGTAATCATATTGTTTGTTTTTCTGAAGTATTTTCAGTCAGGTGTGGCAATAATTCTGGAGCCCACTGTATAAATGTTATGAAAATGAATGTAGTACTATGCAATGATTGATTGGAGTCAATGATGGAAATCCAAAGAAAGTTAATGAGGACAAATTATAAAGCTATTAGAAACAATAATATCAGATCAACAAGCTGGATATAACATTAAATGTCGTATGTACTAATTAAGGTGGGAAGCCCCTTGTGCTTCAATGTTTAACTTCCTCTACACTTCAACTCATCCTGAGCATTCCATACCAGCAGCAGAATACACCGTGTGAGGGCCCCTGGCCAACAGACACAAGCACATACGCACACAAAAATGCTCATATGCACACACACACACAAGCACACACATGCGCCTACACACATGCACATACACACACATGCGCATACACACATGCACATACACACACACACACAAACATTTCTACTAGACAACTACTGTCCAGCGATCCAAAAAACCCCTGGCATTCGGCCCACACAAGTGTCCAGAATGCACTTTGTTCAAAGTTCTCAGAAGCAATGTCACTTGCAGCCTGTTAATAAGTTTGGGATATATGTGGGCCGGACCTGTCAGGTGTATTTAACATGAGCTTGAAAACATTCAGTGCTAAGTTACTGTTCAGCTTTCGCTCGCACCAGACTCAACGTCACTGCGACAGAATGAAGACCTTTTCAATCAGCCTGGCTGGAGGAGTCCTGTTACTGGCAGTGATTTTAGTCTCAGACACAACAGATGCAACAAGTAAGCTGGAACTCTCCCCTCCTCTCTCTCTTTCTCTCTCATTTTATTGTTGGACAAAACATTTTTCTTGACTTTTATGACTTCTATTCCTTTGAGTTCATGATGGAATGTTTTTACCCACAGCTTTATTGAGGTACAGTATGTACTTTAACAACTACATTCGTTCATGCCAATTCATGTGACCTTATTGGAAAGTGCCACCCTTTCTATACAAACATAATGCTACGGGTCAACTCATGCCTGTTAGTCTGTACCGTTGTGTGATAAGATACAGTAAGACTACTGCTCAGAAAGAATCTTGAAGTGGCTGACCCCATATTCAAATCCGGAGTCCTGTGCAGAACTCTCCACAAAATACAGTCTGATGTCTGACTTCATTGCTTATTTTCCAGGAGCCGGCAGCTGTTGCACACGTTACACCAGACCATCTGTCTTGAAGAAGCTGCCTTTGGAGTGCATCCAAGGTTACAGGAAACAACATTACAGAGGAGTGTGCTCAATAGATGCTGTTGTGTGAGTCCTGCCATTTCTCTCCAATAGTTTCCATTTTCATTGTGCTTACACAGTGTTATGTGACATTCCAGTCACTTACATTTGGTACTATTAACGGTGATACACAACCAAGCCTCAGTGAATTAAATTCCTGCAATATATTACATTTTACTTTGTCAGACAACCTGGGGAATCAAGCCTATTAAAATAATTATAGTTAAAAGCCTGGTTCCCGGTTCCCGTTTAGTACATATAGCAGAGTAGAGTAGGCATTCTTTATACCTGTACTCTATATCCCACCACCACATAGAGGGGTGACATTGGCTCAGGCTGTAAGAGAAGTTGTCTGGCAATTGGAGGGTCACCTGTTAGATCCCCCACCCGGGCTGTGTTGAAGTGTCCCTGAGCAGGACACCTAACTGTTAGGTTTTGTGTTGTCATTGTATTGTATTCGGTCTATATTGTTAGCATTTCTGTGTTTTTGTTACCTCTGTGCACACCGTAGCCACCCTGTCAGTTCATTTCACTTCATTCATTCGTTTCACCTGTTTCAAGTCTGATTGTTTCCCCACCTGATTCTCGTTCCCTCTCTTTACCTTTGTTATTTAAACCACTTTGTTCAGTTCCCTGCCAGATTGTTATGTGTTCATGCCATACGTTTTCTGATTAATACCTGTTATGACCTGTTTTGTCCCCAACCTCCAAGTTTAGCTTATTCCGTCTGTCTGATTCTGACCCGTAGTTTTTCGACCTGTTTCTGTTTTTCGACTTTTGTTTCTGGATTGTATTTTTGTCTGATTAGCCCCTCACCTGTGGCCACTACTACTCTTTGGATTACAGTTGATATATCTGTTTGCTGGAAATCTGACATATTTCCTGGTCTATCTATTACAAACGTCCTTATCCCTGCTGTATCTGTTTGCCGGCTTCTGACCTTCACTTGTTCAAACTGCATTGAGTAAATAAAGACTTTGCTAACTTAAGTCGTGGTCATGCTTTTGGATCCCCCATTCTGAGTGCCTGATAGAAACCCCAAAATGCTCCTGACAGGCTGGTTGGTGCCTTGCATGGCAGCCACTGTTGGTGTGTGTGTGAATGGGTGAATTGTACAACATCAATTGTACAGCGCTTTGGATAAAGGCGCTATATAAATGCCAGCCATTTACCATATACCTGCACAAAATTCACATACAGGACAACTTCACAAAGTCCCAAACCTGGGTTATTTTGTGTTTGTTTCTGATTTTATTCTTATTATTATTAATGTTATTCTGCTTCTATTTCTCCTTCTCAATGTTCTGCTAATATTAATTATTCTTATTGTACTATATCTATTTTAAGCAATGAAGCAGATACAGTACAGTCTTTCTTCAGTCACAAAATCAACTTGCCACAATTTTGCAAGCCTTGAGCTGAGGATTGGAAGGTCTTATCTGTGTTCCAAGTAGTTTTGAGATAATGCCAGAGAGGAGTTGATTGAGGTGATGGCACTGCACAAAGGGGTTGTTTCCTGGATTTGATTGGTGTCAGCCTTTGATTGTGTTTCAGGAATGATGCAATGCAATTGGGTCAGTTAGAGCGGCGTGATAACCTGTGTCACCTGATCTAATGCAGGCTACGCACGGAATGTGGGCGAAACTTATGCTCAAACCCAAGTTCGAAGTTAGTGAGAGAAATCCTCAAAGCCGTCAGGGACAGGTAACCCACCCACCCTGCACCTCAGATGTACACATTCTCCCGCAAACACCAGTGATTAAAGAGTAATTAACTATAGACTGGCTGACCTCAGAAGTCGTGGACAAAAAGTCCTTGTAGATGATTTGGGAGAAGAAATTGACTGCTATTGTGTTTTGCTTTACAGAAGGAGAACAAAGAAGTTAAAGCTTAATACAAAACTTAATGCGGGGAGGAAGAAAACCTGCTGTGTGTAGTGACATCTTCAGGAAACTGTACAGGATGATATTTTGAATTATATTGTGAGTTACACAGTGTGTCTGTCCTTATTTCAAGAAACAATTTGCAACTATATGCTTGTAAACATTTCCAAGGGAAGACAAAACATGCTGAGTTTGTTGTGTCTAAATTTGATGATTCATTGAAGTGAACTTGACTTAATGGTATGTATTGTCTGTAAGGCACTGCAGTTGCTAATACTGAACCAAGTTATTAGTTACACAGAATTTAAGCTAATTACTAAACATTGAACTTATTTTTATATACATTTTTGTATCATTTATTTCCTGCGGCCGTGTTATGGTGATTTTCCTGATATATTTTTTTTTACATTATACAAGTGTAATCATATAATTAAACCTTCTGAAAACAGTTGTATTTTCAATTTTGAAATGTTCATTAAAAAATATTTCTGGCATATCATGTATCTGCAGTTTTGTGGAAGTTTGTAGTAACTGTTACGACTGGCTCATTTTAGTCGTGAACAGGAAAATCAGACATGAGACACCAGGCTTACGAGATGACCAATTATTTATTCAAAGTAAGTTACTATGGGGTATGAGAGATCAGTATGAGTGTAGTGTTGCATGTAGTCAGTGTAGTAATGTTGCGGGTGCAAAAATCCAACCAAAACGTCTGTCCTACGACAGGTGTGATATTACTGCCCCCCAAGCAGCAACACTGGAGCTCCTTTAACCCGGAATTGAACTAGCTCCAGGTGCCGCTTGTGGAGGGACCACGCCCACCAATCAAACTGTTGGAAGGCAAAAGGGGAAAATGTTAAAATGCAGCAGGGGGGCATGACATAACAATATAGCAGGAGTGTCAGTAATATGCAGTCCATGTGACCTTGCAATAGGACACCAGACCTGAATGACATTCTGCTTATCTATATCATTATATACAATATGGCTTGAGGAAAATCCTCAGCCCACATAGCATATACCCCCATGGAGAAAATAGTCCACCAACTTTGTTTTAGAGACTTTAACAAGATTTTAGCCAGCAGTATTTCATTAGATAATGGTTTTGAATAAGACGTGCCACAGTATTAGTATTAATACTTACTGCCTATTGTACAATTTAATTTTTCTGTAATTTCTGTAAGAACAATGGATAATTGAGTTGTAATAAACTGCTATTCCGTGCGATCAGTGATTTATTCATAGCGTGCCAGTGATGAGGTAACAGATCTGGTGATGTCAGCAGACACAAACCTTTGTAAAGTGCCAAAGGTTGCAGGTGAGGTAAAACAGGAAGTTAAACCAGTGTAGCAACAAATGGGGAAAACCCAACAGTGATCTCAGAAGTCCTATACGCACATACACCCAATCACACACACACACACACGTGCACACACACTCATTCTTTATAACATGAATATAGTTTAGGAAAGTTAAGGAAGTTAAGGTAAATCAAAACATTAAAAAGGGGACATTCAAAAAAGGCGGTATCACATGAATAATATTGACCAGGCACCTTGAATTGTGTTTGCATGTGGCTTTGTGTGTGTGTGTGTGTGTGTGTGTGTGAGAGAGAGAGTGTGTGTGTATGTGTCTGTGTGTGTGTGTGTGTGTGTGTGTGTGTGAGACTCTTTCTCTGTTTGTAGTTTGGAGGCCTTCCTCTAAGCCAGGGATGAGCAGATCCAGCCCTGCAGGGCCGTTGTGTATGCAGATTTTTGTTTCAACGAAGTACCCTGACCAACTGAACTAAATTGCTGTCTATATCAACACTAGTCATCTTGTGTATTAGACCACAGAAAAAAACAACAAAAAAAACATACTGGGTGTTCATACAGTGTTCGGCTGCCATTCATGCACATACCAAGAAATGTAGCTTAGATGGCATAAATGCAATGGCTATTTAAATTATTAAATTCAGAAGTTGGCATGAAATCCAGAGACATGTATGGTCCTTGTGTGCTGGATCATAATACAGTCAACAAACCAGCTCCTCGTTAACTGAAATGGGAAAAAAATTGGCAGAGGCTAATTAAATCTGGAATACAGCCAAGGAATCTAGGAAAAAACAAAAAACATCCAACACCATGGTATGTATTTCAAAAACTTTCATATCACTTCAGAGTCACAATACAGTATTATTTTCGCTGAAGGAAAAGAGATTAGGTGACTTCATTTTGTAAAACACACTTGTTGAAACCAACCCAGATTTATTCAAACCTGCTTAGAGTATCCTTGGGCCTATTACTCTTCAAATGATACCATTTACAAAGAACAACAGTGCATTAAGGATATGTGGACATGTCAAATTAATAATAATAATAATAATAATAATAATAATAATAATAATAATAATAATAGTAATATTATTATTATTATTATTATTATTATAACCACAAACATTAATTAACGGGATCCAAGCAGCAAGTATGAACTGCTAAACTGTAAGGACACATATAGTACAGTATGGTCAAAATAAATACCATCTCATTCCCAAAATTTTACATGCCATTCCAAGCTTACATACAAGATTCACAATGCTGTGAAAGCTTATTGGCTGATGCCGGCCATACTTTTTCAGGTATGACTTTTTCATTGTTCATCAAATTGAAGGCTGACAGAAAGGCATGGCATTTGATTGGTAAAGGAATTAAGGAGTTAGAGGCATATTATTGATTTTATTTATATACCTCTTAGTACACCACCTATTGGTAAAACTATGCACACTGCCCTAGATGCAACTATTGCACGTGTATGCCAAGTTTGACGTCATGATTGGACAAAGCAATCATGATTTGCAGCTGTTTTAGTAAAAATGGCCACGCCCATAACAATCAATTGACATGTCATGGACATATGGTTTACAGCAGGGGTGTCAAACTGAATCCCCAGGGGGCCGCAGTGTCAGCGGGTTTTTGCGGTTTCCTTTCAATCAGCTGCCAATTAAGGCCAATTAAGGCCTTGAGAACAAGGCATGTGGATACTTTAACCAATCAGTGACTTGAATGAACCCAGAACACCCCAAAAACCAGCAGACACTACGGCCCGCCAGGACTGGAGTTTGACACCTGTGGTTTACAGCATCAAAACAATCAGTCTGAGATTACACCAGGCATATTCTCTGTAAAATTTGGTGAAGATAGGATTAATTTTGTAGAAGAAGCCAAAAAATAGCTTTTGAAAAAATTTTAAATGGTGGAAAATCTAAATGTTTGTTGCTGACATTAACTATTTCTTAAGGCAAAGTTGTTCATCAGATGAAGTAGGATCCACTGAAGGTATATGCATTTTCCATTAACCACAGCTGTTTGACAATATCAGCTATTGTCAGAGTGTAGCAGTTTATTGTATGTCAATGACAAGTTTATCAGAATCAATATGAATGCTACACACCTATGATACATTATTTAAAGTTGCTCTTGACTTCAAAAATATAAAAGATAATAATTGACACAATTATGACAGCCTTTCTGGGTTTCCATTTTATAAAATTAATCAACAACCCCAAACTTCTGAAAGTATTCAGACCCCTTTACTTTTTGCACACTTTATTGTGTAAGGCTTGCAAACTTGATTGGAGTCCCCCTGTGGCAAATTTAATTAATTAGACATAGTTTAGAAAGGCACTCACCTGTGTATATACTGTAAGGTCCCAGAGGTCATACAGTATGTCAGGACAAAAAGTCCAAGCAACTCTCTGTAGACCTTTAGACCGAAATTTGTGGCATGGAAGAAGTTTGGAACCACCAGGACTCTTCTTAATGGCGAAAATTCACCTTTCAGCATGACAATGTCCCAAAACATACAGCCAGGACAATGCTGGGGTGGCTTCGGGACAAGTCTCTGACTGTCCTTGAGTGGCCCAGCCAAGCCCAGACTTAAACCCCATAGAACAGCTGTGGCAGTTCACAGATGCTTCCCATCCAATCTGATGGAGCTTGAGAGGATCTGCCAGGAAAAATATGGATAAATTGCCCAAAGCTTGTAGAGACTTACCAAAGAAGACTTGAAGATGCAACTTTTGCCAAAGGGGCTTCTATAAAATAAGGGTCTTTTTTAAATGAGAGAGTTCAATTTTATGAGTTTTAATACATTTAGCAAAAAATTCTGCAAACATGTTTTCAATTTGTGGGTTATTGAATGTAGATTGATGCCACTGTAATAAGCATAATACACTGTACCCTGTATGTAATACTGCGTTGTAGTATTTTCCATTGAATGGAATGTAGTTATGTCTGACTGACAGGGAAAAGGCCCTGTGAATGTCCCAGTACTTTAATTGCGGGAGGGCGAGAGTGTCTGCAGTAGAATTGGCAAGCTTTGTGAGTTAACTGGTATGAGATATATTCTGTGTGTGGGTGGTGGGTAAAAAAAAAAAAAATCCTGTACATATCCCATAGGAATTTTCAGTAATCTGCAAATTTTGGTGTCCAAATGGTTAATGTATCTCTAATTATTACTTAACTCAGGCCTGCAAGCTGTATACAATTTGTATACTCAAAAATAGGAAAATGTGCAGATTCAGACACAGCCCTAGTGTGTACCAATGAAACCTGCTTTAAGGTCCAAAGGTCTGCCTGCTTTACTATACTGACATTCTGTAATAACGAGAGAGAGAGAGAGAGAGAGAGAGAGGTCTGATTTGTTCTGCTCAATATTAGAAACACATTGCATTGGCTTGTTGCCACCCTCTTGTGGTCCTATGGCTGTACTACACCCTATACCAATGCTTTAGTTGACAATCATCATATTCCCACTGCAATAACCCAACTAAAGAAATTTCACATCTGATTTGAAGTATGCCCTCCCTTATATACATTTAGAACATATAGAACCTTGTGGTTCTATAATTTTTTTGCACGATTGTCTTATACACAATCTCGTTATTTTACCTTATAATTATTACATGATACATACTATGTACTATGCACGCGCTGTGGAAAATAACCATGCTGCAGGGCTTATTGGGGTGCAGTGTTGAGCCCCCCTCTAATGCAAAGTAGCGTGATCTGTGCTGTGTTACAGGTCTGTGTGCACCCAGGGGCTGTGTGCCCCAGCAGGGGGGAGACTGCTGTGCGTGGCGTCCTGTATAACTCCATGTTTTTATATACTGTTTAAAAAATAAAGATTGCCTTCTGCTTTAACTTGCCTGTCTGTGGTAGATCCTGGAAAAAGAACCCAAGGGTAAGGACTCAAACTCCTCAGAGGTACTAATCCAAATGTTTCTTTGAGATGGCGGCTTCTCAGTCAGATGCATCTGCTTTACTCGTTCACTCTAGGGGTGTTTTAAGAAATTATTATTTGAATAAACCCAGACTTGACAACCATGTAACAATCCCCCTTTCCTCTACTGCGCAGTCTCCGATTTGTGTGGCGTGGAGGCATGAAAACTGCCTTCAAAAGCCTGTTATTGGTCAGCAATTATTTCTTGGCTATCTAACTTTGATGCCGAGAACAAAATCCAATAACTAGCAAGCAAGCTTACTAGTAACCTGGCTGGCTAGCTAGCATCTCAAACTTGGTTTAATTCAATTCAGCAATGATTGAGCATAGAATAATGCACAAAGATTATAGGCTGATTAGCAGTCTATAGTGATCAGCTACTTTTATAACCTCCAACCACACTGGTATAAAAGGCAATGCTTTTGAAAAGCATCAGCCACGTTGCCGTCCCGGCTACTTTGATCCACCAGTGCACCCTACTCCTTATTTCATAATGAAATAACATTTTACATTGTAACAAGTGAAATAAAATATTTTGGTAATAAATAAGCCTTTTTTTTATTTTACATTTTACAGTCACATTTAATAAATGTTACCTGTTTATCTGGCCTATCATGTACTGTATCTGCCTGCCCTCTGGTCCCATTCAGTTCAGTTAAACAAAAATTTGTATTAAAAAAGTGCCATATAGCAGTACCTTATAATTGAAGTGACACTTCACATAGCATTTATATGCAAAGTTATTATCAAAAATAAACAAACTTTCATGGCCAAAGCCACAGACGGATACAGTATATGGCCAGGAAATAAAGAACAGAAAGGGCCTGTACAAAATGGACTATATAGCATGAGATAAATCATTATCCCACATAGCATATGCACCATTCTTAAAAGAAGTGGTGCCCCCATGGGAAAAGTAGTTTAACAACTGGTTTAAGTTTTTGCCAGCATATTTCATTCGATAATGGGCTCGAATATGATTTGCATCCTAAGTGCCACAGTGTTATGTATAGTATTTGTCTTTCACAAAATAATTAGAAACAAACTTTATTTTGCTATTCCTTGTATTCAGTGATTTGTACAGTCTGCCAGTTATGAGGTAACAGATCTGGTGATGTCAGCAGAGGAATGCCATGGAAAAGTGATGTCAGCAGCAGAGGTAAAACAGGAAGTTAGACCAGTAAAGCAACAAATTGGGAAAACCCAACAGTGATCTACAGGTTCTGCAGGTTACCGAAGTGTGGGCCTTACGTCATAACTCTCACGCATAGTGTGCATGCACACACACACGCACACACATAAGTATGCACGCACATTCTTTGTGTCATGAGAATCAAAGTATACATTCCAAGATGAGTTTTTGAAAACAAAGAAAATGAAAACAGGAAACCAAAGGCAATATTACAGGAATAAAAGAAAGGACAGGCACCTTGTGTGTATGAGAGCAATGAAGGAGCAGGTGGGTGACCTTGGAGAGTAAAAAGTAAGGAAATAAGACCCGTACACCCCCGTCTTTGCAATTTTTCACAATTTTTTTCAGATAAAAAAAAGCAAATACTGTCGGTCTAACACTTGTAAACTGACTCTACATAAGAACACCTGATTTTTGTCCACATTGATTGTATTATATGGAAGAAACTGTCCGTTAAGAATACCCACAAGGAAGCACAAATATGTGGACAAGCCATGGATTAACAAGGGGATAGAGAATGCATGTAAAAAAAATATATATATATTATGCAGGAGATTATTAAAATATAAATCAAAAGAAGCAGAAAATAAATATAAGATATATAAAAGGAGTGCTTAACAGCATAATTAACAAGAGTACTGGAAAAGCAGAGAATCCAAATTATTTTGTAAAGGATTACATTACATTAATGGCATTTGTACAGTTGATTAGACAAAGCAGGAGACAATCCTCCCCTGGAGCAATGCAGGGTTAAGCGCCTTTCTCAAGGGCCCAAAGGCTGTGCGGATCTTATCGTGGCTACACCAGGGATCGAACCACCAACCTTGTGGGTCCCAGTCAGGTACCTTAACCACTACACTACAGGGTTAGGGTCAGGGTCAGATAACAATACAATTATAAATAAAACAAAATAAATTGTTAATGATTATTTTGTAAATGTTGGATAAAATTTAGCAAATGAGATTATGGAGCCAAAAATAAGGAAAGTGTAGATGAAGATATTATTCATAAAAATTCGTGTTGATGAAAAGGAAATACTTTCAATTAAATTAAATTTAAGAATAAAAAGTCTACTGACTGGACTGAAATTGATATGTCATTAGTAAAAAATATTATAGAATGTATAGTGAAACCATTGACACATATCTGCAATCAATCTTTCCAAACAGGAATATTTCCCAGCAAAATGAAAACCAAAAAAGTAATTCCTATTTATAAAAGGAGATCTATTCTCCAAATATAGCTCGATTTCTCTGCTTTCCCAGTTCTCTAAAATTCTAGAAAAACTATTTGTTACCCCATATTAGATTGCTTGGTCAGTGAGTTACAGAGACGGTTCTCCAAGGAAAACTGCAAACTGCAAAAGGTATTCAAGCCTTGCATCGTAAGCACACCACGTTTTTGGATGAGGAAAGCTTGCTTATCTTTGCAGAAGCTTATGATGCAAATTTGGAAGACCTGAAACATGAGATCCATCAAGTCAAGAGGCCACCTACACCTAGGTAGTTCTCCTGAAGCATTTCAAATATGTTTTTCATGAGCCATTCAGGCTTTCAAAGATCGCAGTCGTAACACCTCATGTAGTAGTAGTGCCTCATGTGAGAGAAGTTTATCTGCCCTTAAAACGGATAAAGTCTCACCTGAGAACAACAATGGATAATGAGCATTTGAGCAACCTTGGAATTCTCAGCATGGACAAATTTGTCAAACGTTTTGCCAGTCAGCAAGCAACCTGACGAATCATGCCCTTTTAACCCGCGTTAAAGTCAGTCCATCGCAGGTTTCAGTAGCAGTCAGCAAATACTTGAAATGCTGACAAAACCAAAGGGTCAAACATATAGGTAAAATACATATGATACAGGATGATGTGCATTTCCATGTCAAAGTCAAATGTATGCACTATTTTTGATACATGTTCTCTTGTCTTAGTGTGACATCCCTGTGTCTGATCCTTGATTGTCTGATTGTTCGAAAAGATGTAATAAAAAAAAAAAATTCTTATTTCATTGTTGAGTTTGTGTTCTCTGTATTAACGCTAACATGAAGTGACTGGATAAGGAACATGCTGAGATGGGTGTGTGGGGGGTTGGACCCAAAATGCACGACTCGGAAAGTCCCGTCAGGGCTTTATTCAGGGAATGTCCAGTGAGCGTAGTCAAAAAACAAGCAATGTTCATACACGTAAAATCCAGCCAAAACCAATACTGTAGATGTCTTGGTAAGATGGGCCTGTAACTACCAATCTTGTGGACTGAACTGTTCATGGCCTTACGACCAATCATATATTAATTGTACCGTATCTGACCTGTTCGGTTGTTTGTTCTATGACCTTGATATGCACTGTTTTGTACATCGCTTTGGATAAAAGTGTCAGCTAAAATGGAATGGAATGTAATGAAAAAAGAAAAATGAGGAGGTGTGCAGTTGACTGCACCAAAGTCTGAAGTTTAAGGAAGGTCTGAACACAATGTAGTGATGGTACGCAACCTGACCTGTAACCTGCTCGACCCCTGAAGTCTACCCTCAATAGACCACACTATGACCAAACATGGAGACCTTGCAGTTTTAGGAAGGGTGTGAGGTCTCAGGCCTGGGTTCTTTGTAAAGCTGCTTTGTGACAATGTTGTAAAAAGCACTGTAAAATAAAATGGAATTTAAATGAACAGAAGTGGGCCTGCCTGAAGGCCAGTGAACCACTATACTCCACAAAAATTTATTCAAGTGTGGTCATTGAATTACTGTACACCCTCTGACTTACGAAAACCATACAAGCTATACAATGAAAAAACGATGTTCATTTACAGTGCTGTTATGTGTTCATTCATACCACCACTGTATGGTTGCACCACATCCATATTATTGGTTAATGTAAGACATGCGCATTGATATGTTATAACAGTGACATGCCTTGATGAGTTCAGTAAAGAGAGCTGCTAGCTCAAGTTAACAAGCAATATCTCGGTTTCCATGATTACAGTTAAGGTTGAATGTGTGTGTGTAATAGGGCCGTACACAACAATTGGCGATGAGGATTTGAGTCAATGAACACTTGGCAAAGCTTGCCATTTCATGCGTGGAGGAGGAGAGAAACTTTGCGAGGGAGAAGAACAAACATCTACTTCAACGAGAGTCGTGAGTGGTTCGTCGGGCAAGCTAAACGGATTGCTAACTTGGAGGAAGCTGGCTGATTGCAAACGCAAATAAATGACTGACGAAAGGCAAAACGAAACAGAAAACAAACTAATTATGGCATACTGTGTGTGGAGCAAACCCGGACTCTTTAGTTATTGTCCTCGGCGGCTTTAACAAAGGAAACCTCAGCCATGAAAAATATACTGCCCGACCAGAGAGAAGAACATTCTGGATCACTGTTACACCACAGCTAGCAGTGCTTATCATGCCGTCCTCCGCTCTGCACTGGGTCACTCTGACCACGTCATGGTCCACCTGATTCCTGCATACAGAAATTAAAGCTCTCTAAACCTGTCCTCTAAACCTGTCCTAAGTGGACCAGTTAAGCTGTGGAGGATCTTCAGGCATGTTTGGACTGCACTGACTGGGATGTTTTCAGGACTGCTACCAACAATCTGGATGAGTACACAGAGGCGGTGACTTCCTACATCAGCTTCTGTGAGGACAGCTGTGTACCATCATGCACCAGGGTGGGTTACAACAACAACAAACCTTGGTTCACAGCAAAACTCAGACAGTTAAGGTCAGAGAAGGAAGAGGCATTTAGGAGTGGGGACAGAGTCATGTTTAAAGTGGCCAAGTACAAGTTTAGCAAGGAGGTGCGAGACGCTAAATGACTGTACTCAGAGAAGCTGCAACACCAGTTCTCAGCCAATGACTCTGCTTCTGTCTGGAAAGGGTTCAGACAGATCACCAACTACAAAACAAAAACCCCCCACTCCATGAACAATTCACTCCTGGCCAACGACCTGAATGAGTTCTACTGTCGCTTTGAAGGTCAATGGGACAGTCCTGACACCATCCCCCATGACACCAGCCACCAGCTCCAGCCCCCCTCCTCCCCCACCTCCTCTATCACAGCAGGAGCCTGGGCCACTCCACAGCTACTCACCTCAGCGACACCTCTGACCTTACTGGAAAGAGATGTCAACAGGATCTTCAAGAGGGAGAACCCCCGCAAAGCAGTCGGGCCAGACTCTGTCTCTCCATCCACCCTGAAGCACTGTACTGATCAGCTGTCTCCGGTGTTCACAGACATTTTTAACACCTCACTGGAGGTGTACTAGATTGCTTCAAGACCTCCACCATCATCCCAGTCCCCAAAAAGCCAAGGATCACAGGACTGAACGATTACAGACCCGTCGCCCTGACCTCTGTGGTGATGAAGTCTTTTGAGCGCCTTATGCTGTCCCACCTCAAATCCATCACAGACCCCCTCCTGGACCCCCTGCAGTTTGCCTACAGAGCCTGTAGAGCCAGGTCTGTAGATGATGCAGTAAACATGGCTCTCCACTTCATCCTACAGCACCTGGACTCCGCAGGAACCTACGCCAGGATCCTGTTTGTGGATTTCAGCTCTGCCTTCAATACAATAATGCCAACTATGCTACAGGACAAGCTCTCCCAGCTGAACGTGCCTGATTCAACCTGCAGGTGGATCACAGACTTCCTGTCTGACAGGAGGCAGCATGTGAAGCTGGGAAAACATGTCTATGACTCCCGGACCATCAGCACCGGTTCCCCCCAAGGCTGCGTTCTTTCCCCACTGCTCTTCTCCCTGTACACCAACAGCTGCACTTCCAGTCACCAGTCTGTCAAGGTCCTGAAGTTTGCGGATGACACCACCCTTATTGGACTCATCTCTGGTGGAGATGAGTCCGCCTACAGGTGGGAGATTGACCATCTGGTGATCTGGTGCAGTCAGAACAACTTGGAGCTCAATGCTGTAAAGACAGTGGAGATAGTTGTAGACTTTAGAAAGAACCCAGCCCCACCCGCCCCCATCACCTTGAGAGACTCCCCTGTCAACATTGTGGAGTCCTGCCGCTTTCTGGGAACTATCATCTCCCAGGACCTCAAGTGGGAGCTGAACATCAGCTCCCTCACCAAAAAAGCCCAGCAGAGGATGTTCTTCCTGCGGCAGTTGAAGAAGTTCAACCTGCCAAAGACAATGATGGTGCACTTATACACCGCCATAATTGAGTCCATCCTCACCTCCTCCATCACCATCTGGTATGCTGCTGCCACTGCCAAGGACAAGGACAGACTGCAGCATATCATCCGCTCTGCAGAGAAGGTGATTGGCTGCAATCTGCCATCTCTTCAGGACCTGTACGCCTCCAGAACCCTGAGGCGTGCAGGAAGGATTGTGGCTGACCTCTCTCACCCCGGACACAGACTATTAGAAACACTCCCCTCTGGCAGGAGGCTGTGGTCCATCAGGACCAAAACCTCTCGCCACAGAAACAGCTTCTTTCCATCTGCAGCTGGCCTCATCAACAAGGCCCGGGGGACCCCTCACTGTCACAGAACCGTTACAGACACGTTGCATCAACGCACTGTCTCCCTGTGATTAATGTCAACTAGGCCCGGGACCGGCCATTGTCACAGACTTTTATCCCGCCCCCATAAACTATATATTTTTCTATATATCTTGCACTTTAACAATACTTCATATACCTCACTTCAGCATCATGTTGTATTGTAAATATTTATTTTTATTTTTATTTTTCATTTATATCCTACATCACATTCCACCTTCTTTTATATCTATGTTTCTATTTTTTTGGTATTATTTATGTTGTCTGCATGCACCCACATACCACAGCAAATTCCTTGTACGTAAAAACTACATGGCGAATAAAGTGATTCTGATTCTGATTCTGTTTATGATTCTGAATGACAACAGCAGATGGCACAAGAGCTATACACAAAATGGATGCGAAAACAGAAAAATGGCAACAGAAAAATAGCTCATGTTTTCGTTGTGGGAAGAAGTCACACACACCAGCTGATTGTTGGTTTAAAGATAAAGAATGCAGACAATGTCAGAAACCAGGCCACATACAGAAAATGTGCAAGACAAAAATGAAAGAGAAAAAGTTTTATATACAAAAAGGGAAAAACCAAAGGATCCATGACGTTGAAACGTACATCTCAGACTCAGACTCTGGCCAGGATCTAGCCTGCTTTGATATATGTTCATTAAAGAGACCCAACAGGGGAATCATATAGGTTTCACCCAAAGTGGAAGGAGTTACACTGAACATGGAGCTGGATACAGGATCCGCCTTGTCGGTGATCTCCAACAAAGACTTCCGGGCACACTTCTCACACCTGCAATTACAGTCTATGACTGTGATGCTGAAAATATACACCGGGGAGAGGATAACACCAATGGGAGTGGTCACCGTGAATGTCGAATATGGTAACCAAAAGTGTGTGCTGTCCCTGTATGTCATTGAAAAAGGAGGTGCACCCCTGTTTGGACGTGAGTAGCTCCGTGAAGTGCAACTAGACTGGCAGTCAATCAAAGAGATGCAATCAGTAACAGACAGTGGAAAACAGAGCAGTCGCTCTACATCTGAAAGACTGAACCAAATACTCACAAGCGCTGGAGAAGTCTTCCAGGAGGGCATTGGAACTTTAAAGCACATGAAAGCACAGATTGTGTTGGAAGATAATGTGGTCCCCAAATTTCACAAGGCTCGCCCGGTACCATACGCCCTTCGCCCCAAAGTGGAGAATGAGCTCCAAAGCCTGGAAAACGAAGGCATTCTATCCAAAGTGGACTGGTCTGAGTGGGCAACGCCTATAGTTCCTGTAGTGAAGGGAAATGACTCAGTAAAAAAAAAAAGAAAAAAAAAAAAGTGGCCTTTAGAAGACGCTCTTATCCAGAGCGACGTACAACAAAGTGCAAATCAAACACAAGAACAAGTGCAAAGAGGACCTGAGAGGACAGTACAGTTCCGAGTCCTAGTGTAAACATACAGAAATTCAGAACCCTTGAAGAGTACAATCAACTTTCCAACTAGCATACCACAGTTGGCAGCTAGAATACAACAATACAACCGCCAATAAAAACAACAATACCTATACAAGTAACGATATCTATACATAAGTGCCATTACGGTCTAAGGCTAATCACGGTGATTGTGAGTTGGGGAGGGAAAGTTGTAGCCTGAAGAGATGGGTCTTCAGTCTGCGCTTGAAGGAGGTCAGAGACTCTGCCGTTCTGACATCCACCGGGAGGTCATTCCACCACCATGGGACCAGGACAGACAGCAGTCGTGAGCGTGAAGTGCAGGTGTGGCGAGGGGGAGGCGCCAGACGGCACGAAGTGGCAGAACGGAGGGGTCTTGTTGGTGTATAGGTCTTGATAAGGGATTGAATATATACAGGGGCTGATCCTTTAACTGCGTGGTATGCGAGCACCAAAGTTTTAAATTTGATGCGAGCCATAACAGGCAGCCAGTGGAGGTTGCTGAGCAGGGGGGTGACATGTGAATGTCTGGGAACATTGAATACCAGACGGGCTGCAGCATTCTGGATGAGTTGTAGGGGTCTGATGGCAGATGCTGGAAGGCCAGCCAGCAGAGAATTGCAATAGTCCAGGCGGGACAGGACCATTGCTTGAACAAGGAGCTGAGTGGAGTAGGTGGTGAGAAAGGGTCGGATTCTCCGGATGTTGTACAGGAAGAACCTGCACGCCCGGGTCACCGTAGCGATGTTCTCGGAGAAGGATAGCCTGTTGTCCATCACCACTCCAAGGTTTCTTGCACTAGGGGATGAGGTCACTGTGGTATCCCCTAGTGAGATGGAGAAATCAGAGAAGGTTAGAGCAGGGATGAATATTACCTCCATCTTACCTGGATTGAGCTTTAGATGGTGGTTGCCCATCCAGCTCTGGATGTCTCTCAGGCAGGCGGAGATACGGGTAGAGACCTGTGTGTCTGATGGGGGGAAGGAGAGAAAGAGTTGGGTGTCATCGGCATAACAATGATAGGAGATGCCATGAGCAGAGATAACGGGGCCAAGGGATCTTGTGTAGATGGAGAAGAGGAGGGGTCCGAGGACTGAGCACTGGGGGACTCCTGTAACAAGGGGACAAGGGGTTGACACAAGGGGACAAGGGGTTGACACAGAGATAAGATTTGATCCACTCTGAGGAAGGAAGAGAGTTGGTTGGAGGCGGCTCGTTCAATGGATTTGGATAGAAAAGGAAGGAGAGATATCGGACGGTAGTTTTGAATGCAGGAGGGGTCTAGAGTGGGTTTCTTTAGGAGCGGGGTGATGTAGACCATCTTGAATGATGAGGGAAAGCAGCCAGAGGACAGAGAGGAGTTAACAAGGGAGGTGATAAACGGGAGGATGTCAGGCGTGATTGCCTGAAAGAGGTTTGAGGGGATGGGGTCCAGGGCACAAGTAGTAGGGCGGTGGGAGAGCAGGAGGTGAGACGCATCAGCATCTGTAAGGGGACAGAAAGAGGAGAAACAGGGGGCAGACACAGAAATGGAGGCAGGCATAGAAGTGGTGGTGGTCAGGAAGGTGCTGCGGATATCTGCAACCTTCTTGTCAAAAAATACCGCAAAGTCATCAGCAGTGAGCGAGGACTGAGATGGTGGGGGAGGTGTGCTGAGGAGAGAGGAGAAAATGGAGAACAGTTGACGAGGGTTAGAAGTGGAGTTCTGGATTTTTGTTTGGAAGTAATTTATTTCGGCAGTGGTGATAGCAGAGGAGAATTCCACCAGGAGAGACTGGTAGGAAGACAGGTCCGATGGGTCTTTTGATTTCCTCCACTTCCTCTCAGCTGCATAAAGGAGGAGCGTAAAAGGTCAGAAACCCATGGGCTGGGAGGGGAGGATCGAGCAGGCCGGGAGACAAGAGGACAGAGAGAGTCATGGGCTGAGGAGAGAGAGGAAAGCAGCACGGAAGATGCAAAATCAGTGGGTAGTTTGGAGAAGGATTCAAGAGGAGGGAGGGAAGTGGTGACTCTGGGGGCAAGGGAGGAGGGTGATAGAGAGCAGAGGTTACATCAGACAGAAACAGTGGGGGAGAGAGAAGGGGAGGGAGGCAGAGGGGCTAGGGGGATGGAGAAGGAAATGAAGTGGTGATCGGACTTGTGTAAAGGGGTAACAGTGGGGTTAGAAGAGGCGCAGTTCCTCAGAAAGAACAGGTCGAGAAGGTTTCCAGCCTTGTGAGTTGGGGGAGAGTGCTGCAGAGAGAGGTCAAAGGAGTGAAGTAGTGGTAAGAAGGCAGCAGACTGGGAGGCTTCCAGGTGGATGTTGAAATCTCCCAGGAGGATAAGTAGGGTGCCATCCTCAGGGAATGAGCTGAGAAAAGCTCAAGCTCATCAGTACGCATCTGTAGAGATTTTAAAGTAACCGTTAATCTGGTCCTGAAAGGTGAACAATACCCCTTACCATGTATTGATGACATCTTTGCAGCTCTGGGCCAGGGTAAACGGTTTTCCAAGATTGATCTCACACAGGCGTATTTACAGATGGAAATGGACGAGCGTTCCAAAAAGTCTGACGATCAACACCACGAAAGGTCTCTATCAGTATAACCGCCTGGTGTTCGGCATAGCTTCAGCACCAGCTATATGGCAAAAAGCAATGGAACAAGTTCTGCAAGGCATACCAAACACGCAGTGCTATCTGGATGACATTGTTATTACCGGAGACAATGACGGTAATCTTGAAAATCTGGAAAAAGTTCTCAAGAGATTAGGAGATTTTGGATTAAGGGCCAACAAAGCCAAGTGTACATTTTTCCAGGATTCTATTGAATATTACGGTCATGCAATTGACAAAAATGGGCTGCATAAGTGCAAGGACAAAGTTGATGCAGTTCTAAAGGCACCACCACCACAGAACATTACTCAAAGACGCTCTTTTTTGGGCTTGGTAAATTATTACCGAAAATCTCTGCCTAACCTGTCATCAGTGCTTCACCCATTGAACTGTTTACTCCGAAGTGGGACTAAATGGCACTGGTCTAAAGAATGTGAAAATGCCTTCAAACAGGCCAAACAGTTAGTCACATCTGACAATGTGCTAACACACTACGACCCCCAGTTGCCACTCAAGCTGGCTTGTGATGCTTCCCCATACGGGATTGGAGCAGTACTATCACACAGGTTCACTGATGGAACAGAGCGACCGATAGCATTTGCCTCAAGATCTCTAAATGCAGCAGAGCGTATCTATTGATAGAGAAGCGCTTAGTCTGGTCTGGGGAGTGAAGAAGTTTAACCAGTACCTGTACGGCAAACACTTTACCCTCCTCACTGACCATGACCTCTTGTGTCTATTTTTAGTCCAGCTAAAGGAGTCCCTGCCATGGCCGCTGCACGTCTCCAGCGGTGGGCGTTGTTTTTGGGTGCACACACCTACAGCATCGAATACAAGGGCACTAATCAGCACGGGAATGCTAACGAGCTTTCCCGGCTACCTCTTCTGTCCCAGCCCCCAGAGCGCGCCAAGGAATTGGTGGACATGTTCGACATGGCACAGGTGGAGCCATTGCCCGTTACAAGTGAGGAGATGACCCTACCTAAAGGCCGTGACCCTACCCTGTCCCGAGTGTACGATATGCTACTGAAAGGCTGGCCGTACAAAGGTGATCCATCACTACCAGGCTATTCCAGTTGGCTTGATCAGCTCACAGTGAACCAGGGATGTATCTTGTGGGGAACGAGAGTGGTCGTCCCGCCAAAGCTGCATTCCAGGGTCCTGCCTGTGCTGCATGAGGGACACTTAGGCGTGGTGAAAATGAAGAATCTTGCTCAAAGCTTTGTATGGTGGCCCGGGATCGATGAACAGTTGGAAACATTGGCCAAGACATGCAACGGGTGTCAGCAGACCCAAAAGTCACCAGCCACAGCGCCATTTCATGTGTGGGAGTGGCCCACCAAGCTTTGGCAGCGGGTGCATATCGATTATTCCTTGACCGCATGTATCTGATTGTGGTTGACTCTCACTCAAAATGGCCTGAGGTTTTCTGCACAAAGACTGCAACCTCCTCAAAGACTGTGGACGTCTTAAGAGCCTTGTTTTCACACACTGGGCTTCCATATCAGATCGTAAGTGATAATGGAACACCTTTCACTTCTGAAGAATTTCAGAGTTTTGTCAGAAAGAATGACATACAACACACCACTATTGTGCTATATCACCCAGCTTCGAATGGACAAGCAGAACGCTTAGTTCAGACCTTCAAACAGTCCATTAAGGCTATAGGCAAAGACAGCGGGTCACTACAGCACAAGATTGCAAACTTCTTGTTGGCGTATCGAAACAGCACACATGCGACGACTGGACAGCCCCCAGCCATCCTCTTTCTTGGACGCCCACTGAGATCAAGCTTGGACTTACTGAAACCCAACCTACACCAGCGGAAACAGTCTGGCTCTGCCTTACCTTCAAAAGGGCGACCTCTGCGCACCTTCCATGTTGGACAGAATGTGCTAGCCAGAGATTACCGCAACAATGGTCAGAAATGGCAGTTAGGCACCATTGCATCACAGACTGGGCCGTTAACATACACCATCGGTATCGGCCAGGATATGGTGTGGCGTAGACACGTTGATCAGCTGTTGGATGCAGCTGGACAGACAGCCATGGAATCAGAGCCTACATCCTGTTCAGATGGACCTGAGTTTAATGACCAAATATCTGACATCAGCGACACCCTGGAAGATCAGGTCAGTGGCTCTGGGGTGGACACACCTACTGTTCAAAGTCCTACGGCCAGTGTTACCCAGACGCCCGTTAAGCGTTACCTGGACAGAGTTCGGAGACCACCAGAGAGATTCAAAGACTAAGGGCATGTGATTAGTTGATTAGAATTGTTCTGATTTAGTTAAGTACCATTTCACAGCCTTAGGTTAATGGAACATCAATGCTGGATGGGAGAAGTGTTATGTATGTGATTTCATGTACTAGGTTTCTGTTCAGTCATACCACCACTGTATGGTTGCACCGCATCCATATTATTGGTTAATGTAAGACATGCGCATTGATATGTTATAACAGTGACGTGCCTTGATGAGTTCAGTAGAGAGCTGCTAGCTCAAGTTAACAAGCGATATCTCGGTGTCCATTATTACAGTTAAGGTTGAATGTGTGTGTGTAATAGGGCCATACACAACAAGTGCTGTTCAGACAAATCCATAGTGTGCTGTAATACACAATACATGCGGTTAACAAAGCAGCTGATTGTTGACTGAAATATGTGTAGTAACAGCATTGAACAAAATCCAACACCATGCTATGTATTTAAAAAAACCTTCACTTCAGTTTGTTATCACTTCAGAGTCACAATGCAATATTAAGAGCACCTTTGCCTGTATCTCCACATCACAGTACATGTCTGCCTACATCTCTACATCACATTGCATCTCTGACTACATCTCTACATCACAGTACTATATATATCTGGCTGCATCTCTACATCACATTGCATCTCTGCCTGCATTTCTACATTACATTACATCTCTACTTTCATCTCAATATTGTCAGGTTCCGTGATTTTCATTGTTTAGTCTTTTGTCTATGTACTTTGCATTTCCGTGTTTTGGTACCATCTGTGCACACCGTAGTCACCCTGTCAGTTCGTTCATTCATTGTTATTTGCTTCACTTCCTGATTTTTCCCCCACACCTGATTGCCATTCCCTCTTGTTATCTGTCTTATAAAAACTCCTCTGTATGTTTCGTCGCCAGATTATGATGTGTTTTTGAGACGGGTGTGTGGGGGGTTGGACCCAAAATGCACAACAAAATGTAATAAAGTCCTGTCAGGGCTTTATTCAGGGAATGTCCAGTGAGCGTAGTCAAAAAAACAAACAATGTTTGTACACGTGAAATCCAGCCAAAACCAAAGTACAGTACCGAGGGAGAAGGCAGTCTCGTAATCGGTACACCATGCAAAAAGTCCAGTAATCAGGAAAGCTGTCAACGGGGCAGACGTACAGGTGGATGGTAGGCAGGCTCGGGGTCGATGACGGCATAAGAGTCAAGACCGAAGTCCGCTCCGCGGGGCAAAAGTACAAAGACAGCAGGCAAAGTCATGGTACAGGTAGGCAATGGTCAACAAAACAGAAGTCAATAATCTTTGGTCAATAAACAGGCTTGGATTGCAACGGGTAGACAATGGCATGACAAAAATGCACAACCGTGCACTGACGAACAGGGGGCAACAATTTCACAAAGACATGACATGGAACTGAGCTATATATGCAGGTGTAGACAGGTGCAGACAATTAGCTCGAAAGCAGCATGAGAATGGAAATCAGGTGTGTAACGAGATAATTAGTAATCGTTAGTGATAAACCTATCCTGCCCTAGCGTTAGTAAATTAGTAAAGCACATGCACAAGAAACGTAAGGTAAACATGAACACATGGTTAGAATGTTAGTATTACCCAATCCTGATCTAGCATTAGTAGATTAGTAAGTAGACAAGGGAAATTGAAACAATTAGGGAAGCATGAGTGACAGAAAGGGAGAGAGAGAAAGCATGAATGCAAGGTTTGCAGAAAGACATGAAAAAGTCTATGCTAAACAATGAATGGAATATTACATGAAACAAACATAAATCGTGACATGAATAAACTATATAACGTGACAAGACAAGAATAACAATTAAATCATAACAACTAAACATGAAACGTAACATGACATGAAAATGAAATGTAACAGGAAATAAAACATAAAAACGTGGCGAGACTAGACTAACATAATACATGACATGACAATCAGATAACTAAGACATATAACAACGTTATATGCACCATAGTACTATATATATCTTGCTGCCTCTCGATATCACATTGCACCTCTGTGGTGTGGAGATGTGGGCAGAGGTGTAATGTGATGCAGAGATGCAGCAAGATATATATAGTACTATGGTGCAGATATGTAGGCAGAGATTAACTGTAATATAGAGATGCAATTTGATGTAGAGATGCAGCCATATATGGCTGCATCTCTACATCACAGTGCACCTCTGCCTGCATCTCTACATCTCCTAATGTAATTAAATGGATAAAATCATCTCTCAGATGGAAAACAATGTGTTCATATAGCCTAAGCAACATCAGAAACCATTGATAATTATATTGGTGTACCCCAAGGTTCAATTTTGGGTGCTTTATTTTTCCGTTTGCATGTTAATGATCTTCCGGAAATTTGCCCACCGGCTGTAACTTGTTGGCTGAACACTGATGATACAGTCATATGCAGTACATACACGCTAAAAATAAGAAGCAAGCTGCACAAGAATCGTTTATGAACATGCTTTTAGAATTGTTAATTTTTCTAATGGCTTATAAAATAGTGCCAATGTGTGTCAAATAGTGTCCATGTCCCTAAAAAAGGTTAACAATGATACAGATGTTTTTGGGTCTAGTACAAGGTTTGAAACATTACATGAATTAAGTATTTTTGTATAATTATTGACTTATTGGGCCTCATTTATCAAACCTGAGCCAAATGAAATTGACTGTAAAACCTTAAGAAATGCATTTGCACAAATAATGTGCGATTTATCAAATTCTTTGGATGTCACTTTTTCGTAGGAGCCAAGCAAACTTCATGAGTGGTCTCAGCTGTTCCTAATGTGTGTGGAAATGAAAGCGCACGGTTGTTAATTTATATTTTATTTTGATTTAGAGGGGCAAAATTATGCTAATGAGCCAAGTGAATATTATAATTAGGCTATTCATATCATATAAAAACACAACAGGATTCAACATTGAAATGGGTGATTTTCCAGTTTCCGGGAATCCTGATTAAGCTTAAGTGGAGTTTAATATAAATTCCATAAAACACATCGAATTTGTTATAAATAGGGCATACAAGTCCGATATCCGTTGCTATGGTTGAGCTCTCTATACATTCCATTTACATTTATTCCTTTACTAGAAGATTAAAACATGGCTTACTTAGTCAGTTCCAACTGCCCAGACACCTCAGTTTGTGTAACATACTGGAGCCAGAACTCAGAAGATCCACACGCCGTTCCTGTCCAATTCCAGAACGTAGTTAGGTGCTTTCTGTCCTCAGCTTCTTGGGGACTGGCACAGGACAGTGCAAACATATACCCCCTTTGCTAATTCCAAACAGCAACGTATAATTTTATAACGTTGCCTCCTGGTTTATGTCAAACCATTTTTGTTTTACCTGTTCCACAGTAGTTTGAACTCTAAATATAGATAAAAAAGAAAGCAATATCTCCGGTGTGTAGACTTATACAGCAAGTAGGATTCGCACCACATTTTACACTGACTATGTTAGTTTTTATTCCAGTCCTATGTGGTGCATACATGTTTATGCAGCCTATATAAATAAAATTAGGCTAATTGGCAACAAACTATGTTCAGATATTAGTCTGGATTAAAGAATGGAAGCCTGCACATTCATATGCTCCTTACACACCTTTATTGTAGACAACGTTTCAATTGCCAGTGGATCTCTATCTCGCGTATTAGTTTGACACATCGCTTTATGGTTCTCCACCAGGACAATCAGCTTAATTTTCGTGTCCATTTTGAACCGCAGAAACAACAAACAATTATGGAAAGTTCAAGTTCATCTTTCATTAGGGCATAGAATAAGTCCTAATTACGTTTTAATATACATTTTAATGTTCGCAAAGACAAGTTACAAAGTAGCTGTAACACGCACAGTCATATAATGATAAATAAAATATGTCTAGACTATACAGCATGTGGTAAGTGGTAAGAATCCTTCACCTCATGAATTACCTACAACAGTATTAGGGAATGTCTGATAAATGTATGTCCCTTCCAATATGGATGTAAAGCAGAAAGTTGAAAGTCTGCAGTTTAACCACATAGTGATTGTTTTCTTTAAACTGCTTTCTGGAGTACAGAGTGAAAAAAATAAAAATAAAAAATGTGTCACTGTCCAAATAATTATGGGCTGCACAGTATGTAATCCATGGTGTCAGGCACAGCTTTCCATTCAGCTTGACCAGAATACAGGTTTCTGTCATGGGGAGGAACCATTTGGGAAGGACTATCAAACATAGCATTTCAAAAGGATTGTCTGACCATTCAGATTGCTGCTATTGCCCTATGTGATCTGCCTGAAATACTTCCGCTCAGTTAGGAGGGGATACTTACACAAATGGAATATCCCAGAAATACAGTAGGCTCCAGAATTATTGGCACCCTTAATAAAAATGGAGAAACAACATGGGGAACTATATTTCAGTGATTCCATCACTTCCTGTTTCACTAGAGTATAAAAATGAGGTAACACACATTCAAAATCCCTTTGTCAACCATCATGGGAAAAGCCAACAAATTGTCAATTCAGAATACACGTCGGATAATTGGTACATTATATGTATATACAGTGCATCCGGAAAGTATTCACAGCGCTTCACTTTTCCCACATTTTGTTATGTTACAGCCTTATTCCAAAATGGAATAAATTCATTTTTTTCCTCAAAATTCTACACACAACACCCCATAATGAAAACATGAAAGAAGGTTTTTTTGAAATTTTTGCAAATTTATTAAAAATAAAAAACAAAGAAATCACATGTACATAAGTATTCACAGCCTTTGCTCAGCCTTTGTTGATGCACCTTTGGCAGAAATTACAGCCTCAAGTCTTTTTGAATATGATGCCACAAGCTTGGCACACCTATCTTTGGGCAGTTTCACCCATTCCTCTTTGCAGCACCTCTCAAGCTCCATCAGGTTGGATGGGGAGCGTCGGTGCACAGCCATTTTCAGATCTCTCCAGAGATGTTGAATCGGATTCAAGTCTGGGCTCTGGCTGGGCCACTCAAGGACATTCACAGAGTTGTCCTGAAGCCACTCCTTTGATATCTTGGCTGTGTGCTTAGGGTCCTTGTCCTGCTGAAAGATGAACCGTCGCCCTAGTCTGAGGTCAAGAGCGCTCTGGAGCAGGTTTTCATCCAGGATGTCTCTGTACATTGCTACATTCATCTTTCCCTCAATCCTGACTAGTCTCACACTTCCTGCCACTGAAAAACATCCCCACAGCATGATATTGCCACCACCATGCTTCACTGTAGGGATGGTATTGGCCAGGTGATGAGCAGTCTGGTTTCCTCCAAACATGACACCTGGCATTCACGCCAAAGAGTTCAATCTTTGTCTCATCAGACCAGAGAATTTTGTTTCTCATGGTCTGAGAGTCCTTCAGGTGCCTTTTGGCAAACTCCAGGCGGGCTGCCATGTGCCTTTTACTAAGGAGTGGCTTCCGTCTGGCCACTCTACCATACAGGCCTGATTGGTGGATTGCTGCAGCGATGGTTGTCCTTCTGGAAGGTTCTCCTCTCTCCACAGAGGAACGCTGGAGCTCTGACAGAGGGTTCTTGGTCACCTCCCTGACTAAGGCCCTTCTCCCCCAATTGCTCAGTTTAGATGGGCGGCCAGCTCTAGGAAGAGTCCTGGTGGTTCCGAACTTCTTCCATTTACGGATGATGGAGGCCACTGCGCTCATTGGGACCTTCAAAGCAGCAGAAATTTTTCTGTACCCTACCCCAGATTTGTGCCTCGAGACAATCCTGTCTCGGAGGTCTACAGACAATTCCTTTGACTTCATGCTTGGTTTGTGCTCCGACATGCACTGTCAACTGTGGGACCTTATATAGACAGGTGTGTGCCTTTCCAAATCATGTCCAATCAACTGAATTTACCACAGGTGGACTCCAATTAAGCTGTAGAAACATCTCAAGGTTGATCAGTGGAAACAGGATGCACCTGAGCTCAATTTTGAGCTTCATGGCAAAGGTTGTGAATACTTATGTACATATGATTTCTTAGTTTTTTATTTTTAATAAATTTGCAATAATTTCAAAAAAACTTCTTTCATGTTGTCATTATGGGGTGTTGTGTGTAGAATTTTGAGAAAAAAAAAAAAGAATTTATTCCATTTTGGAATAAGGCTGTAACATAACAAAATGTGGAAAAAGTGAAGCGCTGCGAATACTTTCCGGATGCACTGTATATAATACATAAATGGCTAAACATACAATTTAGCACTGCAAGTTCTATTAAAATAAAAGATGGAAAACATATGGAACAGTGACCAATTTACCTGGAAGTGGAAGCAAGTGCATATAATCCCCACAAACAGTAAGGAAGAGAGAGGCCATAAGAGTAAGCCAAGGATCGCAACCTTTACTGAGCACAATAAATAAAACCAATTTCCATAATATGCCACTGATAGATTATTTAAGAAAAATAAGAATGATGTGCTCCGCTAGTAATAATTCGGTTTGAATGAAACTCTGGTGTTTGGAGTGTGACTTTTGTGACCACCAGTGACCACACATATCACTAAATCCACCAAACCTGAAAAAATACAATTTAATAGATAATAGATAGACAATTTAAAATACTAAATATCATTTTATGTTCTTATGATATACTAATGCAACACTTAACACTTGTAAACCGAACAGCATTTATCATTGATTTAATAGAGATACGTTCCGGGCAGTAAAATAACAAAGAAAGAAACCCAATAATCTTTAGGGCTATTTTCATTCACTGGTAATTTATCAGAACATGCGTGGTTATTAAATGAAAGTAATGACTGAAACTGCAATGGCAACTCCATTTAAAAAAACACATTTTAACTTTGTAACCAAAGCATGGCTGCCAACGTAGTGTGCGTAGATGTGGGTTAATATGATGTTCCTCTCAGCCACCTGTCACTGTATAGACATGAAATGATCAGTGCAATCACAACGACTGAAAAGTATAAATTTAAACATCTGCCTAACGAACTAGTTGATTCGGTTTGTAAATGAAGTCTACCTCTCTTCCATGCTTAAATGTAATCTCCATTTTCATATCGAGGTGACTTTTGCTTTTCGGCTGGAGTAACTGTTAAATTAAGTAAATCCCAGAGCTTCGCCCTCCATTTGAGTTTAAACTGGTAAATGTGCTAATGCAAATTAGGCTACTGTAGATGGTAAAGTGAAACCCTTTCATTCCAGAAAAAACATTTCAAGCACTAGAGGGCAGCATTGAGTTGGGTCAGTTGCAATGTCTACTGAATTTTCCTAGCAAAAACGTTTTTCTCCATGTACAATTTCGTTGAAGTGAACATTCCATTTGTTAAATGAAAAAATGTCCCAAAAATGTTGTGTTCATTAATTAGAAAATGTGTAAACATTCAAGGTATACCTGTACACTATATTGTACTCCATTCGTGTGAGTGGTGGCTGTTACATGGTTTATGCCCATCTACCCCCCTAACATGTTGCCTTCCATGCAGGTGTATGGGGAGCGCTGCAAGCTGGTTCCCTTGGTTATCCACATCTCCCTGAGGAACCAGGCCAACACAGTGTAGAAGAGCAAGAGCAGGACCTCTATCCCTCTGCTCAATATGTAAGAGAACACTCTGCCCTGGCACACCTGCCCCACCCAGCCCGACCCCGCTCCTTTTCCCTGGCTCCCACTGCCAGGCTCTGGCTTTTCCTGATCTTTCCTTAATAACCTGGGCCATTCCATTTGATTACACTTTTTACAGAAGACTGTCACAGAGATGCTTTACAGAATAATAGAAGGAAAAAAGAAGAAGGTAAATATCAGGCTAAGGTACATGGAAAATCCAAATGAGGGAAAGTATCGGGACCAGTTTTTGAGAGGCAGTTTGAAGCAACTTGAGCTCCAAAATGTGTTGAGGGGAGGAACAGTGCTGCAGCGGTCTGTATCATCAGGGTGGGGGAGGGGCCCCAGGAAAAATTGCAGGGTAGGCAAAGTGATTTGATCAAAGCTTTAGATATTTAGTGATAATAACATAAACATAACATTTTTAAAAACGTCTGCTAGTCTGCTTCTGCTACTCTGTAGCGTCTTTTATACAAATAAAGTTGAATTGAATTAAAAACAATACTCAATACAAAAATACTGATACACAAAGCAAGTCACAGAGACAACAATTAAGGTTCACAGGGAGGTAGGGAGGGATGGGGAAGCAGCACCTCTATTTTTAGTTGGCTAGGTAAGCAGTGTTTGGATAGTTAACTTTGGTCACTTTTGCTCTGTTGTTTGTTTGTTTCTTTGTTCAAAAATAATAATTAAAAAAATAAAAGAAATTGGCCCTCGTCCTTATCTTTGTTGTACAGGTAGCAGCTGAAATTGTACTTCCCTCTAGGGTCTTTCAGCGAACTTATCCCTGGTTATGGGTATGCACTTTGTTGTACGTCGCTCTGGATAAGAGCGTCTGCCAAATGCCAATAATGTAATGTAATGTAATGTAATGTAATTAACCAAAACTATTCATCAGATCATTAAGGACCAATGGAAAGGTCAGTTAAAGATTAGTTCACTGCTGATGATGAAGCATACCAATACTCCTCAAAGATGTGATTTTTGTGATTCTGGAGGTTGAGGACTTTGGTGTGTTATCAGCACACAAAGTACGAGATTTTATTTGCTAACAGCTAATAGGGGATGTTCAACAGTGCAGTCAAATATTAGTGGCAGGAAAGGAAGAGCTCCTATGAACACAAAAGCATTAGTTAATGAAAGTCAACAACCATTAAAACCACTGGTTACAAAAAAGTTTGTCAATTTCTTTACCTATCCATATATTGGGCCTCATTTATCAATATTTTTGTAAATCTGTGTGCATATTTATGTGTGATGAATTAACAAATTATCAAACACGTGTTCACATATGCGCCACTTAGTCCTGGATTATAACTAACTGAATCGGTGTGGTGCGGCCTCTTACATGCTGTATAAACACGGGCAAAACTAAAACCTGGGAAGATATTGCTGTAAGCTCTGTCTCGAGTTCCACGTACTATGGAACAGGAAAAACTAAAAAAGAAGAGACTTTGCTGACTGGAATTAACAAGGAGGACAACAGCGATATGTTTTCACAGTCCCCAAAAAGCTGAGGATGGAAAGCACCTGCACATGTTCTGGAATTGGACAGGAACTGTGTGTGGATCTTCTGAGATCTGGCTCCTGTGTGTTGCACAACTCTGAATCAACCAGAACCAGCCTCACCAAAGAAATCGGCTCAGTCTTTGAATATGCACTCTCTCTGAAGTAAGCCATGCGCCAAATCCTACATTAAAGCAATACATCCATTATCTTAACCCGCTTATCCTGAACAGGGTCACAGGGGGGCTGGAGCCTATCCCAGCATACATTGGGCGAAAGGCAGGAATACACCCTGGGCAGGTCGCCAGTCCATCACAGGGCACACACACCATTCATTCACTCACACACTCATACCTATGGGCAATTTAGACTCTCCAATCAGCCTAACCTGTGTGTCTTTGGACTGTGGGAGGAAACCAGAGTACCCAGAGGAAACCCACACGAACACGGGGAGAACATGCAAGCTCCGCACAGAGAGGGCCCAGCCGACCGGGACCAGGGCCTCTTTGCTGTGAGGCGGCAGTGCTACCCACTGCACCATCCGTGCCGCCACTAAAGCAATATATGTAAATGTAATGTAAAGAGAGGTCAACCATATCAACATATGACTTGTATACCGTATTTATAATATGTTTATGTGTTTTATGGAATTCATACAACATAACTAATATGAAGTATTAATTCATCTGCATTACTAGAATGAAACGTCACCCATTTCAACCCAGTTGCGTTTTTTATGATATGAATAAGTATAATATTCCGCTGGCTTCTGCCACTCTAAATCAAAATAAAATATGAATGAATTGGATAATAAAAGCACTAAACAAGCTTTACAACATTTTTCCGTACGCAATACAGAAAGGGGAGTGAATTTGCTTCAAAATTAAGGGGTTTCAGTGACACAAGCGAGTGGCACCCTCTCTAGGGTCAACTCCAACAGTATGAGTCAGTGCTCTGACCGCACTGACTGCCAGAGCAGTCCCAACGATGTGCTAATGTGCCATTGCATCAGTTATGTTCTAACTGTATCAGTACATGATAACGTCAGTATCATGTCCTAATGAGGCGTTGGGTCAGTATGTGCTCATGCGGCATTGCCTCAGTATGTGCTAACACGGTGTTGCATCAGTATACACTAACTGGCCACTGTGCCAGGTTTCTGTGTATTCTGAAAATAGAACCCATGCTGTATGTCAAGAGAGAAAAATAAAAAATGACAAAAAATGTTTCAAGAAGAATTATCTGTCATATGACACCTAATGGTGATGATGTATTAGCAATTATATGTTGTCTTCTACCCTCCACACATTTATTATGCTGAATGTTATTTACAGCTACATTTAGTATTTTGTTAAATCCTCTATTTTAATTATTGGGGCAGTCAGTGGCTAAGGTACATGACTTCTACTGGGAAGGTTGGTGGTTCAAGCCCTTAAGCCCACATTTCTCCAGGGAGGATTGTTCCCTGCTTAGTCTACTCAACAGTAAGTCAAATTGGATGAAAGCATCTGGAAATAACACATTTATATGAAATTATGAAAACTTAAAGTCAGTGGTATCACCTCAGGCATTCCTGATTTTGAGGTTTTTTTTTAAACCCTCTACCTCCTGTGGACTGCTTTCAGAATAGCTGATTAGTCATATTGTACTTCAATGAGAGGGGCAATCCTTGCGACTGCTGTGTGCTGAGTGTAATTTCATTTTAATATTATAATCTCTAATAACTGAATATCAAATGTAAAAATATAAAATGAAATGAATGTGCAGCAAGAAAAATGAAATGAGAATAACCAGCAAAGGTGTGAGTCCGAAGAGTGCTTATTTCCATTAAGCGGCTCATTAGCTGTATGGTCTGAGGCCCCAGAGATGGCTGACTCTTCATCCAAGCCCCAGTGCTTTGTGGGTCGCAGATTGATCTTAGAAACGTGAGCAGAGTTGAGATGGCTCATTAATGGTCATTATGTGATGTGCCATTAGTTACCTTTTCTTGCCCAACCCAATACCCCTGCCTCTGTCTATCAACCCAACACCCCTGCCTGAGCCAACCTTCCTGTCTGATAACTGCTGTGTTTCTCTGGGTATTGCATGTATAATAATTGTCTCAGGGTACTTCCAGTACGATGAATGCTCTGTTTCTCAGGATACTTCTTGTATGATAACAGCTGTGTGTCTCTGGGTACTTCCTGCATAACTGCTGTGTTTCTTAGGATATTTCCTGTATGATAACTGCTGTGTGTCTCAGGCTACTTCCTGTACAATAATTGCTGTGTCTCAGGGTACTTTCTGTATGATAACAGCTGTGTTTCTCAGGGTCCTTTCTGTATGATAACAGCTGTGTTTCTCAGGGTCCTTTCTGTATGATAACAGCTGTGTTTCTCAGGGTCCTTCCTCTACGATAACAGCTGTGTGTCTCAGGGTACTTCCGGTGTGATAACTGCTGTGTCTCAGGGTACTTCCTGTATGATACCAGCTGTGTTTCTCAGGCTCCCTCCTGTATGATAATGGCTGTGTTTCTGCTTGGTTTCCCCACAGCCAGCAGCCCAACTCTGAACAGCTTCGGCTCCATGTCAGCTGCATCACCATGCACCCCTACATTATGTGCATTATGACAAGGACAAGCTCAGAGAGGCCTGTGAGTATCCACTCCCTGACCCCCAACACACACATACACACCCCACACACTCCCCCTGACCCTCCCCCCCCCCCCTCCCCCAACACACACACACACACACACACACTTCCCCTGAGCTTCAACAGTTTGATGCGAGAAGGGTACAGGGCAGTATGGCTGCTTAGCTTCAGCAGTTTGATGCGAGAAGAGTACTGGGTGGTATGGCTGTTCAGCTTCAGCAGTTTGACATGAAAAGGGTACAGGGTGGTATGGCTGCTTAGCTTCAGCAGTTTAATGCAAGAAGGGTACAGGGTGGTATGGCTGCTTAGCTTCAACAGTTTCAGAATTCTGTGCTGAGACTCCAGTTATACCTGCAGACACTGCAGCCCTCCAGCAGTTCTGCAGACAGAAATGCCTTGTTAATGAGAGATGTCAGAGAAGAATGATCAGACTGGTCAAAGTTGACATGAAGGTGACAGTAATGCAAAGAACCACACATTACAACAGTGGTATGCAGAAGAGCATATCTGAACACACAGCACATCATAACTCTAAGTGGATAGGCTACACCAGTCTAAAAAATAAGTCTAATAAATACCTCAAAAAAGTGCTTGGTGAGTGTATATACAATGTGTATGAATGGGTAGCATCTAAAAAACTGTCAGCTGTGTCTCACCACTAGAGAAGAGTAAATCAATTTACCAAATGGCATTACCAAATGAAGACATAAAGGTCAGTATGGCAGTGTGAATTCCTTATTATTTAGGAGAGTCCTGCAGTGCTCAACTAATTTAAAGTGCGGTTTGAAATGGTTCTGTATTGTTTATCCTGAGTGAATCATCACCTGGGATCAAATAAGATAAGTGACAGATAGAGAGTCCATTAAATCTAATCACAGATTCAGTCACAACACAATCAGTGAGATTCCTTCCAATCTGACCTGAAAAATACTGTTAGAGATAATGCATGTGTCTAGAATGTTGTTGCCTTATGTTGTTGTATGCCCTTTAAAGTCATTAGATATCATTGCTGCTCCTATGAAAGAACAAAAAAAAAAGAAAGAGAGGGGGAGAGGGGAGCTGTTCCAGTGTTGCTAGGTAACAGTGCATTCTTCAGTAAAGAAATTGGCCTCCAGTTTGTCAGAACAACTTGTTGGGGACCCTTCAGATTATGTCTAACTGAAATGTACACTGTATGTCTAACTGAAATGTGTCCCTGAATTGAGCGAGTTTCAGTAAATGCCATAGAAGATACACACATTGAAAGTATCATATGAGTAATTGACAGTCAGACACATGATGGACAGGTTAAACCTCATTCAGCTACAGCTCCATGCATCTTCGTACTACCCTTACAAGGACTAGAGTTCTTGTAGTTTCTTTATAAGTGTGCCCCTGTAAGATGAAAGTTATATTCAGTATCACAGAGTGAGAGCTCAGCCTCTCCCAGTCCTGTGCTAACAGAATTCTGTTCCTCCACCCCGTCTCTCCCAGCAATCCCATTGGGCCTTATCGCCATCCCGGGAGACAGTGATCTGGAAACATGCCGCTCTCGCAATGAGGGGCTACAGGAGGTGAGGCCGAGAAGAGGGAGTGAATGAGTGAAAGAAAGAGACGGAGATGGTGAAAGAGAGGGTCAGATGGACAGACAGTGGCAATAACTGCTACATGACCAGGCTGGAGTGTTGTCAGCTATACAATGTTTCTCACGTTGAACACCTAAACTGCATAGGATGGCTTGCTAGACATCTGATGTTTCAATAACAAAACACTTTGCTGGATTTCTCCCTGTCAACTGGACCACAACTGGAGAAGCACTGTGTAACACTTCCCAAGGCCATCTGGAGATATTGGGCTTAGACATTAATGATTGTAGAGGGCAAAGCTATGACAACAGTAGTAATATGAATGGCAAGAAATGGAGTTCATAAACGAATACAAAACGGCACTTTTCATGCCATGTAGTAGCCATAGCTTAGACTTAAACTTGGATGCAAATAAATCTTCAGTGCAACCTGTGACATTTTTTGGAGTGCTGCGGAAAATTTGTGTCATTTTTAGCTCTTCAACATCTCGCTGGTCCATACTCAAAGACCAGTCTGACTGTCAAACCCCTCTCAGACACTTCTTGGGAGTCTCAAAACTTTCACCTGGAAGAAGTTCATGCAGCACTGGAGGCACTGGTTGACCATTCAGTCAGAAAAACTACAAGCGTAAAGTTTTTCTCCCCCAGTTGATGCAGCTTTAATCAGTCTTGCTGAAAGATATTCACAACTGGACATTTTTTCAAATTGTTCGGATTTCTCTTCATCACCAAGGAGATGCAAACAACGATCCGTGACAACACACTGCATGACAAGTGCCTGCATCTTGCAAAGAAAATCGGGGACACTGATGCAGATGATCTGAGCTTCGAGAAACAGCTTGAAATAAATTTTTTTCTTCTAAAACCTAATAATCGAATAATCTAAGATAATTGTAGGCAGCAGCCAAAGCAAGAAAGGTCCTCTTTTAAATTATGAGTCAATGCTATTAGTTCATTACACTTGTCTCAAGTTAAAAATAGGGATACATCACTTCAAAATTTGAATGTAGGGGGCGGCATATTCCTGTTTTGCCCAGAGTGCTGGATTGTCTTCCCCGGCCCTGGTTCTGATTGGTTACTACTCCAACAAACAGGTCCTGATTGGTTACTACTCAGGCAGACAGATCCTGATTGGTCACTGCTCGTGTAATGTATAAACCTCACTTTAGTGAACACTTATGTTATAACTGGCCCCAGGTTTGAACTTGTGCACTTGTGCAGTTACAATACTCTACCACCAAGGCGGGTTGTTCTCCTTGTTCTGCACTGCTCCTCCGAACAGTGTGAGATGATTGGTCGTGGTGAGCATGCGGTGGCAATCTGGCCATGAAGTGGATGTACAGTGATGGTCATACAGAGTGATTCTAGTCATAAAGAGAGGACACGTGAGCCTGGGGGATGGCAGCTAGGCTTGGAAAATGAGACTTGTGAGTTGAGTGAAAGAGTTTACCCAGTCATGGTCAGTGACCACCCACCCCCTTCCAATAAAACAGACCACTTCACAGCAAGACCCAGATAATAAGCATAATACACTGAACCCTGTACAAATATTATACATTTCTGGCATATTTACAGGTGCAGATATACTGGTCATCTGTAGGAGTGGAGAAGCAGCTGATCAGCCATGTCATCTCCCTCAGCCACAGGCCCCACATCGCTGGTGTATGCTTTGACTTACACACCGCTATAGACTTTGGAAACAAAATTGCTTCTTTAAATTATTTACCAGTTCACAATGCTTAATTGGGGTTCCACCAGATGTAAGAAAACACATTTGTTTCCAGAGCGCTTCAAAGTCGTTTATTACTCCAAATGCATATCACAAATCTGTGTACACTGTTAATGTTTTACCTCTAGCCAGGTGACATGCTCTGGTAAGCGCAAACAACTCCACGGCTTGTTCAGACACGTGATAGCAGTCCAGCACTTCATACTGCGTTACTACTGCATATGCAATGCGTGTCAGGGGGACGCAGGGCTGATCCGTCTATGAAAAATTGTAGTTGTAGTGTAGTTGTAGTTAACTTTTCATGAAATTGCCACAAACGGCTTGTAAAAGGCGGGCAATGGGAGAAACATTTTGACAATAAATCCTTTTTTTTTTTTTAAGATATTTTTTAGGCCTTTTTTCAGCTTTATTGGACAGTATAGTATAGAGAGACAGGAAGAATGGGAGCGAGAGAGAGGGGAAGACATGCGACAAATGTCAGACGGTCGGATTCGAACCGCCGACGTCAGTGCTCTACAGGCTGCGCCACCGAGACACCAATAAACCCAATTTTGACAATAAACCCACAAATCCTAGGAAAGCCATTCACCTGTTTTTTATTCTTCAGCTTTGATGAAGAATAAAGTTTTTATCCGGTCGTCTGCCAATATTCAACCATTCAGCATGTGACCCAAGCATGTACGTCCTTTTTTTTTTTTTTTCAGTTTCAGACTTTGTGTCCTTGTTTTGCTAAGAACTCGAATAATGCCAATGTATCTATTTTGCCGGCCTGCTAAGAAGGAGAACAAATCATCTAAAAAATTTAATTAAAGTGCTCCCTTGTGGGCACCTAAATCCCCCTAAATTTTCACTTAGTGCAGCTGCGAACACTGCCGGAGATTCTACATACCCCTGGGGCATTCTTGTCTAAGTCCATTGAATTGTGATTTGTGATTTTTCACTATGCCTTTCTTGTCCCACTCCAACACCCATTCCTACTCTGACCCTCTTAGTCTGACATGCTTCTGACCACCATTCATTATTGCGAATCTGTTCCCAGTGTGTACAATCAAGTCTACTCCTAACCCACGGTCCTAATTCCTTCCAATCTCTATTTGAAGCTCCTATCGAGATATGAGGCACTGAGTGCAATGCTCCTGTTTCCCACAACTGCATCTGCTGAGAGCTGAGCTGCACGGCCACAGCCACGGTGTCATCAGACACAAATACGTCACAAACTGTGATGTATTCCTTTTCGGGACCTCTCAGCCAAATGTTCTTTTTTCCCCCACTAATTCCCTTGGCTAACAAACAGGCAGCTCATGATTACAATGCCGCGCCCATTCCTGTAAGTTGCTTTTTTCAATTTCATTAGGTCCCACGAAAAGCACTTTATCAGACATTACTTCTCCTACCTTTACTTCTAAAAGCTCTGACCATGCCTCAATTATTTTTGTATATTAATATAGATGAAGTGTTCCCTGACAACTTTACATCACTCAATTCTACTGCTTTAATTACACTATAGGTAGCTCCTGTATCAACTAAGAATGTAATTGTTTAATTGTTTTATTGCTCAAGGTGACATTCAAGAAGGGTGATCTATTTTTATTTTTGTATTTTTTTTATTTTGGAAACAGCTGAATTCCACCTGATGGTGTGTTTTCTTCTTTCTCCTCTGCCTCATCCTATTGTTGCCCCCAGTAATCTTTGGCCCCGAGATTGGTTCGCTCGTCAGGTCCGGGTTATTTAAGTATCTCAGAAACTGCTGCGCTCCTGGGATTTCCATGCACTACCACAGAGAATGGTCCAAAAAGCAAAGCGGCAGTCCTGTGGGCAAAATGGCTTGTGATGAGAAAGGTCATAGGAGAAGGCCCTGACTGATTCAAGCTGACAGGAAGGTGACAGTAACTCAAATAATCATGCATTACAGCAGTGGTATGCAGAAGAGCAACACGTGGAACCTTGAAGTGGACTACAGCAGCAGAAGATCAATATGTAATTTGGGAAGCTACACGCAAACAATCAGAATAAGCCCCCACGCCATTGGCTGTGGCAATTAGAACCAATTTTCAACCATGAGCTTGAATTATTACACAGTACAGAGTGATGGCCCATCAAGTGTATATTTTGAAACCAGAATTTTAGGACTATAAAAACAGGCAGAGGGTGAGTCAATATGTCAGTGAGCCTTTTTCAACGATAGGAAAATGGTCATGTAACAATGTTTTAACACAAAAAACTTACCTATTGTCCCTTTAAAGTTATAGTTGCATCGTTTGTGGTAGAATATCATATCTTAATTATATAGCCAGCTAGTTAGATAGCCAATTAAACTACTTGCTCATAATATAGTTGCTTAACTAAAGTGAAAACAAAAAATATAAATAGTGCAGCACACTAAAGTCAACATTTCACCTGTTAGCTGAACATATTTTTTTTATTAGAACACTCCGAAATCAATAGGCTGTCACATTTGTTACTCTCAGCTTACCAAATATATTTCCAAGAATAATAACACTTTATATAACGCGTTGAACATTAGGAGTCCAAAATTACCTACTGTACCTTTAAGAAATTATTTCCAAATACATAAGTCTAATACATTTGCTAGTTCTTCATTTTAACTGCTTGGTCTTCGCTAAACTCCTGAACTACACATTAACCTTTATTTTACTTCTATACTACCAATGATCTTGAGTATTATTTTGATGAATGAAGATTGTAAATCCTGGATCTGCTCATTAAGAAAATATGAAATACCTGATCATTCTAATCATGAATCATGAGGTAAGGTACTCTGTTAAATAGTAGGGTGTCGAGGGTCTTTTAGGTTGGCACAAAAGATAGCAGTGAGGCAGATATGACTTTCTTGGAATTTATTTTTCCACCACCAGGTGTTGAGGCATCCAAAATGCAAGAAATGCAGAAAAATTACAAAAAGGAAATAAAGGAAAATAATAGAAAAAAATGTTTATATAAAGCTATCACCTCACCTCACCACACCACACCACACCACACCACAACACAACACAACACAACACAACACAACACAACACAACCTTAGACTGTACCTCACACAACTGAGGGATAAGGAGGACCTAGGCATTGGTTCCTTTTCCATAGAGCTCCCCCCCCCCCCCCAAACAAAAGCAATGCCTCCCTCTTTAACAGGTAGACATGACGACCCCAAATTGGCACACACCATCCTATTCTATAAACACAGGGGTGTTTACATATCATAACACAAATATGTATTAAACATTTAAAAAGGTACCTATTACACACACACACACACACACACACACACACACACACACACACACACTACACCAGGCCTTTAAGTTTAAAAACGGTACATTGACACATGCCATTAAACCTCACCGTAAGTGTTACACAACACATAATTGATTTTATGAAGACGCAAATGCGCAGATCGCGAACGTAGCCAACCATATAGCTGTCCCAGGACGGGAGCGCGCTTCCTTAGAAGCACCAGGAAGAGAACCAGCCGATATAGCGGTGAGAAGCTATGCCTCTAAATCACTATATTTAACCAAGCACTGTACATTAAATAAATAACTTCTGCTCACAGGCATTGTCCAAAGGCACATATCTTTTGGGTTAACATGCATATTTTATCAGAGCACAACCGTTTTTACAGAACGCGTTAATACCTTAATGAACGAACGAGTGTGCGTGAAATGTTTGGCGAGTTCTAAACGCATGTGTGCACCCATCCGTTTATACTCACGCAAATTCAACACGTAACATATATCACAGTACTAGTGAATACTAGTGGAGAGAACATATGCACTTTATGAACGCAAGTCCATAATTTATAAAAACGCATATAAAAGTTCAGTGCGGCCACAATAAGGACGGGTGAGGACGCGCCAATGAGCCGCGGCATCACATACTCTATAAGTATAAATCTATTATCTGCTGCTCTAAAGTTAGAGGCTTTAGTCATTTAAGTGTGCCCTCACCAAAAGATTCTCTGGGGAGTGAAGGTTTTTATGGGAAATATTTTTCAAGTATGTGTATGCCGGTGTGTATGTAAGATTTTCCTGCCCCCAGTTACCCTGGCTCAATCAGCTAATTCACCATATGCACCATGACCGAGTCACTTGGGAATTAGACCACAATAAAATGCTACAAGACAAGAGCATTTATCAACTGCTGTTCTTATCACGGAGGTGGCTAAAATTGACAGATCACGTAAATGATTGGGCTAATTAAATGGTCCGCCTTGCTCATCCCTGACCTATGAGGTACAGTAAAACTTTAATTTCATTTTGGAAAATGGCACAAATAACTGAATCATGCCTTGCAGGAGAGCGGTAATGAATAAGCAAAACAAGTAATCATATTCTGACAGTGAAGATGATACCAAAGAGTAGTGTAATTTTGAACAGACAACTGAGGATCAACTTCTTCAGTAATTCTTACATTCATATTGGTAAATATTTGTGCTGTAGTGCAACTTATTTGTGTGTTTGAGGGAATGTCCAGTGACTGCGACCCTTGGGTTACTTATTGTTTTCCTTACCATCTTCCTTGGAGATAATATGCACTTGCATCCTCCTGGCAAGTTTGCAACCATTCCATATGTTTTATGCCTTTCCCTGATTGCACTTACAGTGCTAAGTGGTATGTTTAACTGTTTATATGCATGTTAACCTTTTACCCGACTTGTGATGGTCAGTTACCATCTGCACTTCTGAATTGACAGTTCTTTGGCTTTTCCCATGCTGTTGGTTGACAAAGGGATTTTGCATGCGTGTTACCTCATTTTTATACTCTAGTGAGACGGGAAGTGATGCAATGACACAATATAGTTTCTTTAGACTGAGATTAACTTAATTAAAGAACATTGAAACATGAGAGTAAATGTATTGAAATAAAAGTATATAGTGCGTGCGCGTGCGTGCGTGCGTGCGTGCGTGCGTGCACAAAAGGGCTGGGGTTAGGGGGAGTTAGACTGCCCTGATCATGCTGCAAAGACAGGAAATCATGGTTTTCTTGCATCTCACTTTCAGTGAGCGCTTCTGTGAATTTCCCTGCAGTTGAAGGCCTGACGACTGAGTCAGTGTCGTCGACCATGGACACCATCATGAAGGTCTTTGTGGTTCAAAAAAAGAGGAGTCATTAAAGATATATGGGTCAATACAACTACAAGGACAGTGACAACAGGAAAATGAAAGATAACTTGGAAGAAGTGGAAGAAAATTATTTTTATTAGAATCGTAAATCACAACCATTCAGAGAATATGTGTCCCAATCAAATGTGGCTGTAAATTGCATGTTGTGAAAGTGTGGACACATGGCCACTAAACCTAAACATTTAGTACGTTGATGAAGAATTCAAAGAAAACAAGCAAATGATAACAAAGCAAATCTGCATAATGTGTTTAATGAAAACAATTTTGAAAGAAACACATGTGTTCAAGAATCAAATTTTGTGACCTTTTATATATAATTGGTCGTGCCTCTGTTAGATAATGTCCGGACCATGCATGCAAAACACCTCATCGTTTGGCAGCCTCGTCGTTTCACCATTCTGGGACCAATATATATGAACAATCTTTTGGTAAGGCAGACGCGTTATTCCTATTAAAAATCTTAATCCGTTTGGTAGTTTTCATTAAAAAGATGAGTGAAAATATTAGCATTTTCGTAAAAGTTAGCTTTGCGCTCTTCAACAAACTTTTTAAAGCGTTTTACAGTTTCCCACCCAATTAGAACACGTCCTACATTTAAACAGACTAGTGCCTTTTCCTAAAATCGGGTTTTTATGTGCTACGGTTGTTATTAAAATTTATATTTTGAGAAAGAGGCCCAGTTGAAAACGAATGGTGAAAACTTTTCTTGTCTGTTAGCCAGTGACTCTATAATGTAAGGCATTGCGCAACTGTGAGCCACGCGCCTCACAGAACATACGGATTATATATTGCCAGAGCCATATGGAGCCAAAATGGTGCCTCTTGACGTCCAGGAGTGTGAATAGCAGGCAGTGTTATTCGTGTCATTTAGCTTGTGTGTAGTTCAAAGCAATACTTCGCTATCTTCATAGGCTACAACTAGGGAGCCTTGGTTTCACCTTTGACAGTGCCTTTAAACTTGAGAAGCAAATTAATACTGTTGTCAAAGCTGCCTTTTTTCAGTTAAGACAAATAGCCAAGGGTCAATGCCTATCTTTCTCAAAAGGATTTGGAAAGAGTGGTCCATGCTTTTATAACATCTCGGCTGGACTACTGCAATTCTCTATATATAGGCTTAGACCAGTCCTCTCTCTGCCGTCTGCAGCTAGTGCAGAACGCTGCTGCCCGCCTTCTGACTGGCAAAAAGAAACGGGAGCATATTACACCAGCACTGTCATCCCTACATTGGCTTCCTGTTCGTTACAGAATAAATTTTCAAATTGTATTATTTGTTTTTAAGGCAATGAATGGTCTAGCACCTACGTACTTGTCTGAACTCCTCAATATGTATACCTCAGCTAGATCACTTAGATCATGCAATCAGCAACTTTGGATGTCCCTTTGTCGAGGAGAGCTAGGAGGGGTGACCGGGCCTTTGAGGTAGCTGGCCCCAAATTGTGGAACAGCCTACCGCCACATATTAAATCTGCCCAAAACATAGATGTTTTTAAATCCTTGTTAAAAACCCTTTATGTCAGACATAAATGGGAAATCAAGATAATGTACATGTATTTCATTTTATTTCATTTTATTTCATTTTATTTCATTTTATTTCATTTTATCGCATTTTATTTCATTTCATCTTTAATTTTATTGCCTGGTTTTGTACAGCACTTTGGTCAACCATGGTTGTTTTAAATGTGCTTTATAAATAAAGTTTATTATTTATTATTATTATTAGGGATGTGACAAATCATCAGTTTTTGTAACCAGTTACCATCCCATTTTTTTAACAGTTAACCAGTTAACCAATACTGCTTATGACCACTAGGGGTTTGAATTTTCTGAATTACTGAGAAATGTAATTGCATTTTCAAACTTTATTTTTGGCCATCTCATTACATTACATTATTGGCATTTGGCAGATGCTCTTATCCAGAGCGACGTACAGTTGATTAGACTAAGCAGGAGACAATCCTCCCCTGGAGCAATGCAGGGTTAAGGGCCTTGCTCAAGGGCCCAACAACTGTGCGGATCTTATTGTGGCTACACCGGGATTAGGATTTTTTGGGGGGGTAGATACCGCATAGTGGAAAGCGAAGTTCAATTTGCCGTTAGTTTGAATTTGCGAGTCAATGTATAAACATGGATGACAAAACGCCATAGAATAAGCCATAAGTGAACTAACATCTACAGATATAAAACACAAAAAATATTTGACAACTATAGTACTGTAGCATTCATTTCATGTGCTGTTTGCATTTTAAACCCCCTGAAATGGCTTGCTTAAACTACTGAAGCTTGTCGATGGGTTTTATGTATCGCATATATATATTTCGGAGCACAGAGTGGAGGAGGGTGGTAGTGGAGATAAGGAGTATGCACTTTCCGGCTAATGGGACGCACTCATTGTCATGACAGGCTATTTCTGACCGCTTTCAAGATGGCAGTTAGCTTTTCACTGCTATTACAAACTATCTTGTTTGTTACTAGTAGCTAGCGATACAACTGTACAAAGCTATAATTAAGCTAGTCAAATTAAATAAATAAAAATTCTTACACCAACTAATGTGTTACTTCCCTAGCTATTTATTTATCTCTACTTCAGGCTTTTGTTGCCCTGCTGGTCTTGGATCTGATTTCGCAAAATTTAGCAAAATATAGGAATATTATGTCTGACCCTGGATAAATGGGCAACATCCTTTACACGACCACTGCATCTCTGGTTAGTCTGTAGCTTTTCTAGCCATCGAATGGGATAGCTAGCTAGCTCTATACTTCCTTGCTTAGCTTGCTAGTCTACCGTAAATCCTCAAATTGTGTCCGGGATTCTATTTGAAGCCGGGCCTCGGATAATAGCCGGGGGCGTGGTCGATTCGGACAAATAAAGGCCGGCCCCCAAAGCCGGGGTAATATTGCCTACCAGAAGGGCTATCAGTCCATGAGCACTACAATACATTGTTTCAATTTAACTCAATAAAATAAAAGAGCTCTTCTTAATATTTTATATTGTTGGTTGGTTTAATACTGTTGTCAATGAAAAGTCGTTGTCCTACACCATGGGTCTCCAACACGTTGCTCGCAAGCTACCAGTCGCTTGCCGCCCCCTTCTGAGTAGCTTGCCAAAGGCTGAAGCAGTATACATTTAAACACAATTGTTGCCGCGAGGCATTCCAGCCTACAAATTAAATAAAAAGTAAATTAGGCAAAATAAAAAATTAACTCAATTTAGGCTACTTGGCTCCGCAATAAGGTTTCTATGTATTTACAGCGCAGCGCACATTCGATGAATGAATGAAAGCGGCTGCCTTGGCTTGCAATAAGCTTTATAATACTTTATTATAATCAATCAAAAGAATAGAGTTATACAGATTACAGTGTAAATATCATCTTTTCAGTTTGCTGATCACATGCAAGTTACATATACCCCTTTAGCTCTTTCTAATTTACCTTTCCACCATGATGTTTAAAAGTCAAGGTGCACCCCTCAAATACCCATCCTCCTCTTTGGCCTTTACCTTATCTTATGGCTCCCCCTTCACGGAGATAAAAGCTACTGAACTTCCATTAATACAATGGGTACGAACACCCCTAAAGTCTACTACTTATTTATATCGTATATAGTATCTTACTAAAAAATAAAAGACATAAAAATAAAAGGAAACTTATAATGTATTACTTGTATGTATTACTTTTCCTACTTCTACAAGTAATATAGATTATAATTACCACCCATGCCCTAAATATAGCCATCTCATTTTCTGCGGGATTTGATCCCTCCTCCTTGCTGTTGATGAGCTCTTTGAACAGCTGCATTGGTTTGGGAATCTGGGGCAGGATCAGGACCCAGACTTTCGAAAGACGTGACTTTGCACTTCGTACTTCTCCTGCCTGTTGTATGGGATGTGCACTGGTATGTCTTCGAACACGTCGGGGGGGTTTTGCAGTGCAGCCGCAGCATATGCCTCTCCTCACTGACACTGAGGTTAGGGGGGGAAGGCTTCAGGTTCTTGCGTGGGTCCAGCAGGAAGGTGTTCTGTAGCGTGGAGGAACCCCGCGTCCCGTCTGTTGGCCTCCAGGTGCAGTTCACGGCTCCAAGCATGTCGTAAAAGCCCTTTAACTCTTTCACCAGCTTTTCTGTATGATGAGGGATGCGCATGAACACCTCTTCGACATCAGTCCTGCTGCCACAACTCTTGGGCTGAATCCGCACCGCGTACGTCACTCCTCTCTCCATATCCATATCCTGGAGTGGCGCGCAGAGGGAGCGCGCCACTCCAGCTTGACTACAGCTGTCCTGCGTTGCTCTCTCTTCAACAGCCCATAGATATCTTCTGAAGCAAAATTCTAAGATCCTATCCTAAGGTCGAAAAGCTTATTCCTTGTATATCTTTTTTGCATACAAAAGTGTACCTTTTTGTTAAGAAATGTCCCCAATATTTCAAGCGGGAAGACATTTATCTGTTATGTAACTTGTTTTTTAATGACCATATTCATTATTTCTGTTTTTCCCACTGTCATTTTCTCATACCTCAAAATAAATTTCCCCAATACTTTATCTCATGTGCCCCTCCGGTTTGGGAATTTCCACCATCTTAATATACGAGTGGAAAAACACTAGCTCTTATGTAATTTTTTAATGAACCTATTCATCACTGGTATTTGTCTCCCTGTCATAATCTCTCCTTGGACTTTCTCCAAACTTTGACTTCATACAAGCCAGAAGTTAGTGCCCTCCACCATCTCAACACACTCTTCAGGTGCCCCTCTCCGCGGCGCCTTAAGGGATCTACAAAGGACATCCAGCCAATAGCTGAGTGTAAATCATCCTCCAACTCTTCTATAGTCAGTCCTTTGAATCTATCCGATAAATTATTTTTGCTATAATCAGGTTAGCCAGGCATTGTGCCCCTCCCCTGTAGGGTTGGGGTATTCTCAGTCAGAACTTTAACCTTGCTCCTTAAAACCCTAAATCTAAGTCCCCCGACTTCAGACTCCTCTACTGACAAGTATGGCTGCTCATTATCTCTGAACCACATATTTTTCCTCTTACGGGCATGCTTACTACCACCTCGATGGCGTGTGCGAGGGGTGAACAATGCATTCCTTCCTAACCCATCCCCCTTCAATCTCTCATCAGGGGGGCCTAGGGCCGGGTCCTCGACACCTGATTAGCCTACACTAATTGATTTCTGAATGGTTACAGGAAGTGTTGAACAGTGTTGGCCCGCTTTAAGTGTAGCCTTTTACTTTATTTCGAAGAATATTTCTACAACAGAAGCCTAATAGAAATAAAGGCCTGCCTCGAATACAAGCCTGCCCCAAATAAAGGCCTGTGCTTTGTGCAGCCTAAGTAAATAAAAGACCCCCGACCACAATTTGAGGATTTACGGTATATGGGCTTGGTGGTAATGTAACGTTTCATAGGACATAGCTAGCTATGTTAAGTCCTGTAAAGCACATTAAACCAGCAACAGGAGACTAGTTGTCACCGGCATGCTTTCAAAACAACATTGCCTTAATGTAACGTTATCTCCAGATTTGCAGCTATCAACAGCTAGCTCATTCTGGCATGAGGGATGACATCTTCTCTGTTCATTCTCTTTCACTGCCTGCCACTACATTAATTACATGGATAGCTATCATAGCTAGCAATATAGGCCGAGCAAGCTAGCCTCCAATCATCTTGTAATGTTAGCTAGTTTGAACAGTAGAGTTAGCCAAAATTTGATCACCTATAGTTGGTTGGTCACGTGGCTAGCTAGCAAACATATATTTAGCTAACCTGTGTAGTCAGCAGCTATTGAAATGATCTTATGATGGAGCTCCCCAAGTCCCATAACTGTTAGTAAATATAAAAAAAAACAGACCCTTGATCACAATGAAAAGAAGTCTTACTTGTTTTTATCCTTTTTTTTAACTTCAGGCAATGTTGCCACGGCAAGCTGGAAAGAAAAAAACTTAATATGCTTACGCAACCTTACATAGGTTTCACCACATGCAGTACCAAGTAATTCCAATCGAGGGAAGAAGGGTGAAACTGATGTAGGATTAGATGGATGCATTTTTAAATATGGCCGGTGGTCTTTATTTTTTAAATATTTTACATGTCCTGGAGCACCTGTTAAGACATGATCATGAACACCACTATGTACCAACATATTAACAAAACAATGCACCCCCCGGCCAAATGATTTCCATTTTCATTTAAAAATTTAACTTTTGAATGCAATTCACTTATGTGTACTTCTATAAGCAGATAATCATATCATATAATATTAAGTGTTTATAGACAAGTTTATACAGTTTAAAGCATTTTTAATCATGAAAAAACTGGTTTAAGCAGGTTGGTTTGCAGCTGATTGGTGTATGTAACACACTATATTTACTGATTACAGACTTCTTTATACCAGTGGCCGGTTTACTTTGCTTTCCAAACAAGCAGATATTTTGAGGATAATTTTGTCAGAATGAAAGCTGCTGATTTCAGAAGCTGCAGCCACTGTGACTGACTCTGTGGAAATAATTGCTGCCACACACACTCTCACACACACACACACACACACACAGACTGACCCTGTGCCAGCTTTTGGCATCTAGCATGTGTTGTCGTTAGTCTCATAATATTTACATGGTCTTGGGTAGCAAGTTATAGAAAGTAAAGTGCATGCATCTCTTTCATCTCTTCTCTTTTTGCACTTGCTTAGTGACCTAGCTAACCTGTTGGTTTAAAACAAACTTTAAAACAAGCCAAACGGTAGCTGAAAGTTTTGCAAAATCAGCCATCGCAATGCTTCCGGACAATTACCGTAACTTCAACTATTTCATTTTTCACTTGGTCCGGAAAAGGCGGAGAAGTATGTAGTTCAAGGGGTTCAAGGCTTGTTGGATACTTCATTGAAGCTCTTGCTGCTGTGACATTTGCATGTAAGGGCCATTATGTATTTAAACTACTTACAGTTCTCTATTGTTTTTAAATGGTCAAAAATTCAGTTATTCAGAAAGCAAGTGGAATATTGTAAAATGCTGATTTTGAAATGGCTTACTTTCTGATGACACAAGATATCATAGATCAGGGCACCCACTGTTTATATACATTACCTTCCAGTAAAAAAAAGGTCTGGAAATTCAACACAAAAACTACATTTAAAGTGAGAGATAATGTCATAATGGTTGGCAAAAGCTGAAAAAGACAAGAAATTCAATCCAAAAACGATGTTTTAAAGAAGAGATAATGATTGGCAAAAGCCGAAAAAGACAGGAAATTCACAGAAGCACCGATAACATTATCTTGACCTATGCACTGACAAGGCTTCCAACACACAATGCATTAATACCTGCCATGGGTACTGTAACTATGGTGGTATACTTCAAACAACATGTACCACTGGGCAGGCTGCTGAGGATTCAATCAAATATCGTCTTTGAATCAACTAGATTCAAATAGATTATTTTCAGAGGAACGCAGGAGATTAATAGTACATAATGTTTTTACCAAAATGTAGTTTAAGAGGGTGAATAATCCCTGACATGTAATTAATAAACATTAACAGCTTTTGTTAATTTGTGGATTGCAAATGTGGTTGGAACAAAAACCATCATTTCTTGGGGGTGGATGTTAATCACACAAAGTCTGTGCGGGAATTCAATGGGGTTCAGTTATTAAGTCTCCAAACTCCCAGGTTGAAAGTCTAATGTTATATTTACAAAGACCCAGCATAAGGCAAGTTCTAAGGATCTGAAGAAGTTGGTACTCATGGTCAAAATGGAATTAACATGCAATTTTTGTTTATTAAAATTAAATGAAAAAACTAGACCTGCGGTGCTTGCTTTAATTTTGTTTTCAGATTCTATTCTATTCTATTAGCATACAGCATAATCAGAAAGAAATAGCTAAGAAACATACATATGGATGTATTCGTCTTAAACTTTAATAAAAACGTTGAATCCATTCCGAAATCCATTTCCATGTTCTCCTCATTGTTTCTTGTCCAATTCTGAAAAAGGACCAAATAACAATATAATTCCCACTGTGCTCACAGGACACATCACCCAATCTCCCAAATCTGCATCTGAATTAATGAGTCACAACAACGAAAATGACATAATACTTCTAAGGAAATGTTCAATGATGACATAGCATGTTAAAGTATGAAAGGGGGAATCTAAATACAAACCATCACAAACAATTTAGCTAAATACAGAATAAGAACATTTTGATTATAATACCTTTTACTTTTTTCTGTACCCAGGGTGCGTTGGGATCAGCGCAAAATTTGCCATGTTTCTTTGTTTTAAATCTAGATGAAAGGTGAAAGCAGAAAAAACGAAGCTGTAATATTAAATATATATATGTGAAAATATTTTAGGACATAGGACATAAGGGACCAGGTGGGCATGGTGAAAACAAGGTTTTGGAGCTTATTTAAATATTATAATCATCAATTTACCTGCCACTCTTAGCTGGAATGACTTACAGGGTTGTCATATCAAGAGCAAAACAGAACAGCCAATACCACATCAAGGTGAAATTCAGTGATATGCAATAATGTGTATTGAATATGTAATACATAAATACATACAGTATGTCAAATATATATTATATATTTTGGATTCACATAGTGCACAACTGTCATCCCTACCTTTATTGAAACAGATTTAATATGACCCTAATAGTTCTCAGCCTATACCCCAGAACCCAGTCGTCCATCTTGGGTGTGCCATTTTTGAGGTGTGGGAAACGTATAAAACGAAAATATAACTTAATCTTGATAGGAGTAATTAAGAAGAAAATAAATACTAAGAGCTCACATGATGGCCTCCACACAAACATCCAGGGCATTTTGGCGCTTGTAGCTGATAATCGTATAGGCAACTTTCTTGGCTGGTGCCTTCTTGCAGCATTTGGGGGTGAACTTAGTTGGTCGAATATCTGTGGTTTGAATTGAAAAAACTTTTTTGAACAGCAGGAAAGAATTTCAGTGCCCTGGTTCTGTTTTACATAATAGAAACTAGCTTATCTGATGACCATTTCAACAACACAGATATCTAGAGCGGCTCAAAAAAACCGTAGGTGAAACACTAGAGTCTGTGGTTGATATTTTTGCAATGCAGTAAGATGCATATTATTGCTTGAATAGGGAAGATTGAAGACCCCCTTCCCCACATGCCTGCACCCATGCACACACACACACGCACACACACACAGTGCACTCACATATTTCCACAAACACATTCTAGACTTTACTGGATATAAAAGCATAATATCAGATTTTCTCCCTGTTTTCTCCCAATTTGGTAGCCAATTATACCCCATCTGATTCAATTAGAGCCAGTATTAGGTACACCGTCTATACCCCCGTTCCTCAGCAGCCCAAAGGAGAGCGACGCGCCTTCTTCAAGCCGTCTTTTCTCATGCTCCTGACCGTGATTCCGAGGTGCCCAAGGTGCTTTGTTGTGCGGCGATCTACTAACCCTGCCAAGTCCCTCCCTCTGGAGCAGCGAGCCAATTATGCTGCTCCACGTGAGCCGGCCAAACTTGGCTTTTGGCAGGACCGGGAATCAAACCCCGGTCCCCAATGTGCGACTGCTGTAAACTGCAACCGCAAGTCTGCAGCATCTTAGCCTGTTGCGCCATCGCAGCCCCAATATCTATTTTTTAAATAATTCCTTTGAATGTTAAATCTTTTTTCTTAAAAATGAAACGACAGCAAGGTCAAATTAAATGCATTGCTGGGATCTGTAGGTGATGTAATTGGTTTGTGCTGTGAACATGCCCAGTAGTCATTCCCACCTTTGCAGGTAATGACTGAGGGACAATGGAATGTTTTCAGAACTTTCAAACCATGTTCTGTTCTAAAAGAAGACTTCACATGGAATGTCAACAGGGCAGTTAGCCTATGATGGTCATAGAAGCCATGATTAGCCTGCACAGAAGGACTACTGCTAAAACTAGCAGTAACTTTGCGTACTCGAAAGCTGAGCAAGGTGGCTGCATGCACATTTCCAGGCTGCATGCAGAAATCATATGTTGCATTCACAGATCCATCACACTACAAGAAATTCCTCTAACAAATACAATAGAAATTGTGTATACTAAACAGTATATGCACAGAATGATATTTGTATATGCTATGTCTCTATATGAAACTTATTACCATATCTTGCATTTGAAAATAATGAATTTTAAATGCATTTAAATAAATTATTATTTTGACATTTGGTACTTCAGTAAACTCAAATTAACAGGAATACTTACATGCTGACACTAAGACCAAGCATCCAAACACAAGGACAGCCAAAACCACAAGTTTATGGGAGCCAGACATTATTTCCTTGATCTCAGCTGGCAGGAGGAGCAGGCAAAGTGAGATGCTCTTGAGAAAATGTTTATGATGATTTATATGCATGTGTGCAATAATTAGACGTGAGATTACTGTCAGGGTGGAAATGCGTCATGCACCGTATCAGGTTGATGGAAATGTAACATTAGTCACTATAGTCACACCTCCCCCCTTTGGCCCCAGCCCCCCTCCACCCACACTTATATTCGTCTGATGAACATAGTTGTCGATGACCACAATGTTTGCTGTGCAAACAACTTTTTCTCAACTAATTCCATAGTCTTACATACGCTTCAACTCACTACTGTCACACACACACACACACACACACACACACACCCATACTCATATCACTGTCTACCTCAAGGGTGTATGAGATGTGTGAATCTGTATATGCTGACATAGTTGATGCAATAATTGTGCACAATCTTCAATGCAGCTACGTTGTGACACGGAAACTTGTGCCACAATAACTTCAATTTCCTGTTTAAATTGTAAATGGTTGGCATTTATATAGCGTCTTTATCCAAAGCGCTGTATAATTGATGCTTCTCATTCACCCATTCATACACACACTCACACCAACGGCGATTGGCTGCCATGCAAGGCACCAACCCGCTCGTCAGGAGCATTTAGGGGTTAGGTGTCTTGCTCAGGGACACTTCGACAGCCCGGGCAGGGGAGCGAACCAGCAACCCTCCGACTGCCAGACGACTGCTCTTACTGCCTGAGCCATGTCGCCCCGTTTAATGCTAGAGCAGCTTGAACAGCTAAATTGAGCCACATAGACCAGCTCAGAGTGCAGTAATAACCAACAGAAGAAGCTCTAGAATCTTTGGCACCTTTTTTGAAAATGGATAAAAAGGCTGCATATAATAAACAACATGGATAATGATCTATACCCAGTGCTCAGTTTATTAGATAGACCTATACAACAGCTTGTTAATGCAAATATTTAATCAGCCAATCTATGTGGCAGCAATTAAATGCATAAAAGCATGCAGACGTGGTCAGACGGTTCAGCTGTTTTTCAGACCAAATGTCAGAATGGGGAAGACGTTTGATCTCAGTGACTTTGACTGTAGAATGATTGTTGCTGCCAGACACGATGGTCTGAGTAACTGCTGATCTCTGGGGATTTTCACGCACAACAGTCTCTAGAGTTTGCAGAGAATGGTGTGAAAAACAGAAAAACATCCAGTGAGCAGCAGTTTTGCCGGGAGAAACGCAATGTTAATGAGGTCAGAGGAGAAAGGCCAGACTGGTCAAAGCTGGCAGGAAGGTGACAGTAATGCTAATAACCACGCATTATAACAGTGGTATGCAGAAGAGCATCTCTGAACATGCAATGCATCATAACTCTAAGTGGATAAGCTACAGCAGCAGAAGATTTAATTACACATATGGGAGAACTATATATTTTTATTTCAATACATTTACTCTCATTTCTCAATGCTTTTTATTTGGTAATATTTTTTTTCTGAAGTCCCAAAAAGAACGGGCACCTTCATACCATCAAACCCTTTGGAGGGGTAGCACAAAGAAAGCCCTGACTGTTCACAATAAACAAAACAGGTGAGACTAAAATTGAAAGTTTTTGCCGTACACATCATCAACATGTTTGGCAGTAATGGTCATTCAATGGCACAATGAATTCAAATCCTGGCAGAAAATCTTGTTGCCTCTGCTAGGAAGCTGAGACTTGGTCATAGGTAGATTGTCCAGCAGGGACAATGACTCCAAACGTTCATTAACATCCATGTTCTGCAATGGCCATCTCAGCCTCCAGACTTAAATCCCATGAAGAACCTGTGGTCTGAAGAGGAAGGTGTATATGCAATAATTCTGTCAATATCAATAATTCTGAGAAGTTATGCATGGAGGAATGGTCAAAAATCCCTCCAAATACGTTCTCTAAACTAAAGGGAAAAGACTCATGGCTGTCTTCTTTCCCAAGAGTGTTTGCAAAAAGTATTAAACCAGGGGTGCCAATAATTGTGGAAATTCATGTTTTATTTGAAAAATGTTTGACTTTGTTTGATTCTATTGAATCATTAATAAAGCATACTACATTACTGTATGTTGGAAAATAAAGCTTATGTCAATAACGAATGCACTTTTTGTGCATCATTATAAAGGGTGCCAATAATTCTGGAGCCCACTGTACAGCCTTTTATTAGTATACCCTTTATGCCTATTTTTTTACATAAAGAAATACTGTTCAATTTATGTAAAAAAAGAAAAGAAAAAAAAACTGAGAGTGCAATACAAGATAAATGTGCCAAATCAAGCTGCTTTGGGCAAGAGTCTCTGAAAACCACTAGACCACACCCTCGACTTCACCAGGGCAGATGGCTTCTTTTTCCTTTCTCTGATGTGTGAACTTTGAAGTGCAACTCTGAGATGATTGGTGTACTGAAATCTGATGACTTGGTTCAAAGATCAGTAATTCAGTGCCATGGCATCGATCCACTGTGAACAAAGGGAATGACATCCATTGCTTTTAGTCATCAGCATTAGATTGTGCTGAGAGTACATCAGGGATCTTGTTAATATTATGTGGTGCCATTTTATAATTGTTCAATTTGTGTGAATTTCTGAAATGACATTTCATGCCTCGAAAATGAAAATGCTACAATTCCAAAAAATCAAAATATACAATGCTTAAATGTAAAAATGCCACCTGATGAAAAAAAAAAAAAACATTTGTATTGTTTGTGAGCGACCAATTGAGGAACACCGTTTCAGAAGGTCTCTTATCAACGGACTTATAATGTACCATTCAGAAGACCCAAGCGCAGACCTGGGAATATGTAAATATCAAAAGGCAGGTAATCAGAAGATACAGAGCCAAATCGAGTTGCAAAAGAATAGTAGTAAACAATATCAGGGGTCAAAATCCAGGAAATCAAAGGGCTGTGGTACAAAAGGGCTAGGCAAAAACTAAGTCGATGAAAGCAGAAAAATAATATCAAAACCAAAATAATCCGATGTGCAAACAAAACCAAAGGGTAACTCAGAAATCAGGCAAAGGGCTGTCTGCAGGAATCTCAATAAATCAGGCTTACAAGGAATCGGCAACTGAAATATGATCAACATTCTAACAATGGGTATAACAGAGACTGGGGTTTAAATACACAAAGGGAAGTGACATACTAGGCGTGGCTAGGGAGTGAGGAGGGTTTCAGAAATACATGGTGAGGAACATGAATGGCAGTAATATAATAACAATGGGGAAATGAAAACCGAATAGTGCAGCATGCAGACAGAGTGACATGGGCTCAGAAGCGCAGACACAGACAGAACAGGAAGACGAATGCAATGAACTGTAATGGATTAAGACTAGATATGAATATTGAAAAATAATAAATACAAGAAATAACAAATAAACTAACAGACAGAAGAGCAAACATTATGTATGCAATAGTCCATTTGTAATTGAGTTGTTCATGGCTGTCTGAAAGACTCAATTATAGCTGGGTTGAGGTTTTACATTTTTATTTTATTCACATAATTGCTTGGAAATTCATAACATTTGTAATATTCAGTTTTTATTTAGTTTCTGAAGGTTGCACATTTGGTGAAATCTATAAGTGTACATATCCTGCACTGTGAAGGCATTCTGAGCTTTTACAGCTTTTTTACAGTTAACAAATTAACAAATTACAGTTATCATTTACACTTAAATTAATTAAATATATTTATCTTAAATAATATGCATTACATGCTTTAAATAAAAACAAATGCACTTGTATGGATAAAATAGGCCTGCAATAAATATTCAAAAACATAGGTACCCCTGAGAAGTGAAAAAATTGATCTTGGTATAAGGATTGGTTAGGCTTGTCGATTTAGCAGTTTGGCCTTTGTTGTACCAGTGAATGATTGGTTAGATGTGATGAGCTCTTTGGTTGAACCAGTAGTTCCTGTGGAGTACTGTGGAACAGAGGATGTTGGGGATATGTTGTTTCTGTGGGATGATGCGATGAGCTCTCTGGTTAAACCAGTAGTTCCTGTGGAATACTGTGGAACAGAAGATGTTGGGGATATGTTGTTTATGTGGGATGATGCGATCAGCTCTCTGGTTGAACCAGTAGTTCCTGTGGAGTACTGTGGAACAGAGAATGCTGGGGATATGTTGTTTCTGTGGGATGATGCGATCAGCTCTCTCGTTGAACCAGTAGTTCCTGTGGAGTACTGTGGAACAGAGGATGTTGGGGATATGTTGTTTCTGTGGGATGATGCGATCAGCTCTCTGGTTGAACGAGTAGTTCCTGTGGAATACTGTGGAACAGAGGATGTTGGGGACATCTTGTTTCTTTGGGATGATCTCCTGAGACAGAGAGAGACAGAGTATATCATTAAATGGTCTGCCACCAGATTTCGAATTCTAAAATCCAGTCTATTTTTTCTTCTTCTCTGTTAGTCCAGCATTCACATGTCTGCTTGAAGGAGCAAGTTGATTAATCATGAACCGTGGCTATTATATACTTTTTCTGGTCTTCCTGTACTTGAACTGTGACTTGAAATAGAAGTGACTTGGACCCTGGAAACCGTTGAGCTGTTTTCATACAATGTCAGTGACTTACTCAAAATGACGAATCTTCCGGAGAACCCAGGCCTGTTTCAGGTGGATGCAGACCTCTCCCTCCTCTGTCTCAAAGCTGTCAATACAAAGGGAAGACCTTCAGGTTAATTTCACCTACGGTATCCCCTGTTTACCAACTAAATATGTTAGGAAGAATTCTGTTTGGAAATGTTGCTTTTATTTATTTAGCAGCCTTCTAATGAAGCAGTGCATGCATATGATTTCTGTTTTTACACCATTTACGAGCAAGTTAAGTCATTTTTTGTTAGAATCCCACTTCCCTAAACTCTAATCCACACCCCAGAGCCATTGCCAGCAAGTTAAATTCTGCAGTTCTTACATGACAGCTTGGACACAAGGGGGGTCCCATTTCTGTATTCTGTAGCCAGTGATGGGGCCACTGAACTCCGTTCTAGACACCTCTTTGCAGCAGCTGTGAAACTTCTGTGCCTCTGCAGAGAGTGAAATCCAGACGACTGTTAAGTATATAGGCTACATTGGAGCACTCAAAATATAAGCACTTTACCGTTACCTCTCAGCCATTTCATGTGTTATATTAGAATGAATTTAACTATATCATTTTGAAAGAAAAACATCAAGCCTCAACCACAACTTCAACTCAAACTGTGAAATTGACTGTCAGATCAAGCCATATCATTCAGTATATAAATGGTTGGCGCATTCATAGTATGGTTACCCGAGTATATAATCTGACTCAAATTTGTAATTGAGTATAGTTATATGAAAATAAAAAGCATAGTCATAGAAATAGTTATAGATGGCTTGTCAAACCAAAAATTCAACAAAGTTTTTCATTTTGGGAGAAAATCTCTATTGCAAATGACATCCACTATACCTGTCCCAGCCATAATCAACGTTGCAATAACTCCAATTATTGTGATCCAGCTCAGTTTCAGGAGGGTCTGCATGTTGTGTTTGGAATCTTTCCTTTCCTTGGACTTCGGGGGATCTTTGGTGACTTGCTGCTGGCTACAATAACTGTCAGTGGTAAGACAATCAACCTTTATAGCACAAAATGCAGAACTAACTTCATATCCATATTAGTAATCATTTCCGTCTTTCCTTTTTGTGAATGAATCACAATCACTTTTTCTGCTGAGTCAAAGGGTCAGGATTTCGGGGAAATGAACTGTTGGGACATATTGGCTGAATGAGAAACCAGTCCATTTGAATTTGAAAATGTATGAATGAATTTGAAAGTATCTTTGGAAAGGGAAAAAATGCAAATGGTGTGTTTGGCCAGTGCAGAGGGATCATCCAGTGAAAACAATCTGATCAATTGAGTCAATGATCTATTGCAGTGAATTTCAACCCATTCTCCAAAGAGAGAGTTGTCCCCTTGGGGACATTCTAATGGAAGTGATCAAGGATTGCCAATAAAGACAGATGTATCATGAAGTTTCTTTGGAGTTCTCTTGGACTGCCCTTCAGAAGCTCTCCCTGGGCACATTGGTAAATCTGTGTTCCCTCTAAAATCTTGGAATGCCTTATACTACAACGTATGTCTCCAGGAGAAGATGCTCTGTGTAGATCAGGCCGGTTTCCGCAATGAAAAGTACTGGCCCTTAACACCTCCAGCACGTGGTGAGGTAGTGGTAGGGTCGGCCCGTCTCTGGTGCGGTGGCCATGGACTCCTCCCTAAATTATTTTCCCCAGCTCTTGGTGCCGGCGCACGGGTCGTTCCACTCCAGTGGTGTACCGATCCCCGATCAGGCCGCCACAATAGATGTGAATAAATCTGCTGTAGAGGAACATTTATTCCCAAATCTCACAGCCCCACTGATTGCACAATCGGTAGCTAATATTTGTCATTATCGACCGGGAGTATTCCCAGTGTATGGAAAGCTGCTCATGTTCTTCCATTATTCAAGGGTGGTGATGGCAGTTCAGTAAACAGCTATCGGCCCATCTCAAAATAGTCTTGTCTGGCTAAGATCTTGGAATCACTTGCTAAGCAACAACTATGCAACTTTTTAACTTTCAACAATATTTTTATCGATCTAGCAAAAGCTTTTGATATAGTAGACCATAGTCTTAATAAAAAAGTTGTCCTCCATCGGATTTGATAGGACAGCCTGTTCATGGTTCCAGGATTACCTTTCAAATAGAACTCAAGCTAAAATGGTTGGTGATGTGAAGTCAAAAATATATTTTTAAGTTAAGAAAAGAGTTCCCCAAGGATCCATACTTGGACCAATTTTATTTACAGTCTATATAAATGATATTGCTAGCAAGCAAATTGTAAGGCTCATTATTAGGCTGATGACGCAGTGCTTTACTCCTCAGCACCAACGGGCACCAAGGCCCTTACTTAAAATCAGCTTTTAATGTTATACAGCATGCCCTAGCTGGTCTTGAACTCGTTTTGAATACTGAAAAATTAAGTACATGATCTTTTCTACTTTTCTTTTCTAATACTAAGCCAAATACTGCTATGTCCTCATTGACTGGTGCTCAAGTTAAGCAAGTTCAGAACTACAAATACTTAGGTATCTGGCTGGGTCTTGATTTCTCTTTTAAATGGCATGTGGTCAACTAAAAAATAAAGGTTTTTTCTTTACAGGAATACATCCGGTTTTTCATTGGACAATAGAAAGAGGATTGTGTAGGTGACAATCTTACCTATATTAAGTACAGAGATGTCCTGTACAGGCATTACCACTAACAGTACTTTAAGGCCCTTTATCCCCTTTACCCATGCAATTTATCATAGCGCATTGCGTTTCATTACAGGAGATGGTTTCCGAACACATCACTGTGCTTTATGTAGTTCAGTAGGATGGTATTCTCTTCATTATAGAAGGAAGCAAAATAGCATTCTATTTATTTATAAAGTCTTGGGAGGCAAACTTCCTCTCTACCTGACCAGGCTTCTGTCCATCACAATCGCAAGTCATCATATCAGATCTCAAGATTGGATTACGTTAGAGGCACCCAGAACTAGAACAATTCTGGGCAATACAACTTTTACCGTATTTTCACCATATATGTGGAATAAATACCAGGATATACTGAAGTTAGATTGCCTTACCTCGATCAAGTCCTTCAAGAAATTAGTGATGGATATGATACTAAAAGAGGCTGAATGCACCTGGCTTTAGTGATAAATTAGGACAATCAGATCACTATTCCCTCTCTTATGTCTTTTTTATTTATTTATTTAATTATTTTATCCCTATATTTTGCGTGGTGTATGTGAATTCTGTGGATCGAATCTGTAAAGTTTTTTTTTCTAAAACTGTCACTGCAAATGTTTTATTGTAAACAGGGCTCCCCTGAAAAAGAGACCTTGGCCTCAGTGGGACTTCCCTGCTTTACAGGTTTCTATCTATCTTCCCATGCTGTTGGTTGACAAAGGGATTTTGCATGCATGTCACCTCATTTTTAAACTCTAGTGAGACAGAAAGTGATGCAATGTCACAATATAGTTCCTTTAGACTGAGATTAACTAAATTAAAGAACATTGAAACATGAGAGTAAATGTATTGAAATAAAAGTAAATAGATGTCCTGTATATTTGAACTTAAAATATCAATCATTATCCATGTTGTTTATTATATGCAACCTTTTTTCTCAATTTTTGTTAAGGGTGCCAATAATTTTGGAGCCCACTGTACGCGTGGGTGTGCTGGTTTGTATGTGTGTGTGTGTGTGTGTGTGTGTGTGTGTGTGTGTGTGTGTGTGTGTGCGTGTGCGTGTGCGTGCACGTGCGTGTGTGTGTGTGCATGTGTGTACAAAAGGGCTGGGGTTAGGGGGAGTTAGACTGCCCTGATCATGCTGCAAAGACAGGAAATCATGGTTTTCTTGTATTTCACTTTCAGTGAGCGCTTTCTGTGAATTTCCCTGCAATTGAAGGCCTGGCGACTAAGTCAGTGTCGTCGACCATGGACACCATCATGAAGGTCTTTGTGGTTCAAAAAAAGAGGAGTCATTAAAGATCTATGGGTAAATACAACTACAAGGACAGTGACAACAGGAAAATGAAAGAACTTCAAGTGGAAGATAATTATTTGTATTATAATCGTAAATCACCATTTCCAACAACATTTCCACTATACCAACCATTTAGAGAATATGTGTCTCAATCAAATGTGGCTTATGTCTGTAAATTGCATGTTGTGAAAGTGTGGACACATGGCCACTAAACATTTGATACATATATGAAGAATTCAGAGAAAACAAGCAAATGATAACAAAGCAAACCTGCATAATGCAAACAATTGGGGTTAGGGGTTAATCACAGTCTGTGTAAGGTACCATTCAGAGGACCCAGACGCAGGGAGTATGCAAAAAGTTGTCGTTATTCAGTCCAATATCAAGCCAGGTAAACAGTTCAAGCAATGCCAGAATTGAGATGCTAAAGAATGGTCAAAAAACAAAGCAAGAGCCTATAATCTGAAAGTCACAAGTACAAAAAGGGCTAGGCAAAAACAAAGTCAATGAAGTCGGAAGGGAAAAGTGTCAATGGCAAAGGACGTCGTTCATGAATCTCAAATAATCAGGTTACAATGAATCGGCAACTGAAAATTGATCAACATTCTGACAAAGTATCAAGCAGAGACTGAGGTTTAAATACATGAGGGGAAGTGACATACTAGGTGGGGCACAGGAGTGAGGAGGGCTGAATGAACACAGACTGGATGCACATAGACAAACATGTAATACAGACTGCTCCAGATTAGGGAGTAGACATTTGCATAGAGTTTTGAGGCATAGTGATAGTGAGAGACAGGTGCGAACACTTCGTTGAAACTAAGCAAGTAATCAGGGATAGGACAGAGAGGCGGAGTTACAGAGCAGACTTGAAAACGGGAGATAACGTTAGTGAGTTAGTTACGTGATTAAATCTGAACTACCCAAATTGACTGTTAGTTGATTAGTCACTTTGTCTCCAAACGCCCAGGTTGAAAGTCTTATTTTATATTTGCAAAGACCCAGCATAAAGCTAGTTTTAAGGATCTGAACAAGTCGGTACTTATGGTCAAAATGGAATTAACATGCAATAGTTGTTTATTAAAATTAAATTTAAAAAACTAGACTTGCGGTGCTTACTTTAATTTTGTTTTGATTCACAGATTCTGCAAAATAATAATATACAGTATAATATACAGTATAATAATATATTAGCATACAGCATAATCAGAAAAAATAGCTAAGAAACATACATATGGACATATTTTTCTGAAACTTTAATTGAAAAAATCTAAATAGTAAATTAACAATGGCGCGCTTGAATAAAAATGTTGAATCCATTCCGAAATCCATTTCCATGTTCTCCTCATTGTTTCTTGTCCAATTCTGAAAAAGGACCAAATATCAATATAATTCCCACTGTGCTCCCAGGCTTGTTTTTAATTGCTTTTAGCCCTTTTATTCGCTCTCCTTTTTTAATTATTATCATATATTGTTTTATATTGTATTCTATTTGGTACTGCTGCACTTTTATCTGCATTTATGCTCCTTATTTTTATTTTCCTAAATCTGTAAAGCACTTTGGTTTCAGCTGTTGCTGCATGTAAATGTGCTATACAAATAAAGTTGAGTTGACTTGACTTAAATCTGCATCTGAATTACTGAGTCCCAACAACTAAAATGACATCATAATACTTCCAAGGAAAAGTTCAATGATGAAATAGCATGTTAAAGTATGATTCTAAATACAAACCATCACAAACAATTTAGCTAAATACAGAATAAGAACATTTTGATTAAAATACCTTTGACTTTTTTTTGTACCCAGGGTGCGTTGGGAGCAGTGCAAAATTTGACATGTTTCTTTGTTTGAAATCTAGATGGAAGGTGAAAGCAAATGTTAAATGAAGCTGGAATATTAAATATACTGTTTAGATTACTAAATATAATAGTCATTAGTGACACGTTTTTCCAGCACAGGGCAAGATATTTTCGGACAATTTTTCTATTTTTTATTACAGTGGTTAGAAAACATTACTTAATATTCCTAAATGTTTAATATATATTATATATTTTGGATTCACATAGTGCACAACAATCATCCCTAACTTTATTGAAACAGATTTAATATGACCCTAATAGTTTCAGCCTATACCCCAGGACCCAGTCATCCATCTTGGGTGTGCCATTTTTTTGAGGTGTGGGAAATGTATAGAACGTAAATATAACTTAATCTTAAAAAGAGTGATTAAGACGAAAATAAATACTAAGAGCTCACATGATGGCATCCACACAAACATCCAGGGCATTTTGGCGCTCGTAGCTGATAATCTCAACGGTGACTTTATTGGGTGGTGCCTTCTTGCAGCATTTGGTGGTTTAGTTGGTCGAATATCTGTGGTTTGAATTGAAAACTTTTTAGAACAGCAGGAAAGAATGTCAGTGCCCTGGTTCTGTTTTACATATTATAAACAAGCTTATCTGATGACCATTTTAACTACACAGATATCTAGGGTGGCTCAAAATAAAACGTAGGTGAAACAGTTTTTTTGCAATGCAGTAAGATGCATATTATTGCTTGAATAGGGAAGATTGAAGACCCCCTTCCCCACATGCCTGCACCCACGCACACACACACACACACACACACACACACACACACACACACACACACACACACACACACACACACACACACACACACACAGAGTATACTCACATATTTCCACAAACAATAATAAACTTCTTTAAATAGTCTTTTAAAAATAGTTCCACAATTTGTATCCCCACTGAACATTATTCCTACTAGGCATGGCTCTAATAAAGGGAAAATAAATCACTTTATTAGTTATTCGGCTAAATAATATAAGCTTGTTTTGGCCCTCTTTAAAATCTGTTCTTAGGTACAAGAACTGCACTGATTTTGCAGACAACTGCAAGGTCAAATTAAATGCATTTCTGGGATCTGTAGATGATGTAATTGGTTTGTGCTGTGAACATGCCCAGTAGTCATTCCCACCTTTGCAGGTAATGACTGAGGGACAATGGAAGGTTTTCAAAACTTTCAAGACTTCACATGGAATGTCAACAGGGCAGTTAGCCTGTGATGGTCATAGAAGCCGTGATTAGCCTGCACAGAAGGACTACTGCTAAAACTAGCAGTAACTTTGTGTACTCTAGCTGAGCAAGGTGGCTGTGCTAAAAAAGGCCAAGCGTATTCGTCAATGTTCAGAGTTTAAATTGTTTTCTATTCGTTGACTGAGCCATCATTCAGCCCTTGCAGAGACCTATGGGACGCGCAGCCAGAAGACCCGCCTTATCATCAGCTGGTTAGACACCCGTCATATCACTGAGAAACGTAACTAAGTTCAATGAACTTTAAAGGGAAACTTTGGAGGAAATCACAGTTTGCATGTGTGTAAACAGAACAGTGGTGATGAAGATGGCCCATTAAATTCAACATTTAACAGTCTCTTACCAGACAACCTGCAGTGTGTCTTCATTCTAAAAAATCTGCCTAAATCAGGCATAAGTCATCTATTGCATTCACAGGTCCATCACACTACAAGACATTCCTCTAACAAAATACAATAGAAATTGTGTATACTAAACAGTATATGCACAGAATGATGTTTGTATATGCTATGTCTCTATATGAAACTTATTGTCATATCTTGCATTTGAAAATACTGAATTTTAAATGAATTTAAATAAATTATTATGAATTGCATTTCTGACCTTTGGTACTTCAGTAAACTCAAATGAATAGGAATACTCACATGCTGACACTAAGTCCAAGCATCCAAACACAAGGACAGCCAAAACCACAAGTTTATGGGAGCCAGACATTATTTCATTGATGTCAGCTGGCAGGAGGAGCAGGAAAAGTGAGATGCTCTTGAGCAAAAATACAACATACGGAGAATCCGCCCCTTTCTCACCCCCTACTCGACCCAGCTCCTGGTCCAAGCGATGGTTCTGTCCCGCCTGGACTACTGCAATTCCCTCTTAGCTGGCCTCCCAGCGTCTGCCATCAGACCCCTCCAACTCATCCAGAATGCAGCAGCTCGTCTGGTCTTCAACCTTCCCAAATACTCACACGTCACCCCCCTGCTTACTTCCCTCCACTGGCTGCCTGTCATGGCTCGCATCAAATTCAAAACATTGGTGCTAGCCTTCCAAGCAGTTAAGGGGTCTTCCCCAGCTTATCTACAAAAAATCATCAGACCCTACACCCCTGCCAGACCTCTTCGTTCAGCCTCCACAGGCCGCTTGGCACCTCCCCCTCTCCGAACCTCCACATCACGCTCACGACTACCGTCTGTTCTGGCTCCTCGGTGGTGGAACGAACTCCCCGTTGAGGTCAGAACTGTAGAATCTCTCCCCACCTTCAAGCGCAAGCTGAAGACACACCTCTTCAAGCAGCACCTCTCCCCATCCCTCCCTACCTCCCTGTGAACCTTAATTGTTGTCTCTGTGACTTGCTTTGTGTATCGGTATTCTTAGTTGGCTAGGTAAGCAGTGTTTGGATAGTTAACTTTGGTCACTTTTGCTCTGTTGTTTGTTTCTTTGTTCTCAAAAAAAAAAAAAGAAAAAAAAAGAAAAAAAAAAAAAAAGGGCCCTCGTCCTTATCTTTGTTGTACAGGTAGCAATTGAAATTGTACTTCCCTCTAGGGTCTTTCAGCGAACTTATCCCTGGTTATCCGTATGCACTTTGTTGTACGTCGCTCTGGATAAGAGCGTCTGCCAAATGCCAATAATGTAAAAAAATGTTATGTTATGCTGATTTATATGCATGTGTGCAATAATTATGGAAATGTGTCATGCACCGTGTCATGTTTATGGAAATGTAACATTAGCCACTATATCTAACACCTCCGCCCTTTGGCCCCAGCCCCCCTCCACCCACACCCATATTGGTCTGATAAATATAGTTGCCTCTAACGTATGGGTGAACAAACATTGCTCATCGATGACCACAGTGTTTGCTGCACAAACACTAATTTCTCCACTAATTCCATAGTCTTACATACGCTTCAATTCACGACTGTCACACATACATACACACACATACTCACATCGCTGTCTACCTCAAGGGTCTATGAGATGTGTGAATCTGTATATGCTGACATAGTTGATGCAATAAATGTGCACAATCTTCAATGCAGCTATGTTGTGACACTGAAAACTGTGCCTCAATTTCAATTTCAACTTCAATTTCCTGTTTAATGTTAGAGCAGCTTGAACAGCTAAATTGAGCCACATAGACCAGCTCAATAACCAACACAGATATGAGAAGCTCTAGAATTTTTGGCACCTTTTTTGAAAATGGATAAAAAGGCTGCATATAATAAACAACATGGATAATGATCTATACCCAGTGTATTAGGTAGACCTGTATACCAGCTTGTTAATGCAAATATTTAATCAGCCAATCATGTGGCAGCAATTAAATGCATAAAAGCATGCAGACATGGTCAAGAGGTTCAGCTGTTTTTCAGACCATGCCAGACAGGATGATTTGAGTAACTGCTGATCTCTGGGGATTTTCACGCACAACAGTCTCTAGAGTTTGCAGAGAATGGTGCGAAAAAGAAAAAAAAAACATCCAGTGAGTAGCAATTCTGCCGACAGAAACGCAATGCTAATGAGGTCAGAGGAGAAAGGCTAGACTGGTCAAAGCTAACAGGAAGGTGACAGTAATGCAAATAACCATGCATTACAACAGCGGTATGCAGAAGAGCATCTCTGAACACGCAACGCATAACTCTAAGTGGATAAGCTACAGCAGCAGAAGACTTAATGAGTTTAAAAAAGAAGTCTAATGAATAAAAAGTGCTCACTGAATGTATATGGCATGTTCAAACATATGGGTGAACTATATATTTTTATTTCAATCCATTTACTCTCATTTCTCAATGCTTTTTATTTAGTAGTTATTTTTTTCTGAAAACCACAGATGCCAAAATTATGGCATTATAAGGAATATGGTTGGTATTATCTCCAAGGGAGGCCGTCAGCAACCCAATGATCACAGTTTGGTTTTCATCTTTAGCTTAGGTTTACCGAGTCCCACAAAGAACCATGAAATGGCACCTTCATACCAACAAACTCTTTGGAGGGGTAGCACAAAGAAAGCCCTTACTGTTCACAACAAACAAAACGGGTGAGACTAAAATTGAAAGTTTTTGCCGTACACATCATCAACACGTTTGGCAGTAATGGCCATTCAATGGCACAATGAATTCAAATCCTGGCAGAAAATCTTGTTGCCTCTGCTAGGAAGCTGAGACTTGGTCATAGGTAGATTGTCCAGCAGGGACAATGACTCCAAACGTTCATTAACATCCATGTTCTGCAATGGCCATCTCAGCCTCCAGACTTAAATCCCATGAAGAACCTGTGGTCTGAAGAGGAAGGTGTATATGCAATAATTCTGTCAATATCAATAATTCTGAGAAGTTATGCATGGAGGAATGGTCAAAAATCCCTCCAAATACGTTCTCTAAACTAAAGGGAAAAGACTCATGGCCGTCTTCTTTCCCAAGAGTGTTTGCAAAAAGTATTAAACCAGGGGTGCCAATAATTGTGGAAATTCATGTTGATGGCAAGAGAGTGCAATACAGCTTCTTTTTCCTTTCTCTGACGTGTGAACTTTTAAGTGCAACTCTGAGTTGATTGGTGTACTGAAATCTGATGACATCTATTGCTTTTAGTCATCAGCATTAGATTGTGCTGAGATTACATCAGGGATCTTGTTAATATTATGTGGTGCCATTTTATAATTGTTCAATTTGTGTGATTTTGTGAAATGATATTTCATGCCTCGAAAATGAAAATGCTACAATTCCAAAAAATCAAAATATACAATGCTTAAATGTAAAAATGCCAAAGACCTGATGAAAAAAAAAATACATTTGTATTGTTTGTGAGCCACCATTTGAGGAACACTGTTTTAGAAGGTCTCTTATCAACGGACTTGTAATGTACCATTCAGAAGACCCAAGCACAGACCAGGGAATATGCAAATATCAAAAGGCAGGTAATCAGAAGATACAGTGCCAAATGGAGTTGCAAAAGAATAGCAGTAAACAAAATCAGGGGTCAAAATCCGGGAAATCAAAGGGCTGTGGTACAAAAGGCAAGTCGATAAAAGCAGAAAAATTATATCAAAACCAAAATAATCCGATGTGCAAACAAAACCAAAGGGAAACTCAGAAATCAGGCAAAGGGCTGTCTGCAGGAATCTCAATAAATCAGGCTTACAAGGAATCGGCAACTGAAATATGATCAACATTCTGACAATGGGTATAACAGAGTCTGGGGTTTAAATACACAAAGGGAAGTGACATACTAGGCGTGGCATGGGAGTGAGGAGGGTTTCAGAAATACATGGAACATGAATGGCAGTAATATAATAACAATGGGGAAACGAAAACCGAATAGTGCAGCATGCAGACAGAGTGACATGGGCTCAGAAGCGCAGACACAGACAGAACAGGAAGACGAATGCAATGAACTGTAATGGATTAAGACTAGATATGAATATTGAAAAATAATAAATACAAGAAATAACAAATAAACTAACAGACAGAAGAGCAAACATTATGTATGCAATAGTCCATTTGTAATTGAGTTGTTCATGGCTGTCTGAAAGACTCAATTATAGCTGGGTTGAGGTTTTACATTTTTATTTTATTCACATAATTGCTTGGAAATTCATAACATTTGTAATATTCAGTTTTTATTTAGTTTCTGAAGGTTGCACATTTGGTGAAATCTATAAGTGTACATATCCTGCACTGTGAAGGCATTCTGAGCTTTTACAGCTTTTTTACAGTTAACAAATTAACAAATTACAGTCATCATTTACAGTTAAATTAATTAAATATATTTATCTTAAATAATATGCATTACATGCTTTAAATAAAAACAAATGCACTTGTATGGATAAAATAGGCCTGCAATAAATATTCAAAAACATAGGTACCCCTGAGAAGTGAAAAAATTGACTAACGACAATTGGTATAAGGATTGGTCAGGCTTGTCGATTTAGCAGTTTGGCCTTTGTTGTGCCAATGAATGATTGGCTAGATGCGATGAGCTCTCTGGTTGAACCAGTAGTTCCTGTGGAGTACTGTGGAACAGAGGAAGTTGGGGACATCTTGTTTCTTTGGGATGATCTCCTGAGACAGAGAGAGACAGAGAGAATATCCTTAAATGGTCTGTCACCAGATTTCGAATTCTAAAATCCAGTCTATTTCTTCTTCTTCTCTGTTAGTCCACCATTCACATGTCTGCTTGAAGGAGCAAGTTGATTAATCATGAACCGTGGCTATTATATACTTTTTGTGGTCTTACTGTACTTGAACTGTGACTTGAAATAGAAGTGACGCACCCTGGAAACCGAGGAGCTGTTTTCATACAATGTCAGTGACTTACTCAAAATGACGAATCTTCCGGAGAACCCAGGCCTGTTTCAGGTGGATGCAGACCTCTCCCTCCTCTGTCTTAAAGCTGTCAATACAAAGGGAAGACCATCAGGTTAATTTCACCTACGGTATCCCCTGTTTACCAACTAAATAAGCTAGGAAGAATTCTGTTTTGAAATGTTGCTTTGATTTATTTAGCAGCCTTCTTATGAAGCAGTGCTTGCATATGATTTGTACACCATTTACAAGCAAGTTAAGTCATTTTTTGTTAAAATCCCACTTTCCTAATCTCTAATCCACACCCCAGAGCCATTGCCAGCAAGTGAAATTATGCAGTTCTTACATGACAGCTTGGACGCAAGGGGGGTTCCATTTCTGTATTCTGTAGCCAGTGATGGAGCCACTGAACTCCGTTCTAGACACCTCTTGGCAGCAGCTGTGAAACTTCTGTGCCTCTGCAGAGAGTGAAATCCAGAAGACTGTTAAGTATATAGGCTACATTGGAGCACTCAAAATATAAGCACTTTACCGGTACCTCTCAGCCATTTGTTATAGTAGAATGAAATTAACCATATCATTTTGAAAGAAAAACATCAAGCCTCAACCACAACTTCAACTCAAACCTGACTGTCACATCAAACCATATCATACAGTATATAAATGGTCGGCGCATTCATAGTATGGTTACCCAAGTTTATAATCTGACTCAAATTTGCAATTGAGTATAGTTATATGAAAATAAAAAGCATAGTCATAGAAATAGTTATAGATGGTTTGTCAAACCAAAAATTCAACAAAGTCAAGTAAAGTTTTTCATTTTGGGAGTAAGTCTCTATTGCAAATGACATCCACTATACCTGTCCCAGCCATAATCAACGTTGCAATAACTCCAATTATTGTGATCCCGCTCAGTTTCAGGTGGGTCTGCATGTTGTATCTTTCCTTGATCTTTGGGGACTTTGGGGGATCTTTGGTGACTTGCTGCTGGCTACAATAACTGTCAGTGGTAAGACAATCAACCTTTATAGCACAAAATGCAGAACTAACATATCCACATTTGTCATCCATTTCCGTCTTTCCCTTTTGTGAATGAATCACAATCACTTTTTCCGCCGAGTCAACGGGTCAGGATTTCGGGGAAATGAACTGTTGGGACATATTGGCTGAATGACAAACCAGTCCATTTGAATTTGAAAATGTATGAATGAATTTGAAAGTATCTTTGGAAAGGGAAAAAATGCAAATGGTGTGTTTGGCCAGTGCAGTTTTCCAACAGAGGGATCATCCAGTGAAAACAATCTGATCAATTGAGTCAATTGCAGTGAATTTCAATCCATTCTCCAAAGAGAGAGTTGTCCCCTTGGGGACATTCTAATGGAAGTGATCAAGGATTGCCAATAAATACAGATGTATCATGAAGTTTCTTTGGAGTTCTCTTGAACTGCCCTTCAGAAGCTCTCCCTGGGCACATTGGTAAATAAATTGTCATTGATTGGATCAACTGTGGCTGTCTCATGTCTTCGGGTTCCTGAGTCTGTTTCTGAGGAGTTGGTCACCAAATCGCTATGCTATAATACAGTGCAAGCTACTGTACATTTAAAACACTGTTGGGAATATGTACTGTATCAGTGTTGGCTCCAGGCCAAGCCATTGCCTACACATCTCTGTAATAAAAGCAATAGAAATAGGAAATGCTACATCCTGTGCTTTTTCTAGCTCAACTAATACTAATAGCTTTAGATTATACACCGGCCATCACTCATGCACATTGGCCTACATCTTCCAATAATTAAAAGCCCAAGGAAGATACGATGGAACTTCCGAAAAGCCAACTGGACGAAATACAGCGAAGCCCTGTACCGGAGTATAGTCACCATCCCACTCCAAAACATCACTGCCGATTAAGCATACAACTGTTTTGCGGGGCCATCTACAAAGCTGCCCACACAGCAATCCCACGAGACTACCAACCCCTCTATGTCCCATGCCTGGACGGAGAAAGGGCTGCCCTCCTACAAGCCTACGAAACATCAGGGGACCCTGAGATAGCAGACCATCTCATTGAATCGCTAACCACAACCTAACATGAACAATGGGAGGAGACTGTAGCAGAGCTGAATTTCACCCACTCTAGTAAAAAATGCTGGAGCCTCATCCGCCGCCTTGGAGCTGCACAGAAACCCCCTACCCAAAGCCGACCCCCTGTCACACCCAATCAATTTTCGACCCACCTACTAACTATTGCAAAAGCAGGCTAAGATAAAAGCATCAGAAGAGTTCAATTATGACTGAGCTTAAGATACAATGCAAACAACTCGGAGAGGATAGCAACCCTGAGCCTTTTGAGGCCGCTGAACTGGAGACGGTCCTGCAGGGTCTGAAATGTGGAAAGGCAGCCTTACATTACATGGCATTTAGTAGACACTCTTATCCAGAGCGACGTACAACAAAGTGCAAATTAAACACAAGAACAAGTGCAAAGAGGACCTGAGAGGACAGTTCCGAGTCCTAGTGTAAACATACAGAAAATCAGAACCCTTTGAGAGTACAATCAATTTTCAAACTAGCATACCACAATTGCAGCTAGAATACAACAATACAACAGCCAATAAAAAAATAACAATACCTATACAAGTAACAATATCTATACATCAGTGCCATTACAGTCTAAGGCTAATCATGGTGGTGAGTTGGGGAGGGAAAGGTGTAGCCTGAAGAAATGGGTCTTCAGTCTGCGCTTGAAGGAGGTCAGAGATGCTGTTCTGACATCCACCGGGAGGCCATTCCAGGGCAGTCGTGAGCGTGGGAGGTGCAGGTGTGGCGAGGAGGAGGTGCCAGACGGCACGAAGTGGCAGAACGGAGGGGTCTTGTTGGTGTATAAGTCTTGATAAGGGATTGAATATATACAGGGGCTGATCATTTAACTGCCTGGTATGCCTGGTATGCAAGTTTTAAATTTGATGCGAGCCATAACAGGCAGCCAGTGGAGGTTGCGGAGCAGGGGGGTGACATGTGAATGTCTGAGAACATTGAATACCTGACGGGCTGCAGCATTCTGGATGAGTTGTAGGGGTCTGATGGCAGATGCTGGAAGGCCAGCCAGCAGAGAAAGTCCAGGCGAGAAAGGACCATTGCTTGAACAAGGAGCTGAGTGGAGTAGGTGGTGAGAAAGGGTTGGATTCTCTGGATGTTGTACAGGAAGAACCTGCACGCCCGGGTCACCGTAGCGATGTTCTCAGAGAAGGATAGCCTGTTGTTCGTCACCACTCCAAGGTTTCTTGCACTAGGGGATGAGGTCACTGTGGTATCTCCTAGTGAGAAGGAGAAATCAGAGAAGGGAGAGGTTAAAGCAGGGATGAAGATGACCTCCGTCTTACCTGAGCTTTAGATGGTGGTTGCCCATCCAGCTCTGGATGTCTCTCAGGCAGGCGGAGATATGGGTAGAGACCTGTGCGTCTGATGGGGGGAAGGAGAGAAAGAGTTGGGTGTCATCGGCATAAGAATGATAGGGGATGCCATGAGCAGAGATAATGGGGCCAAGGGATCTCGTGTAGATGGAGAAGAGGAGGGGTCCGAGGACTGAGCTCTGGGGGACTCCTGTAACAAGGGGGCGAGGGGTTGACACTAGGGGGATGGAGAAGGAAATGAAGTGGTGATCGGACTTGTGTAAAGGGGTAACAGTGGGGTTAGAAGAGGAGCAGTTCCTCAGAAAGATCAGGTCGAGAAGGTTTCCGGCCTTGTGAGCTGGGGGAGAGTGCTGCAGAGAGAGGTCAAAGGAGTGAAGTAGTGGTAAGAAGGCAACCGACTGGGAGGCTTCCAGGTGGATGTTGAAGTCTCCCAGGAGGATAAGTGGGGTGCCATCCTCAGGGAATGAGCTGAGTAGAGTGTCACGCTCATCAAGGAAACTTCCCAGGGCACCTGGAGGACGATAAACGACGACAATATCAAGTTTAACAGGGTGAGTAATTGAGACAGCGTGGCATTCAAAGGTGGATAGGGATAGGTCAGTGAGGGAAAACGCAGAGACGCAGCCACAATAGATGTGAATAAATCTGCTGTAGAGGAACATTTATTCCCAAATCTCACAGCCCCACTGATTGCACAATCGGTATCTAATATTTTTCATTTGTCATAATCGACCGGGAGTATTCCCAGTGTATGGAAAGCTGCTCATGTTCTTCCATTATTCAAGGGTGGTGATGGCAGTTCAGTAAACAGCTATCGGCCCATCTCAAAATAGTCTTGCCTGGCTAAGAGCTTGGAATCACTTGCTAAGCAACAACTATGCAGCTTTTTAACTTTCAACAATATTTGTATCGATCTAGCAAAAGCTTTTGATACAGTACATTTACATTTTCATTTACATTTTAGTCATTTGGCAGACGCTTTTAATCCAAAGCGACTTACAAGTGCATAGGTTCTACCATAAGTCAGAGCATCACATCCAGAAACTAGCAAAATACACAGGAAATGCTGTTCTAAACATAGTTGTCATCAGAATTTTTTTTTTTTTTTTTTTTTTTTTGGGGGGGGGGGGTTAGACAAGGATAGGGATATCAGAAAGGAGGGGCAGGGGAAATCAGGAGGGAGGACTAAGGTAGAGTTTGAAAAGGTGGGTTTTGAGTCTGCGTCGAAATAGGGGGAGGGATTCTGCCGTTCTGACAGTGGTAGGCAGGTCATTCCACCACTGAGGAACCAGAACGGAAAACAGGCGTGAACGTGCAGCTCGACCGCCAGGTGCACGTAGAGAGGGAACCGTAAGGCGACCAGAGCTGGCAGACCGGAGTGGTCTAGCTGGGGAGTAGGGAGTGATCAGGGATTGTATGTAAGGTGGGGCAGTCCCCTTAGCAGCCTGAAATGCCAACACTAGGGCCTTGAAACGGATGCGTGCGGCAATGGGAAGCCAGTGGAGGCCAATGAGAAGCGGGGTGACATGAGCCGACCTGGGCTGATTGGTGATCAGGCGGGCTGCAGCATTCTGGACCAGCTGGAGGGGCTTGATGGCACACGCTGGGAGACAGGCTAGGAGGGAGTTGCAGTAATCCAGGCGGGAAATGACGAGCGCCTGGACTAGGAGCTGGGTGGCTTTCTCAGTCAGGAGATGACGGATACGGCGTATATTATACAGAAAGAACCTGCAGGTTCTGGCAGTGGAGGATACTTGTGGAGCCAGGGTGAGGCAGTTATCAAGAGTCACCCCAAGATTCTTTGCCGTACGGGAGGAGGAAACTACAAAGTCCTCAACAGTCAATGAGAGGTCGATTGACGGAGAGGACTTAGCAGGGATGTAGAGAAGCTCAGTTTTGGCAAGGTTGAGCTTCAGGTGATGGGAAGTCATCCACGCAGAGATATCAGCCAAGCAGGCAGAGATCTGTGTGGTGATTTGGGTGTCGGGGGGGAAGGAAATGAAGAGTTGGGTGTCATCAGCGTAGGAGTGATAAGAAAAGCCGTGGGAAGAGATAACAGAACCAAGAGACATGGTGTATAGCGAGAAGAGGAGAGGCCCAAGAACCGAGCCCTGCGGGACTCCAGTTCGTAGGGGTTGAGGGTCGGAGACTGCGCCCCTCCAAGCCACCTGGTAGGAGCGACCAGAGAGGTAGGAGGAAAACCAAGCGAGTGCAGAACCTGTGACACCCATCCCAGACAGCGATGAGAGCAGAATCTCATGGTTGACTGTATCGAAGGCGGCTGACAGGTCGAGGAACATGAGGACAGAGGAGAGGGATTTTGCTTTAGCAGAGTGGAGTGCCTCAGTGACCGCGAGCAGGGCGGTTTCAGTGGAGTGGCCACTCTTGAAGCCAGACTGGTTGGGGTCATGGAGATTGTTGTGGAGAAGATAAGTGGACAGTTGGGAGCAGACCGCCCGTTCCAGGGTTTTAGCGAGAAAGGGAAGAAGAGAGACAGGCCGGTAGTTGTTCAGGGCAGAGGGGTCAAGAGTAGGTTTTTTGAGGAGGGGAGTGACTCTGGCCCTCTTCAGGGAAGAGGGCATGGTGCCGGAAGAGAGGGAGGTGTTGATTAGAGAGGAGAGAAAAGGGAGAATGTCCTCAGATATAGATTGTAGGAGAGGAGAGGGGATGGGGTCAAGAGGACAGGTGGTTGGGCGGTGGGAAGTAAGGAGTTTCAGTGTGTCGGCGTCAGAGAGGGGAGAAAAGGAGGTTGAGGAGTTGGGGAGGGTAGGAGGGTCAGCAGGGGTGGAGGGTTGGGAGAAGGAATTGCGAATAGCATCGACCTTCTTTTCAAAGAAGGAGACAAAGTCATCAGGTGTGAGTGATGAGGGGGGTGGGGGGGGAGGGGGGGCCAGAAGAGAGGAGAAAGTTGAAAACAGTTTGCGGGGATTAGAGGCGGCCGCGTTAATTTTCGAGTGAAAGAAGGAAGATTTAGCTAGAGAGACAGAGGAATGGAAAGATGATAAAAGGGCATGGAAGGAAGCTATATCACTGGGGAGACAGGACCTTTTCCATTTTCTCTCCGCCGCCCGCAGTTCGGTTCGGACAGCTCGTAGAGCATCAGAAAGCCAAGGACTGGGGGGGGAGGCCCGAGCTAGTTTGGTGGTGAGGGGACACAGAGAGTCAAAGGAAGATGAGAGGGAGGACATGAGAGTTGTAGCCGCATCATCGGGAGACAGTCGAGAGAAAGACTCCGCAGATGGTAGGGAGGAGAGGATTGTAGATGAGAGGGTGGAGGAAGACAGGTGGCGTAGGTTCCGTCGACAGGTGACAGTGGATGGTGGGAGAGATGGATGGGTGTTAGAGGAGAGTGGAAGAGAGAAAGAGATGAAGGAGTGGTCAGATATATGGAGTGGTGTTACAGAGAGGTTGGTTGTTGTGCAGCTCCTTGTGAAGATGAGGTCAAGAAGGTTGCCTGCTTTGTGGGTGGGAGGGGAAAGAGTGAGGGTAAGGTCAAAAGAAGAGAGGAGGGAGAGAAAGGTAGACTGGGTGGACTCTGAGTTGAGGTTGAAGTCACCCAGGAGGATCAGGGGGGTGTCATTGACAGGTGAGGAGCTGAGGAGGATGTCCATCTCATCCAAAAAGTTTCCCAGAGGACCCGGGGGGCGATAAACAACAATAACAAACAGTTTGCACGGCAGAGTAATAGAAACCGCATGAAATTCAAAAGAGGAGAAGGAGAGGGATGAGGAGAAGACACTAGATCTCCATGAGGATGAGATTAGGAGACCTGTGCCACCTCCTCTGCCAGAGGATCTGGGTGTGTGGGAAAAAGAGAAGGCAGAGGAAAGGGCAGCCGGGGTGGCCGTGTTCTCTGGTGAGAGCCAGTAGACCCAGTAGCCAGTAGACCATACAGTCTTAATAAAAAAGTTGTCCTCCATTGGATTTGATAGCAAGGCCTGTTCATGGTTCTAGGATTACCTTTCAAATAGAACTCAAGCTAAAATGGTTGGTGATGTGTAGTCAAAAATATATTTTTAAGTTAAGAAAAGAGTTCCCCAAGGATCCATACTTGGACCAATTTTATTTACAGTCTATATAAATGATATTGCTAGCAAGCAAATTGTAAGGCTCATTATTAGGCTGATGACGCAGTGCTTTACTCCTCAGCACCAACGGGCACCAAGGCCCTTACTTAACTCGTTTTGAATACTGAAAAACTAAGTACATGATCTTTTCTACTTTTCTTTTCTCATACTAAGCCAAATACTGCTATATCCTCATTGACTGGTGCTCAAGTTAAGCAAGTTCAGAACTACAAATACTTAGGTATCTGACTGGATCATGATTTCTCTTTTAAATGGCATGTGGCCAACTAAAAAAATAAAGGTTTTTTCTTTACAGAAATACATCCTGTTTTTCATTGGACAACAGGAAGAGGATTGGGTAGGTGACAATCTTACCTATATTTAACTACGGAGATGTCCTGTACAGGCATTACCACTAACAGTACTTTAAGGCCCTTTATCCCCTTTACCCATGCAATTTATCATAGCGCATTGTGTTTCATTACAGGAGATGGTTTCCGAACACATCACTGTGCTTTATGTAGTTCAGTAGGATGGTATTCTCTTCATTAAAGAAGGAAGCAAAATAGCATTCTATTTATTTATAAAGTCTTGCGAGGCAAACTTCCTCTCTACCTGACCAGGCTTCTGTCCATCAAAATAACAAGTCATCATATCAGATCTCAAGATTGGATTACGTTAGAGGCACCCAGAACTAGAACAATTCTGGGCAATACCACTTTTACCACATTTTCACCTTATATGTGGAATAAATACCAGGATATACTGAAGTTAGATTGCCTTACCTCGATCAAGTCCTTCAAGAAATTAGTGATGGATATGATACTAAAAGAGGCTGAATGCACCTGGCTTTAGTGATAAATTAGGGCAATCAGACCACTATTCCCTCTCTTATGTCTTTTTTATTTATTTATTTAATTATTTTATCCCTATATTTTGCGTGGTGTATGTGAATTCTGTGGATCGAATCTGTAAAGTTTGTTTTTCTAAAACTGTCACTGCAAATGTTTTATTGTAAACAGGGCTCCCCTGAAAAAGAGACTTTGGTCTCAGTGGGACTTCCCTGCTTTAAAGGTTTCTATCTATCTATCTTCCCATGCTGTTGATTGACAAAGGGATTTTGCATGCATGTCACCTCATTTTTATACTCTAGTGAGACAGAAAGTGATGCAATGTCACAATATAGTTCCTTTAGACTGAGATTAACTTAATTAAAGAACATTGAAACATGAGAGTAAATGTATTGAAATAAAAGTAAATAAATTTCCTGTATGTTTGAACTTAAAATATCGATCATTATCCATGTTGTTCATTATATGCAACCTTTTTTCTCAATTTTTGTTAAGGGTGCCAATAATTTTGGAGCCCACTGTATGCGTGGGTGTGCTGGTTTGTATGTGTGTGTGTGTGTGTGTGTGTGTGTGTGTGTGTGTGTGTGTGCGTGTGTGTTGGGCTGGGGTTAGGGCTGGGGTTAGGGGGAGTTAGACTCAAGTTAATCATGCTGCAAAGACAGGAAATCATGGTTTTCTTGTATTTCACTTTCATTGAGCGCTTTCTGTGAATTTCCCTGCAATTGAAGGCCTGACGACTAAGTCAGTGTCGTCGACCATGGACACCATCATGAAGGTCTTTGTGGTTCAAAAAAAGAGGAGTCATTAAAGATCTATGGGTAAATACAACTACAAGGACAGTGACAACAGGAAAATGAAAGAACTTCAAGTGGAAGATAATTATTTGTATTATAATCGTAAATCACCATTTCCAACAACATTTCCACTACACCAACCATTCAGAGAATATGTGTCTCAATCAAATGTGGCTTATGTCTGTAAATTGCATGTTGTGAAAGTGTGGACACATGGCCACTAAACATTTGATACATATATGAAGAATTCAGAGAAAACAAGCAAATCATAACAAAGCAAACCTGCATAATGCAAACAATTGGGGTTAGGGGTTAATCACAGTCTGTGTAAGGTACCATTCAGAGGACCCAGACGCAGGGAGTATGCAAAAGTTGTCGTTATTCAGTCCAATATCAAGCCAGGTAAACAGTTCAAGCAATGCCAGAATTGAGATGCTAAAGAATGGTCAAAAAACAAAGCAAGAGCCTATAATCTGAAAGTCACAAGTACAAAAAGGGCTAGGCAAAAACAAAGTCAATGAAGTCGGAAGGGAAAAGTGTCAATGGCAAAGGGCGTCGTTCATGAATCTCAAATAATCAGGTTACAATGAATCGGCAACTGAAAATTGATCAACATTCTGACAAAGTATCAAGCAGAGACTGAGGTTTAAATACATGAGGGGAAGTGACATACTAGGTGGGGCACAGGAGTGAGGAGGGCTGAATGAACACAGACTGGATGCACATAGACAAACATGTAATACAGACTGCTCCAGATTAGGGAGTAGACATTTGCATAGAGTTTTGAGGCATAGTGATAGTGAGAGACAGGTGCGAACACTTCGTTGAAACTAAGCAAGTAATCAGGGATAGGACAGAGAGGCGGAGTTACAGAGCAGACTTGAAAACGGGAGATAACGTTAGTGATTGACTGTTAGTTGATTAGTCACTTTGTCTCCAAACGCCCAGGTTGAAAGTCTTATTTTATATTTGCAAAGACCCAGCATAAAGCTAGTTTTAAGGATCTGAACAAGTCGGTACTTATGGTCAAAATGGAATTAACATGCAATAGTTGTTTATTAAAATTAAATTTAAAAAACTAGACTTGCGGTGCTTACTTTAATTTGGTTTTGATTCACAGATTCTGCAAAATAATAATATACAGTATAATATACAGTATAATAATATATTAGCATACAGCATAATCAGAAAAAATTGCTAAGAAACATACATATGGACATATTTTTCTTAAACTTTAATTGAAAAACAAAATGTAAATAGTAAATTAACAATGGCGCGCTTGAATAAAAATGTTGAATCCATTCCGAAATCCATTTCCATGTTCTCCTCATTGTTTCTTGTCCAATTCTGAAAAAGGACCAAATATAAATATAATTCCCACTGTGCTCCCAGGCTAAAATCTACATCTGAATTACTGAGTCACAACAACTAAAATGACATCATAATACTTCCAAGGAAAAGTTCAATGATGAAATAGCATGTTAAAGTATGATTCTAAATACAAACCATCTCAAACAATAAACAAAAAGCTATATACAGAATAAGAACATTTTGATTAAAATACCTTTGACTTTTTTCTGTACCCAGGGTGCGTTGGGAGCAGCGCAAAATTTTACATGTTTCTTTGTTTGAAATCTAGATGGAAGGTGAAAGCAAATGTAAAATGAAGCTGGAATATTAAATATACTGATTAGATTACAAAATATAATAGTCATTAGTGACACATTTTTCCAGCACAGGGCAAGATATTTTCTGACAATTTTTCTGCAACTGTTTATTTTTTTATTACAGTGGTTTTACATTACATTACATTATTGGCATTTGGCAGACGCTCTTATCCAGAGCGACGTACAGTTGATTAGACTAAGCAGGAGACAATCCTCCCCTGGAGCAATGCAGGGTTAAGGGCCTTGCTCAAGGGCCCAATGGCTGTGCGGATCTTATTGTGGCTACACTGGGATTAGAGCCACCGACCTTGTGTGTCCCAGTCATTTACCTTAACCACTACGCTACAGGCCGCCCAGAATGGTTAGAAAACATTACTTAATATTCCTAAATGTTTCATATATATTATATATTTTGGATTCACATAGTGCACAACAATCATCCCTAACTTTATTGAAACAGATTTAATATGACCCTAATAGTTCTCAGCCTATACCCCAGGACCCAGTCATCCATCTTGGGTGTGCCATTTTTGAGGTGTGGGAAATGTATAGAACGTAAATATAACTTAATCTTAAAAAGAGTAATTAAGACGAAAATAAATACTAAGAGCTCACATGATGGCATCCACACAATGACCCAGGGCATTTTGGCGCTCGTAGCTGATAATCTCAATGGTGACTTTATTGGGTGGTGCCTTCTTGCAGCATTTGGTGGTGAACTTAGTTGGTCGAATATCTGTGGTTTGAATTGAAAACTTTTTAGAACAGCAGGAAAGAATGTCAGTGCCCTGGTTCTGTTTTACATATCATAAACAAGCTTATCTGATGACCATTTTAACTACACAGATATCTAGGGTGGCTCAAAATAAAACGTAGGTGAAACAGTTTTTTTGCAATGCAGTAAGATGCATATTATTGCTTGAATAGGGAAGATTGAAGACCCCCTTCCCCACATGCCTGGACCCATGTGCGCGCACACACACACATACACACACACACACACACACACATGCACACAGAGTACACTCACATATTTCCACAAACACATTCTAGACTTTACTGGATATAAAAAGCATAATATTTAAAAAATAATAATTAAATCTTTTTAAAATTACATTCCATGGCATTTAGCAGACGCTCTTATCCAGAGTGACGTACAATGAAGAGCAATCAAACACAAGTATGAGTGCTAAGAGGATTGCATTAAATAAATAGTCCTTTAAAAATAGTTTCATAATTTGTATCCCCACTGAACATTATTCCTACTAGGCATGGCTCTAATAAATGGAAAATTAATCACTTTATTAGTTATTCGGCTAAATAATATAAGCTTGTTTTGGCCCTCTTTAAAATCTGTTCTTAGGTACAAGAACTGCACTGATTTTGCAGATGGTTTCTATACCCTTCGAACAATGTTAAATCTTTTTTCTAAAAAATGAAACAACTGCAAGGTCAAATTAAATGCATTGCTGGGATCTGTAGATGATGTAATTGGTTTGAGCTGTGAACATGCCCAGTAGTCATTCCCACCTTTGCAGGTAATGACTGAAGGACAATGGAAGTCAAAACTTTCAAACCATGTTCTGTTCTAAAAGAAGACTTCACATGGAATGTCAACAGGGCAGTTGGCCTGTGATGGTCATAGAAGCTGTGATTAGCCTGCACAGAAGGACTACTGCTAAAACTAGCAGTAACTTTGTATACTCTAGCTGAGCAAGGTGGCTGTGTTAAAAAGGCCAAGCGTGTTCGTCAATGTTCAGAGTTTAAATTATTTTCCATTTGTTGACTGAGCCATCATTCAGCGCTTGCAGAGACTTATGGGACGCGCAGCCAAAAGACCCGCCTTATCATCAGCTGGTTAGACACCCGTGATATCACTGTTATGTACGGCTCTGAGAACCCAAACGCAGACCACAGGATAATCCAAAATTGTAGCCAGGAGATCCACTACGATGACAAAAACGTGAATAAGCTCATTGAAATTTAAAGGGAAACTTTGGAGGAAATCACAGTTTGCATGTGTGTAAACAGAACAGTAGTGATGAAGATGGCCCATTAAATTCAACATTTAACAGTCTCTTACCAGACAACCTGCAGTGTGTCTTCATTCTAGAAATCAGCCTAAATCAGGCAAGTCAACGGGTGAGGGCTACAACAGCCAACCGTCCATTTCAGGCTGCATGCTCAAATCATCTATTGCATTCACAGGTCCATCACACTACAAGACATTCCTCTAACAAATACAATAGAAATTGTGTATACTAAACAGTATATGCACAGAATGATGTTTGTATATGCTATGTCTCTATATGAAACTTATTACTCAGTACTCTACCTTAGTCCTCCCTCCTGACTTACCCCGCCCCCCCCTTCTGATACCCCTATCCCTGTCTAACCGCCCCCCCCCCCCCCCCCCAAAAAAAAATAAATAAAATAAAAATAAAAATTGCACTTATGATGACGACTATATGTTTAGAACAGCAATCCAGGTGTATTTTCCTAGTTCTGGTTGTGATGCTTTGACTTGTGGTAGAACCTATGCACTTGTAAATCGCTTTGGATTAAAAGCGTCTGCCAAATGACTAAAATGTAAATGTAAAAAATGTATTACCATATCTTGTATTTGAAAATAATGAATTTTAAATGCATTTAAATAAATTATTATAAATTGCATTTTTGACCTTTGGTACTTCAGTAAACTCAAATGAATAGGAGTACTCACATGCTGACACTAAGACCAAGCATCCAAACACAAGGACAGCCAAAACCACAAGTTTATGGGAGCCAGACATTATTTCCTTGATCTCAGCTGGCAGGAGGAGCAGGCAAAGTGAGATGCTCTTGAGAAAATGTTTATGATGATTTATATGCATGTGTGCAATAATTAGACGTGAGATTACTGTCAGGGTGGAAATGCGTCATGCACCGTGTCATGTTGATGGAAATGTAACATTAGCCACTATATCTAACACCTCCGCCCTTTGGCCCCAGCCCCCCCTCCAACCACACCTATATTTGTCTGATAAATATAGTTGCCTCTAATGTATGGGTGAACAAACATTGCTCATCGATGACCACAGTGTCTGCACAACCACTAATTTCTCAACTAATTCCATAGTCTTACATATGCTTCAATTCACTACTGTCACACATACATACACACACATTCACATCACTGTCAACCTGTGTATGAGATGTGTGAATCTGTATATGCTGACATAGTTGATAAATAAATGCGCACAATCTTCAATGCAGCTACGTTGTGACACTGAAACTTGTACCGCAATAACTTCAATTTCCTGTTTAATGTTAGAGCAGCTTGAACAGTTCAATTGAGCCGCATAGACCAGCTCAGAGTTCAACTGTTTTTCAGACCAAATGTTGGGGAATGGGGAAGACATTTGATCAAAGTGACTTTGACTGTGGAATGATTGCTGGTGCCAGACAGGATGGTTTGAGTAACTGCTGATCTCTGGGCATTTTCACGCACAACAGAAAAACAAAAAAACATCCAGTGAGCAGCAGTTCTGCCAACAGAAACGCAATGTTAATGAGGTCAGAGGAGAAAGGCCAGACTGATCAAAGCTGGCAGGAAGGTGACAGTAATGCAAATAACCATGCATTACAACGGTGGTATGCAGAAGAGCATCTCTGAACACGCAACGCATAACTCTAAGTGGATAAGCTACAGCAGCAGAAGACTTAATGAGTTTAAAAAAGAAGTCTAATGAATAAAAAGTGAATTCACTGAATGTATATGGCATGTTCAAACATATGGGTGAACTATATATTTTTATTTCAATCCATTTACTTTCATTTCTCAATGCTTTTTATTTAGTTAGTTAATTTTTTTCTGAAAACCACAGGTGCCAAAATTATGGCATTATAAGGAATATGGTTGTAAAAAGTATTATCCCCATGGGTGGCAAGGAAGATGGTGAGGGAGGCCATCAGCAACCCAATGATCACAGTTTGGTTTTCATCTTTGGGTCACCAAGTCCCAAAAAGAACGGGCACCTTCATACCAACAAACTCTTTGGAGGGGTAGCACAAAGAAAGCCCTTACTGTTTACAATATACAAAACCAAGCATCTGGAGTTTGCCAAACCTCATTGGAATTATGACTGGAAAAGAGTGCAATGGTTGGATGAGACTCCTTAATCATTCCCTACTCCTCCTTAATCACTCCCTACTCCCTACTCCCTAGCTAGACCACTCTGGTCTGCCAGCTCTGGTCGCCTAATGGTTCCCTCTCTACGAGCACCTGGCGGTCGAGCTGCACATTCACGCCTGTTTTCCGTTCTGGTTCCTCAGTGGTGGAATGACTTGCCTACCACTGTCAGGACAGCAGAATCCCTCCCCCTATTTCGACGCAGACTCAAAACCCACCTTTTCAAACTCTACCTTAGTCCTCCCTCCTGACTTCCCCTGCCCCCCTTTCTGATATCCCTATCCCTCTTGTCTAACCCCCAAAAAATAAATTTGCACTTATGATGACTATATGTTTAGAACAACACTTCATGTGTATTTTACTCGTTATGGATGTGATGCTTTAACTTGTGGAAGAACCTATGCACTTGTAAGTCGCTTTGGATTAAAAGCATCTGCCAAATGACAAAAATGTAAATGTAAATGTAAATATATTTTATTATAATGTGTGAAATATTTGCTTCCCTTCTTCCTTAACAAAAGACAATTAATGACAATTTTTTCACAGAATGAATGAATTCTCTAATTGAACTCGACACTGCTATTATTTTGAACAGGCCCCTTTCAGTGAATGAGTCAATTACTAGCAAGCAGCATGCATGTCATGACAGTTGGGTTTATTGTTTTTTTTATTACACTTCTACATCTACAAGTAAATTATTTGCCATGCAGAAATATCACTACTACTAATAACAGTGGTTCATCAGGTTGCTGATGTTGTACTGCTATTTTCTTGAACACAGCTGTACATGTTTTATTTGAAAAATGTACGACTTTGGTTGATTCTGTTGAATCATTAATAAAGCATACCACATTACTGTATGTTGGAAAATAAAGCTTGTCAATAACTACTGCACTTACTGCACATTTTGTGCTTATTTATGAATAATCCTGGAGCCCATTGTACAGCCTTTTATTGGTATGCCCTTTCTGCCTGTTCTTTACAGAAATAAATTTAATATAAAAAAAACTGCATTGCAACAGGCTTAAATCCTATTTCTGACATGACAAGAAAGTGCAATACAAGATAAATGTGCCAAATCAAGCAGCTTTGGGCAAGAGTGGCTGAAAAGCACTAGACCACACCCTCAACTTCACCAGGGCAGACAGTTTCATCTCTGAGTTGATTGGTGTACTGAAATCTGATGACTTGGATCAAAGATCAGTCATTCAGTGCCATGGCATCGATCCACTGTGAACAAAGGAAATGACATCTATTGCTTTTAGTCATCAGCATTAGATTGTGCTGAAATAACATCAGGGATCTTCTTCATATTATATGGTGCCATTTGTGAAATGACATTTCATGCCTAGAAAATGGAAGGGAAAATGCTACAATTCCCAAAAAAATATTTATGATACGATGCTTAAATGTAAAAATGCCAAAAACCTGAAGAAAAAAATTATCTTTTTGTATTTTTCTCTTTTTTCACAATTGTATTGTTTGTGAGCGACCGTTTGAGGAACACTGTTTTAGAAGGTCTCTTATCAACGGACTTGTAATGTACCGTTCAGAAGACCCAAGCGCAGACCAGGGAATATGCAAATATCAAAAGCAGGGGTCAAAAATCCAGGAAATCAAAGGGCTGACATACAAAAGGGCGAGGCAAAAACAAAGTCGACGAAAGCAGAAAAATAATATCAAAATCAAAATAATAAATGATAAATACAAGAAATAAAAAATAAACTAACAGAATCAGGAACATAAGTGGACCATGCCAAACCCAGTCCTGATCAGAAGAGGCTAATTGACCAGCAAACATTATGTATGCAATAGCCCATTTGTAATTGAGTTGTTCATGGCTGTCTGAAAGACTCATTTATAGCTGAGGTTTACACAAAAAAATATAATTGCTTGCAAATTCATACATTTTTTTAAAAGTTTTTATTTAGTTTCTGAAGGTTGCACATTTGGTGCAATCTATAATAGTGTACATATCCTGCACTGTCAAGGCATTCTGAGCTTTTAATTTAACAAATTAACAAATTAAAGTTAACAAATTGCCATTATAAATACATTAAATATATTTATCTTAAATAATATGCATTACATGCTTTAAATAAATACAAATGCACATGTACGGATAAAATAGGCCTGCAATAAATAAACATAGGTACCCCTGAGAATCAACATTAAACAATTTCAATCAAGTGAAAAAATGGACTAACAACAGTTGGTATAAGGATTCTATACCAACCATTCTCATTATAATTCAAACAACAGAAGCCAGCCTCTTACTGTTTGCTTTCTAAAATAACACTATTATCAATTACATGGCTTAATTGGTTGGGCTTGTCGATTTGGCCTTTGTTGTGCCAGTGAATGATTGACTAGATGCGATGAGCTCTCTGGTTGAACCAGTAGTTCCTGTGGAGTACTGTGGAACAGAGGATGTTGGGGATATGTTGTTTCTGTGGGATGATGCAATCAGCTCTCTGGTTGAACCAGTAGTTCCTGTGGAATACTGTGGAACAGAGGATGTTGGGGACATCTTGTTTCTTTGGGATGATCTCCTGAGACAGAGAGAGACAGAGAGAATATCATTAAATGGTCTTTCACCAGATTTCGAATTCTAAAATCCAGTCTATTTTTTCTTCTTCTCTGTTAGTCCAGGATTCATATGTCTGCTTGAAGGAGCAAGGTGATTAATCATGAACTGTAGCTATTATATACTTTTTGTGGTCTTACTGTACTTGAACTGTGACTTGAAATGGAAGTGACTCGCACCCTGGAAACCGTGGAGCTGTTTTCATACAGTGTCAGTGACTTACTCAAAATGACGAATCTTCCGGAGAACCCAGGTCTGTTTCAGGTGGATGCAGACCTCTCCCTCCTCTGTCTTAAAGCTGTCAATACAAAGGGAAAACCTTCAGGTTAATTTCACCTACGGTATCCCCTGTTTACCAACTAAATATGCTAGGAAGAATTCTGTTTGGAAATGTTGTACACCATTTACGAGCAAGTTGAGTTAAAGTTTTAGTTAAAATCCCTCATCTCTAATCCACACCCCAGAGCCGTTGCCAGCAAGTGAAATTCTGCAGTTCTTACATGACAGCTTGGACACAAGGGGGGTTCCATTTCTGTATTCTGTAGCCAGTGATGGGGCCATTGAACTCCGTTCTAGACACCTTTTGGCAGCAGCTGTGAAACTTCTGTGCCTCTGCAGAGAGTGAAATCCAGAAGACTGTTAAGTATATAGGCTACATTGGAGCACTCAAAATATAAGCACTTTACCGGTACCTCTCAGCCATTTCATGTGTTATCGTAGAATTAAATTAACTATATCATTTTGAAAGAAAAACATCAAGCCTCAACCACAACTTCAACTCAAACTGTGAAATTGACTGTCAGATCAAGCCATATCATTCAGTATATAAATGGTTGGCGCATTCATAGTATGGTTACCCAAATTTATAATCTTATTCAAATTTGCAATTGAGTATAGTTATAGGAAAATAAAAAGCATAGTCATAGAAATAGTTACAGATGGTTTGTCAAAACAAAAATTCAACAAAGTCAAGTAAAGTTTTTCATTTTGGAGAAAATCTCCATTGCAAATGACATCCACTATACCTGTCCCAGCCATAATCAACGTTGCAATAACTCCAATTATTGTGATCCCGCTCAGTTTCAGGTGGGTCTGCATGTTGTATCTTTCCTTGATCTTTGGGGACTTTCGCGGATATTTGGTGACTTGCTGCTGGCTACAATAACTGTCAGTGGTAAGACAATCAACCTTTATAGCACAAAATGCAGAACTAACTTCATATTCATATTAGTCATCCATTTCCGTCTTTCGGATTTCGGGGAAATGAATTGTTGGGGCATATTGGCTGAATGAGAAACCAGTCCATTTGAATTTGAAAATGTATAAATGAATTTGAAAGTATCTTTGGAAAGGGGGAAAAATGCTCATGGTGTGTTTTGGCCAGTGCAGTGATCCAACAGAGGGATCATCCAGTGAAAACAATCAATTGAGTCAATGATCTATTGCAGTGAATTTCAACCCATTCTCCAAAGAGAGAGTTGTCCCCTTGGGGACATTCTAATGGGATTAATGTTACATGTCAAGCATATGTCAAGCATATGTAACCTCTTTTGTGTAACAAAACCCTCACTACTCAGCCATGATTTGCCGGGTCATGCTAGCTTGACACAAAAACTTTCACAGTCAATATGAATATCTACTGAAAGCCCACATATTGTGGCTAAAGATGATATCCGTTATGATTTGTTCACAACTGAACACATGACGGTATTGACATGAAACTGGTCAGGTGAAATCCAAGGAGAAGGAATCAATTGCCAAAATATTGCTTGCTCCCTCTCGACCTCAAGGGGGGTCCCATTTCTGTAAAGAATTGTATGGGGCCAATTTGACCCCCTCTAAATTAATCCTGGAGCAAACACTGCTGTATACTTAAAATTCCTTGAGCACATGAAATAACTTGAAATAAACATGTGAATTCAACAGGAATTAACCTGTGAGTTAAGGATACAACCTGCAGCTTGAGATGAAAAGATTGTTTAAATTTATTTCATGATTTATGACCCTTTACAAGGTCATTAACGGAATCCAGCTAATATCCAGCTGTATAACTGAATAATATGGAAAATATTAGCTATGCAAATCTCTGTTGGTAATTTAGTATGTAGCTGTATGTATCACAATTTTAGATACATTTCTTTGTATTAAAGATAATCAGTCTTTGAGCAGTTTTGTGAAAGAACCTGCGGTCTGCTGATGCCATCCGGTACAAACTTAAAATAAGGGGTGGAAAATGTGAGCTCACAGCCACAGAACTTCCTTCTGCATTCTGTTTTGAAAGCAACCCACTGCCCAGGCTGAATTAATATAGAGTTGAGAATTAAAGCACTGCCAACTGAAAGAAATTCAACTGTGAGAAATCTGGTAATAAATAAAATAATCAAAGAAATACAATTTCCTTTAAAAAACAAAATTTGCTAGTGTGCTATGAAGTGAAGGCAATTGGTCAGATGATTAAACCTGTGGTGTCCACTCGATCAGTGTGCTTTTAGAGCTGAGAACTACAGCAGCAGGTCAACGTTTCCACCCCAACAAGAAACGGACCTCTAGGTTTACAAATTCAGTATTAAATCAGATAATAAGCTTGTATTATAATATTGCAAGATACATTTACAATGTAGGGATTATGTACAGTATCTTTAAAATTCATTGAGCACATGAAATAACTTGAAATAAACATGTGACAAGGGTCTGAATTCAGTTGGAATTCCCCTGTGTCTGAAAATACATTCTCAAATTGCAAGCAAGAGTTTACACATAAGTATAACACATTGACTAAATCTAGGCCACAGTCTGCTAATGGACAGATTGATTTGGTGAGAGAAGTTTCCAACAGTTCCAACAGAAACAAATTCAAATCTGGGAATAAATTAGTTAGCTAGTCTGCTATGAAATGAAGGGAATTGGTCATAGGATTCAACCTGTGATGTCCACTCTATCAGCTTTTTTTTTACTGCTAAGAGCTAGAGAAGAAGGCCGAGGTTTCCACCCCAATGAGAGGCTGCAATTATACAAGTAGAACCTGAAGTGAAATTAAGAAGACCACAGACTTGCAGATTTCCACTACAGTAGACACAACACTTTCAGACCAATGCTGTGCTGGTGTTCTCATAGTCCCGCAGCATGTAATGTCTTTCTGTAACCTGAGTGGGTCGATTTGCCTGTGTGGGGCAGCCTGGAGCCGAGTGGCTAAGGTAAATGACTGGGACCCGCAAGGTTGGTGGTTCAATCCCTGGTGTTGCCACAATAAGATCTGCGCAGCTGATGGGCTCTGAGCAAGGCCCTTAACCCCACATTTTTCCAGGGGGGACATGTAACGTCAGCTAATGTAATGGTCGACTGATGTAAAGATGTTAACGGGAAGTGAGGCAAGTGTCAACTCCTTCTGTAAACATGTTTCTCCTTATTTTGACCCAGTGGACATGCTTTCTGAAAAAGGAGTGGTTTAGGTTGAGGTTAAAGTGTAAAATTGAGTTCACACCTACTGTAATCTTGAGAAAGATTAACCTGAATTATTTCAGAATGAAATGAGTAAATGAGTAATGAGTAAAGTATGTGCTGTATAAGCTGTGCTGGACAGGGCTGTGTGCGTCATTCAATGCACAGGAAAAATGATATGCTGAGCTTGACCTCTACATAGGGATGCCTTCACCAACTATGGCATACAGTAACCACTGGAAAGGGGAACTTTGCGGAGTTTTCTATGACCATTGAAACTGAGACTGCTTTTCCTGTCAGGTGGTTTTATTTTGCCATACAGTGAAAATTGCTGTTCATCGTGAAATGAAGTCAGACAGGCAGTAAAACTCTCCATCTTCCTGTCCAGACACAACTAAGTCTGTTCTGTTTCTCTTGGTTTTTTCTGCCTCTATAATACAGAGACATTACATCTTCTAATCCAGTCTTTATATTAACAAAGGCTATCTAACCTGAGTTTGATTGTTTAAATGACTAAATCTGCGGATTGATAGATACATCTTTGCCATGAATATTCTTGACTGAAATGTGCGCAAATAAAGAGATTTATTTCTGTTTTACCTAATTGAATAAAGTGGCTACACCTGATAGTACCGACTTACAGTTTTTTACAATCACTTTGACGCTAATCTCACAAGCATGTGCTCAGTTTTCAAAACCTTAGACACAACACTCAAAATGGTACGCATTTGTTACACAGCCTGTTCACCTGTTGAAAACATGCATAGTGCATTCATATCTTTTTGAGGAAATCTTGCTTTTTATTAAATACTATAGGAACATTTGCTTAGATCACTCACACAAAAGATACCTATACAGTGAAGCTGTTTAGTTGTTTTTAGAATACTTTACTATAGCAGGAAAAAAAACTTGATACGTGTTTCAAAATGGTTATTCTTGTGTTCTAAATAAAGGGAATAGTGGAAACGGTAGAAGAGAGTGGAATCATTGAACAAAATCAGAATACTGTAAAAATATATATAATTACAACATACTGTGGGTTTGTTTCACAGTTTTTGTTTACAATTGCAAACAAGCATTTTTTGATACAGTTTACTTTTTTTTTTTAAAGATATTTTTTAGGCCTTTTTCAGCTTTATTGGACAGTATATAGTATAGAGAGACAGGAAGAATGGGAGCGAGAGAGAGGGGAAGACATGCGACAAATGTCGGACGGTCGGATTCGAACCGCCGACGTCGCGGCTCGCAATGAGCATGCGGTCAGTGCTCTACGGGCTGCGCCACCGAGACACCCCAAGTTTACTTTTTCAGGACTTTTCACACCGCACAAGAGCACAGTTTTTTTTTTACAATCAGTTTGACCTTCAGGTCATTTCTCAAAACTGTAGACCAAAAATTCAAAACGGAAAATCAAAATGCACATTTTTAAAAACTCTAAACTCATTTTTCAATTGCTTGGATACTGTATACATAAACCAAAAACCATTTGTTCGCTGAACAAAATCACTTGTTTACAATGACACAACCTACCTTCAAAATATTAGCAATAACATACTGTCTTTTCGTTCATTCCAACGCATTTAACTACCAATGTATCCCACTACTCAAAATGATAAGTAACTTCCACATTACTCCTAAGGTATGGTTTTATGGAAATGGAATACTCGTAACACATTCCATGTTTAGATCCTGAATGTTTTAGGATCTATAAATCAATTGACATCAATTACTTTGGAACAGGATCAATTTTACCACATTATGACTGAATGTAAGATTTCCTCACTTTCCTCACAGGGGTTTTCAAACTTTTTTGACACGCACATTTGAACTGGTGGTCAAATGACGACAAATAGCCAATTACAAAAACTGTAATTGACATGTTATGTCTATAATTGATATGGGTTGCTTTCCCCTTTATTCTGGTACAAAAGACACACCCCAGTGTAAGTTACTCAACTGGAAATGTACTGTAACTTAGATGTCTCCATATAAATACCGGTATGTACTGCAACATTTTTAGCAAAAACTATAAGCAGAAAAGATGCATTTAAAGTATTCTTGTCATGGTGGGAGGTTATTCCCACTGTGACCACCAGAGGGCCTGAGATCATTGGCTCCACCTGTTCCTCGTTGAGCCAGGGGAATTACCTCCCTTAAGGGTATTTAAGACCGGCACTGACTATCCTTCAGTGCTTTGGTGTTCAACCGTTCGCGATTGCACTAAGCCGGTAACGCACAGGTAGACTCTGCCACTGAGAGTCAGGTATCGTGCTAGTGTGTGGTCTCTAGTCTCTATAACTAGAGAGTAATTTAGAGAAGGTAAGGAAGGTGTTCAGCTGGCGTTTCTTTCGCTGACATCTTCCTCAAGGGTTTTGTTTCTTTTGGGCTCGTGTGAGCCGGTGGTTGGAGGACGTTGTCCTCCGGTATGTATTTTGGTTTGTGTTTTGGTCCCGAGCTGCGACTCGAGGTTTTATTTTCTTGCCTAGTTTATCGCTAGGTTGTATTTTTATTTTCTCTCCTCGGTCTGTGACCGTCGGTGCATAATTGTTTGGCACTGCTTTTGGTTGGGTCATTCGCCCTGTTTTTTAAAGGGTAGTTTTATTTTCGCTTAGCCGTTTTTGGCTTCTTTTCTGTTTCCTTAAAAAATAATCAACAAGGAGAAAATCCTTCTAGTGTCTGCGTATCCCTCATTTCCTGTTACCCCGGGTATTTAGTGACGAGCACGCCCGCGTGTTCGTTTAGGAGGGTTTCACCCTCTGTCGCTTCTGGCTCTCCGCCCAGCCCCTCCATCACAGAACACCAAAGCCACTATGGAGAGACCAGCGACCAGTTCAGGAAATGAGATGGGAGGTTCCACACTTGAAGCGGTTGTAGCCACCCAGCAGGCTATGCTAGCTAGGCAGGAGCAGGCGTTGCAAGAATTGCACGCCCAGCAGGCTGCTACCACTGAGCAGCAGACCATAGTGTTTCAGCGGCAGGACGAGATCCTGTCCAGGCTGGGTAGGCAGCAAGATGTGCTGATGGGGCTCGCTGACAGTTAGCGAGCGAGTTCCACTCATCACGGGCACAGGTGCCATCCCCTGACAACCCCCAATCCCTCACCTCTTCTCCACCTACGGGGCCCGCTTACCCGTCCAGTACACCAGTGGTGAGGGAACCCAAATTACAACTGCTGCTGCGGTACGGGGGAGAGGCGGGTAGATGTAGGGGGTTTCTCTCCCAGTGCCTAATTTTTTTTTTAACTCAACCCTCACGTTTCTCAACCGAAGATTCCCGAGTGGCATTCATTTTAGCATTATTGACCGGGACCGCTCTGACTTGGGCGGAACCGCTGATTCGGGCACAATCTCCTGTTATGGGCAATTCCCAGCTTCTCATGCAGGAGATGACCCGGGTGTTCGATCACAATGTCACAGGCAAAGAGGCGGCGGCCCGCCTAACGTGGATGAGGCAGGGAACCCAGAGTGTCGCCGAGTTCTCAGTGACATTTCAGGCTCTGGCAGGGGAGACGGGGTGGGCAGATGAACCACTCATGACGCTGTTCACGGGCGCATTGTCAGATCCTGTCAGAGACGCCCTGGCCACTTTAGAACCGCCAGGAGACCTGGGGTCGCTGATTTCAACGGCGATCCGAATCGATAATCGGGTGCGGGAACGAGAGAGAGAGAGGGCCGGCAGAACAGGCGGGTTTAAGTGGTCGGCTCCTTCTCCGATGGGCAGGGCTAGAGAGGCAGAGAGGAGACAGGAGGTACCCACAGTGGAGGAGCCCATGCAGCTCGATAGCACTACACTGACTCGTCCTAGGAGGCGACCCGGGAAAGAAGGGCTGTGTTTTTTTTGCAAGCGGCCGGGGCACCTGATAAGAAACTGTCCCGACCATAAAGCAAAAAGAGCAGTTCCACTAGGGGAGCGAAAATCACTAGTGGGACCTATCGAACATATTAACTTTCGCACAACTTTGCCCGTTGAACTGCAGTGGAAAGGGGTCGTAGTTGGGACGGAGGCTTTTATTGATTCAGGGGCGGTCGATAATTTTATGGACCGTCAGTGGGCTAAGCAGAAAAAGCTGCCGGTTCGGGCAATACCTGAGCCCCAGGCAATTACAGCGCTTGACGGTCGCCCATTGGGGTCTGGTGTGGTACGTCACAAAACCGAGTGGGTGGTTATGCGGATCCCGTTTCGGGGGTTAAGGGTTAAGAATTGGCCCACCCTGGAGTCTATTAAACAAGTTCAGAGATTCCTGGGGTTCGCCAACTTTTATCGGCGTTTTATTAGAAATTTTAGCACCGTAGTCGCGCCCATCACTGCGCTAACTAAAAAGAATGCTCAGGCACAGTTTGCCTGGACCCCTCGCGCAGAAGCGGCGTTTGTGGAGCTTAAGAAGAGGTTCTGTTCGCAACCTATTCTCCTAACTCCGAACCCGTCACTGCCGTTTATTGTGGAGGTTGATGCGTCTGAGTTGGGGGTGGGGGCTATTCTTTCACAACGTTTCCCCCAAGACCAAAAAGTGCATCCCTGTGCTTTTTTCTCTCGGTCACTGTCTCAGGCCGAGAGAAATTATGATGTAGGGGACAAGGAACTGCTGGCCATGAAATTAGCCTTGGAGGAGTGGCGCCACTGGTTGGAGGGGGCAGAACATCCATTCACGGTTTGGACTGATCACAAGAATCTGGAGTACATCCAGACCGCGAGAACACGCCCCGCCAGGCCCGCTGGGTGCTGTTCTTTACGCATTTTTCGTTCACTGTTACATACCGCCCAGGATCTAAAAACACGAAACCAGACGCCCTCTCTCGGGCTTTTGATAAAACAGACCAGGAACACAGCCCCGAACCCATTCTCTCTGGCTCTCAAATTGTGGCGCCAGTTATATGGGAAGTGGAATTGGCAGTGCAGAAAGCATTACGCCGAGAGCCGGACCCAGGAGGGGGTCCGCCTAACTGTCTCTTCGTGCCCGCGGGGGTTCGTTCCCGAGTGCTACAGTGGGGACACGCCTCACGGCTGGTGGGGCATCCAGGGGTCCCTGCTACCTGTACAACAAAGATAAGGACAAACAAACAAACAGAGCAAAAGTGACCAAAGTTAACTATCCAAACACTGTTTACCTAGCCAACTAAAAATACCGATACACAAAGCAAGTCACAGAGACAACAATTAAGGTTCACGGGGAGGTAGGGAGGGATGGGGAGAGGTGCTGCTTGAAGAGGTGTGTCTTCAGCTTGCGCTTGAAGGTGGGGAGAGATTCTATAGTTCTGACCTCAACGGGGAGTTCGTTCCACCACCGTGGAGCCAGAACAGACAGTAGTTGTGAGCGTGAGGTGGAGGTTCTGAGAGGGGGAGGTGCCAAGCGGCCTGTGGAGGCTGAACGAAGCGGTCTGGCAGGGGTGTAGGGTCTGATGATTTTTTGCAGATAAGCTGGGGAAGACCCTTTAACTGCTTGGAAGGCTAGCACCAATGTTTTGAATTTGATGCGAGCCATGACAGGCAGCCAGTGGAGGGAAGTAAGCAGGGGGGTGACGTGTGAGTATTTGGGAAGGTTGAAGACCAGACGAGCTGCTGCATTCTGGATGAGTTGGAGGGGTCTGATGGCGGACGCTGGGAGGCCAGCCAAGAGGGAATTGCAGTAGTCCAGGCGGGACAGAACCATCGCTTGGACCAGGAGCTGGGTCGAGTAGGGGGTGAGAAAGGGGCGGATTCTCCGTATGTTGTATAGGAAGAACCTGCAAGACCGGGTCACCGCCGCAATGTTCTCGGAAAGGGACAGTCTGCTGTCCATCACCACGCCGAGGTTCCTTGCACTGGGTGACGGCGTGAGTGTGGTATCCCCGAGGGAAATGGAGAGATCCAGATGGGGAGAGGTATTAGCAGGGATGAATATCATTTCAGTTTTACCTGGGTTGAGCTTTAGGTGGTGGTTGTCCATCCAGCTCTGGATGTCCCTCAGGCAAGCAGAGATACGGGCTGAAACCTGCGTATCAGATGGCGGGAATGAGACGAAGAGTTGGGTATCGTCCGCGTAGCAGTGGTAGGATAGCCCATGTGCAGTGATCACAGGGCCAAGGGAGCGAGTGTAAAGAGAAAAAAGAAGCGGGCCAAGGACTGAGCCCTGGGGAACTCCTGTGGCGAGGGGCCGAGGTGTCGATACTGAACCAGCCCAGGCAACCTGGAAGGAGCGACCAGAGAGGTAGGACTCAATCCAGTCCAGGGCTATGCCACAGATGCCCGTTGCTGACAGGGCAGACAGGAGGATGGAGTGATCCACAGTGTCGAAGGCAGCAGAGAGATCTAGAAGAATGAGGACAGAGGAGAGGGAGGCTGCTCGTGCGGCATGGAGTGACTCACTGACGGAGAGGAGCGCAGTCTCTGTCGAGTGGCCCGATCTGAAGCCAGACTGATGGGGGTCTAGCAGGTTGTTGTTAGAAAAGAAGGAAGAAAGTTGAGTAGAAGCGGCTCGTTCTATAGTTTTAGAAAGGAAAGGAAGAAGAGATACCGGGCGGTAGTTCTGGATGATGGAGGGATCCAGGGTAGGCTTTTTTAGCAGCGGAGTGATGTGGGCCCTCTTGGAGGATGCCGGAAAACAGCCGGAAGACAGGGAGGAGTTGACAAGGGAGGTGACAAATGGGAGAATGTCAGGTGTGATAGTTTGGAGAAGAGAAGAGGGGATAGGGTCAAGGGCACAGGTTGTAGGGCGGTGGCAGAGCAGGACGGTTCTGGTGGCCCGGAATGGAAAGGGACGTCCGGGAGTTTGTGCTCGCCTGTCCAGTCTGCGCACGCAGCAAGGGTTCCCAATCCCCCCCATCAGGTCGGTTACGCCCACTACCTATCCCTAGGCGCCCCTGGAGCCACATCGCGCTCGATTTTATCACGGGGTTGCCACCATCTGAGGGAAAAACGGCCATTTTAGTAGTGGTGGATCGGTTCTCCAAGGCGGCTCATTTTGTAGCGCTGCCCAAATTACCATCAGCAGTGGAGACCGCATGGTTGGTGGCGGATCATGTATTTAGGCTTCACGGTCTGCCCCAGGACGTGGTGTCGGATCGGGGACCCCAGTTCGTTTCTCGGTTCTGGCGGGCGTTCTGTTCCTTATTGGGTGCCTCGGTAAGCCTGTCATCGGGCTTCCACCCAGAAACCAATGGGCAGACGGAGCGTACTAATCAAACCCTAGAAAACACGCTCCGGTGCTTGGCTAGTGACAACCCCACTGCGTGGTCCCGCCAACTCACTTGGGCTGAGTACGCCCATAACACACTGCAGAACGCCTCCACAGGGCTCTCGCCATTCAAGGTGCAGTTTGGGTACCCTCCCTCACTGTTCCCTGAACTGGAGAGAGGGGGCGAGGTGCCCTCTGCTGAGGCCTTTGTTCGGAGGTGCCGGGCCACCTGGAGGAAGGTGCGGGTTGCACTCCTAAGGGCCACGGCCAATCAGAAGAGGCTGGCCGACAGGCGTCATCGGTCGGCGCCCTGCTATAGGGTAGGACAACGCGTGTGGTTGTCCACGCGGGATCTGCCATTACGGGTGGAGTCACGCAAGCTCGCTCCGCGATATGTGGGACCATTTAAGATAATCAAAAGAATCAACCCTGTTACGGTGCGCCTCCAGCTGCCCCGTGCTATGAGAATCCACCCCACCTTCCACGTCTCTCGGCTTAAACCCGTATTGACGAGCGTGCTGGCTCCTGCAGAGGCCCCTCCACCACCTCCACGGCTAATTGACGGGGGTCCAGTATATACTGTGCGCCGCATCCTGGCAGAGCGCCGTGTGGGCAGGGGTAAACAATACCTTATAGACTGGGAGGGTTTCGGTCCGGAGGAGCGCTGCTGGGTTCCCTCAAGGGACATTTTGGATCCGGAACTGATTCACGAGTTCCACAGGCGAGGGGCTGAAGGAGCGTCTGGGGCCGCTCTTTAGTAGGGGGGTCCTGTCATGGTGGGAGGTTATTCCCACTGTGACCACCAGAGGGCCTGAGATCATTGGCTCCACCTGTTCCTCGTTGAGCCAGGGGAATTACCTCCCTTAAGGGTATTTAAGACCGGCACTGACTATCCTTCAGTGCTTTGGTGTTCAACCGTTCGCGATTGCACTAAGCCGGTAACGCACAGGTAGACTCTGCCACTGAGAGTCAGGTATCATGCTAGTGTGTGGTCTCTAGTCTCTATAACTAGAGAGTAATTTAGAGAAGGTAAGGAAGGTGTTCAGCTGGCGTTTCTTTCGCTGACATCTTCCTCAAGGGTTTTGTTTCTTTTGGGCTCATGTCACAATTCTACAGTAGTAATTACACTATTCATCCATGTGATACTGCTTTTTGCTTTAGTATTGTCACGTTTCATGTTTGTCACGTCATGTTTTATGTTTAGTCATTGTCTTAGTTATGTTATTGTCATGTCACGTATTATGTTAGTCTAGTCTTGCCATGTTGTTATGCTTTATTTCTTGTTACATTTAATTTTAATGTCATGTTACGTTTCATGTTTAGTCGTTATGATTTAATTTGACCCCCTCTAAATTAATCCTGGAGCAAAATGGTAAATGGTAAATGGCAGGCATTCATATAGCGCCTTTATCCAAAGCGCTGTACAACTGATGCTTCTCCATTCACCCATTCATACACACACTCACACACCGACGGTGATTAGCTGCCATGCAAGGCCCCGACCAGCTCGTCAGCAAGCAAACACTGCTGTATTCTTAAAATTCCTTGAGCACATGAAATAACTTGAAATAAACATGTGAATTCAACAGGAATTAACCTGTGAGTTAAGGATACAGCCTGCAGCTTCAGATGAAAAGATTGTTGAAATTTCTTTCATGATTTATGACGTTTTACAAGGTCATTAACGGAATCCAGCTAATATCCAGCTGTATAACTGAATAATATGGAAAACATTAGCTATGCAAATCTCTGTTAGGTAATTTCGTATGCACAATAGCTGTATGTATCACAATTTTAATCTGTCAGACAGAGATAATCAGTCTTTGAGCAGTTTTGTGAAAGAACCTGCGGTCTGCTGATGCCATCCGGTACAAACTTAAAATAAGGGGTGGAAAATGTGAGCTCACAGCCACAGAACTTCCTTCTGCATTCTGACCAGGCTGAATTAATATAGAGTTGAGAATTAAAACACTGCCAACTGAAAGAAATTCAACTGTGAGAAATCTGGTAATAAATAAAATAATCAAAGAAATACAATTTCCTTTAAAAAACAAAATTTGCTAGTGTGCTATGAAGTGAAGGCAATTGGTCAGATGATGGTGGTGTCCACTCGATCAGTGTGCTTTTAGAGCTGAGAACTACAGCAGCAGGTCAACGTTTCCACCCCAACAAGAAACGGCCTCTAGGTTTACAAATTCAGTATTAAATCAGATAATAAGCTTGTACTATAATATTGCAAGATACATTTACAATGTAGGGATTATGTACAGTATCTTTAAAATTCATTGAGCACATGAAATAACTTGAAATAAACATGTGACAAGGGTCTGAATTCAGTTGGAATTCCCCTGTGTCTGAAAATACATTCTCAAATTGCAAGCAAGAGTTTACACATAAGTATAACACATTGACTAAATCTAGGCCACAGTCTGCTAATGGACAGATTGATTTGGTGAGAGAAGTTTCCAACAGTTCCAACAGAAACAAATTCAAATCTGGGAATAAATTAGTTAGCTAGTCTGCTATGAAATGAAGGGAATTGGTCATAGGATTCAACCTGTGATGTCCACTCTATCAGCTTGTTTTTACTGCTAAGAGCTAGAGAAGAAGGCCGAGGTTTCCACCCCAATGAGAGGTTGCAATTATACAAGTAGAACCTGAAGTGAAATTAAGAAGACCACAGACTTGCAGATTTCCACTACAGTAGACACAACACTTTCAGACCAATGCTGTGCTGGTGTTCTCATAGTCCCATAGCATGTAATGTCTTTCTGTAACCTGAGTGGGTCGATTTGCCTGTGTGGGGCAGCCTGGAGCCGAGTGGCTAAGGTAAATGACTGGGACCCGTAAGGTTGGTGGTTCAATCCCTGGTGTTGCCACAATAAGATCTGCGCAGCTGATGGGCTCTGAGCAAGGCCCTTAACCCCACATTGTTTCAGGGGGGACATGTAACGTCAGCTAATGTAATGGTCGACTTATGGAAAGATGTTAATGGGAAGTGAGGCAAGTATTAACTCCTTCTGTAAACATGTTTCTCCTTATTTTGACCCAGTGGACATGCTTTCTGAAAAAGGAGTGGTTAAGGTTGAGGTTAAAGGGTAAAATTGAGTTCACACCTACTGTAATCTTGAGAAAGATTAACCTGAATTATTTCAGAAAATCTCCAATAGCTGTTCATAATGAGTAACGTATGTGCTGTTTCAGCTGTGCTGGACAGGGCTGTGTGCGTCATTCAATGCACAGGAAAAATGATATGCTGAGCTTGACCTCTACATAGGGATGCCTTCACCAACTATGCTAACTGGCATGCAGTAACCACTGGAAAGGGGAACTTTTCTATGACCATTGAAACTGAGACTGCTTTTCCTGTCAGGTGGTTTTATTTTGCCATACAGTGATTTTCATCACTGAAATTGCTGTTCATCGTGAAATTATGTCAGACAGGCAGTAAAACTCTCTATCTTCCTGTCCAAATAAGTCTGTTCTGTTTCTCAAAATGGTACGCATTTGTAACACAGCCTGTTCACCTGTTGAAAACATGCATTGTGCATTCATATCTTTTTGAGGAAATCTTGCTTTTCATTAAATACTATAGGAACATTTGCTTAGATCACTCACACAAAAGATACCTATAGCTTCACTGTTTAGTTGTTTTTAGAATACTTTACTATAGCAGGAAAAAAAAACTTGATACATGTTCCAAAATGGTTATTCTTGTGTTCTAAATAAAGAGAATAGTGGAAAAGAGAGTGGAATCATTGAACAAAATCAGAATACTGTAAAAATATATATAATTACAACATACTGTGGGTTTGTTTCACAGTTTTTGTTTACAATGGCAAACAAGCATTTTTTGATACAGAGTTTACTTTTTTAGAACTTTTCACACCGCACAAGAGCACAGTTTCTTTACAATTACTTTGACCTTCAGGTCATTTCTCAAAACTTTAGACCAAAAATTCAAAACGGAAAATCAAAATGCACATTTTAAAAAACTCTAAACTCTTTTTTCAATTGCTTGGATACTGTATACATAAACCAAAAATCATTTGTTCGCTGAACCAAATCACTTGTTTACAATGACACAACCTAACGTTCAAAATATTAACAATAACATACTGTGTTTTCGTTCATTACAACGCATCTAACTACCAATGTATCCCACTACTCAAAATGATAAGTAACTTCCACATTGTTCCTAAGGTATAGTTTTATGGAAATGGAATACTCGTAACACATTCCATGTTTAGATCATGAATGTTTTAGGATATATAAATCAATTGACATCAATTACTTTGGAACAGGATCAATTTTACCACATTATGACTGAATGTAAGATTTCCTCACTTTTCAAACTTTTTTGACACGCGCATTTGAACTGGTGGCCAAATGACGACAAGTAGTCAATTACAAAAACTGTAATTGACATGTTATGTCTTTAATTGATATGGGTTGCTTTCCCCTTTATTCTGGTACAAAAGACACACCCCAGTGTAAGTTACTCAACTGGAAATGTACTGTAACTTAGATGTCTCCATATAAATACCGGTATGTACTGCAACATTTTTAGCAAAAACTTTAAGCAGAAAAGATGCATTTAAAGTATTCTACAGTAGTAATTACACTATTCATCCATGAGATACTGCTTTTTGCTTTAGTATTGTCACATTTCATGTTTGTCACGTCATGTTTTATGTTTAGTCATTGTCTTAGTTATGTTATTGTCATGTCACGTATTATGTTAGTCTAGTCTTGCCATGTTGTTATGCTTTATTTCTTGTTACATTTAATTTTCATGTCATGTTACGTTTCATGTTTAGTCGTTATGATTTAATTGTTAGTCTTGTCATGTCACAGTTACAAACTTCTTATGTCACGATTTATGTTTGTTTCATGTTATGTAGTACTGTTCATTGTTTAGCATCCACTTTTTCGTGTCTTTCTGCATTCCTGCTTTCTCTCTCTCCCTTTCTGTCGCTCACACCCTAATTGTTTCAATTTCCCTTGTCTTCTTACTAATCTACTAACTTTAGATCAGGATTGGGTAATACTAACATTCTAACCATGTGTTCATGTTACATTACGTTTCTTGTGCATGTCATTTACTAATTTACTAACGCTAGGGCAGGATAGGTTTATTACTAACAATGACTAATTACCTTGTTAACTTGTCAATCCGCCACACCTGATTTCCATTCTCATGCTGCTTTCAAGCCAATTGTCTGCACCTGTCTACACCTGCATATAAGCTCAGTTCCATGTCTTGTCTTTGCGAAATTGTTGCCCCCTGTTCGTCAGTGCACCGCTTTAGCGTTATTGTCAAGCTATTTGTCTACCTGTTACGATCCAAGCCTGTTTATTGACCAAAGATTATTGACTTCTGTTTTGTTGACCATCGCCTGCCTGTACCACGACTTTGCCTGCTGTCTTTGCGCTTTTGCCCCGCGGAGCAGACTTTGGTCTTGACTCTTGCGCCGTCATCGACCCTGAGCCTGCCTACCGTCTGCCTGTACTTCTGCCCCGCTGACAGCTTTCCTGGCTACCGGACTTTTTGCATGGTGTACCGATTACGAGACTGCCTTCTCCCTCGGTACTGCACTTTGGTTTTGGCTGGATTTTACGTGTACAAACATTGCTTGTTTTTTTGACTACGCTCTCTGGATATTCCCCGAATAAAGCCCTTATGGGACTTTATTACACCCCTGTTTCTGAGTCGTGCATTTTGGGTCCAACCCCCCCAAGCACCCATCTCAAGTATTACCCCACAATGTATAATATAGCATACTAAAGCAAAGTACAGTAACTGCCATTTAAAGGTCAAAGGTCATGTCAGAGGTTATGCTTAATATTAATACAAATAATTTGTTGGGTTTTCATAGTAGCCTGTAACAGCGTTGCTTGTTTTTCTGTAAAGTTGCTTACAAATATTGGCAGTCGCAGTTTGCGGTTTTTTAGCTTGTTGTGAAATACGGACACATCATGCAGATCTGGTTCAACATGCCAGTACAGATAAACATAAAAGAAATGCAGCACCGTTCTCGTCAATGAGGCTAACGGATTGGATTTGCGAGACAACACAGATTAGTGAGCTGAAGTTAGCTACCTACATAGCCTGTCACACATCCATTAGTTCTTCTGGAGATGGCTAGTCAAAGGCCCACAGCATGTCATTTTTTTAAATTGTTGTTTAAAAGGCCAAAAAGATATTTGTTTTCTGTCCAGTTTGTTGTATGCAACTTCTTTAATTTTCATTCATTCACTTATTCATTCCTAATTTTTTGTTGGCCAGTTCTTCTTTAGAGATAAAAGGAAAAATGTACAGTATTTGTGACAGTATTTTTTAAATGAAATGAAATGCAATGAAATGGTTGAAATGCAAAATAAATTCATGCATATACACATCTAGCACTTTATTAGGAACATTTTTACTTTATTACACCTACTTATTCATGCAATGATCTAATCAGCCAATTGTGTGCCAGCAGTGCAGTGCATACAATCATGCAGATATGGGTCAGGAGCATGTTGATGTCCTCACCAACCACCAGAATGGGGAAACAATGTAATTGAAACTGCTGATCTCCTGGGATTTTCCCAGCACTAGTCTCTAGTCTTTGCAAAGAATGGTGCCAAAAACAAAAACAAAAAAAAGTGAGCAGCAGTCAGAGGAGAATGGCCAGACTGGTCAAAGCTGACAGGAAGGTGACAGTAAGGCAAATGACCACACATTATCCTGTTAGTTATACTACTACAAGTTTATTTTTTATTCAATACTCAATAATATTGTTCAGTGTTTGAATATTGTACTAATCAACCCAAAAACAGTTGGTTTTTAATTGTTGGCAAAAGCCAAAAAAGACAACATTTTTAAGCATTAATTACTAGAAAGTAACTTGGTACATTTTAAGTACATATAGCAACAAAATGCTTACCTAATTGATTTCTAGAAATTAATCAACTCCTGCATTCCTCTGAAAATAATCTATTTGGTTGTTGATTCAAAGAGAATATTTGATTGAATCCTCAACAGCCTGCCCAGTGGTACATGTTGTTTGAAGTAGACCACCATAGTTACTGTACCCATAGCAGGTATGAATGCATTTTGTGTTGGAAGCCTTGTCAGTGCATAGATCAAGATAATGTTCTCGGTGCTTCTGTGAATTTCCTGTCTTTTTTGGCTTTTGCCAATCATCATCTCTCCTTCGAAACATAGTTTTTGGGTCAAATGTCCTGTCTTTTTCAGCTTTTGCCAACCATTATTACATTATCTCTCACTTTAAACATTTTTGGGTTGAATTTCCAGCCTTTTTTTACTGGAAGGTAAGGTATCTATATAAACAGTGGTGACCGATGATCTTGATTTTTCAGAAAGTAAACCATTTCAAAATCAGCGTTTTACAATATTCCACTTGTGTTCTGAATAAATTCTATTAACTACTATTACTATTAATGACTAATATAATTTGTATTTGACAATTCAAAAAGAAAAGAGAACCGAGTCAAAAATGAAATAGTTGAAGTTACGGTAATTGTCCAGAAGCATTGTGATGGTTGATTTCGCAAAACTTTCAGCTACAATTTGCATTTGGCTTGTGCCATTGCAAGTGGATGGTTCCATTGGTGGCCAGATTCTCTACATGACCGGAGTCATCTTCGCTTGGACTTAATTTGGATTGGACATTTATGAACTATAATTCATCTGTTTATGTAATGGTCCAGCTCCAGGTTTCTTCCTGTTAGCCAGGGAGTTTCCCTGCAATTGTTGCTCTAGGTGTACTCTTGGGGGGCAGTTATTTGGAAAAGTGACAGCAGAAATGCAAATATTGCACATAATACACGATGCATATTTGGAAATGTGCTAGAAATGTGAATTGTGTATCATTTTGCGCATGTAAAATTTTTTATTCTGATTAAATGCTTGGCATGTAAACACACACCTTAATTGGATCAAATTTATATTCAGCGTGCATGTAAATGGTTCATTTGGTATCTTCAATCGGAACAAATTATTCAGAATGAGGAGATATTCTGCATGTAAACGCAGCTAGTGTCAAAGAAGGCACTCTCATCTTGTGTGCAGGTATAGCATATTTTTTTGATTGAACTATTAAAAAGTGAAATGATGTTACTGTCATAAACTGTCATACTTTTATCAGTACATTTTTATGTAATTTAACATAACATACATTGTAACAGCTGTTACAATACTATAGCAGCAGCCTAATGACTTGGTCGTGTTATTTATTGAAAAATTGAATGTGACAACTTACCCACTGATTGCACACCCGCTATATAACTCGGTACTGAAATAACATATGAGTAATTAATAATATCAAATATAATTAATAATATAAATAAATGATTTCATTTGTTGTGACATGTATTTCATTGTGATGTATTGTACCCAAAAAAAGAATGAAAAGTGTGACAATATGCCCAACTTTCCCCTACTCACCTTTGTGCCCTTGCATATTTTTTCAGGGGAAAATTTAATTTCCCAATAGACTTTACTCCTACACATCACAGAATCCTCTGCAGTACTTCCCCAGGAAACTATGACTGTGATAGTATCACTTGCTACTCTCCTTAATACTGACCCAGATTTCCCCCACTTTTGGACAACACCTTGGATAAGAGAATCTGCTAAATAATCGTAATTTATTTTTGTTATATCGTAATTAATAAAATGGACTCCTACATCAAGGAACAGCTGTCTCAGAGCCCTGCAGGTTCTAGATTTCATGTCATTATGGAAATGATTTACACCTGGTTCTCTGGGCAACATAAATAGAAGGGAACATAATTAAATTTTTACTATACATTTAATCACCATCTTCACCATGGTATTACAAAATGGGTAGGAGTGCGGGCTTCATCAGCATGCAGAGTAAAAATGTATAAAGAGGAAGGAAGCTGCGTTTGGTGGTTCTGGGAACACCCTAGTCTGAGGGAGGCAGTGGAATATGCCCTGAACATGTCTGTCCCCATCTATTGCTTAACTTTCCAATTCCGTCAAAGCTGTTGCATATCATCGAATTTAGAATCTCTTTAGAATTCTCATTGCTCATGAATAGCTCAAAAGGTTGCAACATCCAAGCACTTACCCACTAAACACTGCACACACACACCCACACAAAGGCACACAGACAGACATACACCAGTAGTCTACTCACCTCCAATTAATAATTACAAAGGAAGACAAAGCAATGGCAATATTAAAATAAACGTTTTTGTATTTACCCTAATTAACAACAATCTTAACCATAATAACAATTTTTAAAATATTTATATCTTCGTCTTGATTTTTGAGATACCAGCGTTACGGATGTGACAGCATGTTATGGATGTGACACGTATGAAATGCAAGTTGATTGATGATTTACTTCCCAATTAAATTTTATCGTAACACATTTGTTGTCATCAGTTCTGACATTTAGAAAACCATCTGAAATGGTTTTGAATGTTTTCAAGATGGCCGCCAAATAGCATTGATTGGTAATGGGACTAATCAATTTCATCAATTTCAAATCAATTTAAGCATTTTCCTGTTGTTAGCCTACATTTTATTTATTATGGTCACAATCAATTTAAAATTTTAATTTTAATTGAGAAGTAAGTACGTTTATTATTTCATGCTCTGGTTGACATTACTGTGGAATTGCTGGAGCCTATCCCAGCTACATTGGGCAAAAGGCAGGAATACACCCTGGACAGATCGCCAGTCCATCGCAGGGCACACACACCATTCACTCACACACTCATACCTATGGGCAATTTAGACTCTCCAATCAGCCTAACCTGCATGTCTTTCAACTGTGGGAGGAAACCGGAGTACCCAGAGGAAACCCACGCAAACACGGGGTGAACATGCAAACTCCACACAGAGAGGCCCAGGCCGACGGGGATTCGAACCCAGGACCTCCTTGCTGTGAGGTGGCAGTGCTACCCACTGCACCATCCATGCCACCCATAGTAAACATGTTGTCCCATGTTGGTAGTACGTAATATGTCCGTGCTGTCATGAAAATAAATACCGTCTCTTAATCCTGATTTCTGTCTGTTAGTTTATTTGGTATTTTTGTACAATTATTTTTCATATTCATGTCTGTTTTCTGTTTACATTCATTAGTCTTTGCACTCGTCTTCCCCTGTGATGTCTGTGTCTGAATGTTTTCTGATCCCGAGTCACTCCCCTCTCTGCATGCTTCACTATTCGGGAGGTTTTGGAATTTTCATTTCATGTTTGTAGATAGCACTAATATACTAATCCCAACTAACATAGAATCTTTACAGTACTAATTATATTAACACACTAATATGTTCGTCTAACTAACAAATTAACATTCACTAGTTTTGGGTATTTGTAATTTAATCATGTAACTAACAGACTAACTCGACCTCTACTTCAGTACTGCTCTAACTCCACCTCCCAGTTCTACCCCTAAATTGCTTGCCTTGATTCAGCGAAATGTTCGCACCTGCTCTCTACTATCACTACGTTCCTTAACTCTGTGCAATTGTCTACTCCCTAGTTCGGAGCTGTTTGTATTACATGTGTGTCTTTGTGAATCCTTTCATTTCCCCCTCATTATTGTATGATTGCCCTTTCATGTTTCTCACCTGATGTTTATTTGTTAGACTGCCCTCACTCCCATGCCCCGCCTAGGTTGTCTCATTCCCCTGTGTATTTATACCTGTCCTGTAAGGGGTGGAAACCCAGGAGTGACACGACAGGAAACTAAAAGCAGGTTAAATAAAGAAAACGATAACAAAGGAACAAAATAACAACTCCCCAAGAAAATAGGAAAAAAAAAAAAAAAAAGGATATCCTCTTGGCAGGGGCAACAGAAAACAACCCAAAATAACTTGGCGAACTCATACTAAACAAGGAAGAGAAAAATCTCTCAGCAGTGCCAACTGAAAACAACCCAAATTAACTGCCCGAACTCGGAAGAAACGAGGGAGAAAGAAAAACAAAAAGGACCTAGCTAAATACCTATTGTGGAAACTAAGGGAGCTAAGCTGAAGAAAGCCTCCAGTACTCACACTAAGGAGCTCAAAGGAGGCAAAAACAATAAACAGAAAGAAATGACAAAGAACACATAATTCTTGTCAGAAACACAGTAACTAGCAAGGGGTATAACCGGCTTCAGGTAGCGGTGATTAAGACACTGAAGTGCCGAGATACGACCCGGAAGCGAATAAATAGACCTTCCACAGCTGATACAAATGACAGTAATCAAAGAGAGCAAGCTGCCAGGTAACCGCCCACTCGGCAACCCGAAGCCAAAAACACAGGAATAGGACGATAACGTCCTATGCAAGCTGCCAGGTAACCCCCCTGGAGCGACCCCAGACATTCCCTGATCACCAAGCCGTCGGAACTCTGTGATAAGCGAAGGATCCAGAATATCTCTCGTAGGAACGAGCGTTCCTCAGGATTGTACCCCTCCCAGTCCACGAGATACAGGAATCCTCTCCCGGCATGTCTGCTAGCCAAAATACGCCGGGCAGTGTAAATCGGCTACCCATCCACTATCCTAGTGGTGGTTCCTTCTCGGTGGGAACCATCGGGCTGATAAGCACCGGTTTCAAACGTGAAACATGGAAGGTGGGATGTACTCTCATGGTCCGTGGGAGCTGGAGCCACATGGTGACTGGGTCGATCTTACTGGTGATCTTAAACGGACCGATGAAGCGGGGAGCGAGCTTCCGCCATTCCACCCGCAGTGGAAGGTCACACCCACTGTAAACATGAATGGCAAATAACATTATGCGCCTCTACAGGGCCGTGCACAGACATTTTGGGGGGCAGGGCCTCAAGCAAAAAAAAAAAAAAGGGCACTCACCCCACAGACACACACTGTTCCCACCCTGATGTTGCCACACTGCCGCCATCCATAATCACACACTATGATCATAACATGGGACCTGTTTAAATTCTACTGAAACACATTAATCGACGCAGAAACCGGAGATTTGATGTAGTAATGCAAGTCAGTGTAAGCAATGTAGTCAGTCAGTGTTCAATTGTTTAGACCAATTCAGTCATATTTGATCAGTGGTTTGTCAGCATAGAGTTGTGCTGACCTGAGACCTGTTTTATCTTTCATATAAGTAATGCGAAGATTCTAGATCAGCAGTCCTACTCTGACATGCTTGATCCCTAAGCCCCCTGAATTTGGAGTTTCAAAACTTTCTTCTGTTTTCATGTTCTGTATCATGTTCTTACACTGCATATATTTTATAAATGACGCAGTACAACTACTGTAGTGTTTTTCAGCATCAAACTGAGAGGAAAAAAACCCACAGTATTATATTATATTTAAAAACACATGAGCACACACGCACACACTACTTAAACACACTCCTATATTTTTTATTACATCTATGCATAGGCTATGGCTTAAAAGCTGATCCAGGGTCAGGGAGGTGATAAGTATTAATTGCATATTTGTTGTGCGTAATGGAGATAACATAGTTTTAATGATAATTAGACTAGCTTGCTTGCTCGTGAGTACCGGTGTGGAGTACTTTTTAAATTGATACGTTTTTTTTCAGTGGATGCTACTATCCAATTCCCTCTTTATTTTCCATAGAGTTTCAATAACAAATAAAGAAAAAACAAAAATTAACACCAGCCAATAAAAGGGCATTTTTTTACTCAAAGGGCAGGCACGTGCACAGGCCCTATCTGTGCACCTGCCTGCGCCTCTATGACCGGCCACCACTGCCCTCCAGTGACGTGGTTCTTAAAGACAGGCGGTTTTTGGTACAGCCAATATCTTGATTGATTGATTAAGGTTGAATACATGGTTTTAAATTATTTCATTATTTATTTAAAATTCATTATTTTTCTCTAATCTTATTAACAGAACACAGGTTTGACTCATCTTTGCCTTGTCTTTGAGTTCTTAATTTTCTACTAAAATGAGAGTTTTAGTGGCCTTTGTCACAAAGCAGCTTTACAGAGAAACCAGTCCCCAAGAGTAAGCCAAGGACAACAGTGGCAGAAAAACCTCCCTGGCTAACAGGAAGAAACTTCTATTTATGCAACCGTTTGTAATATAGCACAATATTACAAACTTTTATTCTTTATGGCATGAATTGATATTTCTGACATAACGTGGCTAAAGAGGGTAATCAATCCCTCAAAACACAAAGACAGTAATTAAGAAAAATTAACTGCTTCTTATAATTCTAGGATTGCAACTGTGGTTGGAATGAAAACCAGCATACACAGTTTTACCCCAGAGTTTGAGAACCGCTGCTCTCTAGTGGACATTTTTTATTTTCTAATATTTATTTATAATAGATAGGTGTGGATTAAAGACTAGAAAATAGGTTGCGTGATATGAGTAAGATAATTGTGGTAAAGGTGTAAACCAGAAAGCCTAATATATAATAGTACCCTCTAAAAAATCTTTTATGTATCTGAATAAAAGTTGACGGACAAATTAGTAGGATAAATTTGACATGGAGCCTTGCCTTCTAATAAGTCCTTAGATTTCTTGTGTAATCATTCAATGTAATATTCTGCAGCATATACGTCTACTTTGATGTATGAGAACAATATGTGAAAGTCAAAACCAAGATGGTATATCCATAGGATATACTGTAAGGCACTGTTATGCCGGGGGGAACAGAAGAACCAAAAGCAGACAGGGGTGCAGAAAAAATGGCAGGTTTAATAGCAAACGCAGGGGCAGACAGAGTGGAGTCAAAAAACAGGCCAAGGTCAAAAACCAGGGGGTCAGTTCAACAAGGCAGAGGTACCGATATCCACAACAACCAAAGAAGAGTCCAGGGAAGCAGGCAGGGGCCAAAACTGGAAATCCAGATAAACAAGGGCAAGGACTCAGGAACAAGGGCAAGGGCAAGGGCAAGGGCAAGGGCAAGGGCAAGGAAACAAGGAGGCTAGAACTGGGGGAAGGAATAAAGGTCTCAGGACAAGAAAACAGGACAAGACGAACTAGCAGCGTGCAACTGAAAAGGACAGGTATAAATACACAGGGGAATGAGACAAACTAGGCGGGGCATGGGAGTGAGGGCGGTCTAACAAATAAACATCAGGTGAGTCACATGAAAGGGTAATAGGACAATAACGAGGGGGAAACAAAAACGCGGACTGGATTCACAAAGACACATGTAATAAACGGCTCCAGACTAGAGAGTAGACAATTGCAGAGAATCAGGAGATGCAGAGATACGGAGAGACAGGTGTGAATACTTCGCTGAAACTAAGCAAGTAATCAGTGATAGAATAGGGAGGCGGAGTTACAGAACAGAATTGAAACTGGAGATGCGTTAGTTAGTTAGTTAAGTGATTTAAATTACAAATACCCAAAACTAGTGAATGTTAGTTTGTTAGTTTGACAAACATATTAGTGTGTTAGTACAATTAGTACTGTACAACTTCTATGTTAGTTGGGATTAGTATATTAGTGTTATGTACAAACGTGAAATGGAGAGAAAGCAGGAAGTAAGGAATGCAAGATTGGAAGGAAGGTTGAACCCCGGAACTACCGTAAACACCCGAATAGTGGGGCACGCAGACAGGGGAGTGACTGGGCTAGTAAACATTCAGACTCAGACATCACAGGGGAAGACGAGTGCAAAGACTAATGAATATAAACAGAACACCAGACATGAAATATGAAAAATAATAAATGCATTAATGATAGCAGTGAGGGGAACTGGGTAGGGTCTCGGACGGAAAAACGGGGTTCTCGGAAGGGAGCTCGAGTCTCGGACGGCAATGGGGGTCTTGGAGGGAAGGAAGGGAGCTTGGAGGGTTCTCGGAGGGAGCCCGGGGTCTCAGACGGGCACGGGCCTGGGGTCTCTTTCTTCTTGACCTGGAGGGGTCTGGAACCCAAGTCCGCTCATGGGCCGGGGCCAGAGCCTGAGATTGGGCCGGACATGGCGCAGGGGCTAGACCAAGGTCCTGGAGCGGAAGTGGCTCAGGGGCCCGAGACGGGGCTTCTCCGGGCAGAAGCGGCTTGGAACCCGGAGACCGGCAGTCCTCGGGCAGACGGGGCTCGGAACCCGGAGACCGGCAGTCTTCGGGCAGCAGGGGCTCGGGATCCGGATTCAGGTACTGGGGTCGAAACGGAAGCTGGAACTGGTGTGGTTCTGGAAGCTGGGTCAGGAGTGAAGTGGGAGGGTGGATGAGTGATGGAAAAGGAAGTTGGATATAGCCGGGTCCAAGGAGCTTGGCCTGGATCACTGTGAGTTGGGCAGTGATCTGCTCCAGCCTCCACATGCGGGCCAAGTGAATTGAAGCGTTGTGCGCCATATCCCAGGGGGTGGGGTCCGCTGGTTCCATGTTGGCTAGTTTGTTCTGTTATGCCGGGTGGGACAGAAGAACCAAAAGCAGACAGGGGTGCAGAAAAAATGGCAGGTTTAATAGCAAACGGACTGGATTCACAGAGACACATGTAATACAAACGGCTCCAGACTAGAGAGTAGACAATTGCAGAGAATCAGGAGATGCAGAGATACGGAGAGACAGGTGCGAATACTTCGCTGAAACTAAGCAAGTAATCAGTGATAGAATAGGGAGGCGGAGTTACAGAACAGAATTGAAACTGGAGATGCGTTAGTAAGTGATTTAAATTACAAATACCCAAAACTAGTGAAGGTTAGTTTGTTAGTTTGACAAACATATTAGTGTGTTAGTATAATTAGTACTGTACAACTTCTATGTTAGTTGGGATTAGTATATTAGTGTTATGTACAAACATGAAATGGAGAGAAAGCAGGAAGTAAGGAATGCAAAATTGGAAGGAAGGTTGAACCCCGGAACTACCGTAAACACCCGAATAGTGGGGCACGCAGACAGGGGAGTCACTGGTAAACATTCAGACTCAGACATCACAGGGGAAGATGAGTGCAAAGACTAATGAATATAAACAGAGCACCAGACATGAAATATGAAAAAGAATAAATTACAATAATAATGATAAACTAACAGAGGACAGAACACAGGAACATAACAGGCACCCTCTTGTGGATTGTACCTACTGATATGCTTCAGGGGAACTTTAAATCTTAGAACTGCACAGCATTACACTCAGTTGCAAATAAGGATAAATAAGATAAAGACCTTTGTCTATCACACAATTCTCACATTCCCCCATCATATCTGTCATATCTGTATGAATCATTAAGGAATATGTGGGTGGGAAATTCACTCAGAGGGTTGACCTTACACCGTCTAGATTACAAGTCTGCTGTCACATTTTAGAATAGCATTTTTTACATCCATTATTTATACACCACATATATTTATTCATGTTTCTTTTAAAATGCTATGTCATTTTAATGAAGCTGTTACAGTAAATATGCTTCATGACAGCAAAAGGAATTCCAAGACCGTACTGACTACAAGTTGATTCACATTCTTTCTGGCATAAGTTAAGAGCAAGAGCTTTTAATACCTATTTTAATACCTGCCTTTTCCCCATTGAGACACATCTTTAGGCCAGGTTGATGCATTAAGTACTAAAAAAGTTAAAGTAATTTATTGTAATATTTATATTTTACATTTTGTAAAAGACCATAGCGGTAACAAAATGCCAGTCGAGGTAGCTGCTACCCATTGGCTAAAATGGTGGGCACGATAAAAAGGCCCTGCTCTAGGGCCTAAGAGAGACACCTCCAGGCACATGGCCACTGAGTGAACTTGCCACCTGAATTTCTGGAACCCTTTTGCTTATGCCAATATGACAGTTCCTTTTTGTTGTTGTTCCAAATCCTTATTGTATGGACCTGATTGATGTTTTTAGTTTGAGATAAATAAATGATGGCAAGCCAAGCATTGGTGTCACAGCAGTTACAAATCGCAAAACATAATTTATTTAAGACTATATTATTATGTTATGTATAGGTACATTTTTAAATAACATGTCAAAAATAAAAAGTATACCCACATGCTAGTTATCTAAATAACTTCTGTTATTTTGCTACAGTATGTCACTTCAAAGCAGTTCACTTCTCCATCTTCCTCTTTGTCCCACTATTCTAAGACATGCAGTCTCTTGGATCCTTAACTACATTCAGCCATCAACAATGTTTTTGTTCTAAAGTTTTAGTTCTGGCACAATCCCGACACAGCACACGATTTCATCCAAGAGATAAATTACACTCACCAAGCAATTCATTGTACTCCAGCTTGTTAATGCAAATATTTAATCATTTTTACATTTACATTTACATTTACGTCATTTAGCAGACGCTTTTAATCCAAAGAGACTTACAAGTGCATAGGTTCTTCCACAAGTTAAAGCATCACATCCATAACTAGTAAAATACACATGAAGTGTTGTTCTAAACATATAGTCATCATAAGTGAAATTTTATCATTATTATTATATAATTTTTTTGGGGGGGTTAGACAAGAGGGATAGGGATATCAGAAAGGGGGGCGGGGGAAATCAGGAAGGAGGACTAAGGTATAGTTTGAAAAGGTGTGTTTTTAGTCTGCGTCGAAATAGGGGGAGGGGTTCTGCTGTCCTGACAGAGACTGAGCCCCTCCAAATCACCTGGTAGGAACGACCAGAGAGGTAGGAGGAAAACCAAGCAAGTGCAGACCCTGTGACACAGGAATCTCATGGTTGACTGTATCGAAGGCGGCCGACAGGTCGAGGAAGATGAGGACAGAGGAGAGGGATTTGGCTTTAGCAGAGTGGAGTGCCTCAGTGACCGCGAGCAGGGCATCTCAGTGGAGTGGCCACTCTTGAAGCCGGACTGGTTGGGATCATGGAGATTGTGAGATAAGTGGACAGTTGGGAGCGCCCGTTCCAGAGTTTTAGATAGAAAGGGAAGAAGAGAGACGGGCCAGCAGAGGGGTCAAGAGTAGGTTTTTTGAGCAGGGGAGTGACTCTGGCCCTCTTCAGGGAAGAGGGCACGGTGCCGGAAGAGAGAGAGGTGTTGATTAGAGAGGAGAGAAAAGGGAGAATGTCATTAGAGATAGATTGTAGAAGGGGAGAGGGGATGGGGTCAAGAGGACAGGTGGTCGGGCGATGGAATGTAAGGAGTTTGAAAGTGTTGGAGTCAGAGAGGGGAGAAAAGGAGGCTAGGGAGTTGGGGAAGGTAGGAGGGTCAGCAGGGGGAGAGGGTTGGGAGAAGGAATTGTGAATGGCGTCGACCTTCTTTTCAAAGAAGGAGACAAAGTCATCAGGTGTGAGTGATGAGGGAGGTGGGGGGGGGGCAGAAGAGAGGAGAAGGTTGAAAACAGTTTGCGGGGATTAGAGGCGGCTGCGTTAATTTTCGAGTGAAAGAAGGAAAATTTAGCTCGAGAGACAGAGGAATGGAAAGATAATAGGAGGGCATGGAAGGAAGCTATCTCACTGGGGAGACAGGACCTTTTCCATTTTCTCTCCGCTGCCTGCAGTTTGGTTCGGACAGCTTGTAGAGCATCAGAAAGCCAAGGACTGGGGGGGGGAGGCCCAAGCTAATTTGGTGGTGAGGGGACACAGAGAGTCAAAGGAAGATGAGAGGAAGGACATGAGAGTTGTAGCAGCATCATCAGGAGACAGTCAGGAGAAAGACTCCGCGGATGGTAGGGAGGAGAGGATAGTAGACGAGAGGATGGAGGTTGACAGGTGGCGAAGGTTCCGCCAACAGGTGACAATGGATGGTGGGAGAGATGGATGGGTGTTAGAGAAGAGTGGAAGAGAAGAAGGAGTGGTCAGATATATGGAGTGGTGTCACAGAGAGGTTGGTTGTTGTGCAGTTCCTTGTGAAGATGAGGTCAAGAAGGTTGCCTGCTTTGTGGGTGTGTTCTCTGGTGAGAGCCACGTTTCAGTTAAGGCAAGAAAGTCAAGGTTGAGGTGGGAGGCATAGGCCGATATGAAGTCTGCTTTCTGGACGGCGGACTGGCAGTTCCAGAGGCCACCAGCCACACAGAGATCAACACCAGCGGATCTGGGAGGGAAGATGAGGTTTGAGATATTTTGGCCATATTGGCGGGAAGCAAACCTCCTACCTGACTGGGACATGGGGAGAGGAGAGAGGACATGAATGGGAAGGAAACACATGGAGGGAACTAGGGAAGACAAGAGGAATACTATGCAGTGAAATGAGGGCAGGCAGCAAAAACTAAATCAAACATCATGCTCTCGCTGGATACAAACTATTGGCTCCTCCTACAACAAAAGCTGTGGCTTGCCAGCCAGTGAAAAGAATAGCCTAGCTCATCTGAGAGAAATAAACACACAACCCAGTTTCACTGTAATCTAAATAAACACCACTTGCACTAACTAACAAACAAACAAACAAACAAACAAATAAACAGCAGAACAACACTATAATGACAACAAAACTTAATTAGAAATAGCACAAACAAATGATGCTTAACTAATCCAGGAGAAAATGCTACCAACCCACTGGAGAACACTAATGCACACTGAAGTGAGTTCAGCTGTGCCAGTAATTATACCCTGAGCAGGGTGCAAACTATTGGCTCTTCCTACAACAAAAGCTGTGGCCTGCCAGCCAGTGAAAACAATAGCCTAACTCAATAGCCTAGCTCACCTGAGAGAAATAAACACACAACCCAGTTTCACTGTAATCTAAATAAACACGACTTCCACTAACTAACCAATCAGCCAATCATTTGGCAGCAACTAAATGCATAAAAGCAGATTTGCTTGAGACTTACGGGTATACACAGTTGGCATACATTGGTAGAAAGTAGTTTTTAAAGACAATACTACAAAGCACAATGCTTTCTATCAGACACCGTCTTTTGCAGTAGATACCTTTCCCCATTCAAAACAGTATCAGTCTATCCTACTGACAAACCATAGGTCTGATCTAGCATTAAACAAGTAATTGAGACAGAATTATTTTTTCCAAAAAAAAAGAAGTAAAATTGTGGTAACACTGTTTAAACAAAGCCCACATGCCCCTTGATTCTGCTAGGGCCTTTTGGAAATATCACTCGACTGCCAACCCCAAAGTATGGCACCAAGAGGTGATGGCAAAGGCTATCATGAAGAGAAGTGAGCGAGTGATTTGTATTCCTGGTTCTGAAATTGAGGATAATCAGAAAATTGCTAATATTATAAATAAACAGTGTGCTGAGATTTCATGTGGTCTGTCACCACTCAATACCTCCTAAGTGCCATCTTTCCTCCTCCCCTGATCAGTTACCTTCCATTTCAGTGTGGGATTTTTAGAAAACTCTTCAGGTCATTACAATAAGTCTTTAACGCACCTGGCCTGGATTTAATCCATCAGAAACTTGTGAAATCAGTGCCCCTTTTTTCCTAAACGTCTCCATTCGTAATCAGTGGAAAGAGGTAGTGGTCATCCTATTGAGATAAAACCTGTAGACATCTTCTGCTTATGAGTTAGATGGATTTCTATTGGAGCTGCTCAATGGCACATTAAGCCAGTTCATGGAGGTTGCCATGTTTGACTATCGGGCTTTTGTGGCACGAGAGTATGCACACTGGGGCTTTTTTGGCACCAGAGCATGTACACTGGGGTACGTAAATGTGTAGGGATGAATAGAAATGAACAGAATCTTATATGTTCTTCTGAGAGGCTCAGAAAAAGAAAAAAGGGACCGTTTCATTGTTCAATAGTATAATTTCACCTTTTTCAAAAATTAGTTTTGGTACCCCAGGTTTAATAAACTGCAATGCCCCCAGCCGCCACTGGTGTTTGTGAGCTTGAGGGAGAATATCAATCCCTGGTCCCCTGGGTCATCCTGATTCCTAAAACATGCCCTGCATAATGCAGTTAAGTTTCTTTGTCCTTACAGATTGAAAAGATTGCTGAAAACATTGCCCTCCAGCGGCTTCTTAAGGACATTACATTTGACCCCAAACAGTTTGGTTGCCTGAGGGAAAGGTCAGCTATCCAGGCCTTTGTTACCTAGGTAAAAAAGACTGCCTGTTAAAAAAATGCTGACAAACCAGGGCCTGTCTGTTCATTGGTAGCTACTGATTTCAATTATACTTTAGTAAAGCTGAGTTGACCACAACATCTTGATCAACAAGATCTTGACCATGGGAGTCAGGCCTGAACTAGTAACCAAATGAAGGCAAAGGGTACATTATCATGGTGCCCTGTCAGATTGGGATGTGGTATGGCCCAAGTAACTCTCCTTGGACCCATTCTTTTTCTCTCTCCTATTGGTGACACTGCTACTACTACTGTTTGGGAGTATGTCAACGACATCAGCTTTTTGGAGTCCTAACTGTGGCAACCCTCATTTAGAGCAAACAATATAATTCCAGGTATAAAAGACAGTTATGAGGAAAGACTAAAGGTGGTTTATCTCTTCAAGCCCAGTAAAAGGAGACTCGAGGCTTTTCAATTCATGAAAGGGATTAACAAAGTAAATCACAGGAGATTCTTTAAGTTCAGTTCTGTTTGCAGGAAGAGGGGGCATACATTAGAAATGGCAAAAGACAAATTAGGCACCAATATTATTTTTTCTATTAAGCATTTATGCAGGAGTGGCTCAATGAGTTAAACACTGGGTCTATTAACCCCAGCATGCTCGTCAACAGCTAGAAATGCATAGCTATGCAAATCTTATCTTTTAGTAAAAAACCATCAACTCCACTCTGACTCTGCACCCAAGAATATAGACGTGCTTTGCTCAAGACTGTGCATGGCTATAAACTTGCAATTGCATTGAATTGCAATAACAAACAAGATTTTTAATGATAAGCACAGGAAAACCTTAATCTGGCCCGATAGCTACTGAATCATGTGTATGTGCGCGTTTGCTTGCTTGTTTCTTTGTTTGTGTATATGTGTGGGCATGGGTAAATTTAGACAGCTCAGAACCTGCTGCAAAGACAGGAAATCATGGTTTTCTTGGTATCTCACTTCTGTGAATTTCCCTGCAGCTAAAGGCCTGACCACCGAGTTAGTGTCGTCAACCATGGACACCATCATGAAGGTCTTTGTGGCAGAAAAAGAGGTGTCATTAAAGGTCTATAGGTAAATACAACCACAAGGACAGTGACAACAGGAAAATGAAAGATCACTTCTTGTGGAAGATAATTATTAATAATTAGTCATTTACCAGTGAGTCAAATGTGACACCTACAACACGCTACATTTTCATCGAACACGTGTCTAGATCAAATATGTGGTTTACATCTGCAAGTTGTACGGTGTGAAGGGTATAAGCCAGGTTTAGATGAATGTATTTCTATGTCTGTATACTGTAGCTCAAGGGGTTTGAGGTTTGGTGCTGTACAGAGAGATTAACCCACAACTATTCAGTTACCTTTATTAAATGACAATGCGCCATATTTCAGTTAACCTAAGCAAATCCACTACATCACATTAATATTTAAATATTGATTATTTTATTTTACATAAAAGGTAATGTAAGTGAGCAGGCCATAAACAAGCTTGGGAGAGCTAGGGGCTTTCCATCAAATTTATGTCATGCAATGCCAGCTGAGACCTAATTTCAATGACAACAGTGGTAGGTGTGGCTTTGGGAGACAAGGTATGCTAATGGAATATGCAGGTAGGCAAATGTATCATGTGATTATGGGCTGAAGTAATATGGATATGTAATTTATTTTACTCCTGCAAGAATACAATTTCATGCCTACTGTAAAATACATTTTGTTTTCTGTCCCCAAGAATCATATGATAAAACCATTTTTGGCTGGGTTTTTTCAGTAAATGGAGACCACCATATTAAAAGTAAATGTAAATGCAGAGCAGCATGCATTGGACACTGGCTTACTGCAGTTCACAGGTCTGTGGTGGCACTGGAACTTTCAGCGTCACACCACTCCCCTCCCACGTGTGTCACTGAGGGGGGATTGGTTCTAGATCACGGGTCTGTGGTGGAAAGAAAGTTGTTTCTTTCCACTCCTGCGTGTTTAAAAGCCTGACTGTACTGGTTGTGAAGCACCAGAGACGTGAATGAAGAAATGAAGACCCTCAGGAACGCGCTCCTCTGCCTTGCTGTACTGCAGCTGTGCCCTTCTTCCAGCTACTGTGAGAGTCTTTCATTACTGGCCTAGATGGGGAGACCTCTTGGACTATCTGGCGGGGGATATCATTTTAAGATATCTGGTTACGGGTAGACAACAGGCAGCAAACTCTGGATGGGAGCCCAGTAGATTCAATAGGGGCTTGATTAGACAACTTTTGGACTTGAGCAAATTGGGGGCTGTTCTTTTTAGAATTCTATTACAATAGTTGGATTTCTTGTTGACTATCACAGAATGTATACCTTGTATTTTTACATTTAAAGATCGTCCATCCTGAATGGGGTATGAGATCGATATGTGTTTAATTAGTTCCACTAATTAGGTTCCGCTTTCATTCACTCACAGCTTCAGACAGCTCTCACGAATGTCATCTAATCGGTATCTTTTTCTTTTTCGTCTGTGTTGATGTAGTCATGATGTGACGATTAAATTAGAAGAACAGTTAAACGTGAATCCATATTTGACTAAATGTGTTTACTGTGCTTGTTTTCACAGCTGGACCTGTGGCCTCATGTTGTCTGAGAACATCTGAAACCATCGTGCCACGTAAAAATATAATAGATTACGACATACAGAAGAAGGGCATATGTCCCGTAGAGGCTGTGATGTAAGTACTGAACATTTATTTTGTGAAATTTGTAAAAATTTGTCCAATAAATGTAAATACTTGGGACATCACTAATGTCTTCACTAACAGGAACTGCTATAGAAAACATAAATTAGGGAATGTGGAGCGTATGTAAATGTTTATCATCATATTTATGACTGATCGATAACATTTATTTTATCCTTGTAGATTTATCACAGTCAAAGGGAAAAGATTCTGCCTTAACCCCACCAACACATGGGTGACTAAAACCATGGATTATTTAAATGGAAAGAAAAGGGGTCACTTGACAACCACCATCAGTTACACAACCAGCGAAGCATAAGCATGTTACCCTCCCTCTGGACTAAGGAGCACTTTCCCATAGCTTCAAAAATGAACTTTGGGATGTTCTGTGATTGTGACCCCCCCCCTTAAATTAATTAATGTATTTTGCAAAATGTGTATATTTTTGTATGTTAGCCATTTTAATAGGCACTTTACTGCGTGGGATTGTTTCAATATTTCTGTAAGACACTGAATGAGGAACTGCGATTGTTATATTTCAAAATCTAATTTGGAATTTAAAGCAATTGTATCATTTTTTTATTTATTTATTGAAGCGAAACTAACTTTGCATATATGTGTTTTGAAAAATAAAAAAGCTTTCAATTACTTTCCATTTTTTCATTTAATACATAATTGCATTAAACACCCATCCATCCATCCATCCATCCATTATCTTAACCCGCTTATCCTGAACAGGGTCGCAGGGGGGCTGGAGCCTATCCCAGCATACATTGGGCGAAAGACAGGAATACACCCTGGACAGGTCGCCAGTCCATCGCAGGGCACACACGCCATTCACTCACACACTCATACCTATGGGCAATTTAGACTCTCCAATCAGCCTAACCTGCATGTCTTTGGACTGTGGGAGGAAACTGGAGTACCTGGAGGAAACCCACACAGACACGGGGAGAACATGCAAACTCCACACAGAGAGGCCCCGGCCAACGGGGATTCAAACCCAGGACCTCCTTGCTGTGAGGCGGTAGTGCTACCCACTCCACCATCCGTGCCGCCTGCATTAAACATATCAACTTAAATATCAGGGTTACCTCATTAGTACAACCTTGGGGTGATCAGTATTTGTCGAGACAGCAAAACTATTTGTATTTGTACTCAAATAAAACAGAAATGGGCATGGTTTTAATAGATAGTGGGTGTTGTTGACACTCATAGGGTGCGTCAAATTATTTTTCACTCCCCCCTCTTAATTATAGATATGAGCAAAAAGATTTTTATTGTTCAAAAGATACCCAGATTGTGTAGAAGGTATCATTGTGTTTTTTTCCTTCTCCCAAGTCTTGTGAAATGTCAGGACTGGTTTCGGCTAATGGCATGTGGGACCTCAACTGAACTTTAAAACCATCTCCAATGACACCTACGGCTTTCCAAAAGTAACTATTTTGCTAAAGCTGAATTTCATCAACTAATTTCATGTCCACCAATTAAAAATGTTTGCTTATTTGATTGCCTAGCATGACAACCTTGTCAGCTAACTACTAGACTAATGTCACGTTTAGGCTTACTTCACTTAAATTTTACAAGCTATTGCCAACCTTGCCCCAGCTTGTTTGATAACTTCCTTGTCTAGGTAAAAGTGACATTTGAAACTATTGACTTATTCACTTAGCTTTTGCCATAAGAGTCAAAAGATTTTCTCTGTACAGCAAGTGACGAAGTAATGTGTACTAAGCAGGCTAACATCAGCTAGATCCGAGAGTAGTGTCTGAAACTTCATAATGCTAGGATCATTCAAATGATTTACCAGTAGGTAGCTAGATTTACTCAGAGAGCAAAACAAAGGGTTACATAAGTAACCCAGGTTCTATGAATGAAGGTCAACACACCACCATATGGGTCAAGCTTTGCCAAGCTGTTAGGAGACCATGAGTTGGCTAAAGAAAATGTAATTGCAGTAAAGCAGGCCATTTATAGGGCCATGTTGTCTCACATCATTAAGGTGTGGCTTTGGGAGACAAGGTATGCTTATGGGATATGCAGGTAGGCAAATGTATCATGTGATTATGGGCTGAAGTAATATGGATATGTAATTTATTTTACTCATGCAAGAATACAATTTCATGCCTACTGTAAAATACATCTTGTTTTCTGTCCCCAAGAATCATATGATAAAACCATTTTTGGCTGGGTTTTTTCAGTAAATGGAGACCACCATATTAAAAGTAAATGTAAATGCAGAGCAGCATGCATTGGACACTGGCTTACTGCAGTTCACAGGTCTGTGGTGGCACTGGAACTTTCAGCGTCACACCACTCCCCTCCCACGTGTGTCACTGAGGGGGGATTGGTTCTAGATCACGGGTCTGTGGTGGAAAGAAAGTTGTTTCTTTCCACTCCTGCGTGTTTAAAAGCCTGACTGTACTGGTTGTGAAGCACCAGAGACGTGAATGAAGAAATGAAGACCCTCAGGAACGCGCTCCTCTGCCTTGCTGTACTGCAGCTGTGCCCTTCTTCCAGCTACTGTGAGAGTCTTTCATTACTGGCCTAGATGGGGAGACCTCTTGGACTATCTGGCGGGGGATATCATTTTAAGATATCTGGTTACGGGTAGACAACAGGCAGCAAACTCTGGATGGGAGCCCAGTAGATTCAATAGGGGCTTGATTAGACAACTTTTGGACTTGAGCAAATTGGGGGCTGTTCTTTTTAGAATTCTATTACAATAGTTGGATTTCTTGTTGACTATCACAGAATGTATACCTTGTATTTTTACATTTAAAGATCGTCCATCCTGAATGGGGTATGAGATCGATATGTGTTTAATTAGTTCCACTAATTAGGTTCCGCTTTCATTCACTCACAGCTTCAGACAGCTCTCACGAATGTCATCTAATCGGTATCTTTTTCTTTTTCGTCTGTGTTGATGTAGTCATGATGTGACGATTAAATTAGAGGAACAGTTAAACGTGAATCCATATTTGACTAAATGTGTTTACTGTGCTTGTTTTCACAGCTGGACCTGTGGCCTCATGTTGTCTGAGAACATCTGAAACCATCGTGCCACGTAAAAATATAATAGATTACGACATACAGAAGAAGGGCATATGTCCCGTAGAGGCTGTGATGTAAGTACTGAACATTTATTTTGTGAAATTTGTAAAAATTTGTCCAATAAATGTAAATACTTGGGACATCACTAATGTCTTCACTAACAGGAACTGCTATAGAAAACATAAAAACAAGTAAAATAAAAATACCTCTGTCAATATTTGGTTTGATATTTAGTTTGATAGCAAACCCTGAATTGTTCATTCAAACGATTCGTTGTTCAAACGATGAAAAGGCAAGTAGCTTTATAGTAACATCAAGTTTATTTATCTTTATTCATGCAGTTTCCGTTTTAGTTCATATTAGGGAATGTGGATCGTATGTAAATGTTTATCATCATATTTATGACTGATCTATAACATTTATTTTATCCTTGTAGATTTATCACAGTCAAAGGGAAAAGATTCTGCCTTAACCCCACCAACACATGGGTGAATAAAACCATGGATTATTTAAATGGAAAGAAAAGGGGTCACTTGACAACCACCATCAGTTACACAACCAGCGAAGCATAAGCATGTTACCCTCCCTCTGGACTAAGGAGCACTTTCCCATAGCTTCAAAAATTAACTTTGGGATGTTCTGTGATTGTGACCCCCCCCCCCCCTTAAATTAATGAATGTATTTTGCAAAATGTGTATATTTTTGTATGTTAGCCATTTTAATAGGCACTTTACTGTGTGGGATTGTTTCAATATTTCTGTAAGACACTGAATGAGGAACTGCGATTGTTATATTTCAAAATCTAATTTGGAATTTAAAGCAATTGTATCATTTTTTTATTTATTTATTGAAGCGAAACTAACTTTGCATATATGTGTTTTGAAAAATAAAAAAGCTTTCAATTACTTTCCATTTTTTCATTTAATACATAATTGCATTAAACACCCATCCATCCATCCATCCATCCATTATCTTAACCCGCTTATCCTGAACAGGGTCGCAGGGGGGCTGGAGCCTATCCCAGCATACATTGGGCGAAAGACGGGAATACACCCTGGACAGGTCGCCAGTCCATCGCAGGGCACACACGCCATTCACTCACACACTCATACACTCATACCTATGGGCAATTTAGACTCTCCAATCAGTCTAACCTGCATGTCTTTGGACTGTGGGAGGAAACTGGAGTACCTGGAGGAAACCCACACAGACACGGGGAGAACATGCAAACTCCACACAGAGAGGCCCCGGCCAACGGGGATTCAAACCCAGGACCTCCTTGCTGTGAGGCGGTAGTGCTACCCACTCCACCATCCGTGCCGCCTGCATTAAACATATCAACTTAAATATCAGGGTTACCTCATTAGTACAACCTTGGGGTGATCAGTATTTGTCGAGACAGCAAAACTATTTGTATTTGTACTCAAATAAAACAGAAATGGGCATGGTTTTAATAGAAAGTGGGTGTTGTTGACACTCATAGGGTGCGTCAAATTATTTTTCACTCCCCCCTCTTAATTATAGATATGAGCAAAAAGATTTTTATTGTTCAAAAGATACCCAGATTGTGTAGAAGGTATCATTGTGTTTTTTTCCTTCTCCCAAGTCTTGTGAAATGTCAGGACTGGTTTCGGCTAATGGCATGTGGGACCTCAACTGAACTTTAAAACCATCTCCAATGACACCTACGTCTTTCCAAAAGTAACTATTTTGCTAAAGCTGAATTTCATCAACTAATTTCATGTCCACCAATTAAAAATGTTTGCTTATTTGATTGCCTAGCATGACAACCTTGTCAGCTAACTACTAGACTAATGTCACGTTTAGGCTTACTTCACTTAAATTTTACAAGCTATTGCCAACCTTGCCCCAGCTTGTTTGATAACTTCATTGTCTAGGTAAAAGTGACATTTGAAACTATTGACTTATTCACTTAGCTTTTGCCATAAGAGTCAAAAGATTTTCTCTGTACAGCAAGTGACGAAGTAATGTGTACTAAGCAGGCTAACATCAGCTACATCCGAGAGTAGTGTCTGAAACTTCATAATGCTGGGATCATTCAAATGATTTAACAGTAGGTAGCTAGATTTACTCAGAGAGCAAAACAAAGGGTTACGTAAGTAACCCAGGTTCTATGAATGAAGGTCAACACACCACCATATGGGTCAAGCTTTGGGGGATTATGGGCTGAAGTAATATGGATATGTAATTTATTTTCTCCTGCAAGAATACAATTTCATGCCTACTGTAAAATACATTTTGTTTTCTGTCCCCAAGAATCATATGATAAAACCATTTTTGGCTGGGTTTTTTCAGGAAATGGAGACCACCATATTAAAAGTAAATGTAAATGCAGAGCAGCATGCATTGGACACTGGCTTACTGCAGTTCACAGGTCTGTGGTGGCACTGGAATTTTCAGCGTCACATCACTCCCCTCCCACGTGTGTCACTCAGGGGGGATTGGTTCTAGATGATGGGTCTGTGGTGGAAAGAAATTTAGAAACCAACATGTTTTTTCCACTCCTGCGTGTTTAAAAGCCAGACTGTACTGGTCTAGAAAATATTATTAGATTTGAATCCAACAGATCCAGACATTATTATATTTGAATTACACCTCAAAATGTGGCCAAAGAGAGACCAGCTTAGGCAGTGTACATGAACAGAACACTTACAGCAAAATCAGTAGCTATTTTAGCTAGTTTTTTTAGATTAGTCATGACCACAAACAAAGTGAGTTCACGAGGCTAGCCAGCTAGCTCTAGCTACATGGAAAAATGGCAGCAACCATGTTAATGCCATCTAGGCAACTAGCTAGGTAGGCTATAGTTAGGCTTTTATAAGTAATTATACTTGGCTGATATGGAATGTTCTCTCATGTGTTTCTTATTATGCAGATACCATGTTGATAGCATACAGTTGGTGTCGCCTTAAGATTTGAATGAAGAAATGTGTTTCTGACTGCGGAATTATCGCTGAAATTGAAAAAATGACGCAAAATAACGATACTTTTAAATCATGCATCGTTATGCATGCTAGCTAGAAAAACAAAACCTTTGATTGAGAACTCTCAATTCAACCAAGAATTTATCATTCAATGAACGGCAGATACCACTTTTTGCCAGTAGACCGCAAAAGTGGGGAGGAAAGGCTTGCAAGACTAGATTTTCTTTATCGTTTTTCTCAATTACTTTGGCCCATACAGTGATAAAGTGAGCAGTGTCACAACCAATGATTATTTTTCAATTATTTATTAGAAAAATATTCCTTAGTTAATACGCTCCCAACATTGTTTTACATGCCATACCGTGTGTGACAAGGCGAGTTAGACTCGCTGTTGCCCCAATGGTGCAGTAATTGGGGTGGGGGAGTGGCACCGGCAGGATCTCACCTGTTGAACCAATCTCTTGGCTCCCTACCTTTTAAATGTTTTTCCTTTCTCTTCCTGTGATCTCTCTGGTTGATTTCCTGTTTCCTGTCTCGTCCTCTCCTCATGTCTGCCTGCCTTACCACGAGAGCTTGCTGTCCGCTGTCTGTTGGGTAATTCATCGCGATTTAGCTGTGTCCCCTGATTTCGATGCGTCTGTTTGCGGAGTCTTCTCCGAAACACGGAAGTAACAACTCAGGCAGCTTAGAATTCCATGGATTGTTTGGTGCAATAGTCACTGCTGTTTTGCCTCGGTGCTGTTCTGTTTGAAGTTTGTTTGGTTGCGCTTGTCAGGCAGGCGGAAACCGCCTGCTGTCGAGCATGTTCGCTAGTGTCCCGTGTTGCACGGCTATAGACTAGTTGTTGGCCGGACGACCTAAGGTGCGCAGCGGCTGGTGCGCGTGGTGTGTAGACTATATTACACCTCCGTGCCTGGAGTCTTCTTGGTGTGGCTTCTTAGAGGCGCACTTGTACTTTTCTATTTTCTTTATTTTCTTTATTTTCATGTATTGAAGCAACTGGTATAGGTAGGCTGTAGTTAGGTTATTCCTTGGACTTCTGGGACTTGTCTCTTGTTGTATGGTGGGCTCGGCGCTGATTGGTGTCAGGGTTAGTCAATAGGGGTACCCTCCTCACGTGTTATAGAGTGTTACTGTTAATGGCACCTGAATCACATATAGTATCACCTTGTTTGCAGTAAGGCTTGCTGTGAGAGAGCACTGGGTTGTAACTGCACATTGGGAGCCCTGAAGGTGAGTATGCCCGTCCCATCAGCGTTGTCACCCACCATCCTTAACCTTTACATCAGTCTACTTTATCCCTATTCATTCTGGTAAAATTGATGTTCAAAATAAATATATTTTTATACGAATATGAGCATCTGTCTTAACCTCATTATTGCCTTCCAGCATCAGAATTGATTTAATAAAGTAATTGCATTTAACTTAGACCACGTCTCTGTCTTGTTATTAACAAACTGTAGAGGGGGCCTCTGTTATATTGTGTGACTGGACGTACTTTAGGTTGAACCTTACATTTATGCACCCGGTTACACGTGCGCCTTTCAGTTGCAAATATAGCACCACTGTAAAGCATAGTCCGGTAAGAATACAGTTCTGCATGTTGTGGCCTTTGAGTTTAAATAATTCAGGCTCATCGAGCCAAACAAAATGATTGCAAATAGCAAAATGTGCAGTATTAAAATAAAAGATGCAGGAGCACCCACGTCAAATGTCAAACGTACATTTGAAAACTCATATGGAAAGGTAGGTCAGTTTACCAAAATCAGAGCTCATCCCACCGCTGTTGACTGTTGCCTAGTTAATGTAACTTAGCTAAACGTTTGTCTTGGCCAAATGACGTGTTTCAGACTCAGTATAATGTTTGTGTCAACGGTTTCGGTTCGTCCCGTAGTCCAAAGACATGCAAATTGCCCATGGGTATGAGTGTGTGAGAGAACGGTGTGTGTGCCCTGCGATGGACTGGCGACTTGTCCAGGGTGTATTCCTGCCTTTCGCCCAATGTATGCTGGGATAGGCTCCAGCCCCCCTGCGACCCTGTTCAGGATAAGCGGGTTAAGATAATGGATGGATGGATGGATCAATTACCTACCACACCAGACCTGAGGTTTTGGCAAAGCCTTTCTCCAGCCATCTTGAGAAAGGCTTTGCCAATATGTTGGCTCAGGCATGGTTCATTGATATACGAATAAATAAATAAAATAACCACTATCTTTTTGTGTGTGTCTGATAATACTGCTTCTTCAGTTGTCACACAATTGATGTCATATAAAAAATATGTCTTCCACACTTCTGGTTTCTATATCTTCAATAAGCATTATTTTTTCATTAGCCTACTTTTAAAATTATTATGGTCAGATGTGAAATAGGTCGTCTGTCCCGCTAGTGTCAACACAGGGGCCATGTATTGATCACCAGTCACGGTCTTTCTAAAAGTGGAGCTACCCTATGCCATAAAAGGTGGCGTGCATTTAACTATGATATTTTAGCTGTAAGTAGGCCTAAATGATCCCATCTACTCGCCAGTTTATTTTGTAAGGGGCCGCTTCCCTGTGTTCTGTTCGGAACAAAGTTGTCATGGTGAGGTAATACCTATGGTGTCCACCAGAGGGCTGGTGCTCAATGGCTTCACCTGGTTGTCATTATTGGCAGAGGATTTTCCCCCTCCTAAAGAGTATTTAAGGCCAGTGCTGGCAGTCTACCAATGCTTTTGTGTTCACTTTGCGCTCTGACACAAAGCCGGTAATGCACAAGGTAGACTCGGTGAGAGTTAAGAGTCCGGTACTGTGCTGGTGTGTGTTTCACTGTCAAGACACAAAAAAGATTAAAAGGTAAGGAAGGCGTTCAGCTGGTGTTGTGTTTGCTGGCGCCTTCCTCAAAGGTTTTGGTTTTCTTTTTTCTTTCTTTGGACTCGTGTGAGTCAGTGGTTGGGGGACGTTGTCCCCTGGTATGTATTTTGGTTTGCGTTTTGGTCCCGAGCTGCGTCTCAAGGTTTTATTTTCGTGCCTAGCCTTTTTTCCCGGCTAGGTTGTATTTTATTTTGGTCCACGGTCTGCAACCGTCTGTGCACAGTCGTTTGGGGCACCTAAGTCAGTGGTGCGGTTCGCCCTGTTTTATAAGGGTTGATTTGTTTTCTTTTAGCCGTTTTTTGGCTTTTCTCTTTTCCTTCTAATGTTCAGTTTCTGTTGTGTATATCCCATTCCCGTTGTTCCCTGGGATCTAGTGACGAACACGTTTGCGTGTTCGTTTTAGAGGGTTTTATCTTCAGTCGCATCTGGCTCTCCGCCCAGCCCCAACCTAACAAAAGTGAGTCTAAGTTTGGCTACAACCTAAATGACTGCATGGTGTGCTTATACCTTTGTTTTGACCATGACATAGTCATGTCCTTGTTTTAGCCACAGTCTGTGTTTTTTGCACATAGTCATGATCAGTAACTTCCAGCCTTAAAAATACTTTACAAACAGTGAACTTAGCTCATATTGTAACTGACCAAACCATACAGTAAATTACCTCACATTCTGTTTGGTTTTAGGTAATTGTCATAAACCAAAAACCATTTGTTCGCTGAACCAAATCACTTGTTCAACGCAATGACTCAACCTAACATTCAAATATTTGCATTTCAAAATGAAATGCACATATTACATTTGAAAATACTGTGCTTTCGCTAATTACAACGAATCTACCACTGTATGCTACTACTCAAAATAAACTGCAACATTTCTCCTAAAGCATAGTTTTATGGAAACAGAATACTTGTAACAACATTCCATGTTCAGATCATGAATGTTTTCGGATACATAAATCAATTGACATCAATTATTTTGGAACAGGCTCATTTTTACCACATTATAACTGAATGTAAGATTTCCTCACCATCCTTTGTCACAGGGGTTTTCAACCTTTTTTGACATGTCTCAAGGGAAAAGCACCAGCACTAGATATATTTTGTCAATCATAGAACAACACTAACAACCAGTGGCTTTACAGTAGATGCACACATCAGTGATTTGCAAATTGGACTGTAGAAGTGCATAGATTTTGGTGGTTCAGCCTCATATTTTGTAAAAGCAATGAAAAAATCATTCAGTTTGGTCCACATACAGTGCTCTTGTGCTAACTGTTATAATTATATATATGTTTTACAGTATTTTTTTCAATGATTCCACTCTCTTCTACTCTTTCCACTATTCTCTTTATTTAGAACTACAAAAAGACCATATTGAAACATGGATTTTTTCATGCTTTAGTAAAGTTTTGGAAAACAACTAAATGGTGAATTTATAGGTATTTATTTTGTGTGGCCGGTCTAAACAAATGTTCCTATAGTATTTCATGAAAAATGAGGAATTTGAACCAATGAGTTTGGAAGTGCAAGATTTCTTCAAAGATATGAATGCAAAAAAAAAAATGAAAAAACTGTAATTAACTCGGTAGATTGCGTCTTTTAGTTTAAAATGACAGATTTCCCAGGACTGCTGACAACACTAAATCACTAAATCAACTACGATTATTATCGTTCATGGACAACAAGCTGACAATGCAATATTGCTAAAATGTGTCATGTAAAATGTGTCATGTACATGTCATGTAAAAATGTGTCATGTAAAATTATTTACCCTAAATAATTAGGGTACTTCCAGATCAGCTTTGATCAAATTATTTCCGGTTTCATAAAAACTTGGTATGAGTCACATGCGCGATCCATTTCAGCATACAGTGACATGGTAATGGTGATCCACTGTAACATTGTGGTGGAGAAGCTGTTGCTAACGAGAGACTATGAACCAGGCAGGCTACAGGTCTGCCGGCATAACAGAGTGAATAGCTAGGTGTTCAGTGAGCTAACACAGTCTACCGAACACTATATTTATTTGTAATTCTCTCTATAAATATTGGTCCATTTCACATCAATCAAAGTCTTTAGTGTTTGGGATAGTCAATAAGCAACTATCATCATACACCTACAGACCTTAACTTCTGGTGGAAGTGGCTGCTTCCCCTTTGTTCTGTTTTGAACATGGTGAGTTTACGTTATGCTTATTTAATTAATGGCTAGACTGTCCCTCTCCCAGTCTAGCCTTTAATGAAAACACAATACTTTAGAAATGAGAATGGAGCATACAATTTCATTATATTTTTGATAGGTCATTATGGGAGTGGAAACCATAAAGCTATGATTTTGGTGCTAAATTTAAAGCACTTTGAGCTATATTTTATGTATGAAATGTGCTACACAAAGGTGCTATATAAATAAAGCAAATAATTATTATTTAAAAACTCTGCCTTTCGAGTGTTATGCCTGCCACCTAAAGCTCATCCCTACATTATGCAGCTTGTTGACACCTCCAGTCCTGCCCCCAAACTCTCCAGACCCTCCAGACCCTTCAAAGCAGTGGTTGATGGGCCAGCTTTTATACCTAGGTCCCTTCTATGTGGGAAACTGTGGCAACCGCTCAAAAAACTGATTTCAGAAAACCACTTGTGTCAGACACACATAGGCTATTTTCACAAGCTATATCTCCAAAATGGATTGGCCAATCCCGACAAGTGATAGGCCTACCTCATTTTGTAGCTTGGATCTTCTAGTTGCACATCAAATTTAAAAAAAGAAAAATGAGATCTGCGCTAAGATACGCCATTTACAGCTTTGTGTCACAGATTTCAGTAGGTGTAACGAGAGAGAGTCCTATGTGGGATCTGAATCCCGGCCTCTCGCTTGTCCAAAGATTTGATAGAAAAACGTGTTGCCAGTCAGCTAAAGGCAAACTCACCCATAGCTAAGGGTAATAACGTTCTTTTGAATTTGAAGGTTAAGTCATCAGGGAGCGCTGTCGCGGAAACCTGCTACTACCCTTCGCTTCTTGCAAACTAGCCAAGCTAACCCTGCTACCCTGACACAGACTTCAGTCTGGCTCTTCTTGTACGCAACCCGCAACCTTTCCTATGTTAGCAAGTAATGTGCCAAGAGTAATTTGACAGCAAGTGTGACTGGTTGATCCCTTTGTATGTATAAATCCAAGATTCTCCTGTCAAGCAATTTATCAATTTCGCTGACATTACCTAAATACCATCTCACTAAAATTTAGGGAGTATCTATTTCACATTATGATGGTTGATGGACCTTTTTCCACATGATGGCATACACAAAGGATAGTTGCACAGATGTGTTTGGGAGTAAGACTATTAAAACAACATAATCTGTTCTGATCAGCAAGACTTATGCGATTGATAATTGGGCCAATTGCAATTTGTATAATGCAATGAGAAGTTGTGCTGTGCTGTGAACGAGACAGAAATGTCTGACATGGATTCGGGGTCGGGAGCCTGCGGATCCTCCTCTACTCTCTCGACTGGGAGTGGTGTCTTCCCAGGAAGTGGAGGGGGAGGAGCGACCAGTCAGTACTCTACATCAGCAGAAGCTCAGCCCCAGGGAGAGTTGCTACAGTACCATCGAGAAGGATGCCTCGCCATAAAATGGTCTGTGCTGACTCACCGGTACAACCTCTGGGGGAAATACTTTGTCCTCTATTTGGATCATGCTATCTCCCTGTGTCCATCTCTTCTGTCCACCCATGGGTGTGTCACGGTGTGTTGCATATATACACTCAGTGAGTACTTTTAGGTATGAGGTATTTATTAGACTTATTTTGTTAGACTGCTTCTGCTGCTCTAGCCTATCCACTTAGAGGTTTGACGCATTGTGTGTTCAGAGATCTTCTGCATACCACTGTTGTAATGTGTGGTTATTTACATTACTGTCACCTTCCTGTCAGCTTGACCGGCCTGGCTCTTCTCCTCTGTCCTCTCTCACTAACAAGGTGCTTTTGCCTGCAGAACTGCTGCTCACTGGGTGTTTTTGTTTTTTGCACCATTCTCTGCAAATTCTAGAGACTGTTGTGTGTGAAAATCCCAGAATATCAGCAGTTTCTAAGATACTCAAACCACCCTGTCTGGCAACAACAATCATTCCACGGTCAAAGTCATTAACATCACATTTCATCCCCATTCTGACATTTGGTCTGAACAGCAGCTGAACCTCTTGCCCATGTGTGCATGCTTTTATGCATTTAGTTGCTGCCACATGATTGGCTGACTAAATATTTGCATTAACAAACTGTACAGGTCTACCTAATAAAGTGCTCAATGAGTGTTTATACATACATATGCAGTGGCTTCAGAAAGTTCAGACCCCTTCACTTTTCCCACACTTTATTGTGTTGTAGATTTAATTCTAAATGGATAAAATTTTTGCCCATCAATCTAAACTCGATAACCCATAACGACAAAGGGAAAACATGTTTTCAGAATTTTTTGCAAATTCATTAAAAATCAAATGCTGACATATTTGATTTCACATTTTACATAAGAAGTCAGAGCCTTTGTTATGGGGCTCAAGCTCTCTCGAAGAGAAACCAAAATGAACTGCAAATGGAGCTAAACTTCCAAACAATCCAACAATCCAAGTGCTCCCAAAAAGCACGCTTTACTGTCTCACAAGCCACACAGGAGGCAAAAAAGAGAATGAGTCGGCAGACTCACACCTGTATTTGTAAGGCATGATTCCACACAGGTGGGGAGAGTGGTTAATTTGTCACTGTATTCTGTCTCCTAGCAGTTTCACCTCAACAAGGCTTGACCCATATTGGGACATGTTGACCAATATGAAATAGAACTTGTGGCTGGTGGCCATTTACCTGAGTGGGCCACCTTCCAGATAATAATGGGAAGTTCGGGAACGTAACAATGAAAAATATTGAAGGTACAATAGGTAAGATTTTGCGTGTTAAAACATGGTTACAAGACCTTCCTGTCATTGAAAAAGGCTCACCGACATGTTGACTCACCCTTTGTCTGTGTTTATAGTCCTTACATTTGGGTTTAAAAATATACAGTTAACACACTGACACTTTGTACCAAAATATTCTACAGCTGTGTAATAATTCAAGCTCATTGGTTGAAATAGCTTCTAATTGCCGCAGCCAATGGCGTTTCAATGTCAGTGTGTTCACAGAGAAGGGGGGGGGGGTGAATAGTGTTGTGGTTTGAGGGTGTTTGTAGCTGCAATTCTTCTCTTGACCGTTAGGAGTCCAAAATTACCTATTGTACCTTTAAAATAGTGTACTGATGGAAGGACTTGCAAAATCTTTCTTCTTTCATTCTTTCCAATTCTCCTACCTGGCAGGAAGTATGTGGAGGGCAGGACAGGAAGGGAGGGTAGAAGATTAGTACTAGACGTCATCGGCAATGGTCGCTGCTCTAGCAAAGGCACTGGGTGGGAAAAGAATGCCTATTGGTCAGGGGTGCTAAAATGTGCGCCCTGCAGCAGCCAATCAGTGTGTCACAAATACGTCACCCAAAACAGAAATCTTGCCCCTCCAGTTGAGCACCCATAAGGGCACAGTGCAAGTGCGCCCAGCCGAGACTGACACGAATGAGAGAAAAAAGGGAGAGAATTGACTTTAAATATTGTGTATTTATGTACGTACATTTTACGTCTGGTAAATCAGCAATTTACAAGAGGAAGAGAGAGCTCACATCAATAAATAAACAAAAAGGCTTTTCCCATCATCCACATGATATCTGGAAAAATAGCAAACAAAAATAGTTAAAACAGTTTCAGCCTTTTTTCAGCCTCAAGTTTAAAAAAAATATTATTAGCCCAGGAGGCAAAAACTTGTTTTGATCAGAATGCAACTTGTGGCTTATTCCATCCTGCTAATCATGCTGATTCTCTTGCAGGCATCATGATAAAATTATGAACAACATACATTTATTGCCTTACGAGTTGGCAAATGCGTGGGTGGATGTGGCAGGTCGTTAGTTCAATGTTGAAGACCAACATCACTGCAACATCACATCACTGACCACACACCGTATGTACTGCACTACTGTATGTACATGTGACAAGTACATATTTGGACATTTTCTGGTCACACATATTTGGAATTTTTAAAATTTCGATTCTGGTCAGAGACCCTAGGCCCTGAGTTACCATTGTGAGTCATCAGTGAAACCGTATGACTGCACATTGGAAGGTGCTGTGACAATTATGACACCTTTTAGCCACTTCGGGGTTAACCAATCTGTGGAACTTCTGTTGGTTTCACAAGCACTCAGTTAGCCATTGAATGGATGGGTTTTCCTCTAAATGCCTACTCTGTTCAATGCTGCTGCACAAGTGCAAAGACTATTCCATGGTGATGCTTATGCCCAATACAGAAGGAGTATGGCATCATGACATGGCAAAAAAATAATATCACCGTTGACCTTTCAAACACAGTGTCTTCACACCATGGAGCAAGAGAGAGAGGCCTTCTAGCAGCACTTGGGCCATGATTGGAAGATGTTCTAGAAGGATCTAGTGAAACCCCTCACTCCTCTTATTTGCTACCTCTGCTCTGCTGGGAAATGTGTCAGAACACATAGACTTGCCGTGAACAGGACAGGCTCTCCTGCAGCTTGTCTTGACAAGATATATTTAGATGCGAAAGTCCTTGTGGTTTTGGCGGTTAAGGTGAGACAGCGTTCACATTTGCATGACAGAGAGGTGGGCAGAAGATATGTCGTTTGTCGGTTACTGAGAGGGAAGTGGAGGGCAGGACGAGAGCTAGAGGAAAAGAGTAGGGGTGGGGTTTGTGCAAAAGCAGTGGGCAAGGCTGCACTTCATGTCATTTCTGTCTTATATTTTCCATTGTCCAACCACAATGATGGCTAAAATAAGAAGCGTAGTTCTGAAAAACTGGATGGAAAAGGACATAATGTACTTTAAATTCATCTGGTAAAATGTAAATCATTTAAGGTTCAGATTACCCGAGATACCAAAAAGATATACCAAATAGATATTGGACCTCATAGTACCCATGTCTCCTTGCAGCCATGTTGCTTGGAAGTCTTTTGTTGAGGGTGCATGTAGGGTTGCCACACGTTCTGGTTTTCCCGGGATTGTTCTCTTTTTTGAGCGACTGCCCCGGAAAATGACTATTCTTTGTTTTTTGTACTTCTCAATGTCCAAATAAAACCGGATTCTTCTACTGCTATTCTGTTTTTTTCCTCTTTACGTTTAGACATCCAATCCCATGTCTGTAAACAAGTAAAAATGAGTAAAACACAGCGACGATTACCTTATCACCTAGCAACTGCTGCACACGCTGTCAGTCTGGCGCGTGCATTCACTTCAACGACCCCGTTATTTTTAAATCTGTATTTAATGTAGAAAGGGACAGCAGCAGACAGAGTCCAGAGTGAGTGCCACTGCGTCAGGGTCAGACGAAGAACCCCGTGGGGCTGGTGACTGTGCATAGGTGCCTTAATACCCTCAGAAGAGGGGAGGAACCTATGTTTTTTTATTTTTGTTTGAGCCTCCTTTTTGTGAATAAACGCAACCTTGAGTGCTTAAAACTGCAACGGTCTTGTGTCTCACTCTAAATTATATGCACATCTCCCTGATTCCCCCTCTGGTTGCCACAGAGTGCATCTACATCAGGACAAATAGAGGTAAGGAGGCAATAGGGAGTCCTACAACTGTTAACATAGTATATTTGCAAATATGGTTTAACGCCCCGCATCACGGGCCTGTTGTGAGTTCAGATGCCTCGCTGTGCTCCAAAGTGGGAGGAGAGCCGCTGCTCAGGGTGTGACATTCAAGAGCAGCTCATTGCCATTTTGATGCAGTTTATTGCATTTTTCTATTCAGACAGATCCATATTTCACCCTTTCGCCACCCGCCTGCTCAAAAGGCTAGTAAGTCGCAGCCCAGACTATCGCACATTGGTAATTCCAGGGCTTTCACATGCAATGCACCCATGAACAGTCTACTGAAAAACCAGTAACAGTTTTCATGGATTGCACACAGTTCAGTTTGTCTTTGATTAAATCCCACAAGCAAAATGCATCGGTTACATTGAATTTATGTGCAAATGCAAAATAACTTTTTTGGAGAAACATCTGGCTTATTCTCATCTTCCATTGTATTGCTACTGTACCTGTCACTCATTAGTGATATGGCACTTCAATGTTAATAGAGTTTGAAGTCTAGCAGAGGTAGCCACTGTATGGATTCTGTATGTTACCCACCACTGCACTAGAAAGTGAACTGTAAGATGCAGGATGCAACTCTCAACAGATATCTGCTTTTTTTACAGGTATTTCACAGTAAACACTGTGTTAACTCAAATTTAACATAATTTAAGTGAGTCCAATAGGGACCACATGTACACTGTGATAGTTAATTTAACACTGAACATTTTACTGTGCAGCACTACCTGAAAATCATGCATGTGATCTGGATGTTATTTTAAATAAAGTAAAGTCTTAAATGTTATTCATCACATGAGGTTATTTATCTACAGTTTCATCTACAGTTTAATTCCTACAGCACTTGCTAAGGAGTATATGAGGTTTAATTATGTCCTAATGTGTAAAACCCATAGAACTGAAAGAGGGTGTACGTTCCGTGGTTGTGCTTTGTTCTACACTCATAAGCCCCCAGCTAAAAGCCCCCATGACCACAGCCCACACTAGCTCATATTTTCCGCTCACCTGCTAGAGTGTGGGGGGGGGGGGGGGGGGGGGTCGGGCAGGAAAGACTCCCCCCAAAATGTTCTCTGTAAAAGCCCAGAGTTCAGGTTGTGAATGCTCACTACTAATCCAAGAATGAGGATCTCAGTCGCTGCAGCCCCCGTGCTTCTCTTGCTCAGTGCCGCATCATGGATGCCCCTCGTCTCAGCCAGTAAGTCTCACCACCAGTAGGCTTATGTGCTGTTATAGATGAGAGGAAGGGTAGTAAAGTATTGTAGCAGCAGCAGTGTTGGTGACATTGATGGCAGTAGGTTGAGAGACGTACTATTTACAATAATCAATCTGAGTCTAAGTATATTAATGTGAATAGATTATATGTTGAAATAACTTGGAGGATGGGAGCGGTATTACATTAGTATAAATGCTGCAATATTGTACCATAATGTAATACTGTATATATAATCATGTAATCCTGTAGTAATGTCATTATTATTTGAGGTAGTAGCAGTAGCAGTAATAATAGTAGATGGGTATGTAAGTACGATTCACAGTAGAAGACACTGTAGGTTGTAGCTATAGTATTTATATGTAACTGTAACATTGGTATCTAGTAAAGTTATTTCATAGTAGCTACACGAGCATAGTAGCTACACGAGCATGCTCCCATGACATTGAAGAGACCGCAGTTGGGAGTAAACATTAGTTGTGGCCATGAATAAAATAAAATAATATTTAATTGTATTATTTAATGAAATAAAATAATATATTTTCTGCCCTTCTTCACAGCAAGTAGGAGCGCCCCAGATTGCTGTCTGAAGATTTTAAAGAAACAATTGCCAAAGAATAGAATAGTTGACTACAGAGAGCAGCGAGCAGGACCGTGTCCTGTGAATGCCATTCAGTAAGTACAGATACTCATGAGAATATAATACTACTGCTATGACATTATTATTATTATTATTATTATTATTATTATTATTATTATTATTATGTTTGCATTCACTTGATTACTGTGATATTAAGCTTGCTATCTAAGCATCGATAAAAGCAGTGATAAAAGGTGGAGACAACAAAGCTTGATTAATCATTCTTGAATGCAGGACATGGCTGGCTAACAGGGGTCTGCTCTGTCCGTTCCTAGGTTCCAGACGAAGAAGGAGAAGTGGGGGTGTGCCAACCCAGAGAGCCCCTGGGTAAAGGCAGCGATGAGAATGGTGGAGGACAGAAAGAAAGCAAAGGCTACGAATAAAGCTTCGTCTGCGAAATCGAAGAAGGGAAGACAGGGAAGGAAAGGGAGAAGGAGAAGACTGCGCCCAGCCCCACCCAGGCGGAACTGACCCAGATTGGGATGACCAGCTAGGTCCCTGCTGTCCTAGCAGGAATTTCGGCTTTCTCAATATGGCCTTCAACCAGTCTGGCACATCCATCCCTTTCCCCCATTGCTGTGAAGGTAGAGAGTCCAGACTGTTGTGGCTCACCCTGGTGGGGTACCTGACAAAGCTCTCCATAATGTATGAGCAAAAAAAAAACATAAGAATGTTTTGCTCAGCTGCCATATTTTCCTCTGAATGTTTCTTCTTTTCCCATGGGGATATTTCATGTGATTTATTTGTTGAGGTTCAAGTTAAGTCCTATGTTTTGTTTTACTTGTGAAAACCTGCTTTCTGACCGCGTTTTCAGCCAGAAAAAAGCTATTCTATGCAATATAATATACTTATATATTAGTACCATGAAGAGCCTGTGGAAATAAATATAAACCAATTTCAAACTCTGGACCTAAATTATATATATTCATATCCAAGGTATCACTGTTGTTTCTCCTCTTATTATGACACATACAAATGGAAATTTTGGATGTATGTATGAATGTATCTGTATATTAAACGGAATGATGTATGTTCTGTTGGTTATTTATGCTGTAAGTGCAAAATATCGTAATTATGTAAGGGATAATCATCAATCATTTTCATCATCAATGAAGAAAAGTTCACTAGCTCACCATTGGCGAAAGGAAATAAAACATAGGCTATTGACTAATGTTAGCTCGCTAAATAATAGTAAGTCATTTATATATTATAAATTTAACGCTTCAGTGCCACTGAACGGAACCCTTCCTATTTTGAACTGAGGCATAGAAAGACCTTGAATATTTTGTTGAGTTGTACAACACAGCTGGCCTGTCTCGTTCTTGCAGCCAAGGGGCTTTCTGTGTGGAAGTATATTCCTCTACGCTTGCGGCACTTTCTCTCCTCGCTTCTCTGGTCACTCACTCGTTTGTTGTCATTCATGTTGTTGTTATTATTACTGCCAAAGTTAAAACCCTTGGTTACATTATGCTTGAAACATCTCCCATGGTTACCTTCCTGACAATGCAGATTGTAGCCTTCAGTAACCAGGTCGAATATAACCGGACTACTTGCATGAATTTGAAATGCATTGCTTAGTACCTAGAGTCATGGGCGGGTGGCAGGGGTGGCATTGGCCACCCCTAAAATCTGATTGGCCACCACAGTGCCACCTCACAGGTTGTCAGTCTGCTTTTACATAGACAGTTTGGCTGCCACTGTATAAAAGCTTCCAAATGTGTGTCAAAAACCCACCTGTCAGAAGCGCCAATCTGATTGGCCTCCTCATTGACACGTCATTGGCTGTTTTGCCAGTCAATCTGTTTTTATAAAGGCACCATTTTGCCAAATTGCTAATTTATCTAGTTAGTTGGTGGCATAACGTTTGTGTTAACTTAGCCAGCTAGCTAGCTAGCTGGATATAGATATAATGGCGCAGTCTGTAGCGTAGTGGTTGAGGTAAATGACTGGGACCCGCAAGGTCTGTGGTTCGAATCCCGGTGTAGCCACAATAACATCCACGCAGCCGTTGGGCCCTTGAGCAAGGCCCTTAACCTTGCATTGCCCCAGGGGAAGATTGTCTCCTACTCTTAAAGGGTTATGATTTTCTGCATGTTTACACTAGGACTCGGAACTATACTGTCCTCTCAGGTCCTCTTTGCACTTGTTCTTGTGTTTAATTTGCACTTTGTTGTACGTCGCTCTGGATAAGAGCGTCTGCTAAATGCCATGTAATGTAATGTAATGCTTAGTCTAAGCAAATGTATGTCGCTCTGGATAAGAGCGTCTGCCAAATGCCATTAATGTTACATTAATGTAATGTGTAATGTAATGTAATGTAATATATCAGATAATAACTGTCCCTAGCTTACGTTAGCTTGAGTGCCAGCATGTATTATCGACCTTTTACGTGCGATAAACAGAAAAAAAAAAAAAAGAAGGTATTTACAACTGTCTTTCCACAAAAGAAAACTGTGACAAAACAGCCATTAGGAAAGTTAGCTAGGTTGCAAACCAAGAACCCTTATTGTCGTGCTGTATTAATTAGGCTAATCGTCGCGATTAAGGAATTCCTTATGTGTTCTATGTGTAATGTTGATATTGTAAATGAGGTCTTAAAGGATGTATTTATAGTACGAAATGTATATTACATTTGTTTGTGAACATTATTATGTTTTTGCCTGTTTTTGCACACAGCGCACCAAAGAAAGAGCCTCAAAATTGTGCCCTTTGTGTTAATTCAGAGAAAGATACCCAGGGTTTGCATTATGCATTTTTGTTTGTTTGCTTGGAGCATTTGTCTAATAAATAGCCTTAACTTTTGTAATTTATGTCTTAGTAGACTAGTAATGCATATTGTTTTGACATTGTTTTTTGACATGTGAAACAATAAAAAAACATAAATAACCTCCAAAAAATGTTCTTGTGCGTGAAGCCAGGAGATATGGTGGCCACCCCTTGGCCACTCCAGTAAAAAAATCCTAGAACCACTCCTGCCTAGTGTATGCTGCGTGGATTGATATTTGTTGGATATTTTAGCTGTGATAACATTCTACACACCTGTTCCGGCTAGCAAGGTTCTACGAAAATAATGCACACCCACGTAACACGTCTTGGCCAATCAGAATGCCGTATTTGCCAAAGGTGGTCAGTTATTTTTCAGTGCCGTGGTATAAAGGCTTTACTTGTGAAATCAAAACAATGGTGCGTATGTGGTGTGCAACACATGGTAACATTTAGAGCAATACTTGAGCATTACTCATTTCTTTTAAAATTAAGATGACCATGCTATGCACATATATTTTCATATACATCACCTGGGGTATGGTCCGTAATGAAGGGTTTAAGACTACATATTGTGAAATTTGGAATTGAACAAAAAGTTTAGGTTCATCCAGTTTTTTTTTTTTTTACGTAAAGACGGCTGTCCATGGCTGTGGTATATTCACCATCATTCACTTAACTCAGTACTTTTTGTTTCTAAGGAATTATTGCAACACATTTAATCACACCCTTATTGATGGCAAACAGAATTCTGCATGCATAAACAACAACTGCAGCTTCCCCATGAAAACCACAAATACTGTTTCGGTTCTCAACGGTGCTTTTTTTCAATAGTAGCCTATCTATCTCTGTCATCTCATCAGCAAAACACAGATAACAGATCTTTATCTGCCTCAGTACTAGAGAGATAAGAGGAACAATACTGTGAACGGTCTGTTTTCAGTCAGCCAGCCATTTTAAAATGTATTTATGGCAAAATAATTTATTTCAAATCAAATAATAACAAATGACAATTGAGTTCATTTCATCAACAACAGTGTTTAGAATAAACCAGTCCCAGTCCCTTCACAGACCCCAGTCCCGTTTCAAGCCTTCAAGCCCTGGTGCCGTCTCTGACCCCGGTCACTTCTCAAGCTCCCAGTCCCATCTGAAAACCAGGTCCTGTCTCTGGCCCCGGTCCCTTCTCAAGTTCCCAGTCCCGTTTCAAAACCCGGTCCTGTCTCTGGCCCCGGTCCCTTCTCAAGTTCCCAGTCCCGTCTCAAAACCCGGTCCTGTCTCTGGCCCCGGTCCCGACTCAAGCTCCCAGTCCAGTCTCAGAATCCCGAGCCCCAGTGTCTCTGGCACCTCCTTATTCGGGGGGGGGGGGGGGGGGGATGATTGGATTATTGGTTCTTGTTAAGTCCTTGTGTTCGTGTTACTGGTTTCAGGTTTTCATTCATTCTGTGTTTAGTTCCTTGTGCTCCTGTCCTGTGTCTTTGTCTTGCTTCTGTGTCTATGAGACTGTCAGCTCCCTGTGTTCCCCAAGCCCCCCTCCCCTCCTTCCTCTCGAGCCCCTCCTGTGTTCCTTATTTGCTCCCTGTGCCTTTTCTTTCAGGTTTACTTTTTAGTTTCCTTAGATTTGCTTGTACCCTTTTGACCCTTTTTGGTTATTTCGTTTTTTTTTGTTCTAGTTCTTGTTTTGTTTTGTCTTGTTTTCACCCCACTCCTGTCTCCTCGTTTCTGTGTTTGGGTCAACCTTTCGGACACACCCATTGCACATGGTGGACATCATGGAATGGGAACATTGTAAATAAGTATAATTTGTTATTTAACTGATGCTTTTATCCAAAGCGACTTACAGTTGGTTCGGCTAAGCAGGGGACAATCCCCCCTGGAGCAATGTTGGGTTAAGAGCCTTGCCCAAGGGCCGAACAGCTGTGTGGATCTTAGCATGGCGACACCATGTAACTTAGCCACTAAGCTGCAGGCTGCTTGAAAACAAGCATTAAGGAAGCTAATTTGATATCCAACAGTGATGCTGGTGATGCCAAGCTTCTAGATTCTACTAATCTATATTGTTGTTTCACACTCTGGGCTCTATCTTTGGCTCTATCTTGGACTCAGTGCAATATGGCAGTAACCCGAATGCAGTGTCTTTGCAAGTTTCAAACAGTGGCAGTTGTTTTTTTTCCTATCCATTATCTATGCCTTTAAAATAGCCAAAGACCATGTGAACATGGGGGTGGGTTGGGCCTAAATTGGTCCTGGTAATTGTCAGCGTGTTGCTATTTTAATGCCGCTACAAGTGTTTGCGCTTTGAGTCATGTCGATTTCATTTTTAACTGCGTAATATTATGGAATATTAATAATGTGCCTACATAGACTACAGCACAATGTGCGTACACCTTCCTATTACACACAAAAGTACTATTATTGCCTTAAAGGGGCTTGCACTGGCCATGTTTGTCATGCTGGACAAGATCAGCTGTCACTATGCAGTTTTGCTATATGATCTGTTTCTCTGTATTTTTCTTCTGACAACTGTCAGTTTTCTGGAGTGTGCAAAGTCTTTTTTCTCCCCAGTTTGGTCAATTGGAATTATATAGTGCCAAGAGCCTGAAAATTTCATCCATGCATCAGAACAGGCTTTCTGAGAAGCACTGAGTTTGACTGTGACTTGGTTTGGCTAGGATGTTCTCACCAATCACATAGGCCAGGCCCACGCATTTATCTTGGGTGAAGCACCACACCTGAGTGCCCACAAGTAGTTATGGGCTGGCCCACCAAGTTCTGACAAACACAGCCAAGTTACGGTTCTCTTCTGAAATGCATAGTACCAGGCAGCTGCTTCTTTTCACAATGCAAACATGAACATAAACATGAAAGTAGATGTACTGTACATTTCTTCTGAGGCTAACGTTTCAAGAAGGGTTAGAATGAGGTTTTATGAAGAAAGTTACTTTATTTTGGTCACTAGAGGGAGCCACATGCACAGATAAAATGCTTGCTATGCTTCCCCAAAGTTCTTTTTCATTTTTAAGTTGAAACGCCTTAAAAGTAAAAGTCATTGGAGTCTTTGAGCTACTTTTGACCTAGTCCTAGTGTGTCTCACATTTATAAGAACGCATGAAGCTAAAAGCAACTTCAGTTTTGTTGAGTGGCTTGGAATGCATTCTGTAACACTGCAACTAAATAAAAGAGATAGACTTCTCTGAACATTCCACAAAAAGGAATTCAATCTTTTAAAAAGGTGACATCTTTATACTATGGGTAGTCTGCATCCATCCATCCATCCATTACCTGAACCCGCTTATGCTGAACACGGTCGCAGGGGGGCTGGAGCCTATCCCAGCATACACTGGGCGAAAGGCAGGAATACATCCTGGACAGGTCGCCAGTCCATCACAGGGCACACACACCATTCACTCACACACTCATACCCATGGGCAATTTAGACTCTCCAATCAGCCTAATCTGCATGTCTTTGGACTATGGGAGGAAACCGGAGTACCCGGAGGAAACCCACGCGAACACGGGGAGAACATGCAAACTCCACACAGAGAGGCCCCAGCCGACCAGGATTCGAAGCCAGGACCTCCTTGCTGTGAGGTGGCAGTGCTACCTACTGCACCATCCATGCCACTCGGGTAGTCTGCATAAGTGTCTGCAAAATAAAAAATATAATAAAATAAAATGTATATAAACTTTTATGCTTCAAAACAAAAACCAGAAAATACAGTGTAATAAAGTTACAGTATAAATAAACTCATGACCTGTGGTTTTTATTCTGTATGTACAGATGCTGGTTGTACTACTTTAATGCCAATTGACATCTTGATCTATCCGTTGGATTGAACAAATACAAATTAAATGACTGCCAATACATAGGCTCATAAGAGCATTCAGTGTCAGTTGTCTACATTAGCTTATGTAATACTTATAAGATCATGTAAGATGCCTGAAAAGGATTGACAAAAAGGTATTTGCGTGTATTGTGCATAATTGGCCTTCACTAGACAATGACTGACTTTGACTTAAAAATAAAAGCAAGCTCATGTGAAAAAACTCAAATCAAAATCTAAATTGACTACTGCATGAGTCAGCGTGAACTTTGGACTGCAAAATTGCAGTTGGAAAGACTATTGCTCATCAGTATCTTGTGTGAAAAGGTCCATTGGGTTCACAGCTGTGGAGTGCAGTTCATTCACCATGCACAGTTCACCCACTTTTGCTACTATGAGGTCTTAGCTAACTTTGGGTGAGCTAGTCTTCTCAGTCATTTCACAGAAACACCGCTGCGATGCCTCGGAGTGGCGATGGGGTAGTTTTTCTAGGTAGTGCCGCCAAAGAGAGATTTCAGAGTAAAAACTCACCGCAGGGCAGGAAACTCTGAAGCTGTCGTGAGGCTGTGTGCGGTTGTGTGGGCCTGTCACTGTGTGTACGTATGTGCATGCAAGCATGAGTGTACTTGTGCACGTGGATGTCGGTTTGTACAGGGCTTTCACCCTGCTACTGATTATTTTAGTTATAATGTGTTGCAAAACGTCAACTTAAAATATTTAAATGGGATTTTATACTGCTATCTAGATAACGAGTGAGAGAGTAAGAGTATGAGAGAATTGCAGTATCAAATGTGTGTTTTGCATTTGAACAACTTGATGCTATACTGTATGCTATCGGTAGCATTTTGAGACAATAAAGCTCATTTTTAATCCATTGAATTAAAAATGAAGAAAAAAAACAATTAAATGATATCATATAAAGAATCATATACACCTGTCTACTTTACTTTTTTCTGCAACACGCCTTCTTATAAACTAATTTCCTGTAGGTATTATGAAATTGCATTGCTCAACAACACTCTGTCATGATCTGTTTTCAGTAGCTGTCTTCTGTTTAAGTCCCCAGTATTTCTTCTTTTGTTTCACTTTGTGCCTTCTGTTCATTCAATCTGTCGGCAGTGTTAATTCTGTCTGATTTACCCATTTCGTGTACCTCTACCACTGGCTTTTGGATTCTCCTTCTGTTTGTGTTTGACCCGCTGTGTTTGAACTTTGTTTGGATTCCTGGTTTATGTTTTTGTATCTTCCTGTTTGGACTGCCTATTTGTTATTGAAATGATCGATTATGAACTGCTTTGCCTTCTACATTCCCGTTTGCCAGCAACTGACCATTGCCTATTTAACCTGCCCAAATTTCAATAAAGACTTTTATTGGAAATTATGCGAGTTCACTACTGGGTCCATTGTTCTGAAGCCTGACACACTCACATTCAGAAGTTACAGAATGACCACTCAGAGTTCATAATTTTATATAAGAATATAGTGATATGTCTCCCCCTTCTGGGCCTGAGAAAATGGCAGAGACTAACAAACAAGACTGAGTGTGTGTGTGTCTGTCATGTGTGGTGAAATAAAACACCTGCTGATTCTCTTCTCTCACCAGCACAGACTAATCTCCCTAGGTACCACACCTGTGCCTTCCCCCTGCTCTCAGCATGGGGGGGCTGACATCATTGCACCTGCGTGCTGTGTCCTGGAGTCGAGAGAACTGCAATGTCCCAAACAATGCCAGCACCTGGACAAGGGTCCTCACCACGCCTGTAATAGTATGAGGTCAAAAAACCAAATCAATTACATCCCCTGAGGACTGGGTGTTTGACTTCAGCTTTTTGCATTATTTTACTACAGTACCCATAAGTCAGTCGTCTCTATTAGTATACTGCTCACTGTAGAAAGCCATATCAAGTCATACTGTACTGTTTATGTCAGTTTTATCTTTGGGTTGTGGAGCAGTGCTGGGGGCGGCAACTGATTATGTGGTGAACAAAGAAACTGAACTCAGAAGAGGGGTTGGCTTACTGCCTTTTATTAGATCCAAGAATTAAAAAACAATAGAAATATTCTTAAACAAGAAACGAGAGAGAATAAAACAAAGAATAAAAAAAAAATGGCAACATGGCAACAAAAAAAACAAACAAACAAGAAACCAGAATTGCTATGCAGAAAACGTCCTGCTAGTCCTGGGAGCAGGGCTGTTTTATAAGACCCAATTATTAGGCAATGGGTAGCAGGTGGGCTAATGAAATTGAGCCTCAGCTGCCACCCTGCCAGTGAATAGAGCCAGCACAGGCCCCTGGAGGAGAGCACACCTCTCCCTTCCTGGCACTGCGGGGAGAATAAAAAGATAATAATAAATACGTATATTCCGAAGACTGTAGGTGTGATTATTCAGGTAGGGACAGCACAGCTAAACCGTGTTGATGAGGTCGATAACAAAGCTATTGGCCTCAATCCAGCTGTTCAAAGTGGTAGATGAAGTTGTGCCTGCCAGGGCAGGAACTCAGCAATTTATATGAACAGAAACTAATTTGCGGTTTACCATGCAGTATGTCCATTTTAAACCGTAATTGTGTTTACTTAGTGCCTCCTACTGGGAGGTGGTGGAGTTATAAGACCCTGCCTTTAATTAGCATGACATGGATAAAGGATAATAGGGTAACAGCTTCTTTGAATCACAGTATGATTCATAACATAAAGCTTGATCTGCCTAAGATGCTCAGAGGAAGTGGGGTTGCATTGCCAGATGTGAACCTACAATATCTAGATTGGTAACTGGGTGGAAGAGCTGTTCACCAATGAACATGAAATATGGCACAGAGATATTCACAGAGATAGACCATTACCAACAGTTAGTTAAACAGGTATTTTTTTAAATTGATTCCGCTTTACTTTTTATGCATCATCCCAGAGTATGAAAAAGGAAACACACATGGTTTCTCCATTCAGGTCACCTCTCCCAATAACAGTTGTGCTCTAATCCTAATACAGACACACATTATATGAAGTAATATTCTTATTTTAATGTGAGTTTCCTGAATATCTTAATCCGGTCTAACTAATGCATAACCCTGGTAATAATCATACAAAAAATGTTATCTTTATGGGTAAAGGAGAGCAGGTAAAATTAACATGGCAAATTCACAGCTTTCCAGTTAATTTGAAAACATAAATCAGATAATTAATCAGACTGCATCCTGATTTTGAAGGCATAAAAAGATTTAAATGTGCAGTTGCTATTACTGCCTTGGAAGTAATTGGAAGACACAATGTATAGCATTAGAAATTTAGAGAAATATGCTTTCAGTATGGAGAATCCTACTCATTTGAAGAACACCAACTTCTCGAATTAAAAAAGCAAGGCAGCATTTTGAATTGTATTTATCATATACTAAATGATACTGGGGTGGCACGGATGGTGCAGTGGGTAGCACTGCCGCCTCACAGCAAGGAGGTCCTGGGTTCGAATCCCTGTCGGCCGGGGCCTCTCTGTGCGGAGTTTGCATGTTCTCCCCGTGTCTGTGTGGGTTTCCTCCGGGTACTCCGGTTTCCTCCCACAGTCCAAAGACATGCAGGTTAGGCTGATTGGAGAGTCTAAATTGCCTGTAGGTATTAGTGTGTGAGTGAATGGTGTGTGTGCCCTGTGATGGACTGGCGACCTGTCCAGGGTGTATTCCTGTCTTTCGCCCAATGTATGCTGGGATAGGCTCCAGCCCCCCTGCGACCCTGTTCAGGATAAGCGGGTTAAGATAATGGATGGATGAATGGATAAATAATACTGCGACTACACTGCCCATGAAACACAATAATGTAGAGATTACCGTTTGGATTGGTCAGTCCACTCTGCTCAAAGCTTCAGCCAAATTCAGCTCTGTAGGATTACACTAATGAGGCTGCAGATTCAGGGAGCACAACCAGCTGTTTGACTCAGGTGTACATGTACACCTGTCTAATGTCTATTACGGAATCTGCAATCTCTCTCTCCGAAGAATCATTCTCCTTGTGTCCATAAATTACAAAGAGTTCCATTGGTGGTACTTGCCAATCCTGAGAGAATTTCAAACATTTTTATTTATTTTACTATAATAATCATATTGAGGGGAATCAGAGGATGATTCGGTAGCAGGTTGAAAATTCAGCCAGGACACTGGGGAACCCCCAACACTTTGCAAAAACTGTCAGTGGATCTTTAATGACCACAGTGAGTCAGGGTCTTGGTTTAACATCTCACCCAAAAGTCTCAACACCGTGTCCAGTGACATTACTGCACTGGGGCATTGGGGTTTATTTGACAAGAGGGAAGATTGCACCCTACCGGTCCACCAACACTACTTCCAGCAGCAACTTAGGTTTCCCAGAAGGTCTCCCATCCAAGTTATAACCAAGGCCACACATCAATAGAGCACGGAAAAGTATTGAAACCAAAATAAATACTATTCGAACCCAGATCTGATCCAACTTTCAACCAATCAAGAATTATGTAGGTGCTTGCTGCATGAACCTACGATTCAGGAAATCTACATATGACACATGCCTCAATAAACAGAAGAAATGAAGCCAAGGTCACATTTCTTTATGTGAAAACTACTAACTTGGAATGCCAAATAGTAAGGTGCTTAGCTTTTCAGCTATGTGACACAAATAGAGAAATCCTCTAAATGTTGAATCATCATTCCTTTCAGAACTCTGCAATGCGCACTGGATCCGACAAAGAGCCGGAGGATCAACTTTTCTTTTTGTTGGTCCCTTTGAAGCATGGAGGAACGCCTTTCCAGAATACGAACCAGCTCTGAGCAAAACGGGCAGAAGCAAGCTTATCCTTTCTCCCGGCCCAAGTCGCCAGAGATGCAAGAAAAGGCTTTGAGAACCGTTTGCGCCATCCATTCCCCGCCAAGTGCCTGATCGTACCTGTTAAATTACCCATGCTCCCCCTCGCCGCATCCCTCCTCCCCCTCAGGGTGAGGGTTGAACCCCCTCCACCGATGATACCCTAGCGCGTTATAATGCAAAATGAGGAGCTGTCGCTTCCCGAACCGCACAGACTTGGCCCCTGACTGATGCCATGACCGAGAAGGCATTTCGGAAAACCTATTTGATAGCAGCAGCGTGTGGGAGGTAGAACCCCCCCCCCCCCCCCGCGTCCCCGACCCCCAGCCCCGGTGAAAGAAACCAGAGCGAAGCCGCAGTCATGCCGGGGGGACTCCGGCTTTAGGCGCACCGCTCGTTCTCAGCTGCGGGCAAAGAGAACGGCCAGGGCCCCGGCTTGCCGAGGCGGCACAGTAATCGCTCCAGATAAGCTGTTTGGGGAGGAGCTGTCAATCCGAGGGCCGAAAGCGTTTCTCCCACAGAGAACGGCTTTCTCAGCCTGCAACGCGGAGCCCGGCCAACTTCTTCAACTTTATTTTTACATTTCTCCCCATACATAATTCATCATGTTTCCCACTGTTTCTCATATCTCTGCATGTGGTATGCTGATGCAAATTCAGAACCAAACAGGGCTGGGAAAAAAGGCTTGCAGGTTTATGCTTTTTAAAAAGGAAATATATATATATTTTGAATGATACTGCACATTGTGCCCTTGCCTCTGTCCTTTTGGGTGGCACTGTAGGGTCACTGTTGACATTGAAAGTTTTATTACGTTATCATTCAGCATTATAGACTCTCCTATCACAGAACCGCTACAAACCCACGCAAATCAATACTGAGTCATTCTAGTGAGGCCAGCCTGAGTGACTGTACCATTCAGAAATTACAGTCTCTGGGGTGCTGCGAAACACTGTGACGACTTCAAGGAGCCTACCATTGCTAGCAGGCATAACATAACCCATCGCTAGCTAGCTCAGTGTAGTGAAATTCATACAGATAATTAGACAGACAGATGGACGGACAGACCTCAGCCAGCGAGTGGCACAATCCTTGAGCCAGGACATTCTATCTGCAACAAAAAAAGCAAAACGTTGATCAATAACTGATCTTTTAACTGACTGGGTTGGTATGAGATTTTGAAGTAAGAAATAATCCACTCCAAGATGGTTGGTTGCCTCCGCGGAGTACGTTTAACCCTTTAATGACTGTACATAAACGAAAAACTAGCAGCACTCCGGGATGGAGTTTTCTGAGCTGCACTTCATCATCATCTCTATTAGCTACCATTAGTAAAGGTAAAGTATGGGGTATCGGTTTTCCCAACCTGCACTGTTTGAAATTAAACAGAAGTAAATAGCTACATTGCACGACAGCCTACTCCTGTCAAAAAGAACAATACAACACGGTTAAACACGGTTTTCTTGAGATCATTGCATGACATGGGCTCCGTATAATACAGAGTAGGTACAACAATGTGATTTCAGCCTAGGTTCGATATTGATTAGGGTACCTACATTTATAATCGCCTAGAGAGGCACAATCCAATTTGTGCCTGTATTGGACCTTGACTAAAAGAATCTGAGATGATCAACGAGGATTCACACTATAGAGCTAAGCTGACCTCAGTGGCAATCCTCTCTGCAAAAAAACATTTATCTCAAAATAATGACAGAATTTATTTAAATGGGCTAATTCGTAATCTTGAGAGAACAGGAGTAGCACAATAATACCAACCACGGCCACTGCTGCTCTCAGCTTCAATAATATGTTGATGATCGAATACCCTATTTAATTAGGCTATTTCACCAGACCCATATAGTAGTGGAATCTCATTGATATGGAGGGGTATCTGCACATCAACGCCTGCCATGGTTATGCTTCAGATTCCATAAGACTTTCCTCAATTAATCATCTGCTCCAAATTAAATATACTTTCTCAGCTAATAAATACACAAAATGTTTTGTGACAAGCCAAAACTGCTCCTTCGAATTTGCGATGCCAAAAATTTTATCCAATCATATTACAATAGGAAACCTTGTTATACACCCCCTAATTCGCATTTGACGCAACTACTAAGGCTTTGTTCAACAAGTAAGACAAAATTTCCGACACGGTGCGAAAAACCGGCAACTAGTGGGGAAACTGGATATCAAGGATATGGAATAAATCCTCATTCGGCTTGCCATAAAAGTGCATAGAGTCACTAGTTGTATATATTTACGTAACTAGTTAACTAGTTGTACACAACTCTCTTAATAAGCTTACTATTAAAGCCAACTTTTCCACTAGTTAACTAGTTACGAGAATTGTGTGCAACTAGTTAACTAGTTGCGTTAAATGCTAATAATTGGCCGTATAAGAAAGTTTGCTATTGTAATGTGATTAGATTAAGTTTTTGGCATGCCAAAATCGAGGGAGAAGTTTTGGACCGTCACAATCGAGTTTCCATTTGTGTATAAATCAGGAGAGAAAGTATATGTTTAATTCAAGAAAGTTTGATGTAACCTGAAGTGCAACCACTGCGGTCAAGCTATCTACACTTTGCAGCACAGCTACAGTATACATTGTATTGTGTTATTCCGTAAATCACAAGGCAGGAAAAAACTGAAAATATGATTCCTCCTCAAGACAACTGATAAATTGACAGTAATTTCTTCCAATTTCTTCTTCTTTTCAAAAACTAGATAATGCAGTATAAACGTACAATTACAATTTCTTTACCAGTGCACACAGGGAGAGCTTCTCAAGGGCAGTCCAAGAGAATGCTAATGAAACTTAATGATGCATCCATTTTTATTGACAATCCTTTGTCACTCCCATTAGAATATATCCACCAATTTATACCCTCCACACCGACAAGCACCCTTCTCTAAGCACAGTGTCCTGCTGATTACTCCCCAGGACTCCCACCGCATCACTCCCCCTGTCCAAGCCCAAGGCCTTGCAGTTCCAGAACCTGCCTGCATAAGTCATTACTGATTATAAGAGAAAGACAAAGATCCTGACCTCATCAACCAAATGGACAGAGATTCAGGCCAATCTAAGGCTACAAAAGTGTCACATTCCGTGTCTCTGTTCCTCATTCTTGTTATCTCCTGATTTCCCTGTTTTATGTATTTTCTAGTTCCTTGTTCTGGTTCATGTTTTCCTCATCATGTCCCGTGTCTCTGTCTTAGTTCATTTCCCTGTTTCCCCATTTCCATGTATTTTCTGTGTTTATGTTCCATTCCATGTTTTCCCTTTCTCCCTTACGTTATGTGTGTCCGCCCCCCTCCATCATATGTGTAATCATCTCACCTGCCTCTCGTTGTCTAGTCATTAGTGTAGCATATAAACCTGCCTGTTTCTTTGTGCTAGTTCCATTTGTAACATGCGTTTGTGTCCGTGTCCTGTTTGCCTAGCCTCTGTGGTCCAGTTCTTGGCTCATTGCCGGTTCCTGATCGGTTCCTGCCACCTGCCTGCTTCTCCGTCCAGTCCTGCTCCAGCCCTCCTGCCTGCCTTACCCTTCTACTGCCCTTCAGCCCCCCTGTTCTTCTGGTCCCCATGGAATGACTACCTGGCTTCGACCTCCGCCTGACCTGCTACTTCGCCTTGCTTGAACTTCTGTACCCTGTTTGCTTGGACTCTGACCCATTGCTTGGACTGAACTACGATTCGACTGCTTTGCCTGTATTACCCTGATTGTTCAGTGTTTTTGTTCTTACAGCACACGCAGTTGCATACTAACTAGGGGATCCATCTGTGAAGATAACTATGAATGAACAGCGATCTAGCAATGCCGTATTAACCCCTCAGATCCCACTGGCAGCTGCTTGCCATCTATATGCATGGGAAAAACCGATATGTATTCGCTGCAATTTCCAGTTGTGAATTTAAAAACCCTGTAATCCTTATTCTGTAATCCTTAAAGTGCTGTGAAGCCAGAGCACATCCCATTGCACTGACACAGGGTGTAGCTAACTAGCCAAGTGCATTAGACATACATGCATGGTGACATTATAGAGCTTGGCAAGCGCAGCAGCGTGTGGACAATAGGCCCAAGCACTCATGGTTCACTGTGACCATGAAGAAGTCACTATCTCCAAGTTGCATGCTATGGTATCATTGGCTGTTTTCAATGGGGCAGCAGGGACACACTTTTTTATTGGTAGAATCAGCAAGGGAGAGGACTTCTATTGGTGGATGCATAACAAAGTCAGCAGTCACCATATTAAGAGGTGGACACCCTACATCATATAATCTTTTAGTAGAATTCTATTAACTCAGTGGCAATTTAATTGACTAGTTTTGCAAACAGGGAGGTCTTTGACACCTCTCACCCCCACTCTGCAAAAAAAGAGTAGCAGGCTCAGGTCAACATTTTTAGTCGTTTGGCTGACATAGGTCTGGCTGGCATAGGTCTAGGTGTTCACAGGACAACAATACAACATACTTTAGACAACAAAGACCTACATGGCAAAAGAAAACTTTGAGAAGCCTGAAGCCCTTTGGAACAATGAAAAAAAATCTTACTTTTTGGCCACCACCAAAGAAGGTATCTGGAGGAAAAAGGGTGAAGCCTTCGTAGAGAAGAACACCTTGCCAACTGTGAAGCATGGATGTGGATCCATTATGCTTTGGGGTTGTGTGGCACTTGGGGGCACAGGGAATATTGTGGGAGTGGAAGGAAGAATGGATTCCACCAAATATTAAGAAATTCTAGAGGCTCATTTTTGATGGTCAGTCCAGCAGTCCAGACATTGACGTTAAAGAGAGATTGGGTATTCCATCAAAACAATGATCCCAAGGACGTTGCTGTCAAATATACGTCGCCAATGAACAGCTTCAATGTAATAGTTATGAACCAGTTTCTTGTGCTAAAAATGATTATTTTACCTTGCGAGTTATACATTCATGTCTAGGGTTTCATCAGGGAGTGGATTTGTACCCTTTTTCTACAGTCTGTGCTTTGTACTTAGTCTGGTCACAGCAAAATTTGGTTTATACTCTGGACATTCATGCTTTTTTCTAATGACAAAAAGCACAATCTAGGCCAGCTGACAATAGAACGTTCATGATTTCAGTTGTCACTGAACTATAAACTGGCCTAAAGTATTCAGTGCTGCTACTAGATAAAAAAAACGAATAATGCAAAGCTATGAAGTAATACCCGCACGCTGCTGTTAATGCTCCCTGGTGATACATTTATTAAAGTGACCAAGACAATGTTTCGACCAGTTTGATCTTCGTCAGGTGAGCAAGCGTCCAATTTTGAGTGTCATAATAGTCTGTGAAGGTGACTGACGATTTCACTCAGGCACATTCATTGTTAGGCCATCACTTATCCAGTGAGGGTCCTGTTTAAATGACTGACAAAGTGTTGCAAGTGACAAAGAGGGACAGGGGCCACCCCTACAGACAAGACAGCTTATCAACTGCCCCCCCACTCACCAGGACAGAATAGCTAATCAATGGGTGGTACAATTTGCAGTTTGAGCGAGTCTGCTGAGATCACACGGTTCACGGCAGACGAAAGAGGCAGCTGATCCAGAAAGGGTTTTTAGATAAAAGAGCCACAATGGTTGGCTGGCTGGAACTGTGGTGCATTCCAGCAGTGATCAGAGACTTGCCCCTCCTGCGGGCTCAGTGTAAGATTTCTTATTCTGTGATACACGATTCTTAGAATAATATGGATTAATGGCATGCCAATATATTGGTTTACTAAGCAGGCGTATGTAATTATCTGTAGAATCCTGAGACCTGGTATACAACGCTTCATTCTCACCAAGAAAGGAATTGACAATGTTGAATCTTTTTTATATTTGTATAAAAATCTTTATTTGTCCTATTTTTCTCTCAATTTGGTAGCCAATTGTACTCTATCTATTCCAATTGCCCATCTTAGCTGAGGACACACCACTACGACCCTGTCCCCCGGCAGTGATCTAGAGAACAACACGCCTCCTACAAGCTGCATCATCTCAATCGCCCTACAACTGTGACTCCAAGGCGATCAGGGTGCTGTTGTATGCGGTGATCCTCGTGTGCTGGCCAAACTCGGCTTGTGGCAGGACCCCAAACACCAGTCGTCGGTGTGTAACTGCATCAAGGTCTGATGCTTTAGCTGTGCACCACCGGCACATGACAATGAATAATTTAGGAATGTTGTAAACGGAGATGCGAATATTCATTTTATTCTTCCTTTCCCCAATTTTCTTCCTAATTTGGAGTGCCAAATCCTTAGAACACATAGCTGAAGCCTCCACTATCAATTCTGAACAGCATAAACAAGCATCTCTCCTGCAAAGCATGTAATGCCATCCACCGCTTATCGCCACACTGCAGTTCACAAATCTGGTTCACACAGACATGAGATGGAGGGAGACACTTCCTGTGCATTTTAACAGACTGACTGACCAGCAGGGGGTGCTGGTTTGTGAAGAGGCACTGTTATCCTGGTTGACTGGAACCCTCTCTTCTATGGGTGCTAAAGCCAGTTGTGTGACAATTGTTGGACTCCCAATCATTTATTTGACTGAGACAATGCACATTAATAACATTTCTATAAATGTGCCAGGGAGGCTAATTTTCATTTGTAGTCCCTCGGCTACATGTTTTAGCTGTTGGAAACTGGGGCTCCCAGAGGAAACCCACACAAACATGGGTAGAGCGTGCAACCTCCATTCAGAGAGGTTCAGGGCCAAACTCAAACCCAGAACCTCCTAATTGCATGGCAGCCATGCTAACCACTGCACCACCGTGACGCCCCCATAATCTGCACTTGATCTGGGCTCAGTACCTGACTCTGGGGCCCACTCATGCACCAGAACAATGGGCTCATCCCAATAGTTTATTTTTTACCTCTTACCATTCCGAGTGTCTTTTCCTTGTTCATAGCTTTGCCCATTGGGAGAGGCAAGACAGATAGCAAGAACAGGAGGTTAAGGTCTGGCAATTGAGAAAACCTGAATTAGGCAAAATGGAATGTTCTTGCTCCTTCAAACATCAGTTTGAAGTCAGATACAGATGTAGCAGGTGCGTGGCAGATGAGGAGAGATGGGTCCACAGGTCAATCATTTATATGCATTCCTAAACAAAAATCCTGCCGCAAAGGATGGCCTCATATTCAGGAGCCTCCAAGCTCCTGGCCTCTAGGAACATTCAACAGGTTGTAATTTCCTTAAAGATGGCAGACCGCGATCAACTTCTTGGTCAGGCAAGAGAAAGAGAAAGAGGTGAAAAATAAGAAACTAAAATGAACCCAGCAGCCCATTGCAGTAGAATATTCTTAAAATAATACAGTACATATCAGCTAGTTTATGCACATGAAGATATATCCTCTTCTCAGATAATTGATCTTGCAGTCTAGACAGGAGATGGGAGTATCAATGCAGCACAATGTGCATCATTCTTTATTCTGTTCCTTTGGTGCTTTGTTCTCAATGCCTCCTGCGTCTTCTCTGCCAATGTTATTTTTTAATAATCTTCATAATATCATGCTGTCCAGGAATAGCAGCCCCACAATCTGAAACAAATTCATGTTTGTATTCAGGAAATTCTACAGACACAGAAATGGTGCTATGCTATAATCAGGTACATCATAATCTGAGACAGTCACACATATTTTTATTGGAAGCAAAGTGCAGACATTGCAGGGGAGTTAGTGACACCTGAGAAGTGCTTGGTTAACTATCATTAGTCATCTGACAATATACAGTTCATATTCTCTCACATCTGGTTTTATAAAAGATTATGGGCCATGCCACAACCCTGAGAACCATGTGCATCAGCAGAATGAGCCATTGTCTTTTTGGTTAACCTGGGTTGAGTTTGAGTTGAGTGACATCCAGATCTGGATGGACAACAACCATCTAAAGCTCAACCCAGGTAAGACTGAAATGATATTCATCCCTGCTAATACCTCTCCCCATCTGGATCTCTCCATTTCCCTCGGGGATGCCACACTTACGCCATCACCCAGTGCAAGGAACCTCGGCGTGGTGATGGACAGAAGACTGTCCCTCTCCGAGAACATTGCGGCGGTGACCCGGTCATGCAGGTTCTTCCTATATAACATACAGAGAATCCACCCCTTTCTCACCCTCTACTCGACCCAGCTCCTGGTCCAAGCAATGGTTCTGTCCCACCTGGACTACTGCAATTCCCTCTTGGCTGGCCTCAAAGCGTCCGCCAGACCCCTCCAACTTATCCTGAATGCAGCAGCTCGTCTGGTCTTCAACCTTCGCAAATACTCACACGTCACCCCCCTGCTCACTTCCCTCCACTGGCTGCCTGTCATGGCTCGCATCAAATTCAAAACATTGGTGCTAGCCTTCCAAGCAGTTAAGGGGTCTTCCCCAGCTTACCTATAAAAAATCATTAGATCATTAGACCTCTTCGTTCAGCCTCCACCGGCTGCTTGGCACCTCCCCCTCTCTGAACCTTTGGCAGGCCAGGAATATGTACCACTGGTCCAATTTCTCTCCATTTTGACATGATGGCTCTTGCTGTGGGAGTGTTTGATTGCATGTATTGCTGCCAAATGTGTTGCAACCTGTTTTTTTAAGATGAATTTACTTTTTCACAGGGGTGATTTGGGTGTAATAACCTTTTTCATTAAAGAAATTAGATGGTAATTTGAAAAAGTCTTTTGTGTGTACTTGGGCCTAATATTACTAATATCGCTACTTTTACATGAAGCTCTAGATACTGACATCATATGTAGGCCTACTGGATGACGTAGCCAATGGATGACATAAGTTAATGGCTAAAGTTAGGCTTTGCGCAACAACAGAAAAAGAAACATGACAGCTCTATCACAAGATAATCTCAGTAGCTCCTGACGACACGTTAGCTGAATATATGTTTGCTAGCTAGCTAGCTACATGACCAACCAACCATAAAAGACAAAGTTTTTGCTCCGCAAAATCGGGTGTATCGAATGTGATCAGCAAATACAGATTTTATATTTGAGACTGGGTTATTAAATAAAATACACACAGCATTTTGATACATATTTGATACATTTCTCTTCATATTCAGAAGACACAAGACACAAGTGGAGATTTGTGTGCGGACATCTTACATAAAACACATTTGTGAATCGTCTCTTACATGTGGATCATGTTACATGCATTTGTGAATATTGAGACTAATCTCTCTCCATACTGACAGGCTCATCAAAGACCTAAACCTTTCAATGTAATACAAACTTTTGATCCCCTCCTCTGTCGTTCAGTTTGCAATTCCCAGTTAGACTATCAACACCTATTGCCAAATGAATGTTTGCAACATTTTGTTGAATCCATGCCACAAAGAACTAAGGCTGTTTTGAGAGCAAAGGGAGGCCCTACCCGGTATTAGTATCGTGTTCCTAATAAGTGCTCAGTGACTGAATATCTGTTGTCATGGTCAATATATATCTGTCAAATGCAATATATTTTGGAAATGCAACATGCTATTGATACTGCCATGTTATATAGAACTTTGGCAATTATTGCTTGCTAATTTAAATCTGCAATTCTAGCTCTAAGCGCATTTGCCAGCCTTGCATTCAAAAGCAAAGGCGGTGACGTATAATCTGGCATCCTCTTTTTCTCTGTCTTGCTAATGTACAGGCTACATTCAAGTTCATACACAATTCACAATTTCATTCTTTATTCACAATTCCTTTCTACCAAAATAATCTACCCAACCCATTTACTGCAATATGCAAGTAAGCTTGTGTGTATTTCAAAGGCATACTTTGCTATCTTGATAGGCTACAACCAAGCTAGACCTGGTCCATACAGCAATGTATTTGGAACTAACGTTATAGAGATGTGGATGTTAGTTAACATTAGCTCATCAGTACAAACATTAACTTAACATAAAAGTAAACAAATATTTGTTATACAACTAGCTAAAGTTAGCTGTCCCTGGTGTAAAATCCAGCGATGACCAGCTTGAGATACCCATCTGTTTCATTCAGTTTTCATAAATTATTTTTATATTCCAACATTGACTTTACATGTTCGTACCTTGGTTAAATGACACAGAAAACACTGCCTGATATGTACATTCCTCAATGTCAGTAGGCAGCAGAGTCGTTAAAGGAGCATTGTTACGCTTTTTTCAGTTGAGTTTATTTGGATTAAATGCTTAAATTATGTGTGTCGGCATTTTTAAAACCACTGTCAGTATAGCCATTTCCTAAATATGAGGCAAAACTTCTAAGGGCATGTTTGGCTTGAATCTCCAGCCTGTTTTACCCAGTAGGTAACAGGCGCTCAAACTCCACCCTTGAATGCAGAGTTTATGGGCGGCCACCCATCCAGGCGATGACATGACACACCAACGAAAATACGGTAACATTAGCATACAGATATCACGGAACCTACCTTGACTAGCCTGAGCCATATGACGGACAGGTCTGACTTCACTGAGTTAGAGGACAAGAATTTCGAGTTTTGACGAAGAAATACAACCTTATAGTTTTGAACCAGAATTCACAGAGGAAGAATTGCATGAGCGAGAGAGACAGTGGAGGAACACGGACAACCCAACATGGAGTTTGCATCACCAACAATAATAACTTTGAACCCTAGCTACATCTTGCAGTACTTACCAACTTCTTCTGCAGCAATAGAAGGATTAATTGGAAAAAGTACTCCCAACCAAATGGTCCTGGAGGGCAACTAAGCAACGAGTAAGTAAATATCTAGCTAACAAGTTGTATAAAAATGGTTGTGGATACTTCTTCCAATTAATCATCATATTGCTGCAGCAGAAGCTGGTAAGTACTGCAGGATGTAGCAAGGGTTGGATGTTCCTAATAAAGTGCTCAGTGAGTGTATATTGGTCCCAGAATGGCGAAACAATGAGGCTGATGATTTTCGTGTTTTGAATGCAAGTGTGGTCTTGGCATGACACAAACTGCTTTGATGATATTTACATGCACATTGGAAGATCCATGTAGGAATCACTTTTTATACATGGTTCCTCCATTTTGGGGGACCAAAAGTAATTGGACAGTTGGTTTCTGCGCTGTTTCTGATTTGTCAGGTGTCAATATCTTCTTTATTGCAGGTTTTACAAACCTTTTGATTGCCTTTGGAGTCTGTTATTGATGTTTAACAACATGACAACCAGAGTTGTGCCAATGAAAATCAAGTACGCCATCATGAGGCCAATAACTTTGACTTTTAACAGTTACCGACATAGGCCAAACAGTTGGCTTGCCCGAGCAAACTGTTTGGAACATTGGAGTGCTGGTGCATGTTTGGGATCACTGCCTTGCTGTGGGATGATTCTGAAGCACTGTCCTACAAGTTTGGATGCATTTGATTGAAATTGAGCAGATAAGAATTTATTCTGCTGCTGCTATCAGCAGTTACATTATCAATGAAGGCAAGTGGGCCAGCGCCTGTGGGAGCCTATGCCCAAACAATAACACCCCCTCCACCATATTTCACATATGGGGGTGCTTTGGTTCTTGGGAAGTTCCTTTTTTAAGTTTCCACTAGTTTTTTGACATCTGCTGCATTGCTGTGTAGGCTCTGTAGTGAAGTCAAGTAGACACTGGGACTTCTATGCCTCCCTCCTGAAGAGTATTTCTGATCTGACGCACAGGGGTTTTCTTCAGTATGATGATACTTTTTTGGTCATCGACTGTAGAGCTTTGCTATTGCTAAGCTCACCAGTGTTCTCTTTCTTCTGAGAAGAAAGCCGAGAAGCCAATTGTCAAATTTCTTTTGACCCCCTAAACTCATTGTTTCATTTCACATCCAATGTACTGGAGAACAGAGCCAGAAGAACATAAATTGTACCACTATCCAAATACTTACAGACTGCACTATAGATATTTATCTGCAATAGACGCGAAAAGATTATGCTGTTGTCTCACACGTAGTCAACATCATGCTCCGGTCATATACTGTACATATCAAATTAAGGGGGAAAACCAGGGTTCACATAGGGTTTGTCATACGCTTAAAACAGATTTGATAGCTATTCTGGCTTGGGCTAGCACAGGGATTTAGATCAGGTGTAATGATATGCAGTTACATTTAATGAAAACTCCCCACATACAGTTCAGCAATAGCTTGTGGTGTGAAGTCCTACCTAATGGTATAGGCCCACACTCTGAAATCCAAGTTACATGAAACAGAATATCTAACCTAATAATGTGCATTTTGGGGAATACCATGCTGCTACTGTACACTTATGGAGGTAGTCCCTTTTTGAGTGGGTTCATGTCCTCCTTTGGTTGTTTAATTATTTATTTTGTTGTAAATGTACATACAGTAAAATATTCCTACAGTAACATGTTAGTTTGTTTGTATTGTGCTGTTATTCCTTCCAGATGAGTGCAGAATCAGACACAGCTCCAACCCGCAAGCAAGGCCTTGAGTCCTGGCTCGATCCGCACTCCATACAGCTGGCTGATGTTATCTGGTCTTAAAAAAAAAGTCTTACAGCACCTGCGTTTTTTGAAGAACATGTTAAGTCCATTCTCAAAAGATGGATATTTAACAAAGGTGCAATGGACATGAGAACGTATGCTTTGACACTTCTGTGTGAATCGTTCGCTGTCAAAACATTGTTTCTGTTTCTTTCTTTCATCCTTTTTATCTGTGCAGCCTTGCGGCTCCTTGCGGAGTTTGCTGAGCAGGGTTGCATTTCCCAGACGCAGAGGTTAACAGGGGCCACAGTCAAAGGGTGATGTACATGTGGATTGAAAGGCGCTCCCTGCCCGTCCCAGATTATGCTGCCCGAGGCTTGACTGGCTGGTGTCGAAGATCCTGCCATGTTTGCAAACATTGTCTGTGACCGTGTCCCGGTGTCACCGTGGGGTCAGCTGGGAGGTCATCACCTTTAAGCCGTCCCGGGGAAGGGTTGGGGGATTTGATGTTGAGAGGATAGGCCACAGCAAAATATTTTGGCTCCAGCTTAATCTGATTTTTATCTCCAAACTCATGTGACCTTGATTAAATGGCTTATTAACCTCAAAGGGCAGCTGGGACAGACAGATGCAAAATTTATTACTGAAATGAAGCACATTTGAAGATAGGAACTGTGTATGCATCACCATGTTAGGTGAGTTAACTGCGTAGTCAGCTGATCTGACTGATTAAAGCACAGAGTAACTACAAAACCTGCAGACCCTGTAGCTCTCCAGGACCAAGTTTGGAGACCACTGATATAGACTAATACAAATCTGATTTGAATTTGTCTTGTGTGAATAGCTGGATTCAAAAAATAAATAAAATAAATATTTAAAAATAAATATACATTATACATATACCAAATTGACACAAACACATTTCCCTGCATTTGCTGAATATGTCCCCCACAGAGGTGTCACATGATGTGCAACACTGGCTTTGGAAACGTTTTGGACATAACAATTGTATTGATTTATTTTTGTTTGCAGATTGCTGTGGACAGTGGAAGCTTATTTCTTCTTAGTTTACAATTATATTCCCCTGCCTTCAATTATAAATGTTCACATTCAATAAATAAATTAAATAAAGGCAACTGAGTAATAGTGTGCGTAATCGTGAGTAAAAGTCAAATAGTGTGTAATACAGTATTTTGAATGGGATCCATAGAAAGCTATCAAATCTGGACTGTGCCAAAGGCCACGAGAAGGGATGTCTGTGCCTCATTGCACACCAGTGACTACCTCTGTTCAGTCAGGCAAATGCAATTTGCAAGAAGCAAGAAGGTTGCAGTGATGAGCATCTTTTGGCTTTCCAAATTGTGGGAAAATAGAGGTGAGATCAAGAAATAAATACAATTCATTGTGAGAGAGTGAGAGCTAATGTAAAAAAATGTAAATAGTCCTAAGAGATTGTAAGAGGACCATTTCCCAATGTTGGGCGAACAGGGAATATTCCACCTTATAAACCAATTGTATGTGTTGTGTAGGTTGCTCTAGATAACAGTACTGAGTGCCTAATATGTAAATGCATTTATATGTTTTATTATTCAGAATAGTAATCATTCATTTGAGGCAGAAAGAGAAAAAGAGGTGTTAAAATCACCATTGCCAAAATTTTTGAGAATATTCGCTAAAATATCTCTTAAAATAAGAAATAAGGACCAAGAAGAAATGAAAGGACCAGTGCATTATTTGCAGGAAAATAACATTAAACACTTGAATACAATAATTTAAGTCTTGAAATAAGGCTTAAGGTCTTTTTTTTTTCTCTCAAGTAAATATTTTTGAAATTATTCTTATTCCATTGGGAAATGAGATTTTCTTGTCAAGAGAAATGTCCTTATTCTTTTGGTAAATCTTGAAATGTGTCAAATTGTTTTACCTCATTGGCAGCACTTTCATCTTATTTAGCAAACAAATTCTAAGAAATAAGACTAAAATACTTTTTACTCATGATTAGTCAGAATAATAGCTATTTCTTGCACAAGGAGAGATACAGAAGAGAGAGAAATAATAGAGAATAGAGAGATAGAAAAGAGATAGGAGAAGACTAGAAATTGAGAATTGAGAAAAAGAGAATGAGAGAGAAAATAGAGAGAGAACAAGAATGAAGAGAGTAAATAGAGACAGAGAATAGAGTAAGAGATTAAGAGAATAGAGAGAGATTGTATTTATCTCCTAAACTCTCATTAGAGAACTGCTGGACTGCTCTTTCTCCTGTGGAGGGCCCAGCCTCTCCCCTGGGCTGATACATATCCAGACTGCTAAAGCTGCACTAGACTGCTGAAAACTCTAAAAACAATTGGGAAATCTCTTCACCTTAAGAATCTACCTAAAAGCAAGTTAGCACCCCTCTGGGGGCGTAGGTGTGAGCTCAACACAGCAAAAAAAGTTTGGAGAATTCACAAAGAATGCTTACGGCCTAATATTTTTTTTCGTAAATGCTTTTTTTTTTCGTTTGCTTTCCACTCACACTTCTCTCTTACTTTTTATTCAGACCAACCATATCAGCAACTCTGACCTCTATCCTGAACCTCTGTTCTGGATATTATATTTCTAAATTAGCTAAATTAAATTGCCATGATGTGCGCTGGCGTGCAGTTGATTTTGTATTTTCCGGATGAACTAGATGCCTCTGGTATTTTCTGGACTCGAGGCATGCCAGAGTGGGAGGAGAGCCGCTGCTCAGGGCGTGTCTGTGAGGAGTGAGCAGCTTATTGCCATTTTGGTGCAGTTTATTGCAATTTTCCGGTCAGACAACATTTCACCCTTTTGCCACCCACCTGCTCAGCCCAGGTCTAATGCACAAGTTTCAGGAATTAACCATTTTTGTTTTCTGTTCAGTTTGTCTATTTTATTTTTTTGTCTAGTTTGATATTGCAAACCCCCCAAGCAGGAAAATGCATTGGTTACATTGTATTTATTAATCACTGTTTTTTCTCTTGTTTATAATGTCCGTTTTGTTTTAATTCCTGTATTTAATTCTGTTTTTAATTGTTTGTGTCTATTCTCATTGTAGACTGTGATCACTTGGGGGCGGTTTTTTGTTCTTTTTCTTACACCTGCGACTTGAAAAATCTTTTAATTTTTATTACATGACAGTAGTTAAAATGATAGCTATAGTAGCTCCTACTGGCACAAATGAATGTATAGACTGCATTTGTAAACTCTGTTTCACGATTTATACGATATTTCGCAACAATTTCTCTCTTGGCATAAGAAGCTAAAATAAATGTAATTTCAATGTATATGTGAAAACATAATTACTACCAACATCACTGAGCAGTCATAAGAGAACTAAGCTGCCCGGTATTCCCAATTTATTCCAGTAGCCTACTGTATATGCAAGCTGCATTTACTGCACTGGTTATCTCCTAGCATATCTCCAAACAAGACGTTTGTTATTATTTTTTTGTCTGGAGGGCCGGCTACATCGATAGGTAGCCTGACAATCAAGTTGAAATAGGCCGATTTGGTTCAAGTTCAAATAACAAAGGAGAAAGTGACATAGCTACGCAATGTGCATGAACACCAAACACCCGTTTTCCACTCTAGAAAAAAATAGCTTGGTTCAGTTTAGTAAGCTGTATCATTCATATTAATTGATGATTTAATTGCACATTCTTTTTTTATTTTGTTTGAGCAACAGTTCATTGTCAGTGACATTATAAGAGTCATTCACTGTGGCGAACGGCATGATAGGATGTGTTATAATCTTAAATAAAATAAGAGAAAATCTGTACTTGCGCCAAAATTCTTTGGCCGAATGATCTGCCATATCCTCGTCTTCCATTGTATTCATAGAGACTACGGAAATTGCCAATCCAACCTGTAAAATTTGCATGTATCTTAGTGGTAATGAAAATAATTAATTTGACTGGATATGAATGAATAAAGGTGCACCACACTAACTGATAATATACTGAGCATAATCCACAAATCAACTTCGCATGGCACAGTCATCTGGTGAGGTGCATGGCGTACTGGGTGCACCCCTCACTTGACTGGTCCAGTATGACACGCACCTCGGCAGGTGACTGCGTCAATGCGCCGTGCAAAGTTGATTCCGGAAAATATGGCCCTATGTCAGGAAAATCCTGTCAGGTTCTGTGTTTTCATTGTCTAGGTTTTGTTTAAGTTGTTAGCGTTTCTGTTAGCCTAGCGTTCTGAATGATCTCTGTTGCGACCTTTTTCGTCCCCGGGTTTAGATTTTCCCGTTTGCATTTGAACTGCAGTGTATCAACCTGTTTTTGTATATCGACTTTTGTTTTCAGATTCTGACCTTTCACCTGAGACCACGATTATGAACTGCCTTATCCCTACTGATTCTGTTTGCTGGCTCTTGACCTGCTTATTTTATAATAAAGACTATTATCAAATCTGCACCTTGGTCTCATATCTGGGTCACCTTGTTCTACGGACCTGATAAATCCGCAATCAGATATTTACCTGATATAATTCAATGTGTGTGTTTTATTAAAGTAAAAACACATGAAATTAATTTGCCATAGGCACTGAAAACTGCAGGAGTTCATTGAAGTTTAAAGTAGGCTAAATTGACAGATTTTATTGCCAAATTACAGTTTCTTGCTCATGCATCAATGATTTCTATAGAATACTAGTAGAACCCCAGAGAAATCACAAATTAGACAAGACAAGACATGTCTTTCCCATTATTCATTATTCCCCGCTTTCTCCAATTAAAATGTAACTGTCAACTATTGCACTGATGAAAGCAGTCAGAGTTGACTATGGAGAGAGTTTGTGTAAACAACTGTAAAGAAGAGAGAAAACTGGTTATTAAAGAAATCCAGAGAGAGAGAGAGGGAGAGAGAGGGGAGCTGGAGATCTAGAATACTGACTCCTTTTGCGGTGCAGGGGAAAACGCATTGCTCCTCCACAGACTGAGAGGACAGGCCTGGAGACAGGGGACTGAATCCTGGATGCTTTGTTTCCTGGCCTTTTCCCACACTCCCAGTCACCTCTAATAGGCGGTGACTGGGACTCGACAAATTCGCCCACCGCCCCCACCCCCACTCAACGTCTGCTTGTCACACGACTGCAAGTCTGGTCACTACTACGCTTTTAGTTTGAAGGAAGCACTGCGAGCAAGCTCTGGGGCTCAATGCCCCATCTCAGTCCCTTTTATTCTTCCCCTAAATGGGAGCTCCAAGCTGTCAGCCATTAAATGCTTTGCTCTCTCTATAGAGACATTACAACACGAGTGAGTGACTCTGAAAAGGAGTCAATGTGCTTTAAAGGCAAAGCAAGCAGGTGACATTTGACCCGTCTACTTTCTATTACAAAACTGGCATCACCCAGGAGATGGGTGCGGGCCCGGGCGGTCTTTGGCCACCCGTTCAGGAGGCTGCCATTTCGTACAGCAGATGCAGGAAGGGGAAGAGGGCAAACAAACATGGAGAACCAGGAGGGCCTCCCTCAGCCAACCTGCTTCTTTGTGAAAGAATGAAAATAAAATCAGTGTGTGACATTCCTTCCTTTGCAGAGTGTCATTCTGTCCACTGTTTTGAAAATGTTAACTTAAACTGCCTGGTGGCTCCAAATGTTGTTCTGGGGAAATGTTTGTGCTCATTTTCTAAAGCCAGCGATTAGAAATGCAGATAAGGAATCAGTGTATCATTTTTCTGGGGGGAGGGAAAGAGAGAGACATGGAAACTATGGAAATAGAAGGCTCTTATAGACTCAAGAATGTAGCATTTCCCATTTGCAATGACAATGAAAAATAATCAATAGTCGTAGAGAGCATGTGGTCAATCAAAAAATGTAAAACATTGTATGCATTTAGGTGCTGAATGAGAGGTGCAGAGAAGCTGAATGTCTGTCTTCCAAGGAGAGCTTTTCATGACCTAAGAAGAACAAAATGACACATTTTTATAAATGCGCAACTTTAATTTATTTTCCACTTCATCTGAAGTAAATCAGATTCATTCTTAAGTGCTGCTCAGAACTCAAAGCCTGGGTTTCTGGTGTAAGTAGCTGTACTGAATGAGGCACACTCTCACACTGAGGACCTTAAGAACTACAGCAAATATAACTTGTTACATTATTTAACAGTAACAGTAATAACTATTTATTGTGTATATACATAGCTTTAATGCCCCTATCTCAAGTGAGATTTGTTGTATCAACAAAATTCAAGATGAAATTAAGGTTTTTAGTTTAGTCAAAGATAAAACTTGTTTAATGTTAATGCTTTGCAACAGCAATGACAAAAAAACAATAATCACTTCTGGTCATATATTGACAGAAAATGGACAAAACTTTGGACGTTTGTTACTACAAATGAAAAAGGAATAGTATAGGTTGTTAGGGGCGACATGGCTCAGGCAGTAAGAGCAGTCTGGCAGTCGGAGGGTTGCCAGTTCGATCCCCCGCCCGGGCTGTGTCGAAGTGTCCCTAAGCAAGACACCTAACCCCCAAATGCTCCTGATGAGCTGGTCGGTGGCTTGCATGGCAGCCAATCGCCGTCGGTGTGTGAGTGTGTGTATGAATGGGTGAATGAGAAGCATCAATTGTACAGCGCTTTGGATAAAGGCGCTATATAAATGCCAACCATTTACCATTTAGTGATACTTTTATATCTCACTTACCTTTCTTCTGTGTGACCTTACCATTATTACTGGGGTATTTTAATAACTAGTGTATGCATGCCAACAAAGTAAACCTAAATGTAAAAAAGATTGATAGAAAAAAAGAGAATTCCTGCAACACGCACAAAAGCATAATGACGTTCAACACTACAGCACCCTAAAAAAGATTACCTGTGAACTGCGGAAGAAAGAATTTCAACTGGCTAACTGTGGCTAACTCACCATTATAAATTGGCAGTTCTGTTTTATAGACACATTAAAATGGAAATTCATATTTCTTATGTGCGCAACCCACTGAACTTTGCCAAAGTAATATTATTGCCTCATGTGCCTGGCACGGGCACTGATGGCTCATGGACACATTTTCTCCATCTCAGCTGTTCAATTCTGCAGTTCCTTTCAAAGTCAATGTTGAACTCACAATGGTTTCCCTTGACCTGTTACTCAGCTTCTATTTACTATTTAGTAAATACTTATATTTCACCATTCTGATGGTTGATGTGAACATTAACTGAAGCTCCTGACCCGTATCTACATGATTGTATGCATTGCACTACAGAAAAAATTCCCATCCCATCCCCCAAACTGGCTAAGCACAAAAGTCTGCCACCAGCCCATCCCTGGTCTGCTGGCCTGCCACAGACAATGGAGGATGACATCAACATGGCAGCTCTGACAGACAAACAGTTTTCTCCTATGTGATTTTCAAGATAATTTATCTTTATTTCAGTGAACTATACCCATATAAATTAAATCTGTATTTGATTATGGTTAGTGGGCAGTAATAACTGGCAGTAACTTTACAGTAGGGAGTGGTAGCACTGCAGACAAATATTTAGCAACACATTACGAACTGAGACCTTAGTTCTACAGATACAGTAGCAAATAAGTTAGTGAAAAATTTAATAAAAATATCAAAATCAGTTTACAGTTTTACATTTTTGTAACCATGGAAACAATGAAATTTTAAACTGACATCTGTAAAAACAGATTTCACAGATAAATCAATGTATGTATGAGCTCAAAGCCACTGTCTGTTCAGATGGGTTTTTAATATTATAAGTGCCTCTCTTTCCTTCTTTCTAAATTTGGGTTAAAAATAATAATAATCATCATCATCATCATCATCATCATCATCATCATCATCATCACAAAAGCGACTTACAATTGATTAGACTAAGCAGGGGATAACCCCCCTTGGAGCAATGCAGGGTTAAGGGCCTTGCTCAAAGGCCCAACAACTGCATGGATCTTATCGTGGCTACACTGGGGCTCAAATATCTGTTGCCAAAGCATAGAAAAATACAACTATATATACAGTATATATATATCCAAGTGACTTTGAACATGGAATGATTGTTGGTGGCAGACAGGGTGGTTTAAGTATCTCAGAAACTGCTGATATCCTGGGATTTTCACGCACACTAGTCTCGAGAGTTTGCAAAGAATGGTGCAAAAGACAAAAACAAAAATCAAGTGAGCAACATAAATACCTTGTCAGAGGAGATTGGTCAGACTGGTCAAAGCGGACAGGAAAGTGACAGTAACGCGAATAACCACATATTACAACTGTGGTATGCAAAAAGCGTCTCTGAACACACAACGCATCATAACTCTAAGTGGATAGGCTACAGCAGTATAAGTCTAAAAAATAAGTCTAATAAATACCTAATAAAGTGCTTGGTGAGTGTATATGCACATACATACACATACTGTACATCTATACATGTAAATATTTACATACAGTATATCTATGACATTGATTTTTCAGGCATATGCACCATGCCTGATTATAGCTTGAGTAAGGCCGTGGTGTTCCAAGAGGAATAAGAAAGTGGCTTAAATGCCAAAGCACTTGTGTTCGAAAGTTAATTAAAAAGAGACATTTTACTTTACAGAAAGTGAAAGAATGATTGTGGTCCACTCCAGCACGGTAGGTTCTGATGCTTTTCTGTATTCTCTGCATGTATTATATATTGTGGGACATGAGACCTTACTGAATTGCGAGGAATGTCACACAAGGTAAATGAGATACATTTTCGGTTAGCCTTTCATTTAAGACGAGCAGGACAAGCATTAGCCCCGACAGGCCAGGGATAAGGTCATGTGTTAACACATTTCTGTGGCCAAGAAAAGTGAAATGTCCGCCGGTTCAATCTCGGCTTGTCAAAGCACCCACAAACGATGCGTGGGGGTTAAAGGAGAATGTAGAAAAGCATCCCACCTCTCGGGTGGCACGGTGTTTGGAATGGGTTGGCATATTCTACGACAGACATTCATCTGCTCTGTAAAGTGCTTGAATGTTATGGGGGTGAGGGTGTGGGGTAGGAGGAATGGTTCTGGCTGTTAAGTAACACACATTGCCTGAAACCGTGGTGATGCAGTTTGCGGTTCATTACCTTTTATCGAAATTCGCTGGTATCACTGAAAAGGCGCGCGGGCACCTTCATCGCTCCTTTTTCCGACCTGTCACCATGGTGCTTGGGGAGAAGTGTGCTGCCGCATGCATTTTTCATTACTGAATCAGGCCTTCAAAGACCAGTGGGTCCCAGATATGGTAAATGCATTTCCCCCCAAGCCTGATTGTTTGTCAGCCATTGTTCAATGGAGATAATACGTCCGAGACGTCTCACTCGCCCACGCATCCACAGAAACGCATGAAATGGCCTAATGTTTTTTGGGGTTTTTTTAGGCTAGCATCTTATGCAGGACTTGTCTTTCCAAGAGGATATTTCCGACATTTATTGAAATTGACCTTGAAATTGAAATGACGGTGAATGGGAATGTATATTGATAATTTTTTTTCATTTTTATTTATATATTCCCCTGTAGGCATATCTGGATAGCAGTGCATTGTGTGTGGAGGACATTGGATTTGGTTTTGGCAAGCCGACGAACAAACAGGCAAAACAAAGCAGCGTTATCGGTGGGGAAACTGCTCCTGACATTGGAATATACAACTTGTATCCAGCACCAGGAGAGAGACTGCATTACTTGAGTAAGCAAGGCACTGGGTGAACATGTCATGAATCAACAGTTCCTCGAGAGCTCGGTGAAGGCCTCTCACAACATTTTATTGTCATTTTTGTTCAGAAAACTTGAACGTGGATGAAAATGCAATGTCAAGTCAGAATGCCAAAAACAATGTATTTGAGGAAGATGTTGACCTCCCCCAGTAGGGCTGTGCAGAGACCTTTTAAACCTTAGATTCTTAGGCTCCTCAATACCAAATTAATGAATACCAGCTTAATGAAAAATGACCCAGACTACTACAGTTAGTTTAGTTGTGCAATGTAGAAAGTCATTTATATTATCAATCTATTAATACAATCCAGGCATTTTCACAGGACATCACTTAATATCTTAATATCACATCTGAAGCCTGAGTCTGAGCCATAAATGAAAGTTAAATTAAGAGTTAAATGTTTATTTTAATTTGTGGAACATCAATATCAAATCATATCACATGAATCAATATTTATCCTAAAACATTGATAAATATCTATCACAATAAAATATATACGGCATAAAAACAACAAAATTAGAATTCTTTTTTTTTCTATTGTTATTATGATTAATATACAATCACTGGTCACTTTATTAGGTACACCTATCTAGTACCAGGTAGGACCCCCCAATTTTCTCCAAAACAGCCTGAATTCTGCACAGCATGAAGCTGCCGGAACATTGCTTACAGATTTTGGTCTATGCTGACTCAGTAGCCTCACAGTTCCTGCAGTATTTTTGGCCACATTCATACTTTGAATTTCCTGTTACAACTCATCCCAAAGGAGCTCTATTGGATTGAGATCTGTGGACTGTGCGGGCCAGTGGATTCACTGTCATGTTTGTGGTTCCAGCTTTAGATGATGTGTGCATTGTGACATGACACATTATCCTGCTGGAAATATCCATTTGAAAAGGATGATAGGACAGGCTGGGCCATAAAAACATGCACATGGTCAGCAGCAATGTTTAGAAATTATGTGGCATTCAAATGATGCTCAGTTGGTACTGAGGGACGTAAGCTGTGCCAAAAAAACATTCCAGACACCATTACAGTATACCACCATCACCAGCCTGCACCGTTGACACAAGGCAGGGTGGATACATGTATTCATACTGTTTATGCATCTGCATGTTGCAGCAGAAATGAAGATTCATCAGACCAGGTGGTGTTTTCCAATCTTCAATCATCCAGTATTGGTGAGCCTGTGCTCACTGTCTTCACATGTCCTGTAGTCCACCTGTACTTAGCTGCCAGTAGTGGAACCCCACATGGTCTCCTGCTACTGTAGCCCAACCGCTTCAAGGTTCAAATCACTGTGTCTTTAGAATTGCCCTTCTGCACACCATTGTTGTATAAGGTGGTTATTTGAGCAGGTATGAGCATTTGTAGCTTTATCTGTTAACTTAAACAACTCAACTCATTCTACTCTACCCTCCTATGTGCTTTCAGCCACAGAACTGCTGCTCAAATGATATATTTTGTTTATCACACACTTCTCTATAAACTCTAGAGACTGCAGTGCTTAGATCACTCATCTTGCCCATTCTAATGTTTGGTGAAACACTCAGCTCTTCCATGTCTGCATGAGTTACAGTCACATAATTCTGTTTGGTAGAGCAGGCTATTACTATAGCATTAACAAGTAGGCGTACATAATAAAGTGGCAGAGGAGTGTATGTATTGCTGAAATGTATGTATGAATAAATAAAATAGAAAGGAAATAAAGAAAAGGAAGTACATATATTCCTGATCTTAAATAACAGTCTCCTCTTTACTAAAATTGTAAGAAAGTTACCAAAAAATCTATCCTATTAATAAAGGTTTGCAGGGGGATTCATGGAGCAACATGGAGTTGTTGATATTTGAAAATAAACACATAACCATTTTTGACCCACATATGCATGTGGTGGGGTGTCATGTGATGACTTACACTCCAAAAAAAACCCTGCACAAATTCTACACACTTCACTGACAATATCATTATTGTTTGGGATGTTTTACTTCTAGCCACAAAACAAGCCGCAATAGTACAATTAGAAAAATTGCAAGAAAACACTGCTAAGAATTGAGAATTTAAAAAAGGTCAAAGTAATGAAAAAGCAAAAATTTGCTCATGCTATCCCCACACCACAGATTATTATCTACAGTATCTTGTTTTAGCCTTTTGGAAATGTTCTTATGCCCATGTTAGCTAGCCAATGACAGAGCTGCCAAGCACTGCCTGGGATAATGGCTAAATGTATAGGTCAGTTAAAGATACATCATGAACAAACAGGTGCATAAACACCATTCATGTGTGCTTAGCCTCCATCGCATCCCTCCTGCTCTGTCCTCTGTCTCATGCCTAACAAAACAAACTGTCTATATACATTACTCTCTGCTTGACACTCTTGTGAATACCTCTGGTCTCCCTCCTCAGGAGGTGGCGGAGGGGCAACAGCAGTTATTGATGGTAGAAAAAGTTATGAGGTTCTAGGCTAGAAAAACATATTTAGGACTTTAGCCCTGAAAGCCCAGGCCAGGCTATGCCTGGTACAGAATGTATTTTGCCTAAATTAATTAATGAAAATTAATGACAGCAACAATAATGAGACAAGTATTATATTTCTTTATCAGACCAAATTTATGGTCAAATTGTGCGGTTTTATCAAAAAGAGCAGGTACTCGTACACCCGGAGCCACCCCCTCTGCACCTGCCTGTCCTGCTGACACAGCAATTTTGTCAGCTATGGAGACAGTATGTTTGAAATGTGTTTGGAATTTAAAAATCCCCTGCATTCCCCCCCCCCCCCCCCCCCATGTAATGTAACTCTTCAACAAAGCACTGTGCTCCACTTACGACCCAGTAACAACATTGACAATAAATACATTTAAAAAAAGAAAAAATAATTATACGGATGCATATGGTAACCTACCTTTTACTATCAGAATTGTTTTATCTGGCTTAGAGAAGCCCACTGAAGGCTTGGACAAGCGCGTGTGCCGCTTTATAGGGAATTCACCTGGATTCCCAGCGTCTCGTCCCCTCCCACTGTAATCCTGCTGTGATTGACAGACTGGGTTCGCGGTGGATCCTCCTTCCTCTTCGCGCTGCTGTTCTCATCTCTTCTCGCTCGCACTGGAGGCTCAGTAAGTTTGTGCACAGGGATGCGGGCGCACAGAGCAGCCTGAAAATGGCTCTCCATTGGATTTATCCATCCCTTCTCACCGTTTTCTTGCTCATACCTACCCAGGCCTTACGGAATTATCCGGACAATGAAGGTAGGGCACACAAAAATTGCTTTGAAATTTCATAAAATGTATTACGGAGGTTCTGGTGGTTGTAATGGAAGCCCGCTTGTATTCCGGTCACTCACTCCGTGCAGTCTCCGTGGGTGCAGTGGGGAGGACATGAATGATGCATACGCCAGGGTAACGACCAAGAAGCGTGGAAAATAGTTTCAGGTTTTTTACAGGGTACTCGCATTAAAATTGAATGGCGCCTATGCTTGGTCAGATTGAAAAGAGATCTTTTCAACCAATGCTATGCTACTTTAGCTGCAGCTGCAACTTGCAAATATTTAATAGTTATGGATGTTTCATGCTCAAGCTAGTTTACATTAGTTAGACAATAAATTAATACATAGGCTACAGAATACAATGCTAATAAAAATGAATACATGAGCGAATAAAGGAGTTCACTAATCGCGTAGAAAGGATAATACATTTTAGGTTTAAACTAGGCTACTAAGCAAAACCATTTAAACCCCTCAGGTCAGAAATTCGCTACGGTAGCTAAACTCAACTTTTTCAAGAATTTCAGTGGCTGCCAAGTTCTTGTTGGAAATCGCTGAAAAATATTTAACAGAACAATGTTTTACCATTTAAAAGCTTTGCTTTTAACTATATCTTGGATAAATGCAACTTCACCTAGGTCGTTTATTTAAACGCTAAACTAATGAGCTACTCTCTGGGGTAACACGATACAGTAGCCTATATCCTACACATAGGATACAGCACTACAGTGATTCCAGTGATTTACTATTTGGGGAATTACCTTACTTTCGTCCATACCGGTAGATTAAATGCAATTTGATGTATACGTCTTCTATACACATATTTTATCCTAGTATACCACTTGTTTTCCATAGGAAAAGCGTGAATAGTTTTCGCTATCCTGAAAGCAAAACCCGCGTATAATTGTACACATCACATGTGACAGTCCGAATTGTCACGCTTTTCCTATGGAAATGACAACCACATATAGTACACCATTCCTTATAAATAATTCAGTCCTGGCAAACGCGGATTTCACGTGTTGCCTATTTAACCGGTCATTTGTGTGCTTTGCGTAAATCAGCGTTACAAAGCATACAGTAGTCTGGCTCTTACATTTACGTTTCAGGATTCGTGGATAATAATGCTCAATGTTTTATGCACGAAGAGAAAAGGGAGCGTCATTGCTCGGATTTTTTTTCCTGTTGTCAATTCGAAGTTGATTCAACGGCATCACACAGACCACCTTCTCTAACGTCACATGTACCTGCCCGGTAAGAAGGCTTGACAAATGACTGAACAAACTCAGCCACCCGCGAGACCTTGTCCGAGCTTGACAAAAAAGTAGCCTACGATACATGGACCATGGAACCATGGAATACTTCGTTTACTTGCATATAGTTTTCAGTTGAGCTCAATTGAATTAATGTATGTAACATGGCACTAAAGCCTTTCTGTGAAATAATACTACAACAGTCTTTAATCGACTCATTGCACAGAGAAAACAACAGAAACAATTCGTATTTATATTTCAGTAACCTTAATTTAAGAAAAGGTCACCTACAATCCTTTTCACCATGCCCCCCACACACACACCATTAAATAAATAAATAAACAAACAAACAACACTAATATTGGACATAATATACAGTACACACATTGAACAGATTGCTTTAAATGAGCATGGGCGTAGCATGGGCAGCTCTTGTGGGGTGCACTGTGGTGTGGCTTTGTGAGTTGTGTCCAAGCTGAAGAATCTCTAATGGGAACAGAAGGGATTTTAGGTGAGAAACCCAGATATGGGTGCTAAACAGTTGGAAGTTAACCTGGGCAGGAAATAGGTTAGGATGTATGTTCTGTCTCAGCTCACTGGTACTGGCCGATGTTCCATCATGTAGGACAGGTCTGACTAAAGTGAGTATGCTTGTGAGTGCATGCATACTGTTCTTGAAAAGCAGCGTGATAAACAAAGTTTTGGAATCCAGTTTTCTTGGTTTTTCTTTGCAAACCAAGTGCTGTTCTCTCTTAGAATAAGCAGATTAAAGAAGATATTCTCCATGGACTCTGTGAATGTGAGTTTAATTGCACTTTATTAGATGTGCCGTTTTATTCTGAAATCTGGTTCCTCTGCTAAGCAGACTGCGATATTGAGCCATCTGCGTGTCCTGTAGTTTCTGAGCCAACCAGCAGATGGCACCCAGGCAGCTCTTTTTGACATCAATGATATTTCTAATGCCTCAGCTTGCAGTTGGTATTATTTATGCGTGTGTTCACATATGTGATTGATTGATTTATTATGGTTGATTGGCACAAAGACAGAAAAGTGATAATTAAAAATGAGGAACACCTAAGTGGAGCCTTGAAATTGCTTACCTTTTACGCTGTTTATCGAATCAAAGATTCCATAGGGGACGCGGTAAGCTGAAGGTATTCTCCTCAATAGCCAGATGGCTGGGGTGTCTAACTCCTCAGGGTAACAGAGCATAATGTCTTTGTCCAAATCAATGACAGGGAGATTTTTTATATTAAATGTACCTTTCTGTCAGTAGTAGGTACAATTGTAGTGTGCTGTGCACCTTAATTTTGCTCATCACACTCTCTCCAAAGAGGACCATTACGTAATTCTGCCTTGTATGTCGTAATGGTGTCTTGAGCTTTGAGAAAAATGCTTCAAATGAAAGAGTTCACAGCCCTCCACATGACCTTAGTCTTATTTGGTGGCCTCAGTTGGAAACAGACAGTACTGCATTGCATGCAAAATAGTACACTACTGGAATCGCTGGAATCATTCGCAACCATGAAACCATGAAACAGCGGGGGCGAGATTTTGTCGACAGGTCTGTTTCTCACTTTTGCCTATGCGGATGTTCCTTTCCGCTAACATTTGTCAAACGATGAAATTATACACAATGGAGCTGATGAGATGATCATGAGGAGGGTTTTTTTTTTTCTCATTAGGACAGGATGTTGGCCGAGATCTCGCCTGCTGATTTCGTTAGCGAGGAAGAGTTCTAATTTGGTGTCAGCGCTCCTTTGGGGGTTTGATAAGGTATTTGCATGTGAAAAGGCCTCTGCTGGGCCCATGCTGCGGAGGCGGGTTAGAGAGGGCCCGGTTCCCTTAGCTTCCCCCATGCGAGTGCTCTCAGAACAAAAAAGGAAAGCTCTTCTGGACAATGAACTTGCCAACCCCCCCCCCCCCCCCCCCCAACATCTCAGTCTCCATCTCAGCCTGTTCTCCTGTGCACTGCGTTGTAGTTGAGGTCACAGTCTTCCTTTGTACTTGGGTTTGCTTACAGTTTGCATCAAAAAAGTGTAAAACCTTTGTTTTGGTCCTGCTAATATACAGTGCCGTATTTGCCGCCTTCCTGATTGCGTTTCTTTTAAATTACTGTCATTTATTTAATCAAATAAATCAAACACCCGTGTCACCCCTGTGAAAAAGTAATTGCTTCCTTAATCCTATTAACTGGTTTCACAACCTTTAGCAGCAATAACTGCAATCAAGCACTTTCAAAAATTTTATATCAATCTTTTACTTCATAGAATTTTTGCCCACTTTCCTTTGCCAAACTACTTTAATTCAGGCAGATTCATAGGTTTGGCATGCCGTGATCAAAGGAAATTCCAGAAGAGATAAAAAAGTTGTTGAAATATATCAGTCTGGAAAGGGCATAGCAACAAGGGCACAGCAACCACTCAGCCAGGAATTCAAAAATGGTCCCAGAAGAACACCCAAAGACCTGTAGGTTTATCTAGCCTCTACAATAAGAAAGTGACTTTGTAAAGAATGGATCCAAGAGAGACTAGCAAGGTGGAAACAGGGGAGGCCTGTAGCGTAGTGGTTAAGGTAACAGGCAAGGTTGGTGGTTCGAATCCCAGTGTAGCCACAATAAGATCCGCACAGCCGTTGGGCCCTTGAGCAAGGCCCTTAACCCTGCATTGCTCCAGGGGAGGATTGTCTCCTGCTTAGTCTAATCAATTGTACGTCACTCTGGATAAGAGCGTCTGCCAAATGCCAATAAGGAATTGTAATGTAATGAAACCACTGCTAACCAAGAGAAGCATTACTGCCCATCTCACAGTTGGATGATCCCCAAGGTTTTTGAGTTAATGTTCTATGGACAGATTAGTCAAAAGTGGAAGCTTTTGAACAATATGGGTCCCATTATGTCTGGCATAAAGCAAATACTGCATTTCACAATAAGAATATCATACCGAAACTCAAACATGGTGGTGGTAGTGTGATGGTGTAGGGATGCTTTGCTGCCTTGGGACCTGGGCAACTTGCCATTATTAAAGGAACCAGCTCTGTACCAGAAAAGGTAGTGTGACTGGTCATCTGTCCATGAGCTGAAGCTGAAGCATAACTGGGTTATGTAGCAAGACAATAACCCAAAACACAAAAGCATGTCCACATCTGATTGACTGAAAATAATCAAAATAATCACTAGACTGCTCCAAAGTTTTGGGGCAATCTAGTGAAATTCCTGACTTTAATCCAATAGAGATGCTGAGGCAGGACCTGAAAAAAGCAGTTCATGCTCGAAAACCTACCTACTGTCTTCCTTAAAGGAGAAATTTGGGTTAAAATTCCACAACAGTGATGTGAAAGACATATTGAATTTTAGGAAGGGTTTGGTTGCAGTTATTGCTGCTAACGGTCATGAACCAGTTAAGTTACATTTTGTCTAAAGACCTGAAACCATTCAGTGTGACAAATTTGCGGTAATAGAGGAAGTCATGAAGGGGGCAAATACTTTTTCACTGCACTGTACATAATATTATACACTATGGCGATGAGAATGACTATTCTCTTGGATTAATATTCAGCAATGAGGTAGGAGATAGATCACTGGGTTCAGTATTTGAATGCTTGCTGATAAGCAAACAAAAAAATGAATGCTTTCCAGTTGTAGAACCCAAGTGACCTGCATGCTGTAAACCAGCTGGTGATATTGATCATTTTCCGGCCTGAAATCATGGGTGAGTCCGGATCTCTTGCTGTGAGTCATTATTACATGCAAACAACAGTGCTTGGAGCAAGAAGCGGAACAAAAAACGTGGGAGTAATTAAATATTCATTTTACACGCCACAGAAATTTCAGAAGTGTCAATAGTTTTAAAATATGCTTTCCTGCTGTATAACACATACAGATGAGATATTATAGGGCTTTAATGCAGTTGTTGCTTTTGGAACTCTTATTTGAATTTGTCTGTAAGGCGGAAGCAATGACATCATCTACTGCCACAGCTAAAAAAGGACTGTGTCATTGACGAGATACCCGATTGCCTTCTTCTGAATTAAGCCAAGAGCGATGTTCACTACTCTCAAACTGGAGTGTAAAATCATAAGCATCAAAGGCAAAGTAATTGCATCCATTTGACTGCAGTGTTTTTCCGTTAAAATCCCTTCAACAGTTGCCCTGGGTTCTGGCACGTCGGTCTTTTACTGATCCAGGGTCTTCATAAGCCTAGCACCGGGCAGCTGTCTTTGCAGTTCAAAATTACTTCAATGTGTGCCAAGCCCTGTTATTGACCCAGCTGTATGTAACTGGCCTCATTTAGTGATTAAGAAAATAATAATAAAAAAACCCCTCATTACATGGACTCTCCGTACCTGACACACAGTTGTTTCTCTTTTTAACATCATTTCGGCTCAGAGCCAGGATTCGTTCGGTAGCCCCGAGGGGACAAAATCGAAAGCACAGTTGAAGATTCTTGTCTTTTTTTTTTTTTTACAATGTTCGCCAACGCGTTTTTCCTGAATGGGGTTTTTCAGGTTCACGGCAATTCAATTGTACGTTTCGGATTTTTGCATTAGCGTTGCGACCGGTGCTGAGCTGTGTGACATTACTTGCTTCAGCAGACACTTATCAGGAGGGAAGGCTAGCTGGTGGCCCTGCATGACATCATTTTATAATTGCTTGGCTGATGTCCTTACCCAGGGTTGCATTCAGTTGTAGGTCTTACACACTCCAGCATCCAGCTGTGCTGTCGTTGGCTCTAGCCTGCTGTTTTGGTAGCTGCTCATCCATTAGCATGAATTTGTGCCACTTTACAATGTCAATTTACCTTTTTTGTGTGACCTAGTTGATAGACACGGGCATTGCCTGCGCAGAAGTGAAAGTCAGTTCGCGGATTGCGTATGAACCTTGGTGCTTTTGTGAGTTTACAGTTATGAGTAACGCAAAATAATTGGTTATCAATCCTTTAGCTCTTCCTGTTTTAAACAAAGATTGCCCATAACATAAGTCAGAACATGTTGTAGCACTCATCTGAGCACACCATTAAAAGGTTACAGCTAATGAAGATGGTGGAAGGATGCGCAAAGTCGACTCTGCATCTCTCGACCACAGTGAAATACCCATTGTCTTCTCGAAATGAATACGTCAAGTCTAGGCTAACTGCAGGGTGCGAGTACCTGTCGAATCAGCGCGCTTTCCAAAAAAAGCAATTTGCAAAAACCTGTCTTTGTGGTTGCTGCGCTCAGTTGGAAGGAATTGTTTTCAGTGCTCCAATTTGCTTCATGATTCTAATGGAAACAGAGGTGCTGGCTCACCTTAGATTTGAGCCAATGACCCTCATGTAAAGTGAGCATCTACTAAAGTGAGTTTAGTGAGCTATACAAAATGGCTGACTAATGATAGGGTAAAGGTGTTTTGGTGATCTGACTGACGCACACACTCACATGCACGCACGCACGCAGACACATGCATGCATGAACGCTCACACACACACACGCATGCACGCAGACACACACCCGTCTTCAAATGTCGTCATGTGAAACACGGATGCCTTCCTCCCTTTTCTTCATTATTAATTGCTACATATATTTATTAATAATGAATCTTTATTTATGAATCTATCACCAACTGGAGAGGGTTGGAGGTCACCATCATTTTCACGCTTTTAAATTGTGATAATTGAATTAATTGGCAGGCAGTTATTTTACTGCTGGTGCGATGGGTCAGGCAGGTGTAGTTTAACATTTAAAGTGCCACTATCCTAGGTTCATGTCCTCTGCCTCTTTCTATGCACCGATGTGTGGCTCCTTGGCATTATGTATTGTACAGTCAGCATGATACTAGTTCGGAGAGCCTTAAACCCAACCCAATATCAACTGGCAGAGCAGTTTCCTTTGCCATATACGTTTTGCCAGAGACAGCCTGTATGTAGTCACGTTTGTCGAAGTGGAATGCCGGCGGGGAGACCAAATGGCAATGGGGAAAAAGTGCTTGAAAAAATAGCGTTTTCTTTCAGGTTTTTTTTGTTAAATCAGCTACCAGTGCTTAGCCATTTTTTTCTGCTGAGAGAGGAGGATGATGTAATTCATTCAGAATCATCCAATTATTGAGTGGAATTTAATAGAGCATTTAGTTGAAAGAAAACGGAGAGGTCTTGTGAAATGAAGTAATAGAAACAGTAACCGTTAATGTCTCCTTCTCTCTTTCATCTCTGCTTGATATCATTGCCCGAGTCTCAGCCGAGAGGTTGTCTGAGTATTTGAGAAAAGTAGTTTTTTTCCTTACAGATGCTTGTCTTGTTTTTTTTTGATGGGGGCAAAGTTATTGATTTAACCTCAAAGCCAGGTTAATAAAGTCATTAACCTGGATGCCAGTTAAAGGAAAAATATGAGGTTGGAATCATATGTATTTGAAATACACGTGCAGGAAAATTTTTAAACGCCAGACGTTTCCTGAGAAAGTAGACGGTTGGAACTATAACCGCTGAACACACATGTATCCTCTTCCGTCTTCTGCTGGTTGAGTGCAGTGATCCGTGAAAACAGTGTCTCTTGTTTTTACCATTTTTAAACAAGGTTCAATGTGTTTATATTCCAACCTCATATTTAGGAAAGAAAGCCCTTTTGGTAATACGTTCAGTGTGATGTACTGTACCCGTGTTGCCATGCTAGCTATAAAATGGTAAGTGATGGTGATGCTATCACAGTCTAGATAGAGAGCTGTCTGTTGGCACCGGAGGTTCTAGCGCTCTCTCAGTTAGTCTAGGGAAGAGCAGACACAGTAGGGGGCCTGGCAGTGCTGGCAGTGGGTCTGGTGTTTGTGGGTGGCCATGTTTGGGAGATTGTGTTATTGTTGCTAACACCAGTTGAGCTGTACTCTTTGGCACAAGTGCAGTGTGGTTGCTCGACCCAAAGAAGCAGGTGACCTATGGTTTGAAGAGCATCACACTGGCATTATTGGTATATCAGTGCCTTCTCAGTTACTTGATCAACCCAATGAAGTATTTCAGGATTTTTAATTTATACAATATTCATAAAATCAGTTACGCATACTCAGACACATAACATTTTTTGTGCATGTGTGCATACTGAATGATACTTCTGACCTGTTCTGTGCGTGCATGCACAATTACACCCTGAAGGGGTGTCACGCCTTGACAGCAGGTGCAAGAAAGTCCATAACCATCAAAGTTGTCCTGAGGCTTGGCCAACATTGCTGTCTATAACAAACCCCTTTACACTTTGGCAAAGGACCAGTGGTCGTTAGAACCAGGTTATCCTCCCCTGAACGGAGGTCATTTGCTGCACTCTTCACAAGATTTGACAGGTTTTGCTGGCAGGAAAACAAAAAATTTTACATTAAAATGCTATTATTTCTTTTTTAGAGAAATCAGCTGCAGGACCTGGCTCTTAAGACCCATTATGGTCTTGCTTTCCTTTCTGGAATCAGTCTTGGAGCTAGCACCATATGCAATTCTGTCTCTTTTGAGCTTATTCGTATGCTGCTCTGCTGAAGTCGCAGTGCTAACATCAATCTTGTGTCTACCCGCAGCCGCCGGTTTGTTTAACTTCTTTACTCCTTTCTCCAGAACAGATCTTGTTTTCTGCAGAGGTCTGTGTATGGGTTATGTTGCTGAATGCTGCTGACCAGGTCGTCCTGTCAGCTCGAGAGCCTCTCCACTTACTTTGGTAGGTTATGCTCAGAGCAGATCCTACACGTGTATCATGGTTATACCATTAATTAGATCTAAGTTTGACTGACTGATGTGAGCTACAGATGATTCTAGAAGCAGCTCACTCTGCTGAGAACATAGCTCAAGCTAGTTCAGACCAGCTCCATACTCAAAATGGTTTGACCAGCTCATGAGAGAGAGAGTCATTTGATAACCCCCCCCCCCCCCCCCCGTTATTGGGACATATTTCTGTTCAAAGACAGAAAACCTCAAAAAACAAACAAAAACAAACCTAACCAAACCCCACATGCAAAGACAGTCAAAGAGAGAAAAAAAGACAGAAAGGACATAAGAACTATCAGAATGGCTATGAAACCTTAACAGTGAGAGAAGTGAATCTTGGGTAATGTACTTTTTCCTGGGCTTGGTGGAAGAAGGCTGCTTTTAGCTCAGCTGCCTCTTTTGGCTGTGAGTCTCTCCTCCCTCTCCTCTGTCTCTCCCCTCACTTTATCTCTCAGTTCAGTTCAATCCAAATTGGCTTAAGCTCAATGACAATAAACAGGATGACACTATCAATGCATTTCAAACACAGAATGACAAGACAAATTCTGACCCTTATTTTGACATCCATCCCCTTAACCAGTTGAAATCAACAAATACTGGAATGTACAGAGTGAGCACTTTATTAGGTATTTATTAGATTCATTTTTGTACTTATTGGTCTTCTGCTGCTGTAGCTAATCTACTTAGAGGTTTGAAGCATTGTGGGTTCCGAGATGCTCTTCTGCATACCACTGTTAGAATGTGCGGTTATTTGCGTTACTGTCACCTTCCTGTCAGCTTCGACCAGTCTGGCCCTTCTCCTCTGACCTCTCTCATTAGCAATGCGTTTTTGCCCGTAGGACTGCTGCTCACTAGATGTTTTTTTTTGTTTTTCACATCATTCTCTGCAAACTCTAGAGACTGTTGTGCTCGAAAAGCACAGGAGATGAGCAGAGATACTCAAACCACCCGGTCTGGAATCAACAATCATTCCACGGTCAAAGTCTCTTAGATCACGTTTCTTCCCCATTCTGACATTTAGTCTGAACAACAGCAGAACCTCTTGGCCATGTCTGCATGCTTTTATGCACTTCGTTGCTGCCACATGATTGGCTGATTTAATATTGGCATTAACAAGCTGGTGTATAGGGCTACCTAATAAATTGCTCACTGAGTGTATATGACACAACTTTTTGAGAATCTTATGGAGCATGGTGTCTACTAAGCCAGCACATGTAAATGCGACCTCTCATACTCACTGGCTTTGTGGCCCATTGGCATTTTATCCTCTAATGCATGACCTGAGCTATCCTATCATATTTCATCCATTTAGTGTTTAATCCCTTCCAGGAATCATTATCACCGCAGCTGTTACAAACACCTCCATTTTGGCCACACCCGCTAATGTTACTTTAATCCTGCGTCACCTTTGGGGGCTGTTATTGAATTAAGCATTTCTCATGTTAAAAATGGCAGAGGCAGAGGTCCTGAGGATGATTGATGGTTGGTACAGGCTGCAGGCTTGATATGCTTTTCCTATTTGTCAAGTCCTACTGGGTAAATGCTGTGCATGTCACCCTATTCTGCTCTTACTATAAACAATGATTCCTCTGATGTACTGCTGGCTGTAGTCATTTGCATTTTGCATGCTCCTGCGTGTGCCTGTGCACCTACATCTAGTAACAAGTGCTTGATTGCATGTATGTGCGTGTATTGCGTGAGTGTGTTTATGAACACTTCTGCTTGTGTGTGCAGTGATTGCACTGGTGTCTTGTTGGGTGTAGTGTGGCTCCTCATTTGTAAGTGCCTGTATGTGTGTGTGTGTGTATTTGTGTGTGCGTGTGTGTGTCTGTGTTTGCGTCAACATGTGTGTGTATCTGTGTTCGTATGTGTGCTTTTGTATTGCTTCTTTGGGCTTACGTGGAGGTGTACCACTTATTTCAAGCAGTATTCTTTATTGCAGAGTAGTGCTCTTGTATTGCCTCATACAGTATGCAGTCCTTTGAATCCTGGAACACATCGAACATGCTAGAATCAGGCAGAGCTGCTTGGTTCAGCTCATACCAGTGTAGAGTGCTGTGGGGTGCTGGGGCAGCAGTCGGCCCCCATCCCGGCTGCACACTATCGGCATGGGGTACTGAATTGTCGGTGGGTCGATTAAAGCAGACTTTGCACAACAAAAGACTAAGGACTTCACACTAGATCGAGGAGTGCCACTCCCCGCTGGTCACAGAGGGACGCGTGAAGGGGAATGAAAGAAACAGAAGGAAAACAGAGGGAGCGTCTTTGAATCGTGTATAGGAGAGGACAGCCAAATGAAGGAGATGGGAAGAGTGAAAGGGCGGCCTGTAGCGTAGTGGTTAAGGTGAAAGACTGGGACACACAAGGTCGGTGGTTCTAATCCCGGTGTAGCCACAATAAGATCCGCACAGCCGTTGGGCCCTTGAGCAAGGCCCCTAACCCTGCATTGCTCCAGGGGAGGATTGTCTCCTGCTTCGTCTAATCAACTGTACGTCGCTCTGGATAAGAGCGTCTGCCAAATGCCAATACTGTACTGTACTGTACTGAAAGAGGGAGGAGTGAAAGAGAGCAGTCGAACAGGTGAGCCTGAGAAGGGCTTGGAGGTTTGCTGCTCAAACTGCTGCCCTGCACTGCCATCCCTGAAGCGACATTAACAGGCTCGATAGCACGTTTTTTCTTCCTTTTCATCGCACTCACTCAGTGTTGCTCACTTTTTTTTCCCTGACAGAAGGGTTGCGAGAACATTCCGCGGCCTTGCCATTAGCGTTTTGTTTTACTGGTCTCAGTTCCTCCATTAAAAAATGAGTAGAACAAATGGCCACTGCTGTTACGAGCCAGTGCCAGGCGAAGATTAGCTAATGAGCCTCTTAACGACAAAAATGAGTCACCAAAAACTTCATTACAAATGTTCCAGCTAATTAGATGAGACAACTGGAGCTGTTCAGCCCCCACACTTATGGACGTCAGACCTCATTCCCATTTCTCTGGTCTTATCCGACGTTTATTATCGTGCAATCTGCCTGCATGCCCGCTCATCCTGCCAGCGATTAGATCGAACAACCTGCTGTTTCTGGGTTCTGACTGCTCCAGCACATGGTGCCCATGGCTGGCCCTTTTGGGATTAGCCCATCTCCTGAGTCAGTTAACCCTTTAATGCAGTAGTCCTCACTCCTGGTCCTGGAGAGCCACGGAGTGTGCTGCTTTTTGTTTTCGTCTTAATATCAGCAAGCAGTTCAGACCCAATAAACCAGCTGAGGTGAGTTTACTGTGTGATTAACTGCTTTAATTGATCAAGTGACAATAAAAGCCAGCACACCCTGCAGCTCTCCCGGATCAGGAGTGAGGACCACTGCTTTAAGGTCTGAGATCACAAATATGTTATTTCAGGGTTCATAACTGAACGTTCTCTAACATGTAACATGTCTAGCCTGCTAATTATCTCGTGTTTACTGGGTAAGTACCAGGTACTTCTTCGTTAACTATTTTGATTTTAGAGGTAGGTACTATGAAACAGGCTGTAAAACGTATTTTCGTAGTAGTCATTTACGGTACATACTGACTTTGCTTTACCACTGTACTAAGCTACCTAATAATGTCACAAGCAGCTGTGTTCTTACCCAGTTAATTCTAGGTAATTAACGGGCTGGAAAAGAAAGCACATGGCAAAACTATTTCACTGTATGGTGCGGTGAGTGGCAATGTCAGCGTTGCATGTGGATGAATGTGTTTTCAGCACTGTATGGTACAGTGTCGACTGTGCATATTTTCATTACTTTTTTCATTACTTTTTTCACATTTTTTATTTTATTTTACTAAGAGCATTACATAGAGCTATATAAAAATGAAGTTCCAATATTGAACTGAATTGCATTCTGAAAGGGCTTGTCACAAGGTATCAGTTAGATATTAAAAGGAGAACATTCAGTCAACAGAACATTGCTTTTTGCTCTCTCTCTCTCTCTCTCTCTCTCTCTCTCTCTCTCTCTCTCGCTCCGAACATGATGTAACGCTCCCGTCTACTTGATGATAATCAATACGCATGCATGTCCCTGAAACCCGATCCTACTGAAATCCCATGCTGTGCCCTTGTGGAAGCTGATACTGGCAGAGGTGGCCTTAGCTGCACAGCATCTCATGGGTCTGTCAGTATCAGAGTGCTGTAGACATGCTTACCTGCACTAAACTGAAGTTAGATGTTTTTATTTGAATCCACTTAAAAGTTTTTTTATTGGTTTAAGTGTATTTGTAAAATGTTTCCCCCCTTTTGTCCCAGTTTGGAATTCCCAAATGTATTTTATCACTAGCAATTTTCACAACCTCCTCATCAAGTTGGGTGAGTACAAACAAGCATGTACTCTCCTCTGAAGCATGTGGCTACAAGCTCAGATAAGTGATCCTCTGACATAATAATGCCTTGAAGATTATCAAATGCTGGTGTCCTCAGAACATGCTTCAGAGGAGAGCACACGCTTGTTTTCATTCTTCTAACTTGACTAAAAGCATCTTCTTAAATGCTTAAATTGCAAATTGTAAATTGATACATCATAAATCTAGATTACCAAAAAAACTACCTTATATTTACAAATTAAAACACATCTCTTGATGCTGGTTGACCAGCTCATACCCAGCTAGACCAGCTCATGGACAGTTTGACCAGCTCAACTGTCAAGCCGGTCAAGCTGGCATAGCTAGACTTTACAGCAGGGATGCTACATATCATCCAAATGTCTAGATGCCCTGCAAGATTGCTGGCCACAGTTGATACAAGACTGTGATATACAGTGGATCCATACTAGAACAGTTCCTTAATACAACGAGCCACCCAGCAGCATCAAGTTTTAATTTGTAAACATGTGGTCGTTTTTGTAGTCTAGACTTCTGATGTATCAATTTACAATTTGCAATTTAAGCATTTAGCAGATGCTTTTAGTCACAGAAGATGCATTTAACAGGGCTAGAAAAACACCCTCAGTGATAAAGATAAGTAAAGCTGCAATCAAATCAGTGCCACGATAGAGATGCTTGCAGCAATACCTGCAAAGTATCAGACAGGCTGCCTCATTATTTATATAAAATTTGATTTGAGATGGTGTCTGATATAAGTTCGATATCAATCGGGAAGAGCTGGCAAGATACCACTATTAATCTGAATTCAGTCTACAATGTTTTGGATTTGGAGAGATTGACACATGGTCCTGCCACATTTGATATGTTTTGTTGTCGCCCTAATATTCAAGGTTCTGCCGTGTGGTCTGCTTTTTAGACTTTCCTCCGGACATTCTTTGATGTGTTTGGCCCCCATTGGCTGTGTATGTTGTTTACATTTGAAACTCATGAAACCCCATCACCGAAAAACATCAGCATACAACATCAAAAATTCTAAACTTGCATTTTTGACCATGGCTACATGATCAAAAATGAGATAGTGGTGGATTCAAATTTCTGAAGTGCTTATCTGTCATTCCCCTTATTATTGAAACTGAAAGTGATTTGTACATACAAAAATGAACTCACCATTATGTTGTATCAAACCAAGCCCTTGCATTTAATATGGGTCGGTCTTTTGATACAGTCATGCAATACAGTCGTGTTCAAAATCTCCCTGTGAAATTCTCATTGATATCAACTCGGCATACAAAACATTTTGATAAAACAGTAATAGATGTAATCCTTAATTTATGACTGAATCCTACATTATTTTATTCTACTGTGTGTTTCCGTATTCTTCTTCGGGTATAAACAAGGTCAGTGGGAAGAACCAAGGAACTGTGGGAAAGTTTGCTTGACCACAGTATCACAGTATCCGGTGGCTGTGACTAATGAGCTGAAGAAGCAATGAGGTTAGTTAGCTAACTTCGTTGATTCTGACCGTGACCAACAACTGAGAGAAAAATAACAAATAATTTCACATGTGGCTGTGGTCGAAGATGAAAACAAAACTCAGTGGGCCTCATTTATGAAGCGTGAGGTGAACAGAATTGACCCTAAATCAACGTTAGCTGTAATTAACAAGGTGATATTTCGGTTAGCTCCTCAGGGTTCTGCGCCCACATAATTGGGCTTATCCATACCTTGGACCTCAATGCACAAAACGTCAACAGTCTGTCAGTGATAGCTAAGCTATCGCTAAGCTTCCTTGCTACTTGCTAGCACCTTTGATTGTTCATATTTTAGGTTAGCGAACCCAATTTATAGCCTGAAATAACGGAATACCGAATAGTAGGTAGTCACCTAGAAAACGACCACAATAGCTTGTCTGTAACATATTAACGTTAGGTGTTTGGATGGATCATGAATAACAAAGTCAACATCTAGCTGGTAGTCTTATGTTGTCAAAAAATAGAATCCAGACTGTGTTTAGGTGATAGCTAAGCTATTGCTAAGCTTGCTTGCTACTTGCTAGCACCTTTGATTCTTCATATTTTAGGTTATCGAACCCAATTTATAGCCTGAAATAATGGAATACCGAATAGTGTAACTTTACTGTAGGGTTAAAGGCAAAACTTACCTTAGAACACACAAAAGTGTGCCTGTCGAATCCTTGAGGGGTTCAGCTGAGAGTGAGGACGTCCACAAAGTTTTATCCACAGGCGACACTTGTCAGGGTTTAATTTTGGTTTGGGGAAGGGGAAAAAACGCACACCCCCCTCCAACCTCTCTGGGAAACAAGTATCAGTGTTACAAGTACCCCAGGCACAACGTTTAACCATAACTATTTTATAGTCCACAAAAACCAGTGTCGAAAAGTACGCCTGCACTAGAGTCAATGGAGCGCTGTCATGAAAGTGTCGGACCCCTGTCGGAGCCTGCTCTTGGCTGCGCTGTGATTGGCCAGTCTGCGTTCTAGGGTGTGGCTTAGCGAAAGGCGAATTGAGCATGAATTTTACACACCTGAAGAGGAGAAGGGAAAACCCCCCCGAAGCAAACAACAACTGGAAGAAGCTGCAGCAAAAGTCTGGAAAAGCTTCACAAAAGAAGAACGCAATAGTTTGATGATGCCGATGGGTCGCAGGCTTGATACAGTTATTGCAAGCAAGGTAAATTTCTGCCAAATATTAAGCGTTACTCACTTTCATTTATTTAAATACTCTCTGCTCCAATACTTTTGCTCCCCTAAGGATTGGCTGGTCTGATACCAAAGGTGCTACGTTCTAAGTAGTTTAACACATCTTGGTGTAAATACCAGGAAATAAAAGCTGAAGTTCTTAACTCTTGTCCCGTTTTTATCTTTTTAATCTCAAGCCCAAATGTATTCAGCATATTGCAAAAACAAAGGAATTGGCCTTGCTATTTCAATGCTTTTGGAGTGGACTGTATGTATATATACTCTCACTGAGCACTTTATTACACCTACTTATTCATGCAAGTATCTAATCAGTCAATTGTGTGGCAGCAGTACAATGCATACAATCATGGGTCAGGAGCTTCAGTTAATGTTCATATCAACCATCAGAATGGGGTCTTTGACCGTGGAGTGATTGTTGGTGGCAGACAGGGTGGTTGAGTATCTCAGAAACCGCTGATCTCCTGGGATTTTCATACACAGTTTGCAAAGAATGTTGCAAAAAAACAAGCAAATCCAGTGGGCAGCAGTTCTGTAGACAGAAACACCTTGTTAATGAGAGCTGTCAGGAGAATGGCCAGACTGGTCAAAGCTGACAGGAAGGTGACAGTAACGCAAATAAGCACACATTAAAACAGTGGTATGCAGTAGAAGTCTAAAACATAAGTCTAGTAAATACCTAATAAACTGCTCACCGAGTGTATATATATATATCCAAAATTGAAAATATATTGTGATTTATATTTCACCCAGCCCTAGTATATGGATTTATGTCAGAAATAGACCCCCTGCACCTTGTGTTGGAAGGAGGGAAGTTATGCATCACCCAATGTCAGGCACCAGAACACTGAACCCAAGAGCGAGACCACAGGAGTTAATGTCAAAGTCTTTTAATCAGATCAGACAGGCAAGGGTTGAGAACCCACAAACCGTAGTAATGCAGATCAGGCAGTTTGTAAATTTCAGGCAATGGTCAGTTATCCGGGCAAACAGAAACCAGAGATAATCCATAGAGTGGTCTTGGTCACTGGGGAATGGTCAAAAACACAATTGCAGTCCAAACAGAAATGAGTCTATGGGTCAAAACAGAACAGACAGGAAATCCAAAAAGCAATAGTCGAAAACAAAACCGGTCACACGGGAGATCAGGCAGAAATAAATAGAGAGTCTGGCAAACACACATGACAATCTGGCAACAAACTACACAAACAGAGGGGTTTTTATACACATGTAATGAGAGGGAATGACCATCAGGTGTGTGAAACAATCAGGAAGTGGGTGGCAGGTGAAACGAATAATGGAATGAATGAACTGACAGACAGACTACGGTGTGCTCAGAGGGTAAAAATAAACTAGAACGCTAAAGACTTAGACAAAACAGATAACAGAAAACACAGAACCCGACAACCAAATCAGAAACTAAAGATTTACACTCGGTAAGATTTTTGTGTTAAAACATTGTTACGAGACCATTGTAAATCCCTTGCTATCATTGAAAAGGGCTGATGACATGTTGACTCACCCTCTGCTTGTGTTTATAGTTCTTAAATTCTGGTTTCAAAATATGCAGTTAATGAGCGTGTTTGTTGCTGCAATTCCTCTCTTGACCATTACAAGTCAGAAATGACCTATTGTACCTTTATCACTTGCGTGAGCACCCATTAGCCTCCCTTTCAGTTGCAATTGGATCCTGGGATAGCTCATCCATCAGTATTTTAATAGGTTAGAATGGGACCAAAGTCACTTTTTGATACTACAGTAATTTTGTGTCATTTAGCGTTTTGCTTCTGTGAATGCCGCCGGCCAGAAAAAAATACTTCAAGATATCATCTGTATTTGGGGAAAAAATATAATCTGTTTTTTATGTACAAAAAACGTTGCTGTTTTTTAGCTGGGGAAATATTGGTTGTAACACCTCTTGATTTATAATGATTGTCATCGCTATCTAAGTCGCACCTTTCATGAAATTCCTGGTTGACTTCACAACTACCACCAGGTGGCAAATGTGAGCACTCTACTCCAGAGCTGTTGTGAGAGCCCATGACCCACGGTACCAGTTGTTCTGCTAGAAAAAAAAAATCTGTAAACGTAACGGACGGGGTGAAAAAATACATTACCGGCCACCGTCTGGTGGTACGCTGGCAGCTGTACAAGCTGGAAACAGTACCAGTGTGCACCATGTAATTGCCAGTGAATGCAGTTGTCGTACTGCACAGTGCATAGTGACAGCATTATGACCTAGACACACTGTTGTGTAGAGTCGTTTTTTTTCAAATTTTTTTTATTATATAGTACATTTATGGGTAAAAATGTTGTGGAGACTGGGCCACAAACTAACACGGGGCATGTTGAAACATGGGGATTTTTCATAGTTGCATTTGAGCAGGAATGATGGCTTGTATTATAGCAACACACTTATCGTGCGTGAGTGGCAGGGTGATTTGAAAACTTCATCAAGAGTTTTTAACAAAGCAGCATGAAAATATTTTTTCACCAAAGTATTTTTTGATTAACTGCAAATATATGTAATTTAAATCACTGTCTTCTGGGCTATAAAGCAGTATAGTTTAGTGGTCGACTGATAAGGGTTTTTTAATGCCCGATGCTGATACCGATGCTGAGAGAGCAGGGTGGCCGATGGCCGATATAATGCCGATATTTCGATTATTACGTTTTTTTTGCACCTAATAACATACGTTTAATCATAACAAATGACACAAAACATTTTAGCACTCAAGTAATTACAGCCATCTGTCATGAATAAAATTGAAAACAATATGCGAGGAGGTGGCATGGATGGTGCAGTGGTTAGCACTGCTGCCTCACAGCAAGGAGGTCCTGGGTTTGAATCCCCGTCGGCCGGGGCCTCTCTGTGCGGAGTTTGCATGTTCTCCCCGTGTTTGCGTGGGTTTCCTCCGGGTACTCCGGTTTCCTCCCACAGTCCAAAGACATTGGAGTGTCTAAATTTCCCGTAGGTATGAGTGTGTGAGTGAATGGTGTATGTGTGCCCTGTGATGGACTGGCGACCTCTCCAGGGTGTATTCCTGCCTTTCGCCCAATGTATGCTGGGATAGGCTCCAGCCCCCCTGCGACCTTGTTCGGGATAAGAGGGTTAGGATAATGAATGAATGAATGAACAATATGCAAGGTCAATATTCTGATTAAAAACCAAGAAATCCCCCTATCCCATGCAAGTAATTCCACTATCCCATGCACATTACAATCTAATATAAATGGTTATCTTATCCAGTAACAACTAGGATTTGATGACATTTTCATGAACTGAACTTACAAGTACACAAATACACAAAATCACAGTCTGTATTTGGGTTAAGAACTAAGAAATGTCATGTATAATTCCCTCTATGTTACAATCTAATGTACATTATTTTATCTTATATTTTATTTTAACCGGTTGTATTAGATGTCAGTGGCGTACTGTGCGAACTAGGGTATTCATTACCTTTCAATGTAAGTTTCTGTTTACTTTGCCTGATTAACTATCAAACAATTGAGTCGCTAATTAAATAAGCTGAAATAAGGCCTTTTTTAATGTGATATACTTTACACACTGTCTGAGTGACTTTTAAACTTGCATACTTCTAGCGTTCCATTGAATGATAGGACTCCGATGGCACCGAGAACAGCACCACGACAATTAAGTGTTCCATTTGAGAATTATTAGTATTCTAACACACTTAACATTTAGTTCTTGTAAGTTTTACCACCATTGGTGGTATAGCTTCTCCACCAAAGTGGAGAAACTATGTTTTCAATGTATTTCTAAATGTATTCTTGAGTGAACTGTTTGGAATCCAGCCGATCGATAGTGTGTTAATTGAGGAGAAACTCTTTCAGTAACAATAACAGCTAACATTACTTTGCAACTTTTAATTATTCGACTTATTGGCTACATATAATAAGCATTTTATAGCTTGGCTATGATACTAAGAATGGTCAATTAAATACATTAAGCTTTGAAAGTTTGGAAAAGGCTACAGTCTTACCAATTTTTCTCCGGCACATGCAAACAAATTGCACTTTCTTCAACATAATAGAAATTAGACAATCGGCTACACAATTTACTGAGGCAGTTTGAATCGCATTTTTAATCAAGAAAACTGCTCATGTCTGGAAAACACACATTTGTGGGAGGGGACAAGTAGCCTATGTTTGGATTTGAGGTTTCATAGGTAATCGTTTTGTCCTCTGTCAGTACAAAGCCTAAAAGGGATTTAACATGGCACATGCAATACTTTGAATCTCACTAGTCCCAAGAAAAAAACGAAAAAAAAACAAAACTTCAAGACATTCTTATTGCATGCAGGAAACTCACCCCTTGTTTCATTATCCTCACTCCACCCCTGACAGAATCAAAGGTGTTAATAGCTGAAGTACTAATGTGTCTGGCCCACTATTCAGTGATTTTTACTGGGAGGGAATGTGATACCGTGGTGTCCACTGATAATATTGGGGTCAAAACTGAGGTGGGACACTGCCGTGGGTCCCTTGAACAAGTTGGCTTCAGCTGATGCATGCCCCTTTAAGAAAAAAAAGCATACCCTGACCAGAGCTTTAAGTTTGAGAGGGTTTATTTATATTATAAATATTTTTCATCCAGTTAGAAGATACATGTTTTTGCTGTAAATATCGACCATCGGTACAGTTTTAGCACATTCCTGCCGATTACTGTTCAGTCGAAAACTGAGGGAGTTAAACTGTTCCAAACAGTTCAGGGCAAGTTTAAACTGCTCTGGGGTACATTGAAACGGCGTATAAAATGTTGGAAAAGCCTTGTGAATCCAACATTTCTTACCGTTAACATTTTTCATCTGACAATTGTCTTGTAGAAATTGTCTATGTCCAGCTGTGGCGGCCTTTTTTGTTTGAATTAAATGCGAGATGTCGCAATGAGCTTCACGATTGCTGAGATAGAATGGCAAAGTCATTTGGTTACTGTACCAGTTGGCTACATCTTTTAATTCTCCCAGAAGCTTAATTATTTGTATGGCTGCATGTTGGTCACAGAAGTTGCTTTTCTCTTTTTTGACTGTCCCTTTAATTTGCAGTTTCTTTTCCGCGATTGTTTTGGTGGATAACTAATCAAAACAAACAGACGCTCTTTCTGCGATGGACAAAGGTGATTAAAAGCAGCATATCATTGCATTTAGCCTTCTTATTTTTTTACTAGGGTCAAGACTGACTTTTTTAAACTTCAGATACCGTCACTATGGTTGAGCATGTTATTTCAGTCTCTTCCCACTGCTTTGCATGAGATCTTGGTTCATAGATGCTTTTGTAAATATTTTCTGTGACAAACACCCAGCCTTAATTATTGCAAAAGCCTAGATCTGTGTCTCTGTCTTGCATCTTGATTTACACCAGCTCTGTAGAGGCGGAAAACTTCATGCACAATTCGACCCTCGTTAATTGCGTGAACTTTAGTTAATTCAATGGAATACATAATAAGCCATACTTATATCTCCACCTTTTATTTGCGCAATCCACCCTTAACTGTATATGCATTAAGGACAGAATCTTGCGATGACTCGAGTAGATCACACGCATACTGTGGTTCTAGCCCCGTGCGCCACTTTGATTCAGAGAACGCATTTTTCCTGTGCAGAATGTGTCATAAGTGTGCCTGAAAATCATTGCAAAAGGCTTAGTATATCTGGCCCTGAATACTTTTATTTCAATACATTTACTCTTATGTTTCAGTGTTTTTAATTTAGTAATCTCATTTTCTGAAAACTTCAGGTGCCAAAATGATTGGCACCCCAACCACTTATTGTAATTAAAACCAAAAATTGGCAATACAATTTTACTTCAATTCAGTTTATCTCAGTCTAATGAACTATATTGTGTCATTGCATTCACTATAAAAGTGAGGTAACAAGAATGCAAAATCCCTTTGTCAACCATCAGCATGGGAAAAGCCAAAGAATTACACTGATCGTAATAGATGATCACAAGTCAGGCAATGGGTACAAAAAAAATACATAAACAGTTAAAAACACCACTTACCATGGGCAGTAATGAAAAGGAGTAAAACATATTGAATGGTTGCAAACTTGCCAGGAAGAGGATGCAAGTGCAGAGTATCCTCACAAGGCAAGGAAGATGGTGCGGGAAGCCGTAAGTAACCCAAGGATTGCAGTTTAAGAAGGCAGAGATTGGTTGTGTCTTGGGGAAACCAAGTCTAAAAAAATTATCAAATGGCACCTCCATACCAGCAAACTCTTTGGAAGGGTGGCATGAAGACAGCCCTTACTGAACACAATAAATGAAATCAAGAGTTTTTCAAACCTCATTGGAATTATGACTGGAAGAGTTATATGGTCAGATGAAACCAAAATGAAATGCTGTAGCGATACACACCATCAACATGTTTCGTGGCAACATGGCTCAGGCAGTAAGAGCAGTCGTCTGGCAGTCGGAGGGTTGCCGGTTCAATCCCCCGCCTGGGCTGTGTCGAAGTATCCCTGAGCAAGACACCTAACCCCCCAAATGCTCCCGTCGGTGTGTGAGTGTATGTATGAATGGGTGAATGGAGAAGCATCAATTGTACAGCGCTTTGGATAAAGGCGCTATATAAATGCCTGCCATTTACCATTTGGTGGCAAAATGGAATGGAATGCAAGGAGAAGCACTTCATACCTACTGTTATATATGGTGGTGGTCACTGATGTTTTGTGCCAGTGGTCCAGGGGCACTATTTAAGGCACAATAAATAAAAAAAAATACCTGGATATCTTGGCAGAAAATCTGGTTGACTCTGCTAGGAAGCTGAGTCTTGGTCATAGGTAGATTGTCCAGCAGGACAATGACTCTAACATACATCAAAATCTACTCAGAAAGTAAATGTAAAGTAAAAACAACAACCATGTTCTGCCATCTCAGTCTCCAGACTGACTTAAATCCCATGAAAAACATGTGATCTGAACTGAAGAGGGGGGTATCACAAGGATGATTCTGAAAAGTAATGGTCAAAAATCCCTCCAAATCCGTTCTCTAAGATTATCACAAATTATAGGAAAAGACTGAAGGCTGATATCTTTACCAGGGGTGTTTTTCTGGGAAATATCTTTGGTTGATTTCATAATAAAGTGCTTGACTTTACACTTGTTGGAAAATAACATTTACAGTAAATCCTCAAATTGTGTCCGGGATTCTATTTGAAGCCGGGCCTCGGATAATAGCCGGGGGCGTGATCGATTCGGACAAATAAAGGCCGGCCCCCAAATACAAGCTGGGGTAATATTGCCTACGAGTAGGGCTATCAGTCCATGAGCACTAGAAGACATTGTTTTGATTTAACTCAATGAAATAAAAGAGCTCTTCTTAATATTTTGTATTGTTGGTTGGTTTAATACTGTTGCCAATGAAAAGTCGTTGTCCTACACCATGGGTCTCCAACACGTTGCTCTTAAGCTACCAGTCGCTTGCCGCCCCCTTCTGAGTAGCTTGCCAAAGGCTGAAGCAGTATACATTTAAACACAATTGTTGCCGCGAGGCATTCCAGCCTACAAATTTAATAAAAAGTAAATCAGGCAAAATAAAAAATTAACTCAATTTAGGCTACTTGGCTCCGCAATAAGGTTTCCATGTATTTACAGCCCAGCGCACGTTCAATGAATGAATGAAAGCGACTGCCTTGGCTCGCAATAAACAGACGGGTGGAAATCCTGACACTCTTTCAACTACATAAAACTTAACAGTGAACCATCAAATACCCCCCAGTGCCCATCAGTCCCAACATTTAGCAATAGAATCAAACAGTCCAAAAGTAAATTAAATCCCAAAGCAAAGCGAAAAACTTTTGATAGCCTTCCGGTAAGCTGCTCCAAACGAAAGGCTTGTCTCTCAAAAAAACTTGCTGTTATCTACGCTAATTTGTTATTGTTCATGAAGGTGTGTCTGGCAAGTTGTTATTTTATGGATTCTGGACTTGCATGTGATTTATTGTGTTTGAGAATATTTGCAATAAACTAAGTCTGTTAAGACTGACACTATGACTTACAAACGGTGTTCCTGATTAGTCTACACTAATTGATTTCTGAACGGTTACAGGAAGTGTTGAACAGTGTTGGCCCACTTTAAGTGTAGCCTTTTACTTTATTTCTAAGAATAAAATTCCACAACAGAAGCCTAATAAGAAATAAAGGCCTGCCTCGAATACAAGCCTGCCCCAAATAAAGGCCTGTGCTTTGTGCAGCCTAAGTAAATAAAAGCAACAATTTGAGGATTTACGGTTTGTCAATAACTATAATTTTTTAGCTTACAGCGCTTTTGTGCATATTTATCAAGGGTGCCAATAATTCTGGAGACCACTGTACATATTTATTCGTTCTTCCAGGGTTGCCAGCACATTCATTTTAGTGCACGAGCAAATCTGGGCCAAGGTGAGCTTCCTGGTTCTGGAACAGTTGTTGGTTAAACTACCTGCTACGTCGAAGAAGGAAGCGGCAAGTGGGAATTGAAATATAACTTTCTAGACGGCTTCAGATCATGTGCCTAAAACTGACGGGAGCTCCGATGTCCCTCGGGGAGCAAAAGAAAAAAGAACATACAGAGCGTCTGATTGGCCCAACCTCTCTCTCAACAAAATGACGGCCATGTTATGCCTCAACAGATCAGACACTAGCAGGCCACCGGTGGGTCACATCGGAGGGGATAGTGACATATTTGTTATAATGTTTAATGTGGTTTAATTTGGCTTCTCTGTTTAACGTGGCCTTGTGGCTCCTTCAATGTGTTTGATGTTCGGTCTGGATCTGCCTAAAGTCTGATTAGATGGTGCTGAATATGATCCAAGGCGACATGACTAATGTTTAGATCTTTTATCTCTGAACGGTGTGTCTTAGGCCTAGTTTAGGATACAGATGTAGCAGGCCAGCATGCGTTAGATCATTCCCTGGAGAGAAGGGGAGAGGTAGAGACAGAGAAAGAGAACAAGAGAGGCCTTTTTCTATGCTTTAATTCTCCCCCAGCCTGAGACTCTGTGTAAAGGGCATCGTCATGAATCACTATGAGAACTTCGACTTGACCAGGCAAAATTGCCAAGAGGCATTTAAGCATTAAAAAAACAAACCCTAATACAAACACAAGGAAAGATTCACTGCGGTACACGAGGTCGATGTTGAATTATTTAGCGTTGCCGTCTTCACAGTCATCACCTGTAGGTTGTAGATTCCCCAGGCTGCAGCGTCAGAAGGTAATCTTACCTATCACAAGAGATTGTGGATCCAATAAACAGTTGTCTTTAGTATTGATTTACAAATTCGATGAAAGTGTTCATTTTTTATTGTTACAAAGTTTGGTAACTTCATTTCAGAGAACTCTCAAAAGTTTGTGTAGGACAAGGACAGTATATAATATTCATGTATTGTGTATGAATTAGCTACTAATGATTTTTTGAAAAGTATTATTTTTTGTTCATATTTGCAAGTTCATTATTTTTGCTTTATTTTTGGCTGGTACGAGTCAAAATTAACAACCTCAATGAGCAAAAACATTGTTTAGATTTACATAAACTTCCTAAATCATTGGAATGCCGGTAAAAGCGCAAAGCATGTTTGCTTTCATCCAACACATGAGGAGATATGTATATCTCTAATTAAAATTTCAATTTAGATGGATTTTATTTCAAAGTTTTTCATTAAAAGGAGGCTACACGTGCTTACGCTGTAGAACTGAGTTGTTGATATGGGCTGTGAACATGGAACATCTGCAGATTTGAAGTAATTAAAAATTAATCACTCACTGTGCCGGGACTTTAATTGGTTTGGAATGGAGCTGAAAGCGGGAAGTTCAGTTCAGAGACACACAAAAAAACAGGCTCTGGAATTTAAATAGCCATTTAAAAGGCCTCTTAACCTTTTACATCTTTTTTTTAAGGAAAAACCACCAATCCACCCCATCTCACCAATAATAAAGCACCGTGAGATCCGTAATGCCATTTTTAATACATTACTATGTGCTGCTGCAATCTTTAGCACACAATACAACAGGATGTGATGTAAGTCTGCTGAAACGAGTGTAACATTTGCTGTTCTGCCTAAACTAACATTTAAAATGTACTTGATTTCATCTAATATGCTAAAAAACCAGGGCTTTCTTTGCCTCCGGCTTGTAAAGGGGTCAGTGATTTTCTATTTAGTATTTTTTATTATCGTAATGGATAACAGAAGGAGTAAAATAAGACAAGTACGGCTAATAAACTGCCGACTTGCCCTAGGCAAATGAGGAAGTCGATAGTTCCCTGCCTTCGAGCCGCTTGTCTATGAGTGGCCTGATAATTTTGGAAACAAATATGCCTAATTGAGGGTCCAAATGGCCTGCTCTCATCAGGCTGGCATGCAGACTCTTTGGGCCTGAGTGATTAATGGAGCCTGTTTCTCTCTCATTTCCAGTTACTCTGCTAGACTCCATGTCCGCCCTGGGAGATCTGGGCTGGGAGGCATACCCTGCTGAAGGGGTGAGTACCCGCCTGCTTTTACTGTTAGAGACGCACATAGACAGACATGTGCAGGCACGCATGCACACACACACACACACACACATGCACACGCATGCACACGCATACACACACACACGCATGCACACACACACATGCACATGCACACAAACACACACACACGCATGCACACAAACACAAGCACATACAGGTACACACACAAAAATATCTCACACAAACACAAGCACATACACGCACACACACATAAATTGAAACGCGCACTATTTATATTACACACTTTAACTATTACAAGCACACACAAAGGAGGTGCATGATATTTCATAGACATTCTCTCCTCTGTACTTTAGTTTTTCATACAGTTGCACCAGGTGAAATACGTAAGTCCGACACACTGACACATCTGCCGGGCGCGCTCACTAGGCGTTAGTGCAGGCGGCTGTTTTACAGACGAGCAGGAACAGGGAGTCCGGGCCATAGAAAGAGCACAGCGTGAGTTTCTCCAGCTGTCAGCCGCTTTATGAAGAAGAGAAGGTGATGGATGCCTTCATCTTCTTAATGCCTCACCAGCAGTGACTTAGAAAATAATCAACTTAATAAAACCCCCATGCCGGGCCTCCAGGAAAATCAATCTTAAAGTTTGAGGGGGGTAGGGGGGAGGGGCGCCTAAATGATTCAACAGCAGAAGAACGGCAGGGAGATCACCAATCACCAGCATCACCGCTCACCCGTGGTCGACAGAACCAGCGGGAGGAACAAGGGGATTCAGAGCGGCTGCGTTCGGATTTGAATTTTTTTTTTTTTGTGAGCTTGTTTCACAGGTGATGTTATGCTTTTCCAAATTTTGAGAAGAAACTGTCATGTTCATCGCTGTAAATATTTACAACTTTCACATTGATCACACCTCCCAAGACCGTGGAGGTGAAAACAATAAAGAACGGAGAAGGTGGTTATATGGTGATTTGTTTTTTTTGAGAATTTGCGAAATTGTGAAGAAGCTCTTTTGTACATTGCAGTAGGTAAATCCATTACTTGTGTTCATCATGCTAGCCAAAGCTACAAACACCACACCACACCACATAAAAAGAAAATTAAAATAGTAATTTTGTATGTGGGGCAGACTGCTCTACAAATGTTATTATTAGACTAAGCAGGGGACAATCCCGCCTAGAGCAATGTGGGGTTAAGGGCCTTGCTCAAGTTGCCCAACAGCATCTTTTTTTGGCTTGAACCACCAACCTTCCGGGTCCCAGTCATGTACCTTGGCCACTAGCTTACAGGCCCCCCCTGTATAGCTTGAGCTATCACTGTGTTTTGTGCGTGCGTACCCACTGGACATGTCGTTGTGGTCACAGTCCATGGAGATGGCATTGTTTCTCTGCGTTAGATTCCCAGCTCAGACCCCCAGTGCATGCCCTCACCTGCAAGCCGGCGACCGATTAGTGAGACTACAGACCACAGCTGGAGATCTGGAGAAAGTGCTCCATTTCAAATGCTTCCTGACTCATGGTGGAAAATGTCTTCTGTCTTGCTGACAAAAAAATGAACTGACAGCAACCTTCCACAGCTAAAGCTGGATAATGCAGGCATATGCACTTTTCAGCAAGTCTTTCCGGTCATTTTTTAACCACCATTTCCTAACCCCCCCCCCCCCCCACGAAGAACTGTTCTTTCTCATGAGGGACTAAGCATGTAAGCCCAAAAAACAGAGAACTGGAGGGAGAAAAAAAAAAAACCCTTCCTGCAGAGAGCTAATTGAAAGGTCCACCTCAGAGTCTTGCATTTCATACAAGGGGATTACAGCGTTTGACCTCTGACCCCTGATCTGTAGACAGTGTAATTGGCGGAGAAATGGAAAGTGAAGGTAGGGTGGGGGAAGTGAATTCCCCCCCCAAAGCCTCTGTTTAGCTCTGCTGGATATTTTCCTTGAGTGGGTCAACGGTCTGCTCTGCCTTAACCCCGAGAGGGACAAGCCAGACGGAGCTGGTACAGAACCAGATGTTGAAGGTTTTGGAGGTGATCCAACCAGGCCATTTGGTGTTGCGGCTGGGGAGATAGGGGGAGCTGGGAGATAGAGACTTGAGCAGCAAGCGTGGGCTGAACAATGTGGAAAAAATAGATTTAGCCTACATTTCAGCTGAAAGGAGGTGTTCTTTGGCATTTCAGACTAATTACTGCTTAAGTGTCTCTAACCACGGCTGATTGCGGGGGTGGGGGTGGGGGGTGGGGTGGGGATTAAGCTTAGCCAATGAAGGTCGTTGCTGAAACGCTGTACATGCTCCGTTTCAAAGCAGTCAGATCTCCCAAAATGTGATGTCTGCGTTGAGCAAGGGTCTCGCGGGTGAATAGTTCTGATCGGTTCCCAGCCAAAGCCCTAATTAGAGATCAAACCTTGTGGCCCCAGTGTCAGAGGCCTTGATGGAGAGGGGCTAAGCTCACCACACTCTCCCAACAATGGCTACAACTGGCCCTGGGTTTGTGGGAGAGCTCCGCTTTCATTAGAAAAGTGACAAATGGCTCAATTAACAAATAAATATATAATTGCATACATGCGGTCCTTGAATTCTCTCATTTTTAAGCTTGGGATATTGCATTTTTGGTCCCTCGGTCACTCTATCTCTGTTGATTGGTTTGGCAGGATTTCGCTGACAGTTATGTTCCATGCATTCATGTCCCGGGTCAACAACATCTTGGCCCTATTTTGTCTTATTTCTTTTTTTGGACAATAGAAAGGCATTGCCCTGCAAGTCACGGACCGACTTCCCCTCCCTGGTGATGTCACTATGCTGATAAACCACTCCCCGGCAGACTGGAACTGTAACTCAACTTGCCACTCAGACAAATAAATCGGCTCAAGAAAACTATTATTACTTTATTATAGCGATTGGATAAACGTAGAGCGAGTGGTTCCAGTTCATCCAAATGAAGTCCTTCAGCAGCGAAGCTCTGTAAGAGGCTGTTTGAATGACAGATGAATCACTCAAGCCTGTTTAGTGGACAAAATGCTTAACATAATGGATTAAAGTTGTGTGGGATTATTTGTATGCCAAGTATAATTTTTGTCAAGACTGCAGCAGGCCCCACCACCCCCCCCAGCCATTGACTCCCTTTTACCCATAATGTATGCATTATGCAGTAGTCAAGGCCTGTTAGCATCTGTTCTATGGGAAATGACAAGGAAAGATTTCAGCAGGGGAGCTCCACCGCCCCGGACTCATATGACTGTGTGTGGAGACATGTGCAGATGGTTGAGAGTGTACTAGGGTGTGTGCACTTGCTGCTTGGTAGCTTGTAAGAAGGCTGAGATGGGTTAACGGAAAGGCTTAGCTCTGATACTCTTAACATTTTTTATGTCCCGTATCAGAATCTCAGAAGCGAATCTTTTGCTTTTTCTGGCAAGAAGATATTTGAGGAATGGCAGGAGTCTGATTTGGTTTTCCTTGAGTGAAATAGTGGGAACTAACTTATTCTGTTATATTCTCCTTCCTTAAACGGCATTCATTAAAACATTTTCTGCGTGACAATGTGAACTGCTATGTGAGTAACAGCAATGAAGAATGGTAGGTAAAGGTCAGAGCAGTGCTGAATGATCTCCATGACTTTGACTGTCTGCAAAGTGATTATTATGTAATGTAATGACATAGAGGAAAAGTGCACACATACTCACATGGGTGAGCATGTATGCACACATGCGTACGCAAGCACACACACACACACATGCATACCCATTCCAGTACAGACTGAACTAGGCTGTGGTGAAAGATGATTCCCAGCAATATTTTTTTTTCTGTTGAAATAAACATTCTAATATACTGCCTAACTTGAGTTTGTATCGAATATCCAACTAAACCTGCCTTTATACATACATATGAAATCCAATTCCCCCAAAGAACAGAAGCTGCAGTTATACTGCATATGCATGCTGATGGAGAATAGGGCTTTAAATACTCATGGTTTTTTTAGAGACCTGGAAAAAAAAAACAGCTGACATACATAGACGTATGCACACATGCACTTACTTACACATATTAGCCATGCATATACACAACATAGTTGGCACACACTCAAACACCCTGCCATGCACACAGAATTACTACAACACACGCATCCATGCACATATGCAGGCATGCACACAAGCAGGCACACACACACATTTTTATGTCCCTGCTACATTTGTAGTCCCCATCACATGAGTGTGCTAGCAGGTCTTTTTTTCCCCCTCCTGCAAGATATAAAAACAAGTGCACACACACACACACGCACGCATCTGACCCCAGGAAAAGCATTTGTCCTGATTGTAATTCTCATTCTCGTCTCTCATTTCTTACCGTCCTCTCTGACCTACCTCCGGCGGTCCCACAGTGGGAGGAGATCAGCGTGATGGACGAGAGGAACACGCCCATGCGGACCTACCAGGTGTGCAACGTGATGGAGGCCAATCAGAACAACTGGCTGCGGACCAGCCACATCCCACGCGACGGCGCCCAGCGCGTCTACATCGAGATCAAGTTCACCCTCCGCGACTGCAACAGCCTTCCCGGGGTGCCGGGCACCTGCAAGGAGACCTTCAACATGTACTACTACGAGTCCAACAACGGCAACCTGTGGTTCATCAAGGAGAGCCAGTACGTGAAGATCGACACCATCGCAGCCGACGAGAGCTTCACGCAGGTGGACGTGGGCGACCGGGTGATGAAGCTCAACACGGAGGTGCGGGACATCAGCAACCTGAGCAAGAAGGGCTTCTACCTGGCCTTCCAGGACGTGGGCGCCTGCATCGCGCTGGTGTCGGTGCGCATCTTCTACAAGAAGTGCCCGCTGACGGTGCTGAACCTGGCGCGCTTCCCCGACACGGTAACAGGCGGGGACTCGGCCCTGGTGGAGGTGCGCGGCTCCTGCGTCAACGACTCGGAGGAGTTTGAGGCCCCGCGCATGTACTGCAGCGCCGACGGCGGCTGGCTGGTGCCCATCGGCCGCTGCGTCTGCCAGGCAGGCTTCGGAGAGCACGAGGGACGCTGCCAGCGTGAGTAGGCCCCACTCGTCTCCTGTCCGTCCTCCCGTCGAGGAGGTCGAGGCGACCGAAACCGGCACCGCTTTCGCCCAGTCGTGAAGCATTTGTGAAGCGTTTCCGCTCGTGTGAAACCGTTGACTCGGGTGTTACTTTCTGAGGTTGTTGTCGTCCCGCTGGTTTATTTGACCGTCTTTGGTTTTTGTCTTTCTCTGCGCAAACCAAAAACATTGTTAGGATAACTGCCGCGGTTTGATTAATCGGCATGTGTGCGTATGGGTGTGAAGTGAAAACGATGCGGTTGTTAGTCTTGCGGAGTGGCCTCGCTGTTGTGGAATGAGAAATTGGGGCCCCCTGTGGACTGGCTAGAGACGGATGGAGGTAGATTGGTAGTGACAGTGAGATGGTTCTTGATGGCTGTATTACCGACAGTGACCGTGTATCGTTGTATCGCCTCTGCTGTTTCTCCTTCAGTGTAACCTGTTGAATTGTATATAGACTGGCTTAGAACCACCGTAACACACTAAGACTCACTTATGTCGTTTACATGATCTTGTGTGTGTTGAAGCGTTCATTGCTGCTAATATGAGATTAGGATGATATTAAGCATGTTAAGCATGACACTAGTTCTGTTTATTCATTTCTGGAGTGCATAGATTTGAGTGCAGGATGTTTGGATGCACTGAACTTGTGTGCCTGAGCATCCATATCTGCTTGTGTGTGTGTCTGTGTGTTCATGTGAGCCTAAACATGTATGTGTGCTAGTGTGTGTCTGTGTCTGCAAACTAGAAAAAAAGGTCTTCTTTAGGATTGATAATTAACTGTCAGCCCATGCATAGTTGTGCTGTTAAATATCAGAGCGCTGGCATTACAGAGATTTCAGCGTCACAGTCATTATATGGTCTTGTCTTACAACAAGGCAGAGTAATTAGTGGAGCTTAGTATCAGTCACTGCACCGCAGCTATGATTGAAAACAATCTCGTTGTTTTTGGAGGAGTAAAGCCATCCCCCGCAAAAGCACGAGAACTGCATCGGCCTAGCCTGTCCTCAGTCTTTATCTGTCTGATTAGCTGGATTTCAGTCTCCTGCTGCACCCACCAATACAGACACGCACAGATAAATGGAGAGAATGTGCCGGAAAAGAATAACAAAGATTCACTCAGCAGAGGAGGAGGCCAAGGATATGCTTAGACGTACGTCCTTTTGAAGCTTCATCAGAGCATTTCCTCTCACCTGCCGCCTGGCGGGCCTTACAGTGGCACACGGCTGGCGGAAACCAAGCTCTGAAAAACAAACGATGTAAAGAATTCACAAACGCCTCAGAGTGAAAAGCGGAGGGTGGTTCGCCTTCATCAAGCTGTAAGCTTGCGCTATTATGGGAAGGAGAGGTGCGTGGAAAGTGCTGCGCTTGTTCGTCACCAAACCTCAGCAGGTGTGGCTGAAAAAGGCAAGCAGGTGCCTCGCAGCTGCCAAATGGACACCATTTTGGCTCTCTCCTGCTGTTGACTGTAGGTGGAGAGAGAAATGTGTGGAAGAGGTGATTGTGGTGAGCGAGTCGGTTCTTTGGGACAGCTTCCATTTTCCTATTGCTTTCTTGTTGATTGTGTCTCCAAAGAATTTGGTTGAATGCAGGCGAGTGGCTTGTAGCAGCAAAGATAGAAGATTGTTTAATGCATAGAACAATGACAGATATTTACATTTACACTACTATCCTTGACTAAAATGCAATTTTAGAGAATTGTGAGTAAGAAACCTTGTGAAACCTGCATATCGAGTACCATCTACTGTATTCTGTAGACTGCTGTGTGATGCAGCATTTCTTTTTTAACGTGTTATATGCCAAATTCTGGGTGAAATTATCTTATCTAATCTATTCACTTTTGTTACACATGAAGGGCCAATTAATGGAATTCAAGCTAATTGGGCTGAATCAAGCTAATTGAGCTGAATCAGGTTCACCTAGCTATCTAGCCAGCTAGCTAGCTACATGAACCGCTTTGTTGTTTGAATTTGGAAGCTTGAGGAATCTGCCAAGGTAGACAAGCTTCATGTGAGTGGTTGTTTTTGAAGTTATTGAGCAAAAATCCATTGCTGGTGTGTGAAAATCCTATCTCAACTTTCCTATTTTCAAAAAAAAAAAGAAAAAAGATCCAGATGGAACTTATTTTCTACCTCTCCAGGCGAGACATTTTTAAAGCATTCAATCCAATTCCAAGTAATGTGTTGCTTCACCATGTACTTTTTTCTGTGGCATTCTTAAAGGAATCCTTATTGTTTCACTGGTTATTGCTATTTTATGGTTAATCAATGAAAAGTTGCATCACTAGTTCTGATTTATTACAGGTGTGGTAAACGGCAATATCTTCGAAACTACTGAATTATTCAAATGAAATTAAGACAGTGCTCATGCTGTAGGTGCATCAGAAGGTATTGCAGGAGGGAGATTTCTGGCACTGGCTTTTGAACATGGGGATTTTACGAATCGTATTACATGGAAACAGATGTTCATATTTGGAAATACATGATTGATTGTTTGTCAGGAGTGGTATTTGTAGGGGGGGCGGGGGGGGGTTGATCTTGGCAAAGAGGACTAACCAATCTGACCATTTACGAATTGATCTAGAGACACACTGACCGACAGTAAACGTAGCAGATATGAGATGTTCTATTTGGTTTCTCACTCTTTTCCCAGTCACTGATACAAACTAAAAATGTTCTTGGGGCCTGTTGCATTTATTTGGGGCCCAATGCAGTGACGCCTCATTATCAGAGAAGGTTTTCAGCCTGTAGAGCTTCCATCGCCTCATTGCTCATCAGCGCCTCCTCTGGTCTGTGGGCCTCCCGCGGTCTGCACATTTCCTTTACATTACATTACACTTATTAACTGATGCTTTTATCCAAAGCGACAGATATGGCTAAGCAGGGGACAGTCCCCCTTGGAGCAATGTGTGGTTAAGGGCCTTGCTCAAGGGCCCAACAGCTGATCTTATCATGGCTACAGAGGGGCATGAACAACCAACCTTCCGGGTCCCAGTCACGCTCCTTAGCCAGTGGGCTATAGGCTGCCGCTAGGCTATTCGTGCAGTCCTATGGTGAATTACCGGTGCGGCTTCTTCGCTCAGCGCTACAGCCGTGCTCACAGAATGCAAGTTGTTGCCGGCGAAAAGGCCCACGGGGCCCGCAGCCTGACGCCATTCCGGCTCTTGGCTCATGCTTTTCTGATTTCTAATGGGATCGGAGGGCTCGTTATGCAACGACCCTGAACGCAGCGCCTGAACTCTGAGCTCCCGATCGGCATATCGTTCAATTTGGTTATGGGTAGCCATGGTGACAGCCTGATTAAAAAAAGATAAATAAAAGGTGCAAAATTTTATGTTGGCAGCGGCTGCAGCGTTGAAAGGGGAACGGGAATAAAAAGCTTTTTCCCAGAATTAATTTTTTGGCGTCCTGTTATTGTTTGGCCATGTCATTGCACAAGTTGAATTATTATCCAGCTTTCAAAAATAAAAAAAGACCCAAGGAACATCAAACAATAAACGAGACAGTTAATTACAACTCAATTTAAAAAGAAAGAGAAAAAAAGAGTCTTATACTGTTGTTGCAATTTGGCTTCCCTAGAGATAGATAAATCCCATTTTTGAAGCCTAGGGCTAGACTGCTCCAAAAAAGCTTTCCGTAAACAAAGGGTTGCAGCCCTTGTTGCAGAGAGAGGTAGACAGCGTGCATAATTTCCATTGTGAATTCTCCCTGCTGTAATGGATTTGAATTTTGGTGTTTCTGCTTTTCTGTACTTTTTTATGCGGTAGGTGCTAATGGACTCATTAATTCATCCCACTTCCTCTCTGAAAGGACTGCTGCTTATAATAATGGACATTTTTCCTGCTTTTTGTTTTAGTTTTTTTCTTTCCTGATTCTGCTGCAGTGGCTTCCTGAGAAATGTGCTACATGGACTTTTGATGGCCTCTTTGACCTTTCGGGAAAAAGGTGTCACTTTGTTGAAATATTAAAGGACCTGTTTTGGCCTGGAGTGTAATCAAGCCTTAATTAAACCGGGGGCATTCATCGTCCGTAGTCATCCTGTAACTGTTCTTATCTTTTTTTCCTTGGAATTTTTTTTTTTTTCAGGGTGTCATATTATTTATCTACAAAAAAGTAGCTTTTTTATTATAACATACACAACTGTAGCAATAGTAACAAATGCTTGAAATAAAAAGCAGCCAGCAATCGCTGCTACAAAGAAATACCCTACGAGTAAAATGCATTGCTAGGCTGGTGCATTTTATCAATGTATATCCTTTTTATCAGAATGTTGTTAAAAACAGAGCTACTAAAATAACGAAACGGGGTTGCCGCGGGTCCGTTTTTATTTCTTTAATGCCTGTTTTGGTACGATGTTATGCATTGCGAGGTTTGAGTCATTGAGTTACCGTAACAGGAGAAGGAGCACTCGGCATCAACTGTTTTGACAGGGGCCTTCAAACATCTGTTCGCAAGGAGGGGAATCTCGATCGCAGCACGTTCCAGAATCTGTATACAGTGTCGCGCTTTGTTACTCCCAACATTTGGCAATATGTTTAAAATGCTTAGACCCATACACATCACAGCTACGTTAAGGTTGACAGTTACCATCCAGAATTGTTGAAAAAAATCACAGAAAGCACTAAAACCAGGGGAAAGTTTGGAAATGGGAAAAATGGAGAAAGTCACAGAACTGCCAAAAAGTAGCAAAATCATGGAATCCATGACACCCAGCTTCCCTCTGGTTGAGTGTAGTAGCCATAGCTAGTTCTGGTAGGTTGTCTGAGCTGGAAACTGGTCACCCTGCTACCAGCTGTTTCAAAACTTCAGTTTTCAATTTCAGTTTTTTTTCAACAGGGGGTGTACGCCTTATCTTATCCAAAAAGGGTTTCATTAATCAAGACCTTGATAAGTAGAATCAGATGTCTTAGCGCTGGGATAAACACCCACAGCGTGCACCCACACCGACCCCATTCGGATAAGATTGGACACCCCCTGCTCTAGAGCCGTGAGATGAATGGCCTGTTCTCACCATTATGTACTATGTTCTTACGTGTGTCACATCGTAACGGCATGAGGCCCTAGTTTGGTGGGACATTGGCTAATCCCACCCAACAAGCTGATGAAATATTAATGACGTTGTGCACAATGGCTTTGTGGCAGATCCTTTGTAAAGTGGATTGCGTGGCTTGACTGGATAACTCAATTTGGCTAAGAGTCGCTTTCACGGGGGGTGGGGGTGAGGGTGGGGGGGTGCAAGGGAGACATGGAAGAGCAAATTACGAGCCATGCCAGTCCAGACCACCAGTAAGCCTCCATTACAGAGGGACCCCGAGGGACCCGATAATAAAATACTGTTGGTCCATAAAGACGAAGGCAGTCCAGACGGCAAGGAGAGATATGGAGCCCAATCCAATCTCGTCTGAAAGAGGAAAACAGCAATCCTGGCTACAAAAGACCAATTCATCTGAACAGACAAGTCTTTGGTCGTCGACTTCAAGACAAGTCCGATAGCGAGTTCCTTCGTAGGTGAACCGCACAGTCGTGAAAAACATAGCTAGGTCATAACAAACGAAACAAAGAAACTTTGGGGTGGTTTCTTCATGAAAGGAAGTCTTACTGCATTTGCTTTTTAAACATCTGGAGATCCCTGTGAATTACATATGGCAGGTTCGGTAAATGACCCTGTCTGAAATATAATAGTCTCGCCATGGGGAGGGCTCACCACCACTGCCAGAGTGCTGTATCCATCAGCTTGAAGTTTCCAGTAGCAAAAGGAATTACTCATATGAACTTACATTTCTTAAAAGAAAATGCATTCCTATTATTTTTCATTCATCTTTACTTAGCATCTTTCTGAGTATAAATACATAGATATCAATGTATAATACGTATATAGCACTATGCAATACAATACATAATACAATATAACTGTCGTAGTTTTCACTTGAATTTACAGTATATTTTTTGTATATTCTTACCAAATATTAGAATATGAAGTTTCCAAGGGTTCTGATTTTCCACACAGTTTACGATCTCAAAATATTGAATTCATTTAATGCCTTCTTTAAAAATGATTTAGCTGACTGTGAGTAAAATGTTTCACAGTGTTACTTTTGTTCTTCGTTGGTATGGGATAACAGCCATTTGGTGGCAGAATTTTCACACATAGAGACGTATTTACTCATCCAGTTAAACTGGGGGTGGTTGGGTGATTAGTCTCCAACTACGGAACTTTTGAGAGCTGGTTTTGCAAATTGGCCGGGACATTGGGGGTACAGCCTTCCTTTGTGCTGGGGGATTAATGATCACAGTGATAGAGGGCCTGATGTTAAGGCCGTAATGAATTATGACTGCGGAGGAGTGGATCTAGTGCTGTCCCTGACGCTGGGTCGCGTGGGTCAGCGCATTGTTTGGGCTGATAAACACATTTAATTGTACCTGCTCTCTCTCGCTCTCCCTCTCTCGCTGTCTGTCTCTCACTGTCTTTCTCTCTCTCCTTCCCTCTCTCTCCCTCATTCACAGCAGAATCCGTGCATCAGATAGGGCTGTTATTGCTTTCTAGAGCCATTGTGCAGCACACTGCCACAGCTGGAGGGCCACTCTTATCAGCCTCTGTGCTCTCAGAGAGAGCGTTTCTGATGAGCTGTGAGGAAGAGTGTGTGTGTGTTTGTGTGTGCGCGTGTGGGTGCAGCATGCAAATCCTAGTTGTGTCTGTGTGCATGTATGTGTAGCATGTATGTTGGCAAATGCTAGTTGCGCGCATACATGCGTGTGTGTGTGTATATGCATGTGATAGCATACATGTTTGCATTTGTGATTGTGTATTTCCGTGTCTGCTACACTGTGTGTCAACAGATTATGCGTGAATTTTATAATTTTATGTAAGTGCATGTGTGTGTCTGTATGTGTGTGCCTGTATGCGTGTGTCTGTATGTATGTGTGTGTGTGTGTGTGTGTGTGTGTGTGTGTGTGTGTGTGTGTGGCTCAGGACCCCATCGTTAGATGGACACAGTCATGGGGCTGAGCCGTCTGCGTCCCTCTCTCTTGGGAGACCCAGGTTGTGGCAGATAAGACCTGTCTTTCACAGAACCGATAACCTTTGATTTGCACATTAACCTCTGCTCTGATGTGACAGAGCTACCGCTCTGTTGAGGGAGAAAAAGAGCTGCTTTCGTTCTACAAAGAAAAAGAAATCTGAGATTCAGCTAAAGCGCATCCCGATAGATTGCGTCACATTGTTCAATTGATCCTCACAATGTCTGTTACCATTTTTGAATAGCATCCTATTTCCTCCTGTCATAGCATTCATTTATCTCAGAGGCATATGTGTGAATGGAAGGCGGACCTGGATGACCCAGATTAATGTACGCTTACACAATTACACTCGCACACACCCAAACACTCGAATACAAATACGTACAAATTCACATACACCGTACGTATACCGTGTCTGAATATTCACACGCCACACACATACAGAGTGTGTGTGCATTAATGAGCGTGCGCGCACACACTCTCAGACTGCTTGGCAGTCTTAACGTCGCTCGCCTCCCTCCCCCATCTTGGATTTGTGAGCCTGAAATTTCCCGCTGCTCAGATCCGTCCCCCCAAAGAGTCGCAGCGCACCGTCTATTCTGTCCTCGTCTGTCACAACCAATTACCGCCGTCGCACGGAGAGGGGTTCTGCCGAGAAACCTGACAGCCCCCACCGTCTCTGTCCCGCGACCCTCTCCCTCCCCGCACTCTTACCATCTCTTTTACTGCTCCCCTTTTTCTTCCCTCCCTCCCTCTCTTTCTCTCTCTCTGCCCATTTCTCAATCCCACACTCTCTCCCATCACCGATTCTCTCGCGTTCTCTCCCTCTCTGTCTCTTTCTCTACGCCGCGCTTCTTTTTCCTCTCCCTTGTGGGCTCTCTCTCTCTATTTTTCTTTCTTTTTCACTCTGCTGCTCCAGTTCTCTTGTTCCCTCTTTCCCTCCCTCCTGCTCCTGTTTCTTCTTTTCAGTTTCGGCCTTGCTCCCGAGTACATCTCCTCACCCTACCCCCCCACTCCCCCCTCTCCCATATGGAAGGTATGGAAAGGCTTTTATTTTTGGAAGAAGCCATTTTATGTGGTGGATTTCTCCCCATTGTGACGTGCGCCACAGCATCAGGGCAGAAACCTCTGGAGGGCTGTCGATATTCTGGGTGCACCTCTGACACGACTGTTCCTTTCATCCAGCAGTGGGTACCCAGAGGCCCCTCGGGCTTAAACCGGCAGCCTCTCGCCACTGTGCAAAGTGTTCGCGCTCCCCCCCTTCCCCCCCAAAACCGTCCGACGGGCTACGCTGAACTGAAGCACATCTCAAAATCCTCTCTCGACGGATGGAATTTTCTCAGGCGGGGCGGGGGGGGGGGGGGAGGGTAGGGGAGGGGGGGGTTGCGGAGTTTGCCACGCTGAACGACAGAAGCGCCGAGCCACGCCGGCCACGATGAAAGCCTGTTAGACACGCCACCTGTTTTATACAGAGAGAAAAGCGGATTCCTCAGTCTCCAGCCCCATTTATCTATCTCTCCGTGTCCCGGACAGCGCTCGCAAAATGTCTTCCCATTTTTCACCAGAGAAACTGGGTTGCGGGGATTGCCAGCTTTCAACTGAGCACTACGGCAACCTTTTTTTTTCTTTTTTTTTTTTGTGCGCCGCTGATCATGTGCAATCATAACCTCTCACGTTGCGAGGAAACTGCTGTGGGGGTTTGCGTACCGGGCTCAGTTGCACTGGCTTATCAGCCATTGGCAGACTGAACCTTAATTGAGTCATTTCTGATGCGGCGCTGCAGTGAATCTCTAAAGAGAGGGGTTCTCCTATATTGGAGCAGAAAAGTGTGGTGGTGCTGAAGGGGGGTATACAAGCACAAAAGTTTGGGGGGTGGTTATTATAGGAGATTAACTAAGAAAGTATTTTAAAGAATCTCTAATTTAGTAGTACCCTGGTTGGAAATTTTGCCAAAGACAAACTGTTTGTTTTATATTGCTTCAATTAACCATTTTTATAATCTGGAGCCAGCTGAAAATTAGTTTTAAGCTTTTTTATTATTTTCCTCAAGAATGTTAGTTAGAAATACAGCATTTGTTCTACATGCTTCAAACATTACTGTGGGTGGAAATATAAGTTCAACAACTTTGTGGGTTCTTTCTGTGGAGAAGGTGGAGAAAAAACATGGACGGCACTCTGGGAAAAAAAATTTTTGCATAGATATATGAAAAACACAAATGTTTCGGCAGTCACCTTCTTTTGTGTGCTGGAATGAGCACAAGCTGCAAAGAGGTACCAACCAACATAAAGATCTTAGCCATACCATATACCTGGTGATATAAATTGACCTCCTTGAGAGCATTGTCGCTTTTCTGTAAAGGACTTTGGCTGTCAGCTGTCATCTTTTCTGTAAGTGTTTTTTTCTCCCCAGCTATGGCATTAGATTCCCACTTGCGGGCCAAAGCGAGGTAAATTATATTCTCCACGGTTCAATTCCAGATGTATCTGTTACCCATTGTAATGCAATTCCCCTGAAAGAAATTAAACATTCACACTTGTCAGTGGGAATGAAAGATGCTGATAAAATGTTTTGTTCCAAGTGCTGTAGTTTGGCCCCAGTGATTCAGAAAGGGGCGGAATGATTGTTTACAGTACGCAGCGTTTCGGCTTGTTTTGTTGGATTTACAGTTTCCGTGTATCGCTGTGCTAGATTAACCACAGATAGATGCAAGTAATAGTATGCTGACTGAGAGAATTTAACAGCCTATACAGCCCCACTTTGAATTATAGCTTCATCATTTACTGCTGTGGCAGAAACCGATCTTTGTGATTTCAAGGCAGTTTCAGAACTATTCCACCCGGGACACTGCATTAAGCTGTATTATAGGGGATCATTTTTAAGAGGGGTGCAAAAATATGGGCACCCCTGGTTTATATGTCTGTAACAATGAATCTGTATGTGATTGAAAACAAACCTGAACTCTGAACGGTAAAGAGATAAACGTGAGATCTTTCTGCAGATTCTAAAGCAAGACTGCTATTTATTTTCATTTTTTACTGTTTAAAAATGATAAGAAAAGTGCAGTGCAAAAGTGCGGGAACCCTTTTGGATTATTGTTTGTTACTTTTTCAAAAGATGATTACTAAGGCCCGGACGCAGGTGATTTACTCAATAGGGCTTCAATGAGTCAGAGTATAATTCCATGGCTGAACCTTTTATTCTGAAGTAACCCCATGCCTTCTAAAGTATCTAACTGCAGTGGCTGTTCTGTCTGGTGTTAGTAACCATGGGTTCCTCTAAACAGTTGTCCAAGGATTTCAGAATAAAGATGTTTCACCAAGAAGGAGCTGGCTACAAAAACTCTCAATGTTTCAAACTACCTATTTCCACTGTCAGAAACATAATGAGAAAATGGCCCTAATGAGATTTCAGATAGAATGGCCTGAGACCTGGTGAGAAATGCTCAAAAGAACCCACACATCACTGCAAAAGAGCTGCAAAAAAGAGTAGCAAACACAGGTCTAGCTGATCACAGGACAACAATAGAACGTACATTAAACAACAAAAAATGACCTCAACACAAAATTAAGCGTCTGAAGTGTGCAAAAGAAAACATTGAGAGGCCTGAAGCCTTTTGGAACAATGTGCTTTGGACTGACAAAATCAAAATTGAACTTTTTGGCCACCACCAAAAAGGTATGTTTGGAGAAAAAAGGGTCTTTGTAGAGAAGAACACCTTGCCAACTGTGAAGCAGTGTGATCCATTATGCTTTGGGGTTGCGTGGCAGCTGGGAGCACAGGAAATGTTGTGCAAGTGGAAGAAAGATTCCACGAAACTTCAAGAAATTCTAGAGGCTAATGTTCAAAGGTCATTCCAGACATTGAAGTTGAAGAGAGGTTGAGTATTCCAGTAAGACAATGATCCAAAGCATACCTCAAAATCAACCATGAAGGTACCTCCAGGAAAGACAGATGAAGGTTTTGGAATGGACACCACAGTCCCCAGACTTGAATATTACTGACAATCTGTAGAGAGATCTCAACCATGGCGTACATGCAAGGAGGCCGAAGAATATTTCTAAGGTAGAAGTGCTCTGCCAGGAAGAATGGGGAAAAATTCCAAAAGCAATAATTCTAAAATACTTTTAGCTGGCTACAGAAAGCGTTTACTGTGTTAGCTGTTACAGTAGCCCGAGGAGGAGTTACAAAGTACTAACTGACAGGGTTCCCAAACTTTTGCACCAGGCTTTTTAAATTATTATTTTGAAACAAATTTTTTTTAATAAAAAGTACATTTGAAGAAATGTTTAACATTGTACAATTTAGAGGTCAGGTTCGCCTCTGTTCACTTAGATATTAGTTGTTTTTTGCGCGAGGTTTTTTGACCAGGGGTGCCCACATTTTTGCACTGTATTCGTACATTGCTGGCATGTTTTCTTGATGTGTTAATTGTGACCTTTTCGATCATAATTGCAACAAATCACAATGCACCTGAAATGCAAAAATTATCAGTTATTTACTGTTGTACTGGGCGTTTAAACTGATTTCACTGGAAAAGTAATGTCTTCTAGCATATTACAACCACTTGTGCCAAATTAGGGTTGAAATAATACTGGATGGTAGATCTCCAGATACAGGACTGAGCAGCCCTGATCTAAATATTCTTTTAAAACAATAAGTGAAAAATGGCTTCATGAAGCCAATTTTGGGAGCAATAAAGCTTCAATTAACATTAACGTGTAGCTTTATGAGTTAAAACACACAAACAAACAAACAAGCCAGGTATTTGTAGCACACACCCCCTCATCACACCCAAGGATGCCTCATTCAATGAGGAAATGGTTATGGCCATAAAGCAGTTACTCAAAGTTGGCATACAGGGAGCTGTTGGCAGTAAGTGTGGGTGTAAGGACTGCAAATTTACTGGAGACTTTAGAAGTCTTTTTCTCAAAATCGTTGTTTAGTTGTACTCCGGTATTAAGCGAGTGTTATTTGCTTAATGTTGGAAAATGAAGTTAGTTAAATGTATAGAGAGGCAAGTTGCTTCGCTTTTCATTTACATTTAGAAATGTAAATGTCAAAGTGTGGTCATATTACAGTTTGTGATTAATTCGAGTAGAATAACAGCGTTCTATGTAGATTACTTCTTGGTTTATGAGTGGTAGGCTTAAAAGGACATGAAACTTACATAAATATTTAATGAATCACATTTCCAGGGACCGTGATTATCAGTTTTAGTAACTGCTAATGCACAATCAAGCCTGGAGAGGGAGACTGTATGACACATTAGCAGGCTGTTTCTCTAACCTGTTGGCAGGCTTGTGAGCACTGGGAACAATAACTTTGCCTGTTCTACATTCACACTCAAAGTTTATGGGTTGCACCTAATGCATTTGCTCTGTCGGAGCTGTGCGTCTCTGTGTGTTATGTATCCCAGAGGATTTTTTCCTCCTTGCTGTTTTACTTTTCGAATGTAAAGTCTTTGTAAAGTTGGGATTTCAAAGCTAGGGGACATGCAAGCAATTCATTTATATTTCAACTTTTTGTAAACCTTGTAAAATGATAACAGCAGATTTCACTGATAAATAAAGAAATAATATGTGCGCGCACTCAACTCCATTAACTGTCCAGATGACTTGACGATGGCATTACGAGTGCCTGTATCCTTCTCCCTCCCCTCCCCTTCTCCGTCTCTCTCTCTTTCTCTCACTCTCTCTTTCATTTCCGTGCGTTTGGAAAATGACTTCACAGCTGGTGTGTAAACCGGATCGATGGCAGTTCAGCCGCTGCAGCGTGCACTGCGATTGCTTGCCGTCGGTGGCGAGTTAATGGCTCCGAAATTGAGTCTGTAAGGTAGGTGCTTGCTTGCTCTGTCGAAAGAATCCCAAGGACACTGATGATGAGGCTCAGAGGCTGGGTATTCTATGTTTGCCACCTACCATTGACACCTGTACTATTTCAGAGCTCTTGTCCCTACTACAGATACCAGATAACAATGCATTTATGTGGCAGCCTGCGGCCTAGTGGCTAAGGTGCAAAAGGTTGGTGGTTCAAGCACCGGTGTAGCCACAATAAGATCCGCACAGCTGTTGTTGAACAAGGCCCTTAACCTGCATTGCTCCATCGGGGGGGGGGATCTTCTACGAAGAAGTGGAGGGGTTCCATAACCATAAGAAAGGACCTTGTGTGGTACAAAATTCATGCAATGTAACAGTAATGTTTATCCTTAACATTTCCCAGGCAAGGTGAGGGTTGAGGTGTGGTGGAGTTGAAGAGGGATTTAACCCGGTTTGGGTCAGACTGACCCATTTCAAACTTTGAAAGAAGAATGACACCGGTGACTTAGCCAGTGTACATTTTGTTCATGTATTCTGTTTATATTTGTTGTTCATAATTGTTTGGATGTCTTTTTGCGTATGCATTTTTGCATGGTTTCTTTGAATATAATAAGATAAATATGAAAAATAATTGAGAATGTCTGTTCAAAACAATAAATATCAGCATGAATTTCACAGATGAGCATGATTTATGCCCCCATGCCTTCATTATAGTGGATTTATATAAATCACATCTTTATATAAATCACATCTTTATTAAATGTCATCTAGTAGAAGAAAATGGTAACTATTAATGATATATACACTCAGTGAGCACTTTATTAGGTATTTATTAGACTTCTACTGCTGTAGCCTATCCACTTAGAATTATGTGTTGTGTGTTCAGAGATGCTCTGGCCATTCTTCTCTGACGTCTCTCATTAACAAGGTGTTTTTGTCTGTAGAACTTCTGCTCACTGGATTTTTTGTTTGTTTTTGCACCATTCTTTGCAAATTCTAGAGACTAGTGTGCATGAAAATCCCAGGAGATCAGCAGTTTCTGAAATACTCAAACCAGCCTGTCTGCCACCAACAATCATTCCACGGTCACTGTTGGGTGTCATTTTTTCCCCATTCTGATGGTTGATATTTCAGCTAAAAATTTAAAAATGTAAGTACAAAAAACCAATGCATTCAACTAAAAGTCGAATAATGTCCCATACCAATAATACATTAATCCTGACTAAAGTCTCTGCTTTAGATAGCCCTAGAGAGACTGACCTACAGTTAACCATGTGATGGTCGATGTTCATGAAGCATGAATGAACTCTCTTCAATACTACTGAGCTATATTTAATGGCGTGTTATTGGCAGCACAACCTGGGATGTTCATTTGGATTATGTGTGTGTGTGTGTATGGGGGGGGGGGGCAGTGGGGGCATGAAAAAGACAGAGATGACTGATGGAAACTTGACTTCAGAAACACCCAGCACTTTGCTGTAAGCAAAATTCATTAAACTCTGCACTAAAGTGTCATAGATGCAATGTTTTACCAATGTTTGAGCAACAGCAAAGATACAAGGTGGTTGGGTGGAGGCATGTAATGTGTCATGAGTTCACAGGATTTATTTTCCGTGGCGCAAAGTGCAAGGGTGCCAGGCTTACTCCCATGATGGGTAAAAACTGTGCGACAGTGTGTTTATTTTTGCTCAAGGTAAGTGTCTCCCTTCACTTACAGCCACTTATTATTCCACGCACTGGTGGCAGTGAATATCAACTGCAACAGGCAGATGGATATAACAGCATGCGGAAAAAATAGCGAGATCTAAATGAATTCTCCCAGCGGCAAGACAAGCAAAACAACGGGCGCACGTGGGCGAATTATGAGGCAGGGTGCTTGTTTTGTCAGACGGTATATACACATTCATATACGTGCGTACGTATAAGTAATACCGCCGAAGTATAAATAGAACCGTACTAATCTCCTTAATGGGATGAATTAGTTTATGACACAAAGCTTGGGTGTGATTTCCTTTTGTCAATTTTATCTCCGTTCCCATGCGAACGAGCGCGGGAGCCTCAGAAACCGACTGTAAGAGAGTATCGCGCGCTGTGAATTAGGTCAACGGTGAGGAGGGGGGAGCGGGGGGGAGGGAGGGCTGGCTTTCACAGTTCCGCAAACACGGAGAGCAAAGACCCCGATGTTCCTCAGCCTCCTCTGACCTCTGGGGAAAAAAAAGCGCGCGGTCTGAGGTCACCGCACCTCGTCATTTCTCCGTTGACCTTGACGTCTGAGATCAACCGGGGTTGCGGGGAAGGGTCCGTAACAGCGGCAGATAAGTCGGCGGCGACCCATCAATTATGCAGGAGGTCGAGCGGTAAACAGCGCTCTTAATTCCGGCGCGCTCGCGGCGTCTCCTTGTTCGCTCGGAGACGGGTCCTCGCAGGGGCGAACGTGTCCCTGTCGAACTGTCGCGGGCGTCGCATGAGGGAACGCCCGCGCGTACTCCTCAAAACGCATCAGTGCATATTACGGTCCAGCTTGGTTTGATTTGCGTCATATGATTTGCCAGTTTCTACCCTGCTGCAGTAGATTGGATATTTATCAGTTCTCTCGGATCCAAAATCGCTGGCTTCCTAAAGCATATGATTCTGATATTTGGAATGGACACGCAATCTGAAACTCGCAGATAGTGTAAACCAGATGTTCTTTGGCAAGCTTTAGTCTATCGTAATTTGACTGGCATATACATTTTCGAAACCTGTACCTTGTGCCTCGTATTAAAATTCCAATTCTATGATTGCATCGCCTACGTCTTAATACTGAACCTCCCCCTGTAAAATGTCCAATGCTCCTGCATTTCAGAGAAAGATACCCGAGTGCGATGGTCCCTGCTATTACTAACATCACACTGTAAAGTAGTTTTCCATTTCAGGTAATAAATGGGAGACTGAAAACAACCTATCATCACACTGACCTTTTAAACCTGGACAAATGAACTTGGAACACCTTGGTCTTGATCTTTTGGTCTTCACAGTTTTGCAAGGTTTTAGACTTAACCACAGCTGAAATGTTGTATAGTTTCGATATAAAACTCCTGGTCCTGGGGAGCCGCAGGGTGTGCTAGGTCTTGTTGTTAATCAGCACATAATTGATAAATTAAAGCAGTTAATTACACAGTTAACTCACCTCACATGGTTTCTTGGTTCTGAATTGATTGCCGATATTAAGGCAAAAACAGAAACCAGCACACCTTGCGGCTCTCCAGGACCAGGAGTGAGGACCAGTGTTGTAGAAAATGGTAGCGCTAATAAGTACAACATTGGTCCAAATACCTTGCATTCATGCTTAGGCTAACCAAAGCTGACACTACATTAACGTTCCCCCCCCCTTTTTTTTACCACGGTGCCCAAGGATTCCAGCCTCGTTTCCTTCAAATGTATATGTTCCTGCAATAGCCGAACAGGGCTGCGTGACTCTTGCATGTGGGCAAAATGGGTTAGTGGTTTGGGGGAGGATGCAGTGCTGATTTAGCTACAAAGCAGTCTGTGCTGTCACGCTGCGATAATCACAGTGCGTTGATATTAAAAATGGGGATGCAGCGGCCTCATTAGATGTTTGCTCTTTCAAAAAAAGAGAAAAAGACCTCTCCATTACTCCTCTCCTCTGCCCCCTCCCTGCGTTTAATCGCAGGCCTTATTCCCCCTGTCGAAGCAGCAGACAGGTGATAAACGTTCCCCTGAAATCACGGCTGATTACTCATCTTCAGAGAAGGTCGGGGACGCTTGGCATCTGTTCCCCGCGAGACATCCATCACAATCAGCTCCCCTTTTTCGCCAGGCGCGTCACGTATATCCGCGCACCTGTTCACGAGCGCTACGCTGTTACAGCGCAACTCTCGAGCGCTCGTGTCACCAGACTCCTGCGGATTCCGCCGACGGCCGTTTCAATTGTGACTTTCTTTGTCTATTCGTTTTCCCCTTCTGCCATTTTCCGTCCAGATAATGCCAGGTAATGGTGTCATAAATCCTTATTTTTTTAATAACTATTTATTTAATTGTTTCCTTTCTCGTTTATTTGGAAGGTACCCTTATCTTGCGAGACTTGGACAGCATGACTGCCTTCTCTCGCGAAGATGTGGGAGGTTTAGGAAAATTAGAGCATCTCAAGAGGAGACTTGAGCTGCAGCCCCAGATAAGCGCCATGCGCTTGCTCCTGCGTCTGTTCCCCAGCCGATACGAGACTTTGTCAGAATGTCCCCGCAATGTTGAGACGTCTCATTTTAGCAGCCTTTCAGACAGCGACGCATTAAGTGGAAAAAAGAATTAAGAAGAGGAGGTGCCTGGCTCCAGCTAATTTTTCTTTCTGAAATCTCACTTTACCGTCATTAAATGGCTTCCATAGTGAAAACCACATAAATAAAAACACTTAAAGGACACGTGCCCCAGTTTACATCACACAGACACACACACACACACACTCATACACATTTGTCTGTTGGGTAGCTTTTTTCTTTTTTTTTGCCCCATTATGAAACTGAGGTCTGTCAGCACTCCCGTGGGCCTGCATTCTATTGTCATTCTGAATGATTTCTTATATGCGGCGTAATTATCTTCGGTAATGGCGGAATACATTTTTCATTTTGTCCGTGTGTTGTGGCCGGGGCTCTCTTTCAGAGACACACAAAGCCTCCACGCTGTCATTACCACAGTGCTGCCATTAGTGCACTGTTGTCATTAGCTTATGACATTTTAGAAACAATGTGGTACCGCAAGCTAAAGGCCCCGGAGCTGCTTAGGGCCCATTCCCCACGTCTCTTACAGAGAAGCAGAGGGGTGCGTGAGCCTTCTCTTTTGGACCCCGCTTTCATTAGACGTAGCAACGAGCTGTAATTATTATGGCTTTTCAGGAGTGTTGTTTACTGTACATGGACATAGCAGTTTCTGCCATGCTCGTTACTTGGGTGACAGGTAGCAGAAGCATGCCATGTTTGTTTTTTGCCAGACGGAATCGAGAAATAATGACGTTATTCGGGGATTAGTCTCTGGGTGGCACATTAACTGTTAAGTTCCTTTCTTTGGCATTATCTCTGTTTTTAGCTCTCTCTCTCTCCCCCCCTCTGAGTTTATCATGTTTTTTCTCCCATTTTTTTCTCCTGTGTTGTAGTTTTGTTGGATTTACTTACATTATGAAGAATAATTTGTGTTGTCAACGCAGTCACAATTGCAGCAAACACTATGGAGGTAATTTAAAATCGCAATCCACAATTAATATGTATTATATATACAGTAGCTGCAAGCAGCAATTACATCATCCGGTTACAAGACATGCATCTCAAATGGAAGAAAAATGTATAGAATTTGTGGACATGTCTCAACAGTAATGTAACATTTGATTTTGGACTATATTTAAAAATTTGAATCTAATCTTGCGGATTGAGTCGAATCTTGTCAGGTAAAGGCAGCAGGCTAATCACTTGAGGAATACGTTTCCAAGCATTATATCTTGAGGAATAGGTTTCCAAGCATTATACTAAAAATGCTTTGAAATCTTTTCATATCCAGGGAAAACAAAACAGCCTGAAGGGTTCAGTATTGTACTTTGTGTGACTAAGAATAGTTTCACATTAGTGTCATCATATGATCAATTGGTACCATTTTCACACACCATTCAATTACACCTACAAACTTGTAAAGTTTTGTCATTTTACACACTGCAGCTTGTGAGTTACATTTAAAAAATAAAATAAAAAATAAAATAAAGCAATAAAATCAATACAGTTACAACAGAGAGCCAGCAGCTTTGTTGCTTTACCTTTTAAAAATCAAATCAATGACAATATGGCTCCAGCAGCTTCACTACTTGGATCCATAAATGTCTCGATATTGGAAGGACCAAGGGATTCAAACTGCCTTTATTAATATCACATTAGTTATTAAATGCTTAATAAATAGTAAAGTAGTAAAAATAGTAAAATAGTTAAATAATGAAGAAAAGCCTCTTGAGACTGCTCTCCACCCCTACATATTTCACTCAAATCATAACAGTAGGACAGTTGATTTAGTACACTTAATTTCTAAATCAACAAATCCTTTGATATATTTAAATTGCCACATTCTGTACCATGCATTGAGTTCTCTTCCACCAGCAATATCTCGCTCCCTCACTCTTCCCTCCTGTGTGCGTGTGCGTGTGGATCCGTGTGTCTCTGTGGCCTTCTATGTGGGGCGATGTCAGTGGTTTACCACCCTTAGCTTTACCCATCAGCTGTGGAGATGTATCATGAAGTGTCCCCAGCGCAGTCCCCAGCGTAATTCATATCTATTTTAAACTATATTCGTTCAGCCCTGAAGCAGACCCTGACACTGCGCGTTAGCGCTTGTGTGTCCAAGCTTGTGTACGTGTGAGCACGCCTGCCTGCACGTGTGCCTCCTGTAAGCACGCATGCGTGTTTGTATCTGCCCGTACACACGTGTGTGCGTGTGTGTGTGTATTCCCGCGACCGTGCGCACCACCACACGTGCCCCGCGTCTCCACGTGTCTCATGTATGGATCGTTTGAGTCAGCGGTGCCTGGTCCACGTACCTCTCGGGTCTATTTTTGGCCCGTTTTCAATTATTCATACTCTCTGCTTCATGGCAAGAGTGGGGCCTAGAGCATATCCGACAGCGTGGCCTGTCTTCATCTCCATCTCTCCATCTCTCCGTTACTCTAATAAAGGTACACAGCTTCGGGAGCGGGAAAGAGAGCGGTGCGCTTTCAGGATCTCTGTGAAAATGTACCACGCACACAAAGCAAACTTCAGTTAAGGTCATTTTATGGAAATGAGGTTTACTGTTCACTGCAGAGAGTGCTAGCCACCCATCTGTCGTCTGCAGAATGCAAATTCCTGGCGGGAGAAAGAGGCGTGGGCTGTATTATTCCCGGCCAGTTAAGTTGTTAAAGAAGTGCGACTGAATTAAGGGCCATTCGGTTTGCACGTTCCTGCTGCTTGTTAACATTCAAGAGTCTTTAGGTTTCTGCCTTTTCAGAATTCTGCTTTGTAAAAGAAAATTCCAAGAGGCTGTGACTCCATTCATAATGACAGCCTTTAAAGAAAAAACTGGAAAATTTGCTTTGAGCATAGAGAGGAAATTTCTGGATTAACAGGGGCAGACCATGGTTTCCACAAAACAGACGTCAGGGGGGTTTGCAGAGCTGCTTTGAGACAGCAGGGCGACTGCTAACGTTGGTTAGAGGCATTGTGTGTGCATTCAGTTTTACTGTGGAATGCTGCAAGCCAGGGGCAGACTGGTCATTTAAAAACTAGAAATACTAGTCATGCTCAGAAATACCTGACCTGTCATCCATTACATTGGCGACAGCTATGGACCCTCTATTGTCTGCAGGCAGTGAGAGGACCCCCAGTATAGTATCCCCTGGCATCACTGTATGTGTGTGTGTGTGAGGTGTGTGTGTGGGTGTGCATGTGTGTGTGTGTGTGTGTGTGTGGGTGTGCGTGTGTGTGTGTGTGGGTGTGCATGTGTGTGTGTGTGTGGGTGTGCGTGTGTGGGTGTGGGTGTGCGTGTGTGGGTGTGCATGTGTGTGTGTGTGTGTGGGTGTGCATATGTGTGTGTGTGTGTGTGGGTGTGCATATGTGTGTGTGCATGTGTGTGTGTGTGGGTGTGCGTGTGCGTGTGTATGTGTGTGGGTGTGCATGTGTGTGTGTGTGTGCTTGTGTTTGTCTGCCACAGTGATACAGCCTCCATCACATATAGCTGGCACAAGTAAGTGCAGGGAGAGGTGATAGTGGTGGTGTCAAGGACCTTTTTTTTCTTGCAGCTCGGATCAGTCAGCTCTCATTTCTGTTCACGCGGCACAGCGTGATGTCTGGGAATGACAGTGAAAGAGAGAAGCCCCGGCTAGCCCCACCTCTGCCACCACACTGCTTTGCATGCTTTGTTTACAGAAGAAAGTGGGGGAGCCCCTGCTCCACCAGATGGGTAACCTCCAGGCTCCACACAGACATCTGGCTGTGATTCAGACGCCCTGCTGTGGCTGTGCTGTTGTTGTGGCTGTGGCTGTAGTCTCTTCCCGATACGGCCATGATAGTCCTTTCACTGTAGCTGCAGTACGGTCCCTACACTGTGCCTCGCTCCGCGGCTACACTGTAGTCACTGCGCTATCATACAGTTAGCTCGGTGCAGTGTTGAGATGGATCACTGCACAGTGACTGTCTATGTGAGGGATGCAGGAATGGACAGGGACAGAGAAAGGCCCTGAAATGGCCCTTGGAAAAATGCACTGATTCAGTCCAGTGCCTTTGTTGTGGGAGTTTTCCTGGTACTGCCTATGCCCTGCAGTGTGCCTGGGTGGGTACGCCACCTTCCCCTGCTGTCACTGTGCATTGTTTCCAGAGCCTGCACATCTTCGCTGTGCTTGTGTGAGTGTGACTGTTTTCATGTAGGAGATTTTTATTTCTAGAAGCACATATACAGTGGTGTGAAAAAGTGTTTGCCCCCTTCCTGATTTCTTATTTTTTTGCATGTTTGTCACACTTAAATGTTTCAGATCATCAAACAAATTTAAATATTATTCAAAGACAACACAAGTAAACACAAAATGCAGTTTTTAAATGAAGGTTTTTATTATTAAGGGAGAAAAAAAATCCAAACCTACATGGCCCTGTGTGAAAAAGTGATTGCCCCTCCTGTTAAAACATAACTTAACTGTGGATTATCAAACCTGAGTTCAATTTCTCTAGCCACACCCAGGCCTGATTACTGCCACACCTGTTCTCAATCAAGAAATCACTTAAATAGGACCTGCCTGTGAAGTAGACCAAATGATCCTCAAAAGCTAGACATCATGCCGAGATCTAAAGAAATTCAGGAACAAATGAGAAAGAAAGTAATTGAGATCTATCAGTCTGGAAAAGGTTATAAAGCCATTTCTAAAGCTTTGGGACTCCAGCGAACCACAGTGAGAGCCATTATCCACAAATGGCGAAAACACCTTCCCAGGAGTGGCCGGCCGACCAAAATTACCCCAAGAGCGCAGCGACGACTCATCCAAGAGGTCACAAAAGACCCCACAACAACATCCAAAGAACTGCAGGCCTCACTTGCCTCAGTTAAGGTCAGTGTTCATGACTCCACCATTAGAAAGAGACTGGGTAAAAATGGCCTGCATGGCAGAGTTCCAAGACGAAAACCACTGCTGAGCAAAAAGAACATTAAGGCTCGTCTCAGTTTTGCCAGAAAACATCTTGATGATCCCCAAGACTTTTGGGAAAATACTCTGTGGTCTGATGAGACAAAAGTTGAACTTTTTGGAAGGTGTGTCCCATTACATCTGGCGTAAAAGTAACACCGCATTTCAGAAAAAGAACATCATACCAACAGTAAAATATGATGGTGGTAGTGTGATGGTCTGGGGCTGTTTTGCTGCTTCAGGACCTGGAAGACTTGCTGTGATAAATGGAACCATGAATTCTGCTGTCTACCAAAAAATCCTGAAGGAGAATGTCCGGCCATCTGTTCGTGACCTCAGGCTGAAACGAATTTGGGTTCTGCAGCAGGACAATGACACACCAGCAAGTCCACCTCTGAATGGCTGAAGAAAAACAAAATGAAGACTTTGGAGTGGCCTAGTCAAAGTCCTGACCTGAATCCTATTGAGATGCTGTGGCATGACCTTAAGAAGGCGGTTCATGCTCGAAAACCCTCCAATGTGGCTGAATTACAACAATTCTGCAAAGATGAGTGGGCCAAAATTCCTCCACAGCGCTGTAAGAGACTCATTACAAGTTATCGCAAACGCTTGATTGCAGTTGTTGCTGCCCAACCAGTTATTAGGTTTAGGGGGTAATCACTTTTTCACACAGGGCCATGTAGGTTTGGATTTTTTTTCTCCCTTAATAATAAAAACCTTCATTTAAAAACTGCATTTTGTGTTTACTTGTGTTGTCTTTGAGTAATATTTAAATTTGTTTGATCTGAAACATTTAAGTGTGACAAACATGCAAAAAATAGAAAGAAATCAGGAAGGGGGCAAACACTTTTTCACACCACTGTACGTTCAGACGCACACACATACACACATACACACAGACATACACCCCCTCTTTGCCTCTTTCTCATGCACTGTATCACACTCACGCACGCACGCACACGCATGCACAGACACGTCAAGGAAAGGAAGAAGTGCTTTGATGAGCAGTGATGAGATGTACTGTACCTAAAACATTGTTTCACTTGAGTAGACTGTAAGGTTCAATGAAGATTTAATGTATGCTACTTTAGGGTGCTGACCTTTAAGAACAGCCGCAGCGGAAGTGAGCAAACCCTTGGGTTTCTCAAGCATTCTGAAATACTTGAGAAACCTGATCCACAGCATCGTCCTGCGTCATCGCCGTGCTTGAGATCAATCCTGTCAGCTGAAAAGAAATAAGAAAAAACGATCAGGGAGAAATCTTTAGAGTGGACAGATTATCAATAAGGAAGGCCTCATCATCATTCATTTGTATTCTCAAAGAAAATCTGCACAATAGAATCGTTATCAAGTCACGGGGCGGAGAACAGGAAGGGTAAAAAATGCTTACTGTAATATGCATTCAACAGAGGAGCGCGGGTCTTGGCACACAGGATTCAAAGTTTGTAGAACAATAAACTTATACAAAAGTAAAAAAAGAGGTCTGTTGGAGGAGGGATCTGTGATAAGCTCAGCTAGGCAGAAAGTTAAAGAATCAGATTTTTCCGGGTAGAAATTGGAGCTCAGCTTCAAGGAGCTGGAAGTGTGTTATCCAAGAAGAGAGGGTTTTGAGAGAGCTTGCGTTCTGCATCATTCTGAGATTATTCGCAGAGGTTGTGCTCTTAAAGTTAGACAGAAATACAAATGTAAAACAATTCCTTCACCTCCTGAATTGGTTTCCCATAATTCCCTGGCACAGTTTCCATCATCCCTCTGGAGCTAGCATAAACAGCCTACCAGCTAACTAGTCAGGTCCTGACCAATCTTAATGACGGGAAGTTCTATCAGGTAGCAGGAAGATCTGGTGCTTTATTGCATCCATTGCCACACTAGTTGGGATGAATACATAACATGAACACTTTGAGTAGGTTTATTAGAATGTTTTATTGTTTCAAAATGTTTAAAAATGTGTTGAAGTCATTGTTCTAAGGTCCCATATTGTACACCTTTCCAGTGTTTTATTTTAGGTTCTGATACCCATAAAAACTGTGTGGTACTAAAAACAATTTCTAGCCAGTTTTACATGTCCATTTTCCAGCACCTATCATGAGCTTTACCAAGAACAGTGTTTTAGTGACTCTTTATTTGGGGCCTGCATTTTAATACTTTCAGGGCCTCACACAACTTCAACTCCTTTATGCTCCACATAGCAAGGGAAATATCATTTTCCACAATATGGGACCTTTTAAAGGGTTAAGAATACAGAGCAGAGTTTCGGGGCTGCACAGTCCACCCTCCTGTTTGTCTCCTCTCTTCAAAAAGAAGCCTGACCCGCAATCTCTCCACAGGAAATATATACACTCCAGAACTTTCAACAAACCCGCGCTCACACAGTGTGTTGTGCACACAATATATTTACAGGAGAATCAGGCTCTGTTTACCACTTAGAATCTTCTCTACCGAACCGAATGTGGGGGGAATGCTGTGTTGCTGCAACGGATGAAGGAGGCCCGGTGTTTCTCCTCTCCTCTCATCACGGTGTCTCTCCGGAACCGCGCTCGGAGCGCATTCCGGCTCACGGGGCAGTGCTTCGGCTCGGCCGGACCGCTACGGGGAACGGCAGCAGGGCTCTGCGAGGCAGCACTGCAGTGTCTTACTGCATGGAGTAAGCGCACGGTCCAGCTGCAGGGAGGACTCCGCATCGCTAAACCCCCCCCAACCCCGCCCCCCCCCCCCCCCCCCCGCCGCCCACTGCCTGAGAGAAAGGGGGAAGGGGTGGTAGGGGCGGGGGGTGCTCCTGCTGCTGGAAAGTGGTGGGACAGGAGCGGCATCAAATATTCACACACGTTATTCTGTTTCCCTCCCCACACGCAGCACACACTACACTGACGTGTAGATACATGTGCATTAATGTAGCACATATAGATCATTCACGCGTACATGCACTGCATATACACACGCATATACACATGTGTACGCACAATAGTATAGCACAATCATGCACGCACACACACACACACACACACACACACACGGCCCAGTTGTGTTGTATGGATCAAACCCTCAAAGATCCGTGCCTTCACAGCCTGCATGCATTTCCTCTGTCAGGAAGGGAATGAATATTGCCTCAGCTCAGCCTGTCTGTGGTGCTGTCAGTTGGTTCTGCTTCCCCCGCACTATAGGTAGAACTTCGCCCTTTCCCAGTGCAAAATTACACTACCATTTTACATAAATTTGTTGAGTTCACAGATTCCACCCTATACCCCCACGGTGCCTCCTCTTATTCACCTTTAACACAGTTGCCAAATCTGCAGTCAATCCCCGAACCCTCATCTCCTCAGAAGCCCTCATCTACTGTACCTACCAGACCATATTAGGTAAATAAAATCGAACTCTAAGAGCAGAACAACACACCTGGTGGGTGGCAGTGTAGTCTTTGGGAATTTGCATAGTGGATGTGCAGTTGCTACTAGTGTCAGTTTACTGTGCGGTATCCATTCTGTACAGATGGAGAACGGCTCTGGAAGCTTAGCCGTGTCCCAGGGAGCTGAACGGGAGAGGAGGAGGTGTAGTTCTGTGCTTTCATGGCTTTTAGACAGAGGACACATGCTTGGGTTACATGGGATGAAAACCAAACAAATCCGGGCAGACAGGCAGGTGTTGCTTCAGCCAAAATCCCTCCCTCCTCTGGCCCTGACCTTTTCTGGAACTCTCTGCCGAATATTTGCGTAATAGTACGTCTCTGTGGTGCGCTGGGGTCACCATCACAGATGATTTTACTGCACCCCCAGGGTATCAAAGCAATCACTCTCTCTGAGCATAATCTATGCATATAAGACACAAATACAGACAATCAGCTTTTATTTCTTGGTATTTACATGCATAGACTGAATGTTTTGCCATTTTACAGAAATTGCTGGCTTTTTTACTGTGTATAACTGGAAGTAATCATGCAGAAAAAATTAAACAGACTACACTAAAAAGGTCACTCGTTTGTCAAAACAGTTTTATACAAATCGTGTAGTGCTTTTAGCAAGAAATTGTACACGTAAACATTGCAATGAGAATCAACAATGATCTTGAGAACAATCCATCAGAAGATAAAATATCCAGCCAGATCAAGGCCCAGTGAAGACTAAGGGAATTAACAGTGATGGCTGAAGCCTACACAATTTGCTTATTCCCATGGCCTTTTCTGACCTGGAGTGATGGCCATTTTAAAATGCTAGTGGTTAAGGTAAATGACTGGGACACGCAAGATCAGTGGTTCTAATCCCGGTGTAGCCACAATAAGATCCGCACAGACGTTGGGCCCTTGAGGATTGTCTCCTGCTTAGTCTAATCAACTGTACATCGCTCTGGATAAGAGCATCTGCCAAATGCCATTAATGTAATGTAAAAAATGTTTTTTTTTTAAAAGAAATATGGGGAAATGCCCCGACCTGCTGTAAAATCCAGCTATGCCAGCTTGAAAATTGAGCTGGTCAAGCTGGTCATAAAGCTGGTCTTGTTGCGTATGGGCTGATCAACCAGCTAGTGCTGGTAACCTATCTGTCTGTTTCAAAACATGAACTGGTCTGAACTGGTCTGAACAGGCCAACCGGCTAAACCACGTTGAACTGGGAGCTGGTCGGAACTGGTCAACCATCTACCAGATGTTTCAAAAGCTGTTCTTCTCAGCTGGGCGGTCCAGCAAGTCTGCTGAACAAACAAAAAAAAAAAACTTTACAATTGGAAAACAGTAAAATAGTATTTTCATGTGGTCCCTCTGCGGGCCGTATGCTTGTCCGGTCCTCTCAGTGTGAGTGCTGCGGTTCGGCAGCGAAGCGAGCAGGAGTCGTGTCCGGGACGAGCTGAGCTCTGACGCGGGTCTTTTCGGATCAGGACGCTTGGATTAGGGTGCCTCCCTCCGGAGATGCTGTAATCCGCCGGTCGCAGAGGGAGGGAAGGCGGTGCAGCGCTGGTAAAGGCGGCGGCCGTCTGCAGCCGGGCCGGATAAGCGCCCGGCCGGTTCAAAATCCCGCCGCTTGCGAGCCCTCCAGGATTATGACCCTGGAGCCCATGTACACGCTCAGAAAAAAAGGGTTCTTTGGCTCGTCTCCATAGAGGAACCATTTTTAGTTCTTTATGGAACCCGCTATCGTAGGCAAACTTGGGTCACAAAATTGTTTTGGATTCAAATAGCTTTCTTTGCTTTACTGAGCTTTTATGGTGTATTGGAACCTATGCAATACTCTCAAAAACTACAAACCCTGCCTTCCGGTCATCTTGGTTGGCTCAAGTACACCAGGGAAGATGACGTCAAATATTTGAAGCCAAAACAATCTTCATTAGTGTGAAGTGTGAAAGCTCCCAGACAAAGAACCATTTTGCCCGACAATGAACCCTTGAACTAGATAGCGTCTTCTATGGAATCTCAGGGTTCCTTTTGGAACAATTTTTTCTGACCGTGTACGCGAGCAGTTGCAGAGGCAGCCAGCTTGCTCTACAGGGACCGGTTCCTCGCTGCGAGTCAGGTAAACGCACAGTCAGCTTTTTGGGCCGCCGTTGATGCGATCCCATGAGTTCCGCGCTGTATAGATTAGCGGACGTTAATGTGCGCTTTCGATGGCATTGACGCGGAGCTGGAAGGATCTCTGTGCACTCTGGCTGTCGAGTTTCTTCGGCGTTAGGGAGCCGACCGCAGCTCGGTGTTAATTAGAGGAAGTGTTTTGTAGCGAGTGTAGTTTCCCGTTTCACCTTAATTAAGTATCGCAGCTGTTGTCACACTTCGCGCTGCTTAACATTGCAGGACAGACTGTTTGACTGCCGGGCTGCTGAGTGTCTATCTTTCTGGAACACGCAATGAATGTTAAGACATTACACGACCCCCCCTCCCCCCTCTGCCGTGTCTTGCATAATTCTGCTCTCTTGGCCTGCGTTCTTTATTCTTTTGACTTTGTATTTTTTTGGATAACGGCTCTCTCAGAAAAGGCTTTCAGAGTGTTGAAACAATCGTGTTTGATGACCTTTCATGGGGGCTTCATGTCAGCGATCAGTCAGCCTGGTTTAGCGTCAGCGGAGATTGCTGCTGTCACTGAGCGAGTGATGGATGGGAAATGATCTTTTTGAAGGATAATGCACTTGAGGGGGATTGAAGAGAAGATCCCTGCTAAGGAGAACTCCAGCCTCAATATTTCTCCTTCACTGCTCCCAGTAATTGGACAGGATTCCGGGGACCAAGACTTCATCTCTGGGTGGGAGGGGGGTGTGGTATTGGTGGGGATAGAGGGGCCGGGAGGGGCAGACATGAGGGAATGCGAATTAAACAGCATCTTAGAGAGGGTTAACCTCTGGTTGACCTTCGTAGTAAGTGCCACCAGAGGTGTCATAAGTGCTCACCGTGGAGCCAAATCATGAGGAATATCCGCGATTTAACTGTTCAAAATGGAGGTTGCATCTTGATTAAAGGGGAAGTGTGTGTCAGGCCTTGGTCAAATACGTAATTGTTTTGGATTCAAATACTTCTTTGCTCAATTGATCTTGCCTGGCACAATTGAGCCAACCAAGAAGACCAGATGGCCATTTTCAGATTGACCCAGGTCTGGTGGGTGTGGGTTCAGTGTGGGTTTGGGTATGGTGGTATGTACTTCGCACTTTGTTGTATGTCGCTCTGGATAAGAGCGTCTGCCAAATGCCAATAATGTAATGTAATGTAATGTAACACACACATTTTGATTGGCAGTGTCCGCCTGGACTGGGGTTTGGATCACAATCCCAGGAAAGCGAGCAAAGCGCTGAGATGAAGCGCGTTCGCCGACGTGTGTTAAGCAGCATCCGAGAACAATGCCAACGAGTTAAAACATTCCAGTTTTATAAGGCGGAAAATTACGAGTCACGGCGGATAATGGACCGTCGCCACGTGGAAGGAGAGAAGAAAGGGAAATTAAGAACGAGACAACAAGCGTGGAATGAAAGACGCCATTCTTTTATCCCAAACTGGAAAAGGTATTCTTCAAGCGGTTTTTACGGCTTACCTCCCGCCGTTTCCATAACAAGCAGTTAAGTGGCGGGCTCTCCCACTGAGCCCAAATGAAAGCGAGCGACGGTAAAAACGATGATGAATCCCCAGCAGGGATATCGATTTTTGCCACTCATCATCAGAATCACTTTCTGGGGCTCTGCGGCCGTCGCGGACGCTGCCGTCCTCCAAGGTAATTATTCAATCAGCGATGTCTCTTTGCCCTGAGAACGGCTTGCCGCGATATAGACGCGCTCTCCACAGGCAGCTGGGGGAGTAGGCTCGGCGCGGGCTAGGGGAAGTAGCAGTGTTGGCGCAAGTGTATGCCGTTCGCGTATTCCCCTGTCCCTTTCCCTATGCTCTCTGGCCTTTTCTCTCTTTTTTTTTCAATCGATGTCGTACGGCCTAATGGGCATTTAAAAAAGGAAAAAAAAAATTGAATAAAAATATGGGGAAAATGCTTTAAAAAGTCCACCCTCTGAAACCTGACACAAAATCGATGCACCGAAAGCCTCGTGTCCCTCAGGTAGAAATGTGTTGCCTGAATGCAGAGAAGTGTATTTACGGGATATATATTTACTCACTCACACACACGCACACACACACACACACACAAAGTATTTGGTCAGCTGTTTTGTTCTCCAGCACATTGTGTGTGTGTGAATGTGTCTGTGTTTGTGTGTGTACGTGTGTATTTATTTCTTTATTCGCATTTGCTGGTGAGATGCCGCATTTGAGGATGGAATAAGCTCCTTCCGCAACTTCTCATCGCCTGATCTGGTTGCTTCCTCTGATTCTCTCCCCTGGTACCCTCAGCACCTAGCCACTCTGGGATTGGTTGCAGTTCTATTAGGATTTAAAGTCCTATTTTGGGAGGTTCTATATCCCACATTCCCCTGCTCGACCTTTCCTGACAACACAAAGTTCGGGGAAATCTTTGGATTTCCAACTTCCAGATAACTTTGCCAAGCCCTTGACACTCAAACTATTATTTTATATTTCATACAAATGTAAGAGGTAAACAAGTGAGAAATCTGAGGAGTCGTTCGAGAAGATATGCTTTATCAAGGACGCAGAAAAAGGGTGTGCGAAAAAAAAGATTTGTTAGAAATTTTTGGATGACAGTATTGATGTGGAGATGACTGGGAGTCTGGACTCATGTTTAATTCATTGATACTGTTTGGGTGGGGGGTGGGGGTTGGGGAGGGGATACTGGGTGTGATTCCAACAGCCGGGAGAAGGCTGGACATTCTGCACCATCTGTTCTGGTGCTCACCACGCCTAGGGTAGCCACCGCATTTAACATGTATCCTCCTTGGCAGTCAGCCAGGCCCAGAAACGACCTGATGATTCCTGCACTAATCACGGCTGCCACTCACATCACACTCTAAGGTCAGACCGCGCTGTCTGAATATTTGTACAGAAAATGATATGAATTAGCAGCAATGTTTTTCTGCTCAGGATTCTTTTATGTCCAGGATGATATACAGTATACTCAGTGAGCACTTATTAGACTTGTTGGGTTTTTGGGAATTTATTAGACTTATTTTTTTTACTTCTGCTGCTGTAGCCTATCCACTTAGAGGTTTGATGTATTCAAAGATGCTCTTCTGCATTCCACTGTTGTAATATGTGGTTATTAGCATTACTGTCACCTTCCTGTCAGCTTTGACCAGTCTGGCCATTCTCCTCTGACCCCTCTCATTAACATGGCATTTCTGTCTGCAGAACTGCTGCTCACTGGATGTTTTTTGTTTTTCACACCATTCTCTGCAAACTCTAGAACCTGTTGTACATGAAAAATCCCAGAAGATCAGCAGTTTTTGAAATACTCAACCCCGAATACTCTGCTGAATCTCTGGACCATGTCTGTATGCTTTTATGGATTTAGTTGCTGCCACATGATTAGCTGATTTAATATTGGCATTAACAAGCTGGTGTACATGTCTACCTAATAAAGTGCTCACTGAGTGTATAATGGCTATTTATTTCTATATATAGCTTATCAATATATGGCTTACTTTATACATGTGTTCTGGGCTAAGATGCACTCGTTGAACATGACCACATTGTGGCAAAGAGGAACGTCCATGAGAAAATTAAACATGAAGAGAGTTTTAACTCATCACGCACTGCAGTGTTCATCAGGGTTTTGGGACCTCCATTTTGTTGTTTCATTATTTTGGGATTTATAGTCTAGTGTGTGTTACAGAGTAGGAATATTTATCTTCTCTGCTGCTCCAGTTCCCATTTTCTGCTGCTGTACCCAGAACCAGAAACACATTAAGCACTGCCTGGTCGAGTGCATGCTGCAAGTTATTTTTTGGTTGAGTAATTTTCTCAGAAAGAGTATAGCGGCAGGAGTGACAGGTATTTTTTTTTTTGTCAGGACCCGAGTGTTCTCTCCAGTTTTCTAGCGAGCACGAGCAGGCCATGTTGCGCTTGCGTCGCCCCCCCTGCCCTGAGCCTGCTTATGTAACCGTAACTCTCCCGCCAGCGGGAAGCCCCAGTCCGCTCAGTCATTTTCATAGCGATGATTTAAACCTCCGCCAAAACCATTTATTTGTTTTTGTCAGTTATAATTAGTTAAGGAATAATGGGAACCACTATTTGTGGAAGTACGCAAGGCATTTATATGGAAAGTTGTCCACGGTAAATTACATGCGCAGACGTTATTGATTGATGCCTATCGTAGCGACGGATAGCTTGGTATAATTGCTCATGGGCCCCATTAGCAGTTTGTAGGCTTTAGCGGTTAGCATCCCATAGGTGCACCAATGGTATGTAGTGAAAAGTGTGTTTTATGTTGAACCACGTTCCTCACCCCGCTGCCCCCCATAAACAAAAAAGCCACTCCACACCCACTTATTGGATTTCTGCTCTAAAACAGCCAGTGCAGTCTAATCCAATCACAGTATGCCTGGTTGTGGCAAAGCTTGATGTATCAATTTTTATGTTAGCAGCAGAACAAGTGGTTCGTAGTCCCAGTGTGCCTGTGGAAATTTCCCATTCAGGCTGTTTCATGTCTAACAAAGGGAGTTCCATTTTGGAATTATTTATGTTGCCATGGATACCAATATATCTCCCTCTCTATGGTGAAAGGGTGGCCCCTGTTTTTTAATAAAGGAATCCTTCCCTTTCTATACCAGGTGGCCGCTCCTACGTCCCCCTCCCGCTTACAGATGGCACTCGCCAATTTTGCTGTAAAAGAATCCCCTGTCACTTTCAAATGTTTTCATAAAACCTCCTCACCGTTAACAATTACGATGCTGGTAAGGCAGGGAAATACATATCTCCTCAGAGTATACTATTGCAGCACTGTAAAGGGAAGCAGAGAAATGTCAGTGACACAGATACTCCTGGGAACGTGAACAAAACACGGGATTTAACGTTTTGTAAGCTAGAGGACCCCACCTATACAATGTGCAAAACGCTCATACAAATGTCACGTTGTTGTCTCTGCTTCTGTTTGGAGACGGTCGCGATTCGCCCTACAGTGTGCACTCTCCTCTGCCAGCGGTTTCTGTGCACTGCCTTTAATTCTATGCAATATTGTTTATTTAATGTAGCTCTGCCGCTGAATTATTTATGAACGAAGCATGAATCGGCTCAAATAATAAATTCTGTATGCTGGCTGCATTCTTTGAAAATGACAGTTTTCTTTCTTATTCTCTACAGAAACGAAACCGACGCCGTTGAAACAATGCGATATATAGGCAGACAGGCACACACCTGCACGTGTACATGCACTCATATGTGTGCACACACACACACCTTGGTTTTTTGGTTATAATGTCCAGTAATCCTGGGGAGAAATTATGAAAAAATGTTATGACATAATAATTAGTCTTGGATGACAAAAACATGTTGAAGTAAAAAAGTTTTATTTAATTGAATATCCCTTATGTTAAGAGAAATGATGTATAAAGCAGGGTCTCTGAGGATGTGGGGTCTCAGGAGGTTAAAGATATAAGTGTTCACTGTCACATTCACAGGTGTGGGCTTGCATACATTGATTTGGAATGCCCAATTGCATTTATGAGCCAAATGGTGCAAGAGCTGTCCTCCAAAGCACATTACATTACATTACATTACATTATTGGAATTTGTCAGACTTATACAGTTGATTAGACTAAGCAGGAGGCAATCCTCCCCTGGAGCGATGCAGGGTTAAGGGCTACACCGGGGATCGAATTATTGTGGCTACACCGGGGATCGAACCAGCAACCTTGCATGTCACAGTCATGTACCTTAACCGCTACACTACAGGCCACCACATGATGTTTCTCACTTATCTCACTGTGACCTGAGGAAGATGCTTCATGTGCAGCTGGACAGGTTGACCGCGGTCGCCCGTCCACACACTAGAACTGCACCTGAACAGAACCACCCACCCAGCAACCTCCATGCGTCAGACAGATTTTAAGGGAACTCAGCATTACCTGAAGCAGCAACCACAGTTGCTTCTGATGCAATTAACTGACCGACAGTAAGTTAAACAGGTATGACCTGCGGTGAACAGTACGGCAGCCAAACCCGCAGCCTCCTCGTGTTGCCAGTGGTGGTGGTTGTCATAGCGTTCAGTGCTAGAGTGGCGAAAGCGCTAACAGTGTTGTAAATCACCTTCTACACACACACCCAAACATGCAAATGCACAATCACACACACACACAGGCACGTAGACACACCACACACCCAAACGTATACACACACACAGAGGCACGCAGGCACGCACACAAAATAAGTATTCCACACACACATAAATACAGATGTATTCGAGGTGATTTTGCCGCATTACAAGTTATGAGACCTCCCCCCCCGCCCCTTCCCTTGCCTTGGTACAGCTCTTGTAATCCTGTGATATTAAATCTAAAAGCTATCGATTGCCATAAACAAAGGCCCCATGCCAGAGGCGTATTAATATTTAATAGGACAGACCTCCTGAAGCTATCTGAGATGCGTTTTTAGCTATTATTTTCTTTCTCTTTTGATTAAGTCCCTGAATCGATGCACATGCTCTGTAGGGATACTTTCTTTGGTTTGTTACTCATTCGCTAGGCTTCAGAATTATTCAGCGTGATTGATTCTCCATGCCCAACACCACAGTTCTGAAAAGAAGGATGCTATTGATTATTCATGCCCGGGCACCAGGGCCCTATTCCGTACAATTCCAATACATTTTTTGATTGTATAGACTGTTTACTTCCTTAGAGGTTGCACGTTATTTTACCTGTTTGCCACAGTCGCGTTTTCTTTTCCCCGAGCAAAGGGACGGCACAGAAAAAAGTCCCCAGTTGAGATTTAAACTTGTGACCAACAGTGCCAAGGCAGTGACCTTTCCTTGGCACTGTTGACGTATTGATCCACATTCTCTAAGCCTTTTTGGCTGTTGTTGGGAGTCTGTAAACAGTTACTGAAAGTCTAACAGTTGTGAAACCAATGTTTTGTTTTTGTTTGCAAGACAAGCTTTTGGGAAGACACATGATGTCCTTAGCAGGCCTGAGTCAAATATGTAATTGCTTTAGATTGAAAATATAATTTACTTTTTAATAAAAGGTTTTTGAGGAGGAATGCAACTTCAACTATTTTCTCACCGTGTTCCCAATCTCACCATGTTCCGAACAGTGCAACTTTCATGATGAATTACTAAAGAAATTCTTCCAAATTCTTCTTTTCATAAACACTTGGGACGAGTCACATACGCAATCCATTTCAGCATACAGTGACATGGTAATAGTGCTCCACTGTAACAATGTTGTGGGGAAGCTGTTGCTAACCAGGCAGGCTTGTATGGCAGTGTACGGACCATCGTGAGCTAACACGGTCTTCCGAACACAGGGACGTTACGCGTCATTAGTTATTTGTAATTTCTGTAGAATTATTGGTGCAATTCACATCAATCAAAGTGTTCTAGCGTCTGGGATAGTCAATAAGCAACCATAATCATAAACCACAACCAAACCACAAACCACAAAAAACGTTGGGTGGAAGCGGCCTCTTCCCTGTGCCCTGTTCGGAACACGGTGAGTTTACGTTACGTGTCTCCCTTCCTAATTCCTTTGGACAGGCTGTATCTCAGCACCGCCATGGTGGCTCTGGCGCACGTACAGTTCTGTTCCACCGGAGGCTCAGTTTCTAAAGAAGGTCTGTTCTGGCTGGAGGATACAGGAACTCAGGGGAGCGGGTGTCCCCAACTGCCACAGAATGCGGGCTAGACTTGCCAGTAGCTAGATGCAGGGTGCAAAATGAGCAGTAAAGGCTAACGCACCGTGCCCATCTCCCAAAGCCAGGGCTGACAACCCTGCAAATTACAGAGATACAGCGTGAGAACCATGTGAATTACCAAGTGCGTCAGGCGAATAGGGTCTTCCTCATTTTTTTGGCAAAGTTGCGAAGGATAAGAATAGATGCTGTGCATCGACTGCACGTGAGTGTGATAATTGAGTGGTCCTCTTGCTGTCAAAGCCCCATATGCGTTGGCAGCCCCATACTGACGCAAAGTCTGTTTGCTTACCCCAGCCGAGTGCATCTTGTCGGAGCCCTTCTGAAGCTTATTTAAACTTTACCATTAGTCAGTTAATATTTGGATTATTTAAATCGTATGTTTCCGTCGTGTTCCCGCAGATGGTTTTGCTTCGTGCAGCGTCCCTCAGTTGTAACTGGATCAGTATCATGCATATTTTTTTTACCCGCCACTGTTTGAGGGTTTTTCTCCCCACAGGGGAAGGTTTTTTTTTTTTTTTTTACCTCATTTGCTTGCTATTTGGGTCTGGTCTTTCGCTCTGTATCTGGTTCTTTTTATCCCACTCGTCTTTCGTGACAGCATTCTGTAAAAAGCGCTATACATATCAAATTGATTTGATTTGATGTATGCCGTGCCTCTCTTGATTGGGATGTAGAATATGTTAATCGGCCTCTTTGAAATGGACAGATGGGGATGGGGGTGCCAGCGGTAGCCGGGAGGGAACAGCTAGGCAACTCCTGCGACGGACAAAAAACTTCTCCCCGTCGCGAGAATCCGACGGGCTATGAAAGGGAGCACTCTGGCTGGAAGCATTCAGCGTCTGAGCGGAGCCTTCAAGTGCTTCGGACTCGCCGGCCAAGCTCTGGCTCTCGCTGGAGGCGCTGAAAAGAGCAGACACATTCATCCTCTCCGCTATCAGCAGGAAAGGGCACTCGCCACACGCTGCCAGACGACTCCTCAAATGTTCCACTTCACGTCTCTTTATCGCTGATGGCTCATTAACTCTCGTCTTATTTCATTCACCTGCGCTGTGGGCATTATGCAAGCGAGCGAGTGTGTGTGTGTGCGTGTGAGCACACAAACGTGCGTGCGTGTGTGTGAGCGTGTGTGTCTCTGTGTGCCGTGTACTGCATAGCCAGTCTTCTGGCTTTCAGGGATTTGATCATTCGGGCTGATATATTAGGACCCGTGTAGATCATCGTAGACCATCGTAGATGATACAGAATGGACTATTTTGTGCATTTGTTGGGCACATACACCCCTGTTCGGTGCCTTCGTTGCACCCTGATGCAACAAATCAGGAGATCCAGCTTCTGATTTATCAGTGTTTCGAAAATCTGTCTTCTGAATTTATTTACAGTGTACAAATGTTACTTTCTAACATTACATTACAATATTGGCATTTGGCAGACGCTCTTATCCAGAGTGACGTACAGTTGATTAGACTAAGCAGGAGACAATCCTCCCCTCGAGCAATGCAGGGTTAAGGGCCTTGCTCAAGGGCCCAATGGCTGTGCGGATCTTATTGTGGCTATTGTGGATTAGAACCACCCACCTTGCATGTCCCAGTCATTTACCCTAACCACTACGGTACAGGCCGCCCATGACGATGTAATATTTTTCTGGTCTGTCGGATTTCCAGGACAGTGGAGCCTTTTAGGTACAGAGAACGGAAAGAGTGGTCCTGCAGATCTTTGTGTCTGAGTCTAGACTGTGTGTTGCATAAGGGGGGTATCGAACAGGACTTTTCAAATGGTGGGCCAAATGTGGACTGCCACTTCGGTCATTGAGAGGAAGAAATAAGCATTATTCGAATGCATCACCAATTGAGACGGTGTTCAGTTATTCATCTTTACAGTGTCAGAATAGCTCCCACTAGTGACGGAATAAAAATAATAGTGGAAGGCCTGCAGGGTTTAGTAGACTGAAGGTTTGCTCGAAGTTCTGTGACTTGCTTTAGTCAGAAGAAATTAAGAAAAGGATATAAATTCAAACGACTGATTACTTTAATTCGGACAAAATTAAAAGGACATTAAGGGTAAAGGGCCGATTAGAGTAATCAAACGGGAACTTACTCAATATTACTGTTATGAAAATAAAAGGATCTTCACAAATATTTACAGATGTGCATGGAAATAAAAACTCAAAATAACTTTGCATATTCTTTTCAAGGCCTCTACTCTGTCTACACGCATGTGTGTCCCCCCTGGAAGAAGTTGTAGGAGAACCCTTACACTTTCAGACAGCAAAATGATCTGTTTTACACCAGGGTTGTAAGCTCGCCTTAACAAGATTTCGTAAATAAATCTTTCTCTCTAAAATCTCTCTGCTTCACTCTTCATTTGTCTTTCTTAATGGAACAGACATTTAAATACCGATCCAGGTAATTGATCAGGATTCGCATGGTCAATGGTGAGAATAACTGCCATGTATTTGTCCATAACATCGACTTATAATTGCAAGGGCTTGGTTTTTTTTTCTTCACAGACAGTTTAGAAAGTTCAGTGATCAGCAAACTGAACTCATCGAACCGTCCGTTTTCAATTCAGAGGCCCGGATTCTATAAGCATTTGTCCTTACTGTAACACAAGTAAAAGCAACTGTTCAGTGATCACCAAAATGAAATTGGCGGACAGTTTTGGCAAAGGAGAGAGCTAATGCTTATATTTATTAATAATTTTCAGCTTAGGCTAAATATTTGTCTGAATCTAGGACAGTGGTCCTCACTCCTGGTCCTGGGGAGCCGCAGGGTGTGCTGGTTTCTGTTTCCGCCTTAATATCAGTAACCAGTTCGGACCACTGGCGGCAACATGCTGGGGGCGACATGGCTCAGGCAGTAAGGGTCGCCGGTTCGATCCCCTGCCTGGGCTGTGTCAAAGTGTCCCTGAGCGAGACACCTAACCCCCAAGTGCTCCTGACGAGCTGGTCGGGGCCATGCATGGCAGCCAATCGCCGTCGGTGTGTGAGTGTGTGTATGAATGGGTGAATGAGAAGCACCAATTGTACAGCGCTTTGGATAAAGGCGCTATATAAATGCCAACCATTTACCATTTACCCAAGAACCCAGGTGAGGTGAGTTAACTGTGTAATGTACTGCTTTAATCGATCAATTAAGTGTTGAGTAACAAAAAAAAACCAGCACACCCTGCGGCTCTCCAGGACCAGGAGTGAGCACCACTGATGCAATTAACTGACCGACAGTAAGTTAAACAGGTATGACCTGCGGTGAACAGTACGGCAGCCAAACCTGCAGCCTCCTACTGTTGCCAACCCATGGTGGTGGTTGTCATAGCGTTCACTGCTAGAGTGGCGAAAGTGCTAACAATGTTGTAAATCACTTTCTACACACAGGACGTTGAGTATTCAGTCCCGTCCTCAGCATTGAGTACAGGTGTGAGTATCGCAGCAGTGTTGAGCGCTGTGTTCTCTGTGCTGCACGAGTCAGGACTGAATGCTCGATCAAGGCTGCAGTGAAAGCTCGGCATTCTAATTTATAGTGCCGGGGAAGATGTCACAGAGCCAGCACGGCAGAGCCATGATTAAACCCATGACCTTCAGGCACGTACCAAAACACTCAGTAAAGGGAGAGAGCATCAGTCAGTGTGTTAATCTGTCAATCAATCCATCGGCCTGACAACCGGGCTCAATTTCTGACGGTCATAGTCAGCAGACCTCTGGCAGCGCATGTGATTAACTAATGCGCTCTTCATGTCAACAAGAGGGATAGCTTTTGGTTGTGTGTGTGTGCGCGTGTGTGCGTGTGTGTGCTGCGTGTGTGTGTATGCGCACATGTATGTGCGTGTGTGTGTGTGGGTACATGTTTTTTTGTGACCAAATGCTTCTAGGGTATGATTCTGAGCCTTATGGGATGCTGCCATATGTAAAGAGGAAGCATGGTGATATAGAACAGGGGATAGTCAAGTTGGTCATAAAACGGTGATTTGCTTTTGACAAAATTATTGAACTTTGCTGTGCCCTAGAGTATTATAATTAGAGCCACTTGTTCGTGTAACTGGAAATTTCATGTAACACAAAATTCATTTGAACTTTTTAGAATTGATGAACCGTATTGAAGCATATCTAATTATGATTAAGTACTTGTGCTTTCCAAGTTCTTCAAGTTTAAAGTTTTAATTCGTTAAAACCCCTTGAGACAGCTGAACAAATACAATGCCAATAGCAGGCAGGGGCTTGAGGAGTCAGCCCTGCGTGGGCTGCAAAGGAAGGTGATCCTTTTTATTGTTTAAAAAAATAAAATAAAGTTGTGCCTGTGGTGTGTTTATTTTAAACCCTTCTCTCATACAGCTCCCTCAGTACTCTCTGGTCCTACTGCAGAAGCAGCTCTCTGGTGTGTGCAGGTGAAAACTAATACGGGCCTTTGTCCCAAGGGGTTTGGGGAAAATGGGTCATTTGCCAGAGTTTACAGAAATAGGGGCAATAAGAGAGAGAAAAGGAGAAGAGAAAGAGATAGTAAGAGAGACAGAGGACATAGAAGATAAGGAGGGTGAGGGTGGGAGAGAGAGAGATAGAGAGGACATAGAAGAGAAGGAGGGTGAGGGTGGGAGAGATAGAGAGGACATAGAAGATAAGGAGGGTGAGGGTGGGAGAGAGAGGACAGAAGAGGAGAGTGAGGGTGTGAGAGAGAGGACAGAAAAGAAGTTGAATGACGGTGTGAGACAGAGAGAGAGAGAGAGAGAGACAGGACATAGAAGAGAAGGAGTGAGGGTGGTAGAGAGAGGACATAGAAGAGGAGAGTGAGGGTGTGAGAAATAGAGAGAGAGGACATAGAAGAGGAGAGTGAGGGTGTGAGAGAGATAGAGAGGACAGAAAAGAAGGAGAGAGGGTGTGAGACAGAGAGAGAGACAGGACATAGAAGAGAAGGCGGGTGAGGGTGGGAGAGAAGGAGAAGGAGAGAGAGTGAGGCGGCGGCTGTTAATGAACGAATGTCTTTTCTGTTGCATGATTCAATTACAACTCAGGGCAATCAATTTAATTAGGACTGGGCACAAACTGATGAACATTTCTTCTAGGTGTGTAATGTACTTTTACAGCAGTGGCAACAGTAATCAAATACTACAACTGGGATGCCATTAAAATACCTGACTTTGGATAGAACAAGAAACCATGGCAAAGATTTATGTTGTAAACAGTATCGAAGGCGGTTATGTAATTGACAAAATTCTGGAATTTTCTGTGTCGCCTGCAGTGCTCTCCAGCATGCGGCATCCTCTCTCTGGAGGTCAGGAGGATATTGCCAAAAATAACAAATTTATATGAATTTATGCATTATACATGCGTATGTAGGCGGGCATATTTCTGTGCGGTAAATAGGAAAATCGCAGCTGCAGAGTCAGGCCCCTCTAAAAAGTGGAAAAACTGAAGCTTTCCCAGAAGGTATGGGAAACCGACAGACTAAAATATTCACTTCAATCAGAGCTCTGTTTTGAACATGCGGGTGAACAGCACGGAACGTCATTTCTGACTAGCCTCTCCGCAGCAACGTGCTTCGTTCTCGTTTGGTCAAATATTTTTAAATGAATTGACGAAAGAGAAAAAGTATGATCTTGCTATGACTCGAAACTCGAGTCAAACCCCTCGAGTGGACAGACTGCAGGAACACCGGGCCTCTGTTTTATGTCAGTTTTTTGTCAACTTTTTGTGGTCTAAGAGTTCAGTCGCCGGTTCTTGCAAACCTGGGTCAAAGTGAGCGCAGTGGTGGCTGTGTTGCCGTGGATTGATGAGAAGTGACAGGCATCAAACATGTTTGCTAAATAAATGCTTTGATTTGAGTGCGTGAGGAGACTGGTTGTCTGGCAGCGGAGGACCCCCGGGAGGCCCTCTAACGCAGAGTGGTCTGGTTCCTGTCCCCGCGCGCTCCGCGCACTTACCCTCCCTCCTCTCTGATAAACACCCCGTGTTTTTAGGCTCGGTTGTTGCCCTGTTGCCTTTTGGCCTTTTTTTAACCCACCAAGGGCTGACTTGGACTTGCCGACAAATTGTTGAAATGTTGAAAGGCAATGCTTCTTACCCAGGGAACACTTTTTGCTGGTGAAAACTTTGAAATGTTGTTTGAAACACTAGGCATTCGGATGAAAACCTGGCTACATTTGGTTGAGACATTTTCTTGGTGACTAGGACTAGGCCGGCCATATCCTGATAAAACCTGAGCCATATTGGGGTTAACCTAGTCTTTCTAGACGTCCACCTCTACACATCTTGGCATTTGCTCTCTGGATACTTTCGGGTCTGTTGTAAATAAGATTGTTTTTGGTGTAATTTATTTGTACTTGTGCATACATGTCATTGTCTGCCCTTTTGTAAAATCCAGCTATGCCAGCAAGCTGGTCATAAGCTAGTCATAAGCCGGCCTAGTTGGGTATGTGCTGGTCAATGACCAAACACCGAATTACTTTAGTAACAGTGTAAATCAAGGATATCAAGAGATGTAGTGTAAGCTGCTGTATTTTAAATATGAAGGACTAGACCAGTGTTTTCCTGTTTTCATTTTGCACTTCAAACATAATTCACTTGAAAGTGAATTCACACCGTCTTCATTTTTGAGAATATATAGTACTGTAGCATGCTTAATCAGCAGGATGACAGTGAGGTCTTGTTGCGGTGTGACTCGTGAGTGATATGAAATATTGGACCAATATAAAGTGAGCTCTGCTGCTTGGAAGCTTTTTTATTTCTTTCAACTGACAGTCAAAGACCCCATTTGATACCTCGCCAGGACTCACAATGAGCACTATAAAGTGGAAGCACTGTCATAACTTGACTTTTTTGCCAGATCCTGGGCTGCCAGCCCTAGTGCCTCAGATCCACATGGTGTGCTGGTTGTCCAGCTCATTACATAGTTATTTCAACTAGACCAGCTCCATACTCAACATGGTTTGACCAACTCAAGCTACGTTTTGAAACAGCTGGTAGCTGGTCATTTCAAAGTGGTCCAGGGCATACATGGTTTCTTAGGCCTGAAAAGAAAAAACCTGTAGAGACTGTGGCTGTCTAGGCCCAGGGCTGGTGAACCCTTATTATAGCCATGTTCATGAGAGGTTGAAGTTCAGTGCAGTCTCTCATTGGAGGGTGGTGTGGGCCCACCGACGCGACTCCCGAATAAGCGACCCCCTCAGCGCGTTCACGGCCGCAGATGCTGCTCTCTCTCCCCCGCTTCGCTAACGAGAGTCCTGACACATGACCTTCCACTCCTCCGCCACATCCATTATGTTCGCCTAATGCATGCCATCTCCCATTACCCCACCCCCACCCCCACCAACACACACATAACCTCCCCCACCCCCCCTACACACACACACGACCACCCCCCCTTCATACACACACACACGACCACTCCCCCTTCATACACACACACAACCTCTCCCCTTACCACACACACACACATGACCTCCCCCCTTCATACACACACACACAACCTCCCCCCTTCATACACACACACACACAACCTCCCCCCTTCATACACACACACACTACCACCCCCCCTTCATACACACACACAACCTCCCCCCTTCAAACACACACAACCTTCCCCTACATACACACACACGACCACCCCCCCTTCACACACATACACAACCTCCCCCCTTCAAACACACATGCACGACCTCCCCCCTTCATACACACACACAACCTTCCCCTTCATGCACACACAACCTCCCCCCCTTCATATACACAAAACACCTCTCCCCTTCATACACACACACAACCTCCCCCCCTTCATGTACACACAAAACCTCTCCCCTTCATACACACACACACACACACACACAACCTCCCCCCTTGATACACACACACACACAACCTCTACCCCTTCGTGCACACACACACACAACCCCCCCCCCCCCTTTATACACACACTCAACCTCCCCCCCTTCCTGCGCGTAACCCTCTGCTTCCTGTCGTGTGTCTCAGCCTGCAGGTCGGGATTCTACAAGGCCTCGGCCCTGGACGCCTACTGCGTGAAGTGCCCCCCCCACAGCCACTCCCCCCAGGAGAGGGCCTCGGAGTGCGCCTGCGAGAAGGGCTACTACCGTGCCGAGCTGGACCCCCGCTCCATGGCCTGCACCAGTGAGTACAAACCCAGTGCGAGATTTACGCCTTCTTCCCAACCCTTTCCTTTAATTTTTTTTTATTAAAGGTACAATAGGTCATTTCGGACTTCTAACAGTCAAGAAAGGAATTGCAGCCACAAATACGGTCAAACCACAACATTGCTTATCCCTCCCCTTTCTCTGTGAACCCGCTGACGTTGAACAACCCCCCCCCCCCTCCACCATTGGCTGTGGCAATTAGAACCGATTTTCAACCAATGAGCTTGACTTATTGTAGAGCTATACAATGGTACAGAGTGTTGGTCCATCAACTGTATATTTTGAAACCCAAATTTACGCAAACACAGGCAGTCAACATGTCAGTGAACCTTTTTCAAAGATAGGAAGGGATTTACAATGGTCTTGTAACAAAGTTTTAACACAAAAATCTTACCTATTGTACCTTTAACATTGAATGCTATTAAAAAAGTGATTGTACCAGACTGTGAAGTAAAATAATTTCCAGTTTCAAAGAGGAATTGAATAACTGAATTAGAAATTATTTAAATAATGACTATCCTTAACATACATGCTCACGCACGCACACACACACGCCTCTAACCCTGCCTCTCCCACCCCTCACTCCCCCGCCGTATGCACGGCGTGAAGAAGCGTGCTCGCAGATGAATGGCTGCCGTTTATCTCCCGCTCTTTAAAGAGCTAGCGGTGTGCGGCGTCAGTTAAAACAGCGGAGCAGGTGGCGGAACCATCTTCTGGGCCGAGGGAGGGAGAGGGGGCGCGAGAGGGGGATGCACAGAACCAAGGTGGCGTGGGATAGAAAGCAAGTTACTTGACACCTTTTTTGTTTAGTCTGGGGATGGTATGTGAGCTTTGCCAGTGTTTATAAAATGACAGTTCATGCCAGCTCAGCTACGGTAATTAGAAAAGTGTAGGGTTTGTCTAGAACAGGGATGATAGAGAGGCCCGCTAAATTTGTATCCCTGCTACCAGGGGGGCAGATTGCAAACCCGCATGCTTACCAGCAGGATATTTTAAAACTCCTTACTCATTTAGCCTATTATTATTACTAATTTAATGAAAAGAAGAACTACTCGTGATTGCTGTACTGATTCATTTTTGCGTGCTTTTATGCCTTTAGTTGCTGCCATGATTGGCTGATTAAACATTTGCATTACCAAGCTGGGCGGCACGGATGGTGCAGTGGGTAGCACTGCCGCCTCACAGCAAGGAGGTCCTGGGTTCGAATCCCCGTCGGCCGGGGCCTCTCTGTGCGGAGTTTGCATGTTCTCCCCGTGTCTGCGTGGGTTTCCTCCGGGTACTCCGGTTTCCTCCCACAGTCCAAAGACATGCACGTTAGGCTGATTGGAGAGTCTAAATTGCCCGTAGGTATGAGTGTATGAGTGTATGAGTGTATGAGTGTGTGAGTGAATGGTGTGTGTGCCCTGTGATGGACTGGCGACCTGTCCAGGGTGTATTCCTGTCTTTCGCCCAATGTATGCTGGGATAGGCTCCAGCCCCCCTGCGACCCTGATCAGGATAAGCGGGTTCAGATAATGGATGGATGGATGGATTACCAAGCTGGTTAATGGTTTACCTAATAAAGTGCTCAGTGAGTGTACATGTTTATAGGAATGCAGTCATTACAGCAATACTGGAAGTATGGACTAGGAGGGAGAAAGGGAGAACAAGAAATTATTAGGTAATAATAATAATAATAATAATAATAATATTTGTAAGTCGCTTTGGATTAAAAGCATCTAAAGAGTAAAATCTAAATGTAATAATAATAATAAGAATAATAATAATAATAATCATCATCATCATCATCATCATCATCATAATACAGTGATATACAGTACAAAGGGGAAGAGATGGATACAGGGAAGAGAGTAGGTCTTATATGTTGACCCCCATCCTTTTATGTCAGACCCCTACACATTACAAGCTTCCTGGAATGGTGTTACTGTCAAATTAGCAACCTGTCTGTTAGCCATCAAAGGGCAAGGGGATGACTATGACGAGGGTCACTCTGGTAATGAAAGATGACCTTCTCTTCAGTATATGTGTTAAATCACTGTAACCACACACATTGCACTTCTTTCTTTCTCCCTCTCTGTCTCTCTCTCACCCTCTCTTTCTCTCTCTGTCACAGACACACGCACACACACACAGACACAAAGTTTAATGAAGAGAGCCAAACACTGCATGAAGATTGATCACGTATGAAGACCAGCCGTTAATTACCAGATTAATATTTTGATTTCAGTTAAGATAAGATTACCTCATTTTCAGGACAGATTCGTAATGTAATAATATTTCAAATTAGAGACCCAGCCAAGTTAGGAAAAGCGCATTTTGTGTATGCAGGATCATCTGGCAGAAAGAAGCAATGATTTGCTCATCTAATTATGAGGCCTTCAGAGCATTCATCCCACCTCTATCCATCAAGCAGAGAACTAATACTTCAATGCAGCTGACAACACGAGAGACAAGCTTGTTTTTGACATTTAGTCAGACTTCACACTCTTTGTCAGAAAATGGGAAGGTTTCGGGATAAAGCCAGAGAATATTCTGGAAGAATTTCTGTACTATCACGGTCATCATCTCAGTTATTATGATCATTGTATCCATGGTGATGATGGTCATCATCATCATCAACCGTCATCATCATCATCATCATTGTCACCATTATTACCATCAATCATCATCAAGAACATTATTACTTTCCCAGAGTTATAGAAAGGCTTTGTCACCCTGAATTCCATTTGGCCTTTTGGATTTTTTTCTGTGGAATCTACAGTTGTGTGGCCATGACTGAATGTCAACATTAAAGATATAGCCAACTGTTCATCTTTTGGATTTATTTCCTCTTTTCAGCAAGCATCACTTCAGTTCCCTCAGCTAACCCCGCATTAGATGCTGGAATGTGTGGTTTGAACCCACTGTAGCCCCTCAATGAAATTATTCGAATTGCTTTCAATGAATACAGTATACACGCAATAACATGCACCGTAACAGTGCACATTGTATATATGTGCACATATATATTAACTGGCTGAGTGACACAAAATCAATCTTTAGCACTTGGACTTTAAGGCGGCAGAGGCTATTTGTGGTGAATTTGTCAATGCAAGGCGAAGAATGATAAAAGAGATGGATAAAAATAATCATGGGTATAAAATAGGGTATAATGTTGCTGTATACTCTTAATCTTGCGTCACATCTCTAAAGCCAGAGGGCTTTGGTTTGGTTTGGGGAAAAAAGAAAGCCCTTGTAAAGGCATGTAGAGGTTAGAGGAGGCCTGTTGGGCAGCGTTCTGTAGGCCTTTAGAGAGCTGTGAGCTGGCAGCTCATTAAACACACGGGCCGACAGGCACCGTGCAGCCTTTCTCCGAACCGTGTAGCCGCACTCTCTGGAAGTGACTGTGTGTGTCCGTGTGTGTGTTTGTGTGTTTGTGTGGGCATGCTGTTTGAGCATTTTTGTATGTATGTATGTCTGTATGTGACTGTGGCTGTGTGATTGTGTTTGTGTGTGTGTTTGTGTGTGCGTGTGTGTGCCCATGTGTGTGTATGTGTGTGTCTGTTTGTGTGTGCCTGTGTGTTTATGTACGGGCATGCTGTTTAAGCATTTCCTTATGCATGCACACGTCTGTATGTGATTGCGTGTGGGAGTGTGTGCAAGTGTGTGTTTGTGCGTGTGCCTATGTGTGTGTCTCTTAGTGTCTGTTTGTGTGTGCCTGCATGTATGTGGCATGCTATTTGAGCATTTTCTTATGCATACACATGTCTGTATGTGATTGTGTGCATGTGTGCTGTTATGTGTGTGGCCTGCACCTGGTTGGTCAGGGGGCAAACCTTGATAAATGTGTTTTCTTGAGAAAAAACTAAGTGCTTTATACACAGCAGACCTAAGGGGCGTTAAGTATGTCAAAGATGGTGTTCAGCTCCTCGGCTGAACTGCTCTACTGATCACTGTGTGCTCAAAGGCCTGCTACAGCCAGTGTGAGCTCTACTCATCATTTCCATTTCTCGTTGCCCCTATTTTTTCTCTCCCTGTGTGTGTGTGTGTGTGTGTGCGTGTGTGTGTATGTGTGTGTGTGTGTGTGCGTATATGTGTGTGTGTGTGTGTGCGGGCGTGTGTGTGTGTATGCGCGTGTGTGTGTGTTTCTGTGTGTGCATGTGTGTGTGCGTGCGCGTGTGCGTGTCTGTGTGTGCGCATGTGTGTGCGTGCATTACGCAGGACCTCCCTCAGCCCCCGAGAGCCCCATGTCGACCATCAACGAGACCTCTGTGACGTTGGAGTGGAGCCCGCCCCGGGGCAGCGGCGGCCGGGGGGACGTCACTTACAGCGTCCACTGCAGGAAGTGCCCGGAGGACGGCAGGAAGTGCGGCCCCTGCGGCAGTGGGCCCCACTTCATCCCCCGTCAGTTCGGCCTGTCCCTCCCCAAGGTCCAGGTCACAGACCTGCTGCCCCACACCAACTACACCTTCAGCATCGAGGCTCTGAACGGCGTGTCCGACCTGAGCCCCAATCCCCGCCAGCTCGTCTCCGTCAACATCACCACCAGCCAGACAGGTGGGTAACCTCGCTGAAAAAACAGGTCAAGCTAGGTTTTGAAACAGCTGGTAGCTGGTTGACCAATTCAGATCAGCTCCATACTCAAAATGGTTTGACCAGCTCAAGCTATGTTTTGAAACAGCTGGTAGCTAATATTTGAGGCTGGTCATAGCTGGATTTTTCGCCAGGGCGTGTAGGTTCTCTTGGTAACTGAAGCCCCTCAAGCCAAGTTCTGCTTGTCTGGGAACAAACTAACATTGGAAGCCTCCTTTTGAGACAGCTATTTAGTCTGGGGCTGGTTTGTTCACTCTAGCCAGCTGTTACTCGGTTAGAGAGAATGGGTATTGTGCTGATTTGATTACACTTTTCCAGCTGTAACCAATCATTTTGTTTGTGTCTTGTCCAAGGCAAAGCTGTAAGCAAATAAACTACGACAATCATAGGAGGTTCAGCGGGGCAAAACAGAGAGTTGCTTGTCTGCAACAACTTTTTGTACTGTTGCAAGCTGATATATGACATTTCCCTATGCCTATGGCTATCCCTGCTAAGACATACCCTTTTGGAATACATATGTTTTCACTCAGAAACTCAGAAATTATGATACATTTACCAATAATAAGTAAGAAAGTATTGCAGCTACTTGGCTACTTACTCCATTTAGTGCTAACTAATAATTATTCATTATTATGTAGCATGTATTATGTAGCAGTTGGCTACATAATAATGTATTATATAGCCAACTGCAGTACATGTTTTGCTGGTTAACTAGTTAGCTGTGTCTGCCAAACCTCTGTTAATGACTGAGCGACTGCTTGGTCGCTTACTTGGTAAAGTGCCACTCGCAGTTCAAGAGTGTCGTACTAGTGCGGACTATGGCCAGCAGCCCCATGGGAGTGGCAAATAATTGTCTTTGCGTCTCTCAGGAGTATGAAAGGGATATAGTCAATTGGGATATATAGCATTGGTCACTGCTTGCACGACTCCTGATGGGATGGGATTGGAGACACCAAATAATAAATATATAAATAAATAAATACTTGACCCTGGAAGCCATGATTCTGAGAACCTGAGATTCTGAAAGTTTTTAAATGTTGAAGAGGTGCAAGCAAATAGTTAAATGCAAATAACAGACGTTTAATCATTTTCACATCTAATTATGCTTTCATGTTTTTCGAGGGAAGGTTAGGAATAGTTTGTTTAAACAGAAACCATGGCACATTGAACATCCTGTTCAGGGGCGTGCACAGGAATTGTAAATCAACCTCTTGTGAAGACGGCACTACAACGGAGTTCAGATGTTGCTGTATTATGTCGATCCCCTGCTGTGTCTTTTTTTTGGGCAAACCAATTTTCCAATTAGCACACCCTCTCGTTATGAAAGCAGCGCCATTAAATGCAGTTAAACTAGATGCAAATAACCAAAACATGTGGTCGCATTCTCTCAATATTCAAGCCGCTGTCTAGCTTTTAGAATTTGATACCAGCCAGCTTGGAATGAGTGTTTATCCACCGCATTGGGTTGGCTGAGGCCTTTTTCAGCTGTATGAAGCAACAGAGCAGTCCGTCCACCACCTCTTTGCAGCTATCCTGCTAGCTAGCAGTAGCATTCGTTGGGGGATTTGTTTCCAACAATGTTGCTTGTGATTTCTTCTTTAACAAAAAAAGTGTAGTTCTTCTTCTGATATCACGGGCAGGGTTGCCAGGTCCTGCTCATATTTCCAGCCGAAAACCTGCTGAAAACCTTCCCCAAATGACTTCAAACTAGCCCAAATATAATGTTCCATTTAGGCCTTTTAAATGGATGAAAGAGATCATATTTGAACAGGTTTTTGTAATTGTCCTTCCTTTTTTTACGTTTTTGTTTTAACAGCCAAATGTTGGCTATTGAGGCAAGTATTCTGAATACTGCTATGCTATTTGAAAAGAAACTATGCTCACGACAAAAACCTTAACTCAATATGTACTTTAGAATTTATTTTATTTCTGTGGACCCTCCCAGTAACTTACCTAAAAAGAAGCTACACCCATAGTCAATTTGTTGTGCATTTTAGAATTTCTTTGAATTCTGTGGACTCAACCAGAAGCTATTCTGCCTCATCTCATCTCTTTTCTTAGTCTTATTTCTCTCCCCAGCTTGTGCTTTTCGGGAAGGACTAGACACACACACACACACACACACACACACACACACACACACACAATGACAACTATTAAGACACAATGCAAAGCGTCAGGTCTGTGCACTATTTGTGCACTTTAGCAGCTTGCATTCACAGCATGCATAATCCATTTCTCCCTCTCCCAATCCTCAACCCTCAATCTCAATCCTTTGGGTATTTTTGCCCATATTTAGCCTATTTGCCACCTGGCAACCTTAATGTTAATGTTAGCTATTCAGTCCTCACCTAAAAATCTCTGTTTGCTCCATATTTATTTGACTTATTGGTCCTCTGCTGCTGTAGCCTATCAACTTAGAGGTTTGATGCGTTGTGTGTTCACTTCTTCTGTATACCACTGTTATTGTAATGTGTGGTTATTTGTGTTACTGTCACCTTCCTGTCAGTCTGGCCATTCTCCTCTAACGTCTCTCATTAACAATACATTTCTGTCTGCAGAACTGCTGCTCACTGGAATTAGTTTTTTTGCAAAATTCTTTGCAAACTCCACTAGACTAGTGTGCGTGAAAATCCCAGGAGATCAGCAGTTTTGAGATACTCAAACCACCCTGTCTGCCATCAACAATCATTCCACGGTCAAAGTCAATTGGATCAAATTTTGATGGTTAAGATAAACATTACCTGAAGTTTCTGACCCGTATCTAAATTATTTCATGCATTACACTGCTGCCACACAATTGGCTGATTAGATAATTTCATGCATAAGTAGGCGTAATAAAGTAAAAAGTTTCCTAATAAAGTAGTCGGTGAGTGTATATTCCTTTCAACCTTTTCTTATTTTTCTTATTTAAAAAGATCTTTCCTTCCATTTTTTATGTTACGAAAAACTTTATTTAGCAACCGCATTTATCCAAAGCGACAAAACAGACAATGAAAGAAGGAATTCTTTCATTGTCTGTTTTGTCGCTTTGGATAAATGCGGTTGCTAAATAAAATGTACTATAATGTCTCCTTTCACAACTGTAATATTATGAGGCAATTCAGAATTAGACACAGACTGTGTGATTGAATGATATATATATCTATATATATATATTTGCGCTCTTTCTCGTCTCACTGTCTGGCAGTGCGGAGCAGGGGGAGGCACGTCCCACATGCACCCCTCTTGCCGATATGTCAACGTTTGCCAAGTTTAATTTGTGTAAAATAATAATAATAATAATAATAATAATAATAGTTCTAACTGTAATAATAATTATATTCATAATAGTAAAAATAATAGATGTATATTTCTCAAATCAACACCTTTTCAGTGCAACGGTGTCTAACCAGCCCAAAAATCCGCAACCCATGACCGTGAATTTTTCAACCGCAACTGAACTTTACAAATAGCATAATTTGGCGTGAAGACCACGGATCTGGCAACAGCTGCTGCAAACCTGCCAACCTGTCCTGATGCTTTATGGAACATACAGTTTTAAACTGCAGCCTGCTAATTCCGCAAGTTGCTATTATTTTTGCATTTTTGCATTTAATTTATTATGGCAAATGTTGAAGAGGTTTCAATTGGTCTATAATTATTTTGATTTTTTTGGGGAATCGTGGCGTCCCCTCGCCACAAGGAGTGCACGTCCCTGACTCTGTCGCAAACCGCCGGGCGGACAGACTGACTTTGGTGCAATTTTATACTACGGCGTATGAAAAGGCCATTGCAAGACGTTGCACACCGTTGGAAGGAACATGTCCTTGTATTACACTCTGTTCTCACCTTTCATGGTGAATAGTGAATGAGGGCGATTGTCTGAAAATCATAGGTGGATGATTGGAGCATAACTCATAATGCATGTGATGTACTGTAGTGTATGTGCCTGCCTGGTTTAGATTGCAGTGAGAGGTTTATTTTTCTTCTTCTTCTTTGTGGTATGCAATTCACATTCACAATTCACTTCAATTTTGAGTTTCGCTTTGACACTGGGAGCACTTGTACTGTTCCGCTATGGTGCTTGGCGTTTTCTCAGTTGTTCCTCTCGGATTTGAAGGTTGATCTTTCCATCATCCTTTTTTCGAAAACACTTAAGCACTTGGCAGCTGCTGTGTACAGAAAACCCCTGTTCTTTACGTGCTGCGGCCTTTGCTCTTGAGCCCGAGGACTTCTTTGGGCATTTTATTGGTGGAGAAGTGACTTATCTCTTCAACCCCCTTCCCTTAGACTGCTGCCACGGGTTCTGTGGAGTGCGGAGGGGGTGGGGGGTGGGGGGGCGGTGGCACTGTCAATGAAATGGCAGAGGGGGACCGCAGCTTTAAGATAAACAGCCTTCAGTTGAAGAGCACAGCCGCGCGTGGTGTAGCAGCCTTGGTAACCTTGGCGAAGGGGGCGGGCATCGTGTCGGTATACTCTCCCAGCCTCCAATCTCTGCGGCAGCACATTTACATATGCATAAAGCGGTGCCTGCCTTTCACAAGACCCTGCGAGATAGAGAGTGTGTGTGTGTGTGTGCGTGTGTGTGTGTGTGCGTGCGTGTGTGTGTGTGCGTGCGTGTGTGTGTGTGTGTGCGTGCGTGTGTGTGTGTGACCGTGCGTGTGTGTGTGTGTATGTATGTGTGAGTGTGTGTGGGAGGTGTACTTTGCATTTTTCTTGTTATTTTTTGCGTCTCTTGTTTGCATCTGCTAAAGTAACCCCATCAGCTCTGGTTCTACAATCACCATACTACCTGTCGCCACACCACTGAGCATGTAGCACTGTAGCAATGCATTTCCCAGACTTCGCTACAGTGCAGACACAGTACTCACTCATTCACAGCAGTAATCACTTCTTCTTAGTGCTAGCTGTATAGCTAGCAGCGCCAACCAAAATTAAATGGCAAGCTAAAATAAACCTACCACTGCTCGGAGGAAGCCAAGTGTGTTCTGGTTAATGTTCTTCTCTTACCACTGGAGAGTTTCTACGTCAGCATGCTTGTTGGCCTGGTCTCTCAATTTACCTACAAAGCATATTTGTGTCTCCTTAAAAAGCACTGTGTAAGTGGTCAGGGTTCTAACCAGTGGGCCTGCAGACCATGCCCCTCGGTAGCCAGCGCTGGTGTGTTCTGACCCACAGATGACAGAGTAGCGCAGACAGGTCTGTGTAAACAATTATACAAGACTACTACAGCAAAGGGTGGCAGATATCTGTTCCTCTTTGGAAAACCGGAACACCCCATCTGCTGCCGAGTCTTCACGCGTTGACGCCTTCGTTAGCATCTGTGACTTTTGCACCGCCACCACCCCACGGCGACATTGGAAGCACGCGACGGAAGGCGCGTCCGGGTGACAAACCTGCAGACATCAGCAAGCGTCTCCTCCCGTGGCTTCCTCAAGCGTCGGCGCTCCGCTGACTCGGAGCTCATTAGCATAGCCGGGATTGAGCTGAGTTGTGATTGTTTCCTCCTCCTCTCCTCGGCCATTCCTGGAGAAGTGGATTGCTTCAAAGGCAGCGACTTTGTCTTTTGAAGAAAACTGCACTGCCCCCACTCTGTGCTCTTTAATTAGCAGTGTGATTAATTCTGCTTCTTTTACAGCTGTGATCAATCAGCCTCTTCAATCAACCTCTCTGTCTCTCTCCCTTTCCCTCCCTCCTTGCTTTATGCACTTCATCCCCCTCCTCATTTCTGGCATTCTCTTTTTTCCCTCCCCATCTCTGATTCTCTCCAAGCCTCCCTCTATTCATTTCTATTTCTCTCTCTCATGCCCCCCTGCCCTCTTCATCTTCAAGTTTCATTTCAATTCAGAATGCTTCATTTGCATGATTACCCGTACATATTGTCAAAAGCCTAATTAATAACAAGCACAATCAACAGTATTGTATTAGTACAATGAGAAAAAAGAATATGGTATAATAATAACAATAATAATGATAATAATATTAATAATAAGTATATTGATATAATACAATGAATTATAAGTAGCAAGTGATAAGTCATAATAATAATAATAATTATCATAATAATAATAATAATAATAATAATAATAATAATAATAACAACAAACAGGCAGTGCAGCAGTTTAAACAGACCAAGAATTAAAGTGCTTACTTAACATCGTATGCTAACTTCCATAACAATAATTTTAAAATAATTTCCATCTTTGAATGTAGAAACATTTCCTTCACAAAGTAGTTAGGCAGTTAAACAAAGTGTTCATCTTCCAAATCGCATACTAATCAGACTTTTTCTGATTTTTTCAGAATTATGTTTTCAACTGGAAAAATGGCTGACAATGCTCAATGACAAATTATTTTTTAGGGGCTGTGTTTTTTCAAGCTATTGACTCCGAGTTCTGTCCATTTGCAAGTCTAGTCAGGCGCATTTTATTGGTCCAATAATATTATTTGTTCTTGGACCCCTAATAAAGCTCTCTCAACCATCTCATAATCTGTCTCCTATTTCTCTCCCCTCTTCTCCCTTTAGTGAGTGTGATCCTGAAGGAGAGGAAGAGCAAAGACAGCATCACTCTCACATGGCAGGGGCCAGAGAGGGCCAACGGGGCCATTGTGGAGTACGAGGTCATCTACTACGAGAAGGTCAGTCGGTCTGGGGCCCCTGATTTCCACAGCTCACTGATTGCCTACTCAGCGACCTTTGACCCTTGTTTAAGGCAATACTTATTACTTCCATGTTGCATGTAGTTGAGACGCACATGCTTGTTGTGCCTTAGAGAATGAATCCATTGACATGGTGATAAGTTACCACGCAGTCGTACGTAAGTATTCAGACAGTGACACAATTTTTGTTGTTTTGCCTCTGCACTCCAGCACATTGGATTTGAAAAGAAACATGGATAGTAATTGGACAGATTGAGTGAAATGGATGTTCACTAGGATTTTGGTCAGGTGATTGACTTGACCAGTTACTTGGCGTGACCTTACCTGGCACCGTGGCAAAATAGATAACACTGTTGCCACACAGCAAGAAGCTCCAGGGTTCAAATCCTGGCCTGGGCCTTTCTGTGTGGAGCTTTCATGTTTTCCCCGTGTCTGCGTGGGTTTCCTCCAGGTACTCCATTTTCCTCCCACCATACAAAGACACGTACGTTAGGCTACTTGGGGGGGGATTAACAGCATGTTGCAGCAAAAGAGCATGTGTGCTCAGTCATCTTACCCTGTACAAATAAAGGTTAATAAATAAGAACATGCCAAACACTTTTTGACCTTGAAAAACTCCTTGGTCCTGCTACAACATGAAGCATCGTCTATTGAGTATGGAGAGATTTGGTTGGATCTGAGCAGATAAGATGTTTCTGTACACTTCAAAACCCCATCTTGAGTCATGTGAGCCAGATCCAAAGCAGGCAAAGCTTACAAACTCCAGTGGTATTGCAGTTTAGTAAGCCTCTGGCACCAGATACACAAGCACACTCATTGTTTAGGTACGCAGTGCCTTTGTGCATCTGGTGCCAAAAGCCCCATATTCAAACATGGCAGCATCCATGAACTGGCTTCAAGTGCCAATGAGCAGCCTCAATAGGAATTCCATGGAACTGGTTAGTGGAAGCTGCCCTCAGTTCTTATATATTTTGAGGTGCCCAAGCCATAACACTACCTCCGCCATGTTTCACAGATGTGGAGAGGGTGCTTTGTAATATGAGCAATTCCTTTCTTTCTCCACGTCCCTCTTTCCATTGCTTTGGTACAGGTTAATACTCATCCTGTATCCGACTTTGATCCAGAACTCTACTGTTCTTTTAAATTTACTTTTTAGTGAACTCTAACCTGGCTGTTCTGTTCTTGAAGCTTACCAGTAGTAAGAATCTTGCAGTGAACCCTCTGAGGTTCTGCTTTTGTAGTCTTCTCTCTATTTAAGCCTTTGACACATCTATGCCTGGCACATCCTGGAGAGTGTTTTTGATTTGTTTGACATTTGAAAATAGGTTATTCTTCGCAATTTAAAGTATTTTTCAACTGTAGTATTCGTCATCCATTTTCTGCTAATGCTAAGCTCAACACTGCTTCTTGCTTCTTTCCATAACGACAAACCAAATAATTTTGAGTGTGTCAAAATCTGTACCAAACTGGCATTGGAAATTAAAATACAGTACCCATACTATAATAATTGCATGCAAATATGAATTAAAACTATTGAAATGTCTTGATTTGACTATTTAACCCTTTCCACTTTGACCCCCTGGAGGGCCATTTTCCCCTATTTTGTACTAGTCCTATAAAACTGTAAATATCTCAAAAATGATTTACTACACACACATGGTTGAAGATTTAAATGAAAGAAGAGGCTTGCACCATTCTGAAATTTGAGACAAATTTATGTCAGCACATGTACATGAAGAGTACAGAGTACAGTTTTTTTCATATGTATGAGAGAATGTTTTTATAAAACATGCCCAAAGTAGCCAAAAAGCTATCCAAAAAGGATTACTCAATCTAACGCTTTCTCACAAACAAACAACTTTATTTAATAATTAGGTTAACCAGAGCCCCGTTAGCCAGTACAATTACAGGTTTATTTATTGCCAAATCCAAATCCTGTAATTGTCTGTTACCATAGGACATAGCTGTCGAGTTTAGGAGGCAAACGAACATTGCTGCCAAAGGGGCTTCTACAAAGAACAGAATTAAGGGTCTGAATACTTACATAAATTTCAGTCTTTGATTTTTGACTGAATAAGTCTTGGCAGCACACAGTAGCCGGCATCTTGCTTTTATAAACCAGTGTATTCAAGATAAAACTATGGTATCTGTTTAGTGAGCAGCCTACACAAAATAAGATTGGTTGGTTGTTTAGCCAGTTAAGCTGCTGTAGCTCCAAATATTATGCACTATTAGCTTGTGATGAAGGCAAGCAAAGTCCAGCCATTTCAGATGGCTAAACTAAATAAATAAATATTTAAACATGAAATAAATAAATGACTTAGCATACTATCTGTGATGGAGACAAACGGCTCCAGGCTGCTGCTGGCATCAGAATCGCAATCAAACACCCACTGTAAACCAATGACTGGCAGTCTCCTCTCTAGCAAAGGCTCTTTGAACTTCTGGGCATATATCTATGACCCAGGAGTGCAAAAAAAATGTGCCCGCAGGGTTTCTGGCAGCAGCCAATCAGTGTAGCAAAAATATGTGACCGGAAAGAGAAAACAGGTCCCTCGAGTTGAACCCCCAGGTGGGTGCAATCCAAGTGCATTCCACGGCCGGAAGCAAGAGGTATGCCCAGCCAAAACTGACAGATATGACAGAAAAAAAAAGAAAACTGACTTTAAACGTGAGGGCGGCACGGATGGTGCAGTGGGTAGCACTGCCACCTCACAGCAAGGAGGTCCTGGGTTCGTATCCGGGTCATGTTCTCCCCGTGTTCACGTGGGTTTCCTCCCACAGTCCAAAGACATGCAGGTTAGGCTGATTGGAGAGTCTAAATTGCCCGTAGGTATGAGTGTCTGAGTGAATGGTGTGTGTGCCCTGCGATGGACTGGCGACCTGTCCAGGGTGTATTCCTGCCTTTCACCCAATGTATGCTGGGATAGGCTCCAGCCCCCCTGCGACCCTGTTCAGGTTACGCTAATGGATGGGACTTTAAATGTATTTATGTACACATTCTTCTGTCCGGTAAAGCCAATATTACATATTGCATGTATGTTGATTGAAACATCTTTATTAAAATATGTGTACAGATCAGGGGTCGAATGGCTATTGAGCTGCCCCTACAGATTGTAGCCCTCTCATAGATTAAGTTTGTTTCCCCCTAGCTTTAATTCATAAAGTACATGCAACCTCAAGCATGTGCTCCCTTAACATTGCCGTGATGTAGTAGAAATGTAATGATGTTGTAGAAGTGTACGGTTATGCATGTTACAATGAATTATTTGACATTAAACCCAACTGGGCATGTGGAAATGCCAGCCCTCCCCATAGCTGCATAAGGAGAGGTTGGAGGTGGGTAGGGATGGGCTGCTATGCGCAGGCGATGATGGGAAGGTTTAACGGACAGATGGGAACCCTGGCAAGGCCGTCCATGGCAGCTGCAGCACGCCTACGCCGTTTGATGTATGCGAGCTGCCACGCTTGACTGGCTGATGCGCAGTCGGTGCAGTCAGAGCAGTTGACACATTCCTTTCTTCTGCAGTCTCTGGGCAGCTGGGCAGAGGAGGCGTGGGAAATTTCACAGATATTTCCCTTCTTCCTTTTTGAACATGTGATGGGGATAGCCTGAAATGAGGTATCCCATTCTAGGTAAAAGGATGAAGGCACTCTCTCTAAGTAGGCCACTGTTTGTGACAAATCCAAACATTATTTGCTTTCCTGTGCCCGTTGCTATAATGAAAAAACCAACATTTAACTGAAAATCGAACTGCCTAAGAGTTTTTTATAGGAAAAGTATTGACATGTGGCTCATAATTCAAATGCCAAATGAAGGTATTAACCAATAAGCAAATGGTGTTCTTAGGACTGAAGAATTAACTTTGAGCTATTTTAGCCAAGTTCCTCATTAATCAATGACAAATCTATACCAATTATAGTTCTTTGCTTTTGGGAGCCAAAATGCTTTGATTCATTTGATCGCCTGCATCTCTGGAGATTGTCTCCTATGTGAGGCTGATTGAATGGACTTGCTGATTTTCAATCCATGACAGTAGAATTGATTGTTCCAATCGGGATTGCCAGACTGTCCATGATTCTTGTTTGTTTTACTGTATATAACACAGTTTAAACTCCTTTTTATATGTACATGAATGCCATGTGATTAGCAATCCCAGAATTGGAGAAAGAAAGCAGAATCAGTGAGAATAAAGCTATCCAAAAGGGTGTGTTGGTGGTGTAGATCACCAGTGGAATGCTTGTTGTGAGCTGTGATGTGGTGGCTCAAATCCAGTCGTGTGGCCCTCATTGCATATCTCTCCCAGTCTTCCTGTCTTTCTGCGCTGTACTGTCCAATAAAGCTGAAAATTAATTCCAAAAATGTTAATTTTTTCAGCAAGAGGCTTTTGTTTTGCTATCGAAAGGACTGCCATTTGATAATTCATGCGTCATTTGGGGATTCAATCTGGGAATTAATGTGATATCTCTAATGTGGACTTGCATTGAACTCGTAGCAGAAATATATTCATGCATGAAACATTTTATTAGCATGGATATTGTTATTACTGCTGTTATTCAACGCAATGGGAGTTTTGAAAGTGGATTCATGTTGGCTGTATGAGCCAATTTAATCTCATTGTTTGTTGGCAGAAATTGTACAAAAATGCAATTACCTTCAGGGGCATAAGTTTAATGATTTCTTGTTTGTAATATGTGAATACATTTCACAACAGCTGTTTAGCAAACATGGAAATCAAAGAAAAAATTTTGTTTGGTGTTCACACATGACACAAATTCTTTCCTGTGTCTACTTTGAAGGCTGTGGTCCATCCACAGTTTTTAGCATTTGTGCAGTGTTGCCAGCATGACTTTGAAATGGATCTCCGGATTAATTTCACGAATCGCCATTACTCTCTAACTCTAAAGTAATTTACACACAAATTCCGATACCTTATTTAGACCACTCGCATTTCATGAAAATGTTATAGTATAAAAATTTCAGTATTTTTTCTTTCCCTACATCTCTGTTCACTGGAACACATTTCTATCATATATTGGTGAGCATATGGTATACACTCAGTGAGCACTTTATTAGGTATTTATTTCTTGCTTATTTTTTAGATGTATTAAGTCTTCTGCTGCTGTAGCATATCCACTTAGAGGTTTCATACATTGTGTGTTCGCAGATGCTCTTCTGCATATCACTGTTGTAATGTGTGGTTATTTGTGTTACTGTCACCTTCCTGATAGCTTTGACCAGTCTGGCCATTCTCCACTGACGCCTCTCATTAACAAGGTGCACTGCTCACTGAACAGCTCAGCCGTTTCTGGGACACACATTGTCAGCCACCAACAATCATTCCACGGTCTCTCAGATCAAATTTTTCCACCTTCTGATGGTTGAAGTGAAAATTTACTGAAGCTCCTGACCCATATCTGCACGATTGCATGTGTTGCACTGCTGCCACACAATTGGCCGATTAGATAACCGCATGAATAAGTAGGTGTACAGGTCTTCCTAATAAAGTTCTCAGTGATTGTATATGGGGTGTCCAACTTGCTCTGCATTGATGTAAATGCATTCTTTCTCGTGCCTCTCCTATCAGAACCAGAGAGATCAGAACTACACGGTCCTGAAGACCAAGTCCAATGTGATGACTGTGGACGGACTGAAGCCCGGCACCACCTACGTGTTCCGGGTGAGAGCCCGTACGGACGGCGGCTACGGGACCTACGGAGGGGAGATTGAGCTAGAGACCAGTCACGAGGGTGGGTGCTCTTCTTCTCTTGATTATCTCCTGAGTCTTCTCTTTGTTTTACCTGTACCCTTCTTTACACACAGTAAAATGTTCAGCGTAGTGCTTGAAGTAGAAATAAACAAGTGCCTGGACTCCTGAGCAAAACATTTGGACCCATATGTATTCTGTTAGAGTTGAAGGTGCAAGTCTTTCTTGCAAAAAAAAAAGTTTGGAATTTATTCTTCAAGTAAACATCTCATGCCCCTCTTTTTCTCTCTGATTTCAGTGTAGTTCAAGTTTTTAAATTTAATGGATGTATTGTGATGACATAAAATGTAAAATTTCAAGTAGATACTGGCAAATACTATTGATAGCGATAGAACATAATACAAAAATAAAATAAAACTACCACCACTAAGAATGACCAAATAACAACAAAAAAATAGCACTTATAATAAAAGACACCGTGGGGTTGCAGTAGTAACTCATGTATTATTATGTAGTAACTCATTCATGTAGCAACTACGTATGAAGTCATAACACTTATCATAAGCATACATACAAATTAACACAAGTTTGAGCTTAAGTTGTTATGCAGGGCATATCAAAACGTAAAACAATATAGCCCCAATTCAATAATGCTTTATATAAAGTGCAATAAGAATACTTCTATACCAGTAGTGCTATGATTCAGTTCACAATTTTACACAAATGCCATACAATCTTATTTATAGTTATTGGAAAGCATAATGTTTGTTAAAATTCAAGACTTATATTGTATTGCAATGGCTGTATGAATATTTATTGAGATAAAATACTACATTCATGCTCATAGATAATTATAAAAACTGTGATTTACTCATGATATGTTGTTATTAGTATTTGGAGTAGGCAAATCATTCCTAATTTAGAGTAGCCCCATTTATCAAAAAAAGATATTAAAAAAAGACAGACTGACCTCTAGCTTTTATGCCGCTTGAGTTGTCACTGTTTAAGAACACTTCAAAGGAATATTGAACACGTCAAACCAGGGCTTTCATTTTGTAACTAAATCAGATCCTGGAAGAATTTTGTTTCTAGTTCTAATTTGCATGGAATTTCTGGCTTACTCTGTCCATAGTTTTGTCTCTTGAGCGATTTCTTGTTCAGTCCTGGTTCATTATCCTAAAAAAACACAGTCTATTTGTTCACAAATGACATCCCCTGACAGCTGTCTTGAAGTGCCTGTAAAATATTTATACTCCAGGGTTCATCTTCTTAGGCTGCGGAAGTCTACTTCATTTACATGCATATTTCTGCAACGATTTCATTACTTTAACATGTCACACTCCACAAATTGGTGTTGTTTCTCTCAGCTCTTCGGCTGTTTGAAGTGGGAGATAAAGATTTGCGGTTTTGCTACCTAAAAAGACTTGCTGCTGTGCCTTGGTACAGTAGACAGAAGAAGTCAGGGGAAGAAAATTGTCTAGCTCAATGTGGTATCCTGATTGGCTGCATGAACAGGAAATAGGTCCCTGACATTTCAGAAACAGAGCAGTTTGTGATTACTTGTTATTTAGAACAACATTCGTTGTTGTTCTTATTGTCAATGTTAAAATCTGAATAAAATTGTTATGCATTGATAACAAACATGCTTGCTGTTGTCCAATAATTATTATTTTCTGTTTCCAGATTCAGAAATGTGTAATCTAATGATAAGATATATATTTCCATGTTGAAATCCATGCACATATAAACAGGTGATATTGACAACATTGTTCTCCTCCTTAACATTTATTAATGTTGGACTTAATATAAACTTTGTTAATGTTTTTATATGTATACCATAATTGGGAGAAAAGAAAACTGACAAAGCTTCTGATTCTATTCTATACAATACATAACCCTGACCGTAGTATCAATCTTGCTTTTTTGACGTCTCCACATTAAGTCCATTTCCTATTCTTCTCCCGGCAGACATGCTAGCCATTGGAGATCCCAACCAGTCCACCATTTTGGCTGTGTCCATCGCAGGAGGCATCGTGCTGCTGGTTCTCTTGGTGGCATGCTTTGTGGTGAGCGGGAGGTAAGGGATCCCTCTTTTCTCTCACTCCCTCCGATGCATTGTGGGTATGGGAGGGTATGGATATGGGATATGATTACGTAGGTTGAGGCTGAGTAAGTGGAAATAAGCTTGGAAGGTCTGATAAAGTCCAAATTTGGGACTGCCTGCCCAGTGTTAATGGTCCCTTGGTGAGAGTGTACTGTAGATGTGTTACTGAGTGCTGGTGCGATGGAGGCACTCAGAGCAGATATGAGAATCCCAAAATGGAGTCTGCATATGCCCTAAGAGTGGACTGCCCTTCTACAGTGCTCTCCAACACCTTTACCCCTGTCTTTAACAGCCATAAACAGTAAAGACTTTTACTTTACCTGTGCAATTTTTATTGCAACTGAGGTGTTCAATAGGCCACAAGACAAACATGTACACTTCATTTTTCCAAAAGGTAAAGAATATACAGTACAATGGCTTCACAGTGCCTTTCAGTTTTGGATAACTGTAATTTATATACACAAGGGAGGGGTATATAAAGGTAACTGTGAATAAACTATCCTGACATCTCATTATTGTAACCAAACCAATGCAAAAATTTGAGTTTCTTCATTATATCAACCCTATGGCTTTGGTTGCATGCCAGTAAAGCTCTTTTAATTGAATTCTGTTCTGTATGAATATAAACATCTGATTAGCAGCACATTAAATGTAATTAATGAATTAATAATTAACAAATGAATTGCTCCAAATAACCAATACCAAATGAGTGTAAAACTATTCTCCATCCAGTTCGCCATACTGTTTTAAAATAAACAGCCAGTTTCAATACCTTTATTGTTATTATAAAACATAGCTGGAAACCTCTCTCCAATAAAAGTCAAATTTGATATGAAACATTGTGCTTAATGCTATAGGCTACAATAAATTCTGTATCATAATATTTTGAATCATAATAGAAACAATAGATAGTCTAAACATGGGAAATATTATGAATATTATGCCTATGCATGTTTTTTTGTAGGTTTGTCTACTCTAGATCTGTGACTAGTATGTTGGGACTAAATTGCAGAGAATCAATTTAACTGAATAATGAGCAAAATCACTCTTGACTGACAGCGCTTTTATTCTGTGGCCTAATAATTATCACAGCTGACTCAAGCACTGCATGCTTATACATTCACTGTTCATTTAACACAGGGACATTTGGAGAACTGATGGCTGTTATTTCTCATAAAGTCTGAACACCATTGGCAAGACCTGAAAAACTCATAAGCAAAAATGTATCAACCTTTGAGCTGCAACAAGTAAACATCAGTTATTGCTGTGATCATTCAAACTGAAATACTTTGTAGCAAAAATAAATGGATACGGCTAGTTAGACATGACAGAGCACCATGTAATGAAGCACTAATCATTTTGACTGCTACTACTACTACGGCGACTCCTGCTTTGAGTTCTGGAAGAAACTAATTGCAACTTTTCTGTATTTGTGATGCCACTTTTCTGAATGAGGCTGTTACAAGTGCATGTATTTAAAATGTCAGAAATAGTTAAAGGTACAATAGATAATTTTGTCTTAAAACATTGTTAAAAGACCATTGTAAATCCCTTCCTATCACTGGAAAAGGCTCACTGACATGTTGACTCACTCTCTGCCTGTGTTTATAGTCATTAAAATCGGGTTTGAAAATATACAGTTGACGGCCCGACACTCTGTACCAAAACATTGTACAACAGTACAATAATTCAAGCTCATTGGTTGAAAATTGGTTCTATTTTGCCACCGCCAATGGCGTTTCAATGTCAGCGCTTTTACAGAGAAGGGGGGAGGGCTAAACAGTGTTGTGGTTTGAAGGTGTTTGTTGCTGTTATTCCTCTCTTGACCGTTAGAAGTCTGAAATTACCTATTGTACCATTAAAGAATACAGAATAAAACTTGGTTGAAATGAGTACAGCTTCACTCCATTAAATACTGCATTATATGACTACTTTGCCCTCAGTGCTGGTGTTCCTTTCTGAGATTAAAACAACATTCATAATGCAAATTTTCATACATTCAGAAGAATACACTTAACAGCGCCATTGTTTTGTGTTTCTTTAGTCATGTAAAGATGGGCTACATCCAACTATTCAGCAACAGATGTTACCAACTAGATTGTTAGTGCTATGTTCCAACTGAGTAATATTGACCATCATATCAATAAACTGTACCATCTTATGTTCAGTTAGCTGGATATTATTTTCTTCTCTAAACTTCACAAAATACCATTACTAAACTTAACTTAGTGCTGCCATTAACATTCTGGTAGCATATTGCTTTGTTGCTTGGTTTATAGAGAACAGAAATAATGTCATGGGCTGTCAACGAAAATACACAGAGGAAGTGTGGTGAGGCATATTCTTCCATCAGGAGAAATGGTGATTTCTATGCATTAACAATGAAACAGAAACAGTGATTGAGAGGGAGAATAAATAATTCTGCATAGCAGTGAAGGTGTCCCCTCTAGCTACTGTAACTATGCTTGAAAAAGAGACGCAAAGGCACACTTCTGAAAGCAAGACTAGTTGGCTCATTGGCAGAGTGCTTGTAAATTTCTCCCCGTTTTTCAACATTGTTAGCAACTGCAGTCCCTCGAATTCAATCGAGCAAGTATTCTTCAGGTAACATTACATTACATTACTGGCATTTGCCAGATGCTCTTATCCGGAGCGACGTACAGTTGATTAGACTAAGCAGGAGTCAATCCTCCCCTGGTGCAATGCAAGGTTAAGGGCCTTGCTCAAGGGCCCAACAGCTGTGCGGATCTTATTGCGGCTACACCAGGGATCGAACCACCGACCTCGCAGGTCCCAGTCATGTACCTTAACCACTACGCTACAAGTCACCCTACATGATAAAAACTATGATAAATACAGAAAAAAGAGAAAAGCAATTTGTCACACTATAAGTGCTGTAATGAGCTAAGAGCATCTTGTTCCAAGCATGCACCCTCATATTCACAGAGCTTTTGTGTGACAGAACCAGATTTTTTGTTCAGAGTTTGTGCAATTGAAATTGGCACATTGGGCTGATGTAATATCAAAGCAAGGATAGTTGGCTCTGGGTGGAGGTGTTCCACATACTGTTTCCAGATCAGAGACAAAGGCAGAAAGCTACATCTTTTAAAACAAACATTTTGTAATTTAGTAGCAGAGGTGTCCCGCCCTATTGGACCCGTACTTCCTTTTCTCATATTACATTACATTACATTAATGGCATTTGGCAGACGCTCTTATCCAGAGCGACGTACAACAAAGTGCATACCCATAACCAGGGATAAGTGTGCTGAAAGACCCTATAGGGAAGTACAATTTCAATTGCTACCCGCACAACAAAGATAAGGACCAGGGCCTATTTGATTATTTTATTTTTTTATTATTATTATTATTTTATTTTTATTTTTTTAACAAACAAACAAACAAACGCAAAAGTATGACCAAACCCCTTAACTAGCCAAACACTGCTTACCTAGCCAAACTAAAAATACTGATGTACAAAAATCTACATCACAGAAAGACAACAATTAAGGTTCACAGGGAGGTAGGGAGGGACAGGGAGGGGTGCTGCTTGAAGAGGTGCGTCTTCAGTTTGCGCTTGAAGATTGGAAGAGATTCTACAGTTCTGACCTCAACGGGGAGTTTGTTCCACCACCGTGGAGCCAGAACAGACAGTAGTCGTGAGCGTGAGGTGGAAGTTCGGAGAGGGGGGAGGTGCCAAGCGGCCTGTGGAGGCTGAACGAAGAGGTCTGGCAGGGGTGTAGGGTCTAATGATTTTTTGTAGGTAAGCTGGGGAAGACCCCTTAACTGCTTGGAAGGCTAGCACCAATGTTTTGAATTTGATGCAAGCCATGACTGGCAGCCAGTGGAGGGAAGTAAGCAGGGGGGTGACATGTGAGTATTTGGGAAGGTTGAAGACCAGACGAGCCGCTGCATTCTGGACAAGTTGGAGGGGTCTGATGGCGGACGCTGGGAGGCCAGCCAAGAGGGAATTGCAGTAGTCCAGGCGGAACAGAACTATCGCTTGGACCAGGAGCTGGGTCGAGTAGGGGGTGAGAAAGGGGCGGATTCTCCGTATGTTGTATACGTGTGTGTATGTCACCGCCACAATGTTCTCGGAGAGGAACAGTCTGCTGTCCATCACCATTCCAAGGTTCCTTGCACTGGGTGATGGCGTTAGTATAGTATCCCCTAAGAAAATGGAGAGATCCAGATGGGGAGAGGTAATGACAGGGATGAATATCATTTCAGTCTTACCTGGGTTGAGCTTTAGATAGTGGTTGTCCATCCAGCTCTGGATGTCACTCAGGCAAGCAGCGATACGGGCTGAAACCTGTGTGTCAGATGGTGGGAATGAGATGAACAGTTGGGTATCGTCCGCATAGCAGTGGTAGGATAGACCATGTGCAGTGATAATAGGGCCAAGGGGACGAGTGTAAAGAGAAAAAAGAAGTGGGCCTTGGACTGAGCCCTGGGGAACTGTCGATACCTTACCAGCCCAGGCAACCTGGAAGGAGCGACCAGAGAGAGGTAGGACTCAATCCAGTCCAGGGCTGTGCCACAGATGCCCGTTGCTAACAGGGTGGACAGGAGGATGGAGTGATCCACATTACATGACACAAATACTTCTCCCGAACATCAGCTTTGCTTTACAACCTATTCTGATGCCTTACTGCTACGGGCACAGTGGTTTTTGGACTTAGGAATCCACAAACAGATCTCTGGAACGGAAAGCCACGGGGAGACGGCCATTGCGGCTCTAAGTATTGTGGCCATTGTGGCTGAGGGTGTTTGCCTGCCTGCGGTTAAGCAGGTAGCATTGCTTGTTTAGTGTTAATTTAGTGTGAAGTGTCTTTTTCACAGCCAGCCTCGGGCTAGTATATGCTCATTCATGAAAGGAAAGAGGGTATACTGGAGCTTGGGTGTTGTTACAGAGAGCTGGAAAGGACCAAGGCAGTCTTTATAACAACACATTAACAACCCCTGGGCCCTCAAGGACACGATGGCCCACCACACAAAGCCGTAATTACCATGGCTCTTGAACCAGCGCTCTGCTGTCTCTGCTGTATGTGTTGTACAGTGCAATAAGGCCAATATACTACTACTCTATAGCAAGTACGGGGATCAGAGTTATTCAAAGGTAGAAGGCGAACAAGCTAAGGTTATCACTTTATCCTTTATTGCCATATGAATGCATTTCTTAAAATGAGTTGTGGCATTCTTGTGTAGGCATTTAAGAAGCAGAGAAAGATTGAATCTGGAAGTCTGGAAATGAATGCTACACAGCAAAACTTCCAGTGCTAATTTCACTCTAACAAAATTTTAAATGAGTCCCGTTGGGACCATATGTACTCTGTAAGAGTTGACTTAACACTGACCATATTACTGTGTTGTAAAATTAAAAAATGTACATTCCGCTGAGACACTTTTTCATTAGACTTTTCCACATTATTTTCCTCTTATGTGTACTGATGTCTTTTGACAGATCACTAATATTTATCTAATTTGGTTTGGCTGAGTGCTCTACCTATATATGAGGGATCTATCTCATACAATGCACATCTGACAAGCACAAGGAAAGGTAAATGCATGTAGTTATTTGTTCATACAGTCTCTCTCTGTCTTTCTCTGTCTCTCACGCAAACATGCGCACACACACACACAAACACTCACACAAACACGCTCACACATTTTTGCTGATTATTTTATCAATTTCCTCTGTTGGTGGCATTTGTAATACTGGAGTCTGAAAACACAATAAAGTTGCTGATAGGATAAGGGGAGTCTCAGGGCAGGAGCTGAGGAGAAGTGCACCTAAAGACAATTACCGCACACTGGAGAGTTGCCAGGAGAGAGAGGCGTAAACCAGGTTTAACAGGCCAGTCGATACGTCTCCATGAATTTCACATAACTTACCTTTTCATTTAGCTAAAGGCAAATTAAAAGCTTGCTGTTGAGATGGGGGGAGAGAGAGAGAGAGTCAAAAGCAGAATGAACATGGATTGTGAATGAACGCGAATGCATTGAAGATGAATTGTGAATGGCTAAAGGTGAAGTGGCTTTTTGTGCAGGTGCGTGGGTTGTTTGTGTGTGTTTGTCTGATTGGTTCCTCATGCATGGCAGATATGAAAAGACCTTCAAAAATATTGTGGCACACCTTTGCAATTTCTTAATGAAGGCGATCCCAAAATAAAAAAAATTCCCACTTTTGTCATGTCTTAAAGGCGATCCCAAAATATCAAATATGATACTTTGAGAGATAAGAGGAAAAAGAAAGAGAGAAACAGAGGCACAGAGGAATGAGTTATAGATGAAGAGGTAGAAGTAATAAAGAAGCAGTCACAAAAAGAAACAGGTGGACACGGAGAGATAGAGAGAGATGGAGAGAGAGTTGGAAAGCACAGAGCTGTTAAAGGCAATTTGAGAGATGTGCAGTAAGCTGGTGGGCAGGCTCATAGAGAATGTTAAATCAGGAGGGCTTGATATTACCTATCGCACCATCGCTCCCTCTCCTTGCAGTGCGTAATGTTTTAGGGGGCCATGGCTTTTCATGCGTTAGGCTCTGAGGTTTGTGATGTTACCAATGTGGGTCACTGGGACTTATGTCACAGAGGGTTGAACTTATATTCAACTTATATCACCGCCGTCCTTTTTGTGTGTGGCTGCTCACGTTGTGCAGTAAAATCCAACCTAAAAAAATGACTGAAATGTAAAATGTTCAGTGTTATATCAACTCGCACTGAGTACACATGGACTCTGTTAGAGTTGAATTAACACTGGAAATGTTCCTGTGCGCCAAGTGCTGATGGGTGGGCAGCGCTGATGTTACTGTGTTACTGTGTGCTGGTTCTTGATCTAGCTTTTGTTACCCAAGACTCACAAAACACAAATGAAAAAAAAGTACCTTTACTCCTCTTGGCTCATTTACTTTCTGTGGTGCACCCTTAAAACCTGTCAAAAAGAAGTTGGGTTGTCTTATAAATAGCATAGCAGCTGTTTTAACGTATGTTTTGAGAGTGTACGGTTAGTTCGGTTTGGAAAGGAGAACGACATTTTGAAAGCCTATATAATCTCACTTGTGTAGTTTTCTCTTCATACAGAGAGGGAAAGCGGGAAAACAGTGAGGGTTATGCACAGAAATAGGATCACAGTGCAGAACATGTGTGGGGGAGGTGTTGGGCTTTAAACCCTGGATGTAAGGGGGATTTGTATATATTGGCTGGGAGCCTGCAGCCCTGCGGGTTTTCCACAAATGGGATGTCACCGATCTTAAAATTCAGAGGGTCTTGTAATTGGGACAGGAAATGTGTCAGTAATGAGCAACGCATTTGTTTCTTCCCCACTTCACTGTTCTGCTCTGGCCAGCAAATCGTGATGACAGATTTAAAAAAAAACCCACACAGATATCTGGCCTGATTGTATTATGGCTTAGAGCTAATGTAAACTCTTTAATTGAACACAGTCATTTGGCATTTAGTGTTATTTAGCAGGCCATTATTTATTTCTGTGTTCTTAAACTGGGTCCAGGTTTGGTTAGTGCAAAAAAGACTGTACATTCCAAAATTTAAGTTGACAGTTGACCCCCACGGCTTTTTATTAGTATCATTCACGATTTAGAAAAGCGACACAAATAGGAAAAACAGCAAAGTGTGGCTTAATGGGTTTGGAATGAACATTTGGCACACAGCACACAATGACTGGAAGTTACGCCTTTTAAGACCTGAGCCAGAGACGCACGGAGACTAGATCAAGCCATATTTTTTTTTCCTTTGTTTGTTTTCTTTTATTAAACACAAATTAACTTTTCCTCTTTCCAGAACTGCAGATGTCAGAGCTGTTTATGATGATTTATGTTTATGTTATGGCACTGAATTGTATTAAGCAGTTTAGTGAAGTTCCTTTTTTAAGTCAGCGGAGGGCCTGCAGAGTTCTACCCGCAGTGCGCTTTTCCATGCCTCATTGGTTGTTGCCTGTGGCGACAGCACCTTCCCGGCTGGCTGTACGTCGTGTGAACCAGCCCTGTGACCTGTGGCATGGTGGAAATTACAAATCTCTTAGCTGATTCATATCGTTTGTTCAGACAGCAGTTGAAAGCACAGTCAGTTCAGTATCAGTTCATTCAGGTGGGTCACTGAATCTCACTGTTCACTGAATCTAAATTAACACTACCCCCCGTTCTCACTGAATCTGAATTGTGAATAGGCTGCCTCGTGTAGCTGGCCTATGACAACAAGCCAGATTTCATTCACACTAGAAGGCCCTTCCTTTACCACTGACGCGAAAACACTGGGATCATCCAGTACACAGTTAACATTAAAGATTCGTTCAAAAAGATTCATTCAGAAAAGGTTTGTTCATTCACGTACTACCCAACACTAATTCAGTCTCACAGACATGGTCAGTAAGGCAGGAGGTATTGTTGTTCAGTTGGCCGCTCTACACTACAAAAGCAGCTGAGGCCTGGACCGTTTACAGTAGTAGCCAAACCTATGTGTTTTGTTCTGTTTGTATGAGTGTGTGCCAGCTAACGTGTGTGCTCATTAGTGCGTGTGTGTGTGTGCTTGGTTGTGCCTGTGTGTTTGTGTCTGTGCTGTTAATTTGAGCATGCTTGTGTGTATGTGTGTGTTAATTTGAACGTGTATGCTTGTACAGTATGCCAAGCACCATGCAAGGAGACAAATTATCCATGCAAAAACTAGCTTTACGGAAGGCCAGGAAAGCCTAGCGCTCAGCATTGGGTCCTTGTTGGGTTTTCAGATGGCTCCTCTTTGAAAACATTAATTATTTGGAATTCAATTCCTAGCTGGGCCTGGAGTTCAATTCAGTTAACTTTGTTTCTATGAATCAGAACAAAAGAGCCTGAAAACCTTGGGATGGACTTCGCTGTTTCAGAGCGCTGCATTATTAAAATCTGCCGTTTTAATCTGCCCGGTTCGTCTGGAAGCAAGTTGGCAGACACGTAGGTAGGAGAACCTCCAGCAATTCTGTGATGCAGTCAGCAGATGGCCTGTGATCAGCAAACTGATTCTCTCTTTTTTTTTCTCCTCTCCGCAAAGACGCCCATTTCCCCGGGAAGCAATTAAAATGTGACAGTTTTTTTGTTAATGATTTGGTTCAAACTTGGTTATCTCCTCGGAATATTTCACGAGGGCTGCCAAATGCCGCGGTGGCCTGCGCCACACAGGTGTCTTTTCGTCTCCGATTAGCCGCGGATCATTTGCGAGACTGAAAAAGTACCAGGAAGTCGGACAGGAACCAATTAAGTCATTTTCACCAACTTTTCTTCTGGAAGCCTGCCCGGACACTTGTCTGTCATTACTCACAGTTGAAATGTTTTTCCTTGGTTTCATTATTAAGCAAGCTGTCCAGAGAAACAAAAATGAAAACCCCGCTGGCAAACAGACTTATTCTGTGCGTTTCACGGTTTTCCATTCTTGAGCAATGGACAACGTCTTCATTTTCCATTGATTGTTCTGTGTTTTAATGCAGATCAGATGCCTACCCAGGTGGTTTAATAGAGTAAAACCCCGGGCTGCAATGTTATATTGGCCTGGCTTCAGTCAATATATGTCCTGTAGTGGGCGGCCTCTAGCGTAGTGGTTAAGGTACCTGACTGGGGCCCGCAAGGTCGGTGATTCGATCCCCGGTGTAGCCACAATATGATCCACACAGCTGTTAGGCCCTTGAGCAAGGCCCTTAACCCTGTATTGCTCCAGGGGAGGATTGTCTCCTGCTTAGTCTGATCAACTGTACGTCGCTCCGGATAAGAGCGTTGACGTTAATGTAATGTAATGTAATGTCCTTAACTGTGACTTTGATGAAACATTTGTTTTTGTTTTGTTCTTCTTCTTCACAAAAACTGTTAATTCTACTAAGTAGTATTCATTCATAAATCCCAAAGAGTCAATGTTAAGGACAAACGATTGATTGATTGAATGCAAGCCTCGGCCATAGAGGGTATTTTTGTAAGTACTCGTGTTTTTATATTTCTGGCAGATTTTTGTAAATTATTTGTTCTAATTCTGATGTGTGCCCATCAGGAGGTGAGAAAAGGCAGAAAGGTGTGTGTTTCTAGGGCCTTGGATGGGAGCTTTGTTGGAGCACGTACACTCACTGAGCACTTTATTAGGAACATTTTTACTTTATTACACCTACTTATACATGTGATTATCTAATCAACCAATTGTGTGGTAGCAGTGCAATGCATACAGTCATGTAGATACGGGTCAGGAGCTTCAGTTAATGTTCACATCAACCATCAGAATGCGGAAAAAATGTGATGTAAGTGACTAGGGTGGTTTGAGTATCTCAGAAACTGCTGATCTCCTGGGATTTTAATGGACTCTGGTCTCCAGAGTTTGCAAAGAATGGTGCAAAAAAAAAAAATCCAGTGAGCAGCAGTTCTGCAGGCAGAAGAGGTTAATGAGAGAGGTCAGAGGAGAATGGCCACGCTGGTCAAAGCTGGCAGGAAGGTGACAGTAACGCAAATAACCACACATTACAACAGTGGTATGCAGAAGAACATCTCTGAACACATTGTTGTGGATAGTGGATAGGTTACACCAGTAGAAGTCCAAAAAATAAGTCTAATAAATACCTAATAAAGTGCTCACTGAGTGTATTGTCTCTTTACTGTGTGTCTGTAGCCATGTGCGACTGAGTGAACACATCTTTATAAATAATTGTCATAGATATTACATTTGATTTATTTTGTTTGTTACAGAAGTTATTCAGTTAAACAGGCCATTGTTTTCTTCAATAAGCTGACATTAATTTTTCTGCTAGCATTTTGGAAATGTGTTTGTTTACTGTACATCCTTAACAACCTACAACCACCACCGTACCTGTGTAATCATAAACGACTCAGGAGTCTCCCAATGCTGAAAACATGGGGAGTGAATAAAAAAAACAAAAACTTTTGTACTGTTGATTCTGGCACATCTGTTTGAGGCCGTGGGCCACTTTTAAAAGTTAATGACGGTTGCAGAGGAAATGGTTGCAGTCATGAATTAGCGACAGAGTGTTGCAGGCGCTGAGTGTAATCACAAATGAGAGAGCGATAGCTGGCCAAAGCTTGTAGCCTTGGGGTGGTTATTGTTTAGCAGAATATTAAAGGACACAAAACATCACAGATGCTCGGTATAAGCTTCGGGGCATCAAAACAGCTTTCTGCTTGAGGGGACATCCGCAACATTGCAGAAGCATTTGGAGAATGCTTCACTGTTCATTGGGCACACCCTCTAATGGACAGTTTTCTCAAGTCATTTTATTCTGTCACCATTGTAAATACAGTCACCTGTTAATACGCATGCAATGTTTAGGCTAGGTACCTTTCTCAAGTCACAATCCTATATACATTTTTCATAGACTTTCCCTACTGTGAAGAAGGCATTGAGCACCTCCTAGTTTGTTTTTTTTGAGAGGTCTGTTAAATCTATCCTGTTAAATCTAACTGCTCACACACACACACACACACACACACAGACACACACATGCACACACACTCTGTTAGATCTGTAACTGCTACATTGTTGAGGTTATTTGTTCAGCAGTGCCAGAACATCTTCTGTGCCTGATGCATGAGCCGGTCTTGGCTGAAGCACTATGGTATAATGGCACTAATAATATTAACGTTCCAGCACTTTACATAAGAAGTAGGTGTTAAGGTCATTTGGAGGTTCTGGCCTGTAATGTATATTTTGTATGGAGTAAACCTCTCACTGAACCATATAAGCCAAGGCTCAGCTACAAAAGGGCAGAGGGAATTTATGGATTTTTTTTTTCCTACTTAATTAAGTGTGTGCATTACATGTACTTTTTAACGACACAGCACTTCAGATGTGACAGGGCCACTTCTCATCTACATGAGCCAGATGCCCTGCAATTTAGGCTGCAAACAAAATCACACATACGCACACACACACACACACACACTTGCACACGCATACATGCAATATCCACATACAAAAGCAAAACATGCACTTAAATACAAGTACTAGCGCTAGAACAATGCCATCCCTACCCGTTAAACGGACCCACACAGTTTTGTGAATGGCACGGGCTGGCCCGGCCATCCGAGAACATGTTTGCGCTTTAATGGAATAATGAGCTGGCCATTGGATTTTTTGAGGACTTCAGCATCGCTATTGGAGAGCAGCACTCGAGCGCCATCCGCTCTGGGATGTCCCTTCACTGGTACCGAATGAGGCGCGCGTATTTGTCCAGCAAATTACACTTTTATTTGCTCTCGGGCCAGCTGTGTACAGCAGAGCCAGGAGGTGTCAGGGTAAAGCTCCTTGCTAATTGAATGCAGGCTGGTGTGTTGGATCAGGGTGATAAAACTGGCAAGGGAGATCAGCATTAGCCCAGAACCCCCCCACCCCCATGTCTCCAGCCACTTCAATTATTATAATGAATCTAAACCCAGCGTTTTTTTATCCATCCCTCTGAGGGAACCAGTGTGGATTTATTACTGTGTGTTTAATCCACAGCGTAATCAGTGTGCTGGCTAATAATCACCTGTAGTAAGCCTGTTTGTATGGGAGTGAGTCACATCCACCGAACGTAGCGTCGGTGCTGCGGGGTGTCCAAAGCATAGGGTGAAAAGGACAAGGAAACATTTTTTAATTTCTTCTCAGCATTTAGTTACTGCCCCCCAACCACCCCACAAACCACCTTTTGATCAATTTGAAAATGTGTACATTGTTTAATACAACGAGGAGTGAAACCATATATGAACTTAGGCTGCATAGTGTAAGTCCGCGAAGAGCACCGTACGAATAAAGATGCTGCATTCTCACATCCCTTTTAAGCTTCGCTTCAAACAAATCTTTACCCTTGAATGAGACGCTCTGCCTAAATGGCTTTAGTTAAATAAATAAAAAAGAAAGCGTGTGAGAGATAGAGAGCTGAAAACAAGTGTAATTTGTAAAGGCCCACCATGTAAAGGCACTTGCTAAGCAGATAAATTGGAGCGTCTGCCTGTGATAATTAATGATAATCTGAACCACTCTTTCTGATTAAAACAGGCGGTCCTCCGGTGTGGCACTGTCCTATTAGTTGTAAGTCAGATGCAGGCTGATAGTACAATAGTAGAGCTATTCTTAATATCACTACTTCTTAAGCTCACAATGTGCCAGGTCACAAGCTTTTGAGTTACCCCTGGATTCTATCAAAACCACTCAATCATTTCAATGAAAGTGCTATTCATTCATAAATATCAAAACGGTATTTATCAAACAGTATCCAAGGGCTTTATAATGTATTTGTTTCCTATTGGAAGGTTTAGCTCGGATTGTAACCTACTGCTCCTGCTGCTGTAGGCTACCTGTTTTGGAGAAAATGGAGATGGAAAAAATGGCTACTTTGTTTGAAAAGTACAGCTCCTCAATGACACTTTCATTTCTATTAACCAATCAGGATGAACGAGGGGCAGGAACATCACTAGCAGACAGGAATCGGAATCGAATCGTCAGCATACAGCATCTTTTCTCAGTGACACTTATTCAAGGCCCCAGTAATATTCAATCAACTGAGAAATTGTTTTAACACTGTATTTGTTGGTTCACATCAAATTTGGTGACAGTTTAGTTTAGTTACAAAACACTTTATTTGAATAACATAGCAGCTTAAGTCTTCCACGTGTCTTCCCAACTACATTTAGCTAAACTCCACAAGCCTGAAATAGTTTTTGCAAATATTGTTACACTTGTCTCTACAAATGACTTGGATTTGCCTGTGATGTAATCCATTTCCAATGTCTGGTGCTGTTCTTCAGGCCTTGTGATGTACGCGTATGACTCCCAGGTAGCACCGGTTCTTCATATTTTGTGCTGTGTCCGATAATGAAGTAAATGGTAAATGGTTTATATAGCGCCTTTATCCAAAGCGCTGTACAATTGATGCTTCTCATTCACCCATTCATACACACACTGACGGAGATTGGCTGCCATGCAAGGCACCAACCAGCTTGTCAGGAGCATTTGGGGGTTAGGTGTCTTGCTCAGGGACACTTCGACACAGCCCGGGCGGGGGATCGAACCGGCAACCCTCCGACTGCCAGACAACTGCTCTTACTGCCTGAGCCATGTCGCCCTCTGAAGTGATCACAATCCCAGTGGCTGGCTCTTCCCCGCAAGTGACTTCAGTAACGAATTCACAACAAACATGGCCGTACCTACCCTGCCTTTCGCACACAGGAAAACGGGCTGGTGATGTATCTAGAACATCACAGTGCTTGAGTTGTACAGGTGCCCCCCTCTTTAGCGGGTGAGTCTGAAGCCGGTGTGGCAACAGACCGTAAAGCAGGTTACTCGCGGGGGCTTTTGTAGGTCTTATATTGACACTCTTTCCCACTCATCCTTACCCACCCACAAGGCGTCCTTTTTTTTCCTTCCTCCAGTTGCTTTTGATACGTGGCCTGGAGAAATTCTCCTACAGCACGGCACGTTGACGTTTCCAGATATTCTCTCCTCCGCCGTGATTTTTATAGAATGTTTTCCGGAGGCATTTTAACTTTATTTCTGTCCTTGCATTTCTACAGACAGCAACAAAATTAGAAAAATATGTGGCATGTGCAAAATTGTTTGCAATTACACTGCTTAACCGATGAAAAATGATTTAAAAAAATTCAAAGAAGTAAACTGGCTGTAATTCCTTTAATGGATCTCATTAATTCTTCGTTCATGATAGTTATGGATTCTGTATGCAGATCGTGTTAATCAACATATTATGATTGGCATCCTTTTAAAGTAGATGAGAATGGTGTTAATCAACAATCTCTGGCAATAATTGATGAGGTTTGTCATTACGTAACTGCAGACATTGTATAGGGATGCTGTCATGAGATCACTTCAGCCTGTGTTTCATTAGAGATGTTCTGATATCATCTTGGATGCTATTTTGATAGGGATGGAAATGAGACTTCTGCTTTTATCAAATAAATGCGAGTTTGTTGGCTTTTTGAACGGTGTCATGTGGTGGTACTGTATGTGGAAGACTGTGCAAAATGAAACAAAGTCATACCTACCGTGCATGTCTTTGTCATCCTATTATTAGCTTTTTTGGCATACTTGGCCGCCGTTTCTGCAGATAACATCATGTGGAAGCACTATCAATCCAGTAAAATAACAGAACTAACTGGAATACAATTTGTTTGTGAAGAGAGGCCACTAGATCACTACATCAGTAAATATGTAAACCTTCCCTGCTCCGTGTTCTTTCAAATGAACCTAGATCAGGTGAGAAAACATACAAAATATACTGTGTCAAATTTGGATACATTTTAGGTTTATCCAATTAAACATTTCTTTTTTTCAGTGTTGTTGGTCAATGCAATTTCCAGGGTTAGGGTTAGGTTTAGGGTCCAACCGTCCCTGCACCACGTTTATTCAAATGAACCTGAACATCTTCAGTTGACAAAACCGAAAAAATGTAGGTTTAACAAACTGACATAAAAATTGTAGGTTTCTCCAATGAATTGAATTGAATTTTTAGCATTGTGTTAGTCTCTTGATAAATGCAATTCCCAGGCCTCAGCAGTCTGAGAGAAAGAAGGACAGAAGAGCTTTTGAAAGGGACTGTGAGCGCTGCCAGCACTAGAGAACCTTCCCAGACGCATTGGCTCAGAGGGATCACAGCTGGTTCGTGACATCGAGCTGTCTTTCACATGCAGTTAATTCAATCATTACAGGGGCTTAAAAGAAAACATACTTCAATGATAATAACATAGGCTATGGGGAACTCATTGACATTACCGACTTACTCGCCGAACCGATTCATTTTTATTATTGTTCCCATCGGAACAAGACGAGGTGTCGCAAGGTTATTTTGCTATTGGCTATAAAACTGAAAAGAAAAAGGGGTGTCAGATGGACACCATCTTAAGGGTAAACACCCATTCGCGGAGGTTGTAAAGGCTCACAGGTTTTCAGAGCAGGCTGTTAAAGATCATGGTGCCGAGCCTTACTGAATGCGCCGTTTCCCAAGCGTCCGCCACTTTTCACAGGCCAAGGCTCTGCTTCGGGAGAGTGAAACCGCTGTGAGGTCCCCTCGGCCGATCAAAATGTGTTAAGAAACACTGAAATCTAAAATGACACTAGATGAGGAATTTTGCCAAAACATAAATTTTGCGTGCGGAGAGTTGAGACCTAGGCGTAAAAACAAGTTGGAGCTCAGTGTCAGGGGTTGCTCAGGAAGGCATGACCATAGAAAATAGACTACTTGCTTTATCCTTAATTGCACAGTGTATGTTAAAAAGTCAAAAAATGTCACCTGGGCAGGAGGTCTGACTGGACGGGTTTGACCCTACAGCTTGGAGAAACTTCCGAGACAATCCTGCTAAAAACAACAAGTTTTGAAACAGCTGGTTGAGCAGTTCAGACCAGATCCATACTCAACATGGTTTGACCAGCTCAAGCTATGTTTTCAAACTGCTGGTAGCTGGTAATTTTGAGCTGGTCATAGCTGGATTTTACAGCAGGCAAGAATGTCATCTGTATCAGTTTGAGCTCTCCAGCTAGAAGTCCTGTCATCAGTCCAGTAACGGCAGGACTCCTCTGTCATATAAACTGTACTTTAAGAGTAAAGCAACAGCATTTAATGCACAGTTTATCTTGGGAAATGGTTGGAGAGGTTCTGTGGTCACATGGCCAAGGTCATACCTTTGATATTTGACTTAAATAAACTGGCTCCTTTCTCTTTCCTATATATTTTCCACATAAAAAAAAAACATATCTTTAAGTGTTTAAGTATGTTAAGTTTGGCAAACCAGAAATGTATTGCGCTTGATTTTCGGAGCGGTCCATCATTTTACGACGGCTATAGCGTTACGTTGTCGAGGAGAAATTTATGTTCCCTTTGAAGCCATCCCTGTATCCCCTCCTGGCCCAGAGCCTGAACCGCAGGAGAAGAAGCGGTGAAAGTGTTGGAGAAGATGGCTCCTCTGGTCGAGGTTAAGGGAAGATGGTGGGAGTCAGCCTGAGTCAGCTCTCTGGCCCGGTGCGCGGCTCCCTGTTGCCGAAGGGCCGGCTCATTTTAATGCTGTCTGAGCGTGGGGGGAGCGTGCTGAGAAGGGCCGCACGAGGGGGAACGTGGAGCCCCGAAAAACTCTGCTTCAGCACAAACCGGCCTTCCCATTCCAACTTTCCTCTCTCCGCGTGAAGAGTGAGAGCTGATTTTACTCGGAGTGAGGGTGACGTGTTGGAGGGAGGGAGGAAGGGGGAACGACTGAATAAAAGAGATATGGAGACAAATGGAGAGGGGACGAAGGGGAACTGAGACAGGTGTGTGTAGAATATGGGGGGGTTTGTAGGGCAGCAGAATAATCAAGGAGTACAGCAGACCTGGGTCTAATACATAATTGTTTTGGATTCAAATACTTTTCGATGCATTACTGAGCTTGTCTGGTGTATTGGAACCTATGGAATACTCAAAAAGAGCTTCTAGGTTGGCTCAGTTGCACCAGGCACGATCATGGAAATGAATTTGAATCCGAAACAATTATGTATTTGACACAGGTCCGGAGCAGAGAAGAGAGAAGAGAGAGGGAAAGAGAGGAGTGAAAGGAAGGGAAAATATACAGACGGGGAGATGAGAAGAGAGAGGTGTTTGCAAATGAGATGTGCAATAAAGAAAGGTGGGGGAGGGTGCCTGAGAAAAAGAGAACGAGAGGAATGGAGAAAAGCAGAAGAGGGAGAGAGTAGAACTGCTGAGGGGAGCAGAGGGCCTGTCTCCACATTCAAAAAGACTGAAATTGATATGCAGATTGTTCAGAAAACTGAAAAGAGAACCCTGGAGAGGAGGGTACTGTAGCTGGGATTGGTCCTCAGGGGAGATGTGAAGTGACAGGAAGCGGGATGTACAAGATCGATCGAGAGAGGGGAGAGAAGGCCTGCCGAACAGTCCATTACTGACGCCGAGAAGAACGTGTTAAAGATGCAAGAGGCTCGGCTTTAATCTCAGTTCTGCAGAGCCGCGCACCCTCACGGGAATGGACTGTTTTTCATCCGGTCTTCATTATTGCTTTCTCAATGAAATAATAATAGCACGTGAGGACTCAAATAAAGAAACGGCCTCCGTGATCAGTGTCCCCGAGGTGCGTTCCCTGGTATAAAATCCAGCTATGACTTGCTTGAAATTATGAGCTGCCATCCGCTTCGAAACATAGCTTGAGCTAGTCAACCCATGTTGAGGATGGAGCTGGTTTGCACTGGTCAGCCAGCTACCAGCTGTTTCAAAACCTAGCTTGAGCTGTTCTTTTCAGCTGGGTAGACAGTGGAACAGACCCAGTCCCTTGGAGAGCTGCTGTCGCAACCTCGAGAAGGGCGCTTGACCTGAATTAGTTCCCGAAAATGTCAAGATGTACTTGTCGGCAGAATGAGTGCTGTTCAAATCACCGTGGACGCGGGGACATGTTTTGCAAGCAAAATATTGAAAGAGTTGCCTGGCTCTCTTTGTTAGGAAATACCTAGTCCATATTCCGAGCCCTGATCTCACCAGACTCCAGCATATAATATTGGCCCCTGGGAATATGAGCTGTAAGAACCCCAGAAATCAGTAGACCAATCATCAGTTTCTAGTCACTCTTTGATTTGATACTGTTTGATACCGAAACAGCTACTGTTTTTTACTGTTTGATTGGCTTGATGCTTTGCAATAAAATGCTAAAGTGCAACAAAGGTCCGGCCATTCTGTTCCATGGGTCGGGTGAACGGCGTACACGAGGCGCGGTTTTCCTCTTTGATCGTGCCTTTTGTTCACCGGTATCGGCTTAATAGTTCAAACAGGCGCTGTCGCTGTTGCTGTTTGCTGACATTTTAAACGGAAGCCCTGCTTTGCCGTTAGCCGTACCGCACGACGTTTGTTTTCAAACGCGGCGCATTTGTTTAAGAGGGGGTGGGGAGGCGGCGGGGGGTGTATGCCGGTTGTGGCTTTGATCATGGATGAGGGAGGGTAATTTGTACGTTGAATTTGAGAATGCGAGGGGGAGCGGAGGCTGTTTGGTTTGATTTCCGCCACGGCCTTCGCCTGACAACGGCCTGAATAGCCGGCAGGGTTCGCTTTAGCTTTCCCTTGATCATGTATAAGTGCCGTCGCGTCACTGTCACGACGCGGGAAAGGCATTTTAAACATAGCGCTCCCTCCCGCTGCTGCCTTTTTTCACAAAGACGGCGGTTTTTGCAATTAGTGCGCATTTGTGCGCCCGTATGCACACCGTTTCTCGAATCCTCAAAGTAACTTTTCCATTTCTCGAAATTAATCACAAAATGTCTAACCACGGGTGTAACTGTAGAATCTTGTATGGGGTTAATTGCTATTTAAATTTTGAGTACCCCCCCCCCCCCCCCACTTGCTCACTGCTGGTAGAGAGAAAGCAAGGCAGACAGACAGCAGCCTGTGACCCTACCCCCAGGGAGAAGGGGGAACGTGTTTCACGGGCGTGTTCACAGCCCCGTGGGCTGACTGGCGTACCCCCCCACGGCAGCGGGGGGAAGTGTTTTATCAGCGCGCACCGAGGAGCCGCGCGGCACAGGGGCAGCAGGTGCAGGGGAGGGGTTTGCGCGGGGCACCTGGGGGGCTCTGGGAGAACGCGGGGGTCGGAGGGAGGCGCGATTCTTGCCGTCTGATTACCACATGCTCTAATCATCCGGCCCCCCGCCTAACAACCGCCTCGGCCCCCCGTCCCTGTCCCCGTGGCAACGTGTTCTGCTTAATGGGACATGCTCGAGGCCTGGCGGGGGGTGGGGCGGGGGCCCATCACAGACCGCACGCTTGCCTGCGGATGCGGACCGGAGGGGGAGGAGGCACGGATAAACAGGTGGGGCCCCCAATTCTCCTGGGAGATGCCCTCCTTCAATCAAAGAAACACCCAGGGGACACCTAGCCTGGTGTTAGCGTCTGCCGTTTGATCCCCTGCCCCCGTCCCCCCCCTTAAACAAGTAAATGAGTACAATTCCCTGGCCGGCCAAGTTAAAAGCCGATGATTTTGCCTGCTCGGCTGTGTAAAAAAAAGATGATACGAACAAGGAGGATTATAAAAATCATGAATATCATATTTCCATAAGCCTAGCCCCCTCCTCTCCTCAACCTTACCATCCCTTCTCTTACCGCTGACCCCCCTCCCCCACAATCCTCATTCTTGCTCCACGAACCCCGACGACAGAGAATTGAAACCGGGCTCGTTATTTCAGCCAATTAGAAATGTTTGCACAGCGTTCAGATGTAGTTAGTAATGGCCAGATAAAATGAGGATCACATTATTCGATTTGCGGGATCTCCTCACGCTTTTGGAGCTGGATCCTGGAGCTTTTGGGCGGCCCGCATTTTGACTGCAGGTGCGTGCTGGAGCCTTCGACGGTCGATGTAGCCCGATGCCAGATGCTAAATGCATTTTACTGTCGTACCCTCTGATGTCTTTCAGAAGCAATTACGATCCAAATTGCTGCACTGTTGCTTCATTATAATAAAGGGGAGGTTATACATTTCACTCCCACTTGCCATATCATATAGCGGTCATTAATAATTCCGGCTTATATTACGAAATATTGCAGACGAAATGTGTCGGAGGAGGAAAAAAAAGGTGATATGGGATATTAGTACCTGGAGATGGGGTGGGGGGGGGGATTGATTTTTTATATAGTTTTGGCTATCTTCATGCCATTCTTAAGTGAACATTAAATTTTAAAATGCAATATCTGATATGAGCTGACTATTTTCTGGTGCTGGGGAGCTGGGGATGGGGAGGGGGATGGGGGTGGAGATGGGTGGGGGTGAGAGTGCGGATGGGATACTTGTGAAAGGCAGAGCAGGCAGACTGGGTAGGCCTCACAGAGCTCTGCATCACTTGCATACACTGTCCTGTTAAACACTTGGTGAAATAAAGTGCCAATCATGAACTCCCACTGCCTGTTCAGCATTACATGGATGGACCTTACGTTAAAAATACATTATCCAGAGGAACGGCCATTTTTTTTTTAAACATTTTAATGCGCACACACACACAAATATGTATATATGGTGGAGCATCTGGAACCTGCATCCGGAACAGGTTCAATGGTCTTTACTCATTAAGCAGTAATGGGAGCAACAAAATCACAGCTGAATTGTACAGAAACATATTGTCCACCAATATGTAGAGAAATTGGATGGAAATCAAAACATTTTTTTAAGCATGCAGACATGTTCAAGAGGCTCAGCTCAGCTGATCAAATGTCAGAATGGGTAATTCTATGTCAAGTGACTTTGACCGTGAAATGATTGTTGGTGCCAGACAGGGTGGGTTGAAACTGCTGATCACCTGGCATCAATCAGCAATCTACCATGCAGCAAGACAATGACCGAAAACACACAGCAAACTCAATGGAGGACCTTATCAGAAAGTAAATCTGGAAGTGCTTAACGTGGCCTAAACCCCCATTGAGCATGTTTTTATGTGCTCAAAGGGAAACTTAAAAGTCAGAAACCCCAGCAAACACCCAGCAACTGAATGAGGCAGTGGTAAAACCAGGGTAGAGCATCTCAAAGGATCACATCATGAATCTACTGTTGTCCATGAGTTGCAGACTCAATTCAGTCATCAGATGTAAGGGGGTATGCAATGATATATTGACCTCTCACGTCATGAATTCTGTCAAACTTGCTTTGCCCTATTAATTATGCTGATTTTAAATAACGGGACTTGACTTATTGAATAGCATTGTTGTTGTTCAATATGTGTTAAACAAGCCATCAAATAAATGTACATTCTGAATATTGCCTCGTAGTCATTGTTTGATTTCAAATGCAAGTACCGTATGTCAGTACAAGGAAAAACTAATTTTACATGACTGTCCCAGTACATTTGCATTTAACTGTATGCTCACTGAACACTTTATTAGGTAGACAGGAAGGTGACAGTAACACAAAAAAGCCACACATTACAACAGTGGCATGCAGAAGAGCATCTCTGAGAATGCAACGTGTCAAACCTCTAAGTGGATAGGCTACAGCAGCAGAAGACCAATAAGTCTAAAAAAAAAGTGTAATAAATACCTAATAAAGTGCTCACTATACACATTCCTTTTATACGACGGGATGTTTTTACTGAAGTGATTCATGTGAAGTACCTTGCTGAAGGGTACCCACCACTAAATTGACTCCCACACTATCCCCACGTTACAAGCCTATTCTCAAACCATTATAATATACTGCCCCCTTATGTGCTTTTGGGTTCCTTGAAAATTTAATCAGAATTTACCAGATGTAAAACGAATATAAATGTTAATCTGTGTTTGTTCTTCTTTTACTTGTTAATTTTACTGCTTGCCCCAGAAACTCAGTGTCCTTGTGGAAACAATATATGTTGAATTTTGAATACTGCTAAAAAAAAATTGCCCTTCCAAGCTTGTTGTCATGTGAATTTCAATAACATGATGATGAAAATGGTTGGTTCACTCTTTATATGAATATCACTCTATATTAATTAATCTTTGTTAGTAGTAACAGGGTGGCCTGTAGTGTAGTGGTTTAGGTACATGACTGGGACCCACAGGGTTGGTGGTTCGATCCCCAGTTTAGCCACGATAAGATCCGCACAGCCGTTGGGCCCTTGAGCAAGGCCCTTAACCCTGCATTGCTCCAGGGGAGGATTGTCTCCTGCTTTGTCTAATCAACTGTATGTCGCTCTGGATAAGAGCGTCTGCCAAATGCCAATAATGTAATGTAATGTAATATCAACCCTGAACCCTGAAAACCCATCTTGAATAAGTTGTGAGTTGTAACTTAACAATGATTAATTTAAAAAAATTACAAATTCAGCACATTGGGTTTGCAGGGAGGTCTCTGAAGAGTTGCAATTTCACAGTCAGTTCCTGTGCTGAGAATCAGCTCAGTATGGGTGATGTGAACTTCCTTTCCAGGACTTCTGAATTTTTTAAACTTAATTTTTCATTCACTCATTTACATTTACATTTTTTACATTTTTTTTACAAGTGCATAGATTCTACCATAAGTCAGAGCATCACATCCAGAAACTAGCAAAATACACAGGAAATGCTGTTCTAAACAAAGTTGTCATCAGAAGTGCATTTTTTTTTTTTTTTTTTTTTTTTTTTGGGGGGGGGGGGTTAGACAAGGATAGGGATATCAGAAAGGAGGGGCAGGGGAAATCAGGAGGGAGGGCTAAGGTAGAGTTTGAAAAGGTGGGTTTTGAGTCTGCGTCGAAATAGGGGGAGGGATTCTGCTGTTCTGACAGTGGTAGGCAAGTCATTCCACCACTGAGGAACCAGAACGGAAAACAGGCGTGAACGTGCAGCTCGACCGCCAGGTGCACGTAGAGAGGGAACCGTAAGGCGACCAGAGCTGGCAGACCGGAGTGGTCTAGCTGGGGAGTAGGGAGTGATCAGGGATTGTATGTAAGGTGGGGCAGTCCCCTTAGCAGCCTGAAATGCCAACACTAGGGCCTTGAAACGGATGCGTGCGGCAATAGGAAGCCAGTGGAGGCCAATGAGAAGCGGAGTGACATGAGCCGACCTGGGCTGACTGGTGATCAGGCGGGCTGCAGCATTCTGGACCAGCTGGAGGGGCTTGATGGCACATGCTGGGAGACTGGCTAGGAGGGAGTTGCAGTAATCCAGGCGGGAAATGACGAGCGCCTGAACTAGGAGCTGGGTGGCTTTCTCAGTCAGGAGATGACGGATACGGCGTATATTATACAGAAAGAACCTGCAGGTTCTGGCAGTGGAGGATACTTGTGGAGCCAGGGTGACAAATCCAACATCTGAAAATAAGGTTATGCTGTATACACATGTACTACAAAATAGTTGAATAATGTGAGGTTTGAAGATCCCTCCGATTCTGCAATCTTTATCCTCCGATATCTTTTCAAAGGCGAAAGAACAGGTGTCGTAAAAGGTGGCGTGTTTCCACCACGTTATAATACTCATACATCACTTATATGTGACTTATATTTGAAACTGTAATTCACTTGTGTTGAGGTCTTTGAAGAGTTCTGGTGACTATTGGTGATTTACACCTTGGAAAATGGCAAGAGTAACTACCGTATGGATGAAAGGAAAGAATAGATCAAAATGTGAAAAGGGGAAAAAAAGGGCTCTTCCTTTATTTTTATGGTTTTTCAGCCGGATTGAGTTAGGCTTCACGAATCGGCAGAGGCTGTATGTTTAATGTAAAATCTGGGAGCCCCTGAAATGCAATTAGTTTTGTTGTGAAAGGAGAAGCCGGTCTCTCACCCTGAGGCTACAACACCAAAGGACATGGTTCACTGGCCCATGGAGCAGCAGGGTAAAGACTGAGAATAGATGTCACTGAGATCAATACACAGAAATATTGATGTTTGTGTAGTCCTCAGCTGCCTTCCCCTTAATTTGTGCAGATGTCACATGCACACAATAGCAAAAATGGACATTATATTCCCCCATGCGTGCAGGTGGCTTCTGTGTGTGTGTGTGTCTTTGTGTGCGTGTGCGAGCCTGTGTGTTTATACTACCTACATACAGGTATGCAATTGTGTGTGTTTGTGTCTGTGTGTACACTGTTGAGTGATGGTTATGTGACACAAAACTGTATCTGTGTTTCAGACACTGTGGGTACATAAAAGCCAAGCAGGACCCTGACGAGGAGAAGATGCAGTTTCAGCATGGAAGAGGTAGGGGGCACCACTCTTCTCTCTCATATGCATACACGGTGTATAATGCAGTAGAACCTCAGAGATGCAGACATTTTAATGGGAGTCATTTAGGCCTCCAAATTCATTCAGAATTTGGTTTCTGTGATGTTTGTAACTTTGAATGCAAAATCAAAGCACTCCAATATTAATTAGAAAAATATATACGAATGGTTGGTTGTGTTGATTAATGAAGCTATCATATTGTTGCTCCCAATCATTTTATGTGTTAAAAGCCAATAATTAAACCTGTATACGTGTGAACCTCATTAAAACATAGATTTTTAAAAATGCTGTCTGAAGACCATGGCATGTTATGTGCAGATGTCACGTCTGCCAAATGCCAATAATGTAATGTAACATGACAACTGCTAGCAAAAGATTAAATCTTGCGTGCGTTCTCCGAAATTTCAATAATTAAATTTAATGTCCTGAAAGATATAGCCTATGTGTGTCGATTACAGGAAACTGAAAGCTGTTAATCAAAGAAAGTGCTAGAAGGATACAATGGGTGAACTGCGAGTTGATGGCAAGCTAGGGATGGTTCTTTCCATGTCATAAAAGACGCACCATCAGTCAGGGAATCGTGTCTTACAGGCAGCAGCTGACTACCCAGCTGAATTTAACTGCTTGCACTTCATCTGAACAAATTAATCTGTCCATGCATTAAGAAACACGTTAAATCATATTTTATTGTTTATAATAATATATTTAAGTCACACAGAACAGTGCAGGAATTAAATGATTCAGTTTTATTATTCAAAAAAATATTTAAATTGTGCATGGTCCATGTTATGTTTCACAGGAATGTTGCAAATGTGAAACAAAGCTGTAATTTCAGTATAGTCATTCAGATTAAGTGATAATTGTCATACATTTTGTATGTCACATGCCTGGCAAATTTTTCTGTGACTTTAATAGAATGTGTTTAGAACAACAAAAGAGTGTGTGTGAAATCTCACGATTACACTTATTCCACAGCGAAATTCCAATTTCATCGAAATGTTTCCCAATGTTCCCATTGCATTTCCTGTCAGCTGGGGAGGCGCAGTTTTGCTCTAATGTGAACCGCAGGTAGCAATAACGCTCACAATCGGTGCTCTCATCGCCAAACGCAGGTTCTCTGCGAAGCAGAGCACTCATCTACCTGTCCGAGATGATGCTTAATGACGCTGAAAATGTTACTGAACGTTTATGGAGTTAATAGACGGCACGCTAATGAACGAGAAAAACATTGCTAAAGAGTGTCATTATCCTCTCTCTCCCTCTCTCTCTCTTCATCGACTTCTCCCTCCTCCAGTCAACCTCCCGGGTAGCAGGACATACATTCACCCTCACACGTACGAGGACCCCAATCAAGCCATCCGAGATTTCGCCAAGGAGATCGATGTCTCCAGCATCCGTATCGAGCGAGTGATAGGCGCAGGTGAGTGGACCCCCCGTGTCACGTGACTATTAACGCAAACCGACCAGAACACAATTACAATTACCTTTGTTATAAAATGGGTAATCTCATCAATAGAAGAGAAACTCATAGATTATCACACACACAAATGCACATAAACACACATGCGCAATATCAAAATCTATAAGTATATAGAAATGGATTGCGCCTGTCAGCTGTTTAGACGCAAGGCTGTGGTCCAGTGTAAGGCTTTCTAACACTGCAAGAGTCTAACACTGCGAATGTCTCTCTCAATGTGTCAACGAATCTGCTCTTCAACTGGTGAACTTCCGATCCAGGACTTCCGGTGTTAAAAATCACCAGAGCGAAGCAGAAGCCCTCATACCTGTGTGACACAACACACAACAAGCACAGCACGTTCGCAGGTTGCATCATTTTGTCTTGCGATGCGAGATTACATTACATTATTTGGAAGACGCTCTTATCCAGAGCGACATACAGTTGATTAAACTAAGCAGGAGACAATCCTCCCCTGGAGCAATGCAGGGTTAAGGGCCTTGCTCAAGGGCCCAACGGCTGTGCAGATCTTATTGTGGCTACACCGGGATTAGAACCACCGACCTTGTGTGTCCCAGTCATTCACCTTAACCACTACGCTACAGGCCGCCCTGTAGTGCGTCTAAGAAAACAAAGGCACTCTGGTCTGTTCTGCTGCATTCTGTTCCCAAATATAACTGGCGTGGATTCGCTACCAGCTGCACTGCAGTAAGTCATGCAGTCCAGGGAGCTTTAAGAGAGGAACGGAGAATAGCAGGGGGAATGCATTGGCAGGTCGCCGCTTGCTTTAATATTTTATCGCGCATTACATATTTTGCGCCTCCATATTTGGCCCGCGTCGTAATAATTTCAGGCAACGGTCAGGAAATCGCGCTGTCTTCAAAACCAGTGTAGCTGGAAGGTAGAATCGTGTCATTGAATGAGTGCTCTTTTTCCATCTCTGTTTACTTCCTTTATAGAGCATGCTACATTAAATCAGATTGATTGGTTGCCCTCAACAGAATCTCCTTTTTGTTTACTGCTCACTGCAGAAGCACAGTCTAGAGTTTCCCCTGCTGATCCTACTTTTTAAAAAGTTCTTCCGAATTGTTCATGGATGACCCTACAAAACTAGAAAGCTTGGAAAGATTGGTAACATGTAATGCTATTGTATTGTGGCTACTGATTATTATTGCTGTGTAATTGCTCTTGTAAAAAGTGTTTAATTACATTTCACACAAATACAGAGCTATTAGGCCCAGGTTATTGAGGTTCACAAGTTCCCCAATATACAGTGTGCATTCTATAGACTGTACACTCTAATGAAGGATCCATCAATTTATCGCCATACATTGAATACATTGAATACTCTGTGCTAACACAGCTTTTGGACTTGTGGAGTGATACAATATACCTTACAAGAATATGACAGCAAGTTGAAAATGAAGGATGTTTTATAAAAGTGAAAAACCTGTAAGTCTGTTGCCACTAGGTTTAATATCCACAATGGCCAATATAATGTGGAGAGCAGTCTTAAGCAATCTGCCCTGTGGTGAATACATGTTCTTTGTAGACACTGGACATATGCAGGGCTGTAGCAGTTGTCAAAGCACTGCGCTGATACACCTTGGTGGAGAGCAAGATGATGTTAACATTAGGCCTGATTAGCAAATGCTTAAAAAATGTAATGTGGGTAGCACAAAGTGCAACCAGAGTAAGGGTAAGAGTAAGGCAGAATAGTTTCCATCCCAGGTCCTTCCCCCCATAGTGTTTCACAAGCTCACTGTATCTGGAGTGGAATTACACTCTCAGAAAAAAGATTTTCTTAGGATTGTCTCTATAGAGGAAGCCTTTTATTAGTTATTTATGGTTCTATCATACGTGTGAATAGTTCTATGGAATCACAGGGTTCCCTGCTGAAAAAACAGCTCAAGCTAGGTTTTGCAGTAGATGGTTGACCAGTTCAGACCAGCTCCCAGCTGTACATGGTTTAGCTGGTTGGCAGTTTAGACCAGCTCCCAGCTTCACATGGTTTGACCAGCTGAAGCTATGTTGAAACGGCTAGTAGCTAGTTGACCTTACGTGAAAGAAGTTGAGCACTCCTCTCGCACACAGGCGAGTTCGGGGAGGTGTGCAGCGGGCGACTGAAGCTGCCCAGCAAGCGGGAGATCTACGTGGCCATCAAGAGCCTGAAGGCGGGCTACTCGGAGCAGCAGAGACGGGACTTCCTGAGCGAGGCCAGCATCATGGGCCAGTTCGACCACCCCAACATCATCCACCTGGAGGGAGTGGTCACCAGATGTGAGTGGCCCACCTACCTCCCCTCGTCTACTTCCTGTCCTGTGTGTTTACAAGAAGACCCCCTCCCACAAATGCACGCACACAGACACATGTGGGGCGACATGGCTCAGGCAGTAAGAGCAGTCGTCTGGCATTCGGAGGGTTGCCGTTTCGATCCCCCACCCAGGGTGTGTTGAAGTGTCCCTGAACAAGACACCTAACCCCAAATGCTCCTGATGAGCTGGTCGGTGCCTTGCATGGCAGCCAATCGCCGTTGGTGTGTGAGTTTGTGTATGAATGGGTGAATGAGAAGCATCAATTGTACAGCACTTTGGATAAAGGCGCTATATAAATGCCAACCATTTACACATACACAACACACGCAATATATAGCGTCGATGCAGTGTGATGAAATGGTCCTGTGTGGGCTACATGTGGATCTGGTTCAATTTACTGATGCAGTGAAAACTCAAAAACTGAATGAAAGCTGAGGTGTACAGAAACATACATATTGTCCATCAATAATCTGTGAAATGGCACCAATGAAGTACGCTTCATATAAACCCCAGTAAGCTCCCTCAATGATTCCCTAAAATCAAGTCTCTCCACCCATGCCACACCTTAATCAAAATGTCCGCCGAATAGACACCGGTGACCAGTCAGCGTTTCCTCAGGCGCTAGCACCTATTGCCAAAACAGAGCTTATTAACATGCACATTTGTCCCTGTTCTCTTGTTTTGAATTAGCTGTCTCTTGTTAATTCAGGATCAGACAGGAGCTACCATCTGATAAAGGGCGTCGCGGCAACACGGGCGCCAGTGTTGACGACGTCTGTTGTTTGTTTACCTGCTTGTTTGAGCTTGTCTGTGTTTATACACTGAGTGGTGTTTAATACAAATGATTAGGGAGCGCGAACAGAGCCAAATTAATCCTACCGTGACTGCGCGGCCTCGATTATGAGCTATGAGTACCTGATCTAGCCTTAGCCCCTTCGCTAAAGTGCGCTACACCTGGTCCTCCTGTGCCCTTATCCATGTTTGGTCTTTCTTTGTGCATCGTTACACACATATTCATAATTTCATATTTATGAAAGTAACTCGTGGACATATTTGCTTGGTGTCAGATTATAAACTTCACCGTGCATAAATCTTACTCATTCTACTGAAATACCAACAGAGTGGAAGTGTTTTAAGTATGTATGTCAGATTTGGACACCAGCTGTCTGACTTAGATACATATGTTCTTCAATACAAAGTTACATATGTTCTTCAATACAAAGTTCTTCAATACAATACAATACGATACAATGTTCTCTTTCAGAATGGGTTCTTCCCACAAACAAGCAACATGGGAAGCAGGTGAACTTTGTCCAGCACAGCCTCTCCTTAAAAGGGCACTTCAAAAGGAAAACATGCAACAGCCTCTCTTTAAGAGACATGATACCCTTGTCTATTAAACGCGAAGAATAATAAGCAAAGTGACAGTCTGATTAGTGTAGCACCTATCCAACAAAAGGCCCATGCATATTTATAGGTCTATGAATATTAATAATTCAAACAGTTAATTGGATGTGTGTTTAGATTCATGAATATTCAGCATCGCGCATATTAACAAAACATTTGTTCCCTCAACATTTCTCTTTCCTCCTCTCTAATGTGAAATGCTAATTCTGGCCTTTTGTTCACTTTTGTTTAAACAGTTTATATTACTCTCACCTACCAGAGAACAGAATGGGTTTGCTTCATATCAAGAGAGCAAATTGTTGCATAATTTCCTGGCTCCATTATTAAATTCTCTTCCCACAAAAGTGGTATGTACTCTATGCAAATATGTGGTTTAATTGTATTCATTATGAAAGATGAATTCAAATTTTCAAATGTACACACGGACACCATTAGAAACAAAATGCAGAAGTGGCTCTTTGGTGTGTAATGCGGTCTCAGAAGAGAGGCTCATTGGCTATCAGAGCAGAACCCAACAGCCCTGATCAGTGATCCGTGGACAGAGGGGCTGACCATGAGTTACTGATCCATACTCAGGGCCCTGGATAGAGGCTGACCATAAGGGATAGTGCTGCTATGTGTGTGTGTGTGTGTGTGTGTGTGTATGTGTGTGTGGGTGTGTGTGGTGTGTGTGCATGTGTGTGTATGTGCATTTGTCTGTGCAAGTATGGTGTGTGTGTGCGCATGTGTGTGTGTGTGTGTGTGTGTGTGTGTTTGGTGTGCATGTTCATGTGTGTGTGTTTATTTTTTTAACATTAAAAGTTAAATCTCAATAAACAGCATAATGATATTGTGTCTATGTGCGTGTGTGCGTGTGTGAGTGTGTGTGTGTGTGCATGCATGTGTCTGTGTGTGCGTGTGCATGTCTGTGTGTGCGTGCGTGTGTGTGTGTGTGCGTGCGTGTGTGTGTGCGTGTATGTGTGTGTATGCTTGTGTGTGTGTGTGTGTGCGTGAGTGAGTGTGTGTGTGTGAGTGTGAGTGTGTCGGGGGGAGGGTTTGATCAGATGTAATTGCAGGAGAGGCACAGTAATTTCACAGATCACAGCCTGTTTTTTTTTCAGAGACTGAAGGGGTCAGGGTAGATTAGGTCTTGCATTGGGGCCCAGCTGTAAATATCACCCATTTTCTAGGACACAAAGCCTGTGACAGAAACTGTGTGTGTGTGTGTGTGTGTGTGCCTATGTCTGCATACAAAATGGGTGGTAAAGGCACATGGCACAAGAGCCTCAAATATTATTCTGTGATTTGAAGAATAGAAAAGAAACCAGGAACTCCTGTGATTGGTGCTTTTTGTCATGCAAATTTCCACACGGCTAAAAGAATGAGCTGAGAATAGTCTTTTATTCTTTATCACAACGCATATCTAAAAAATACATAGCTGTCATCATCTCTCTTATCTTCCTTTTGTGTTGCTAACTGGCATATTATCTGATTATCTAATCTTCGATAACAATAACACTTATCAACCGTCTCTGCCTGCTTCTTTTCTCTGTGATGCAGCCGTGCCTAGAAGTCTGTAATTTGGCTTTCTTCCTGTCAGCAACAATGGAGATGGGGTAGTGAAAGCATAGAAAGTTTGTCCGACTTTATAAAGGTGATGTCAGTACTGTTGTGACTGATGCAGCTTTTCCCCTTAAACAGCTCAGGGCAAATGATTTAGTCCCAAACACATTGAAAGTCGCATAAAGGTTTTAGATAAAATCGTTTTTCGCTTTGTTGTAAGCCTTCGAATGACATGAGCTTGACTCTCACAAAGAAGCGTTTCCTGTCTCCAACTTTGTAATGCTCACTGTTTTAAACAGTTGGTAAAAGAAATACGACATAATTAAAGACATAAGTTTCTGTCTAATTTAATGAATCGAGGAATATGAATATTATTTATGCAACATTTTAAAATGAAAGGAATTAAATACTGTAATGATTTCTCAGTTTATGCTTAATATGGGGGGCATATGGTCTATAGAAAATTATTTTATGTAATAATCAAGTCAGATACTGTGATTTGTGCCGACTAAACTGCTGACAGAATAATTAACCAATATTTATCTGACATGGTGACAGAAATATCACCTGCCAGTGACTGCCGAAAAACACCGTGAACAGAATGAGCTGTAAGATCATGCTAGAGAGAGTATTGTCACTTGCCCATTAATACTGCTTGCATCCATTTTAGCGAGTGAAGAACTTTCCAGACTCTCTATCATTGATATTATAACGTCACGGTAATATGATATCATGTCCATTGTCAATAAAGCCAAGCAATATCCTTCATATCCTTCACAATTCTATCATTTAAATGAATTGAAACTGAGGCAAAAATGAATTATTTCAGAACACAATCAATTGCAGATGCTTGCTGATAATTTTGTCCAAAAATTGTGTTTGTATTATATTAAAGTGCTTCCGGGGGCAATTTTGTCATACCTTCCTGAATCAATTTTTCTTATTTATTCTTTTTTTTATGAATTCTTTTTTTTTGCCTGCAACATGTGATAATAGGTTTTAGTGTTAAAGCTGGAGTCGCTGAAAGGCAATCGGCCGACGGTACAGTGGCCTCCTTTTTTATTCAAAGGGCCGTTTTAATCATTCTGCCCACTACCAATGCTGAATGGGTTGATTATAGCATAGAGCATATTGGTTTTGGGAATCTATCACTCGAATAACCTGGGGGCCTGGATAAATAGCTCATGAATATTTTACATAATCAACTTATCAAGCGGCCTTTGCCGCGTTTTCTTCAGAAATGAGATTTATTTCCTGGTTATTAAATTGTAATTTGTGGCATCCTTTTACCCTGTCAGTACGGTAGGACTGGGTGTGTGTGAGAGCCTGCGTGCGTGCTTTCGTGCGTATGTGTGTATGTGTGCCCGCGTTTGAGACTACAGAGGCAGGGGTTAGAGCAGGGGTGTCGAACTCCAACCCTGGAGAACAAGATGTGTGGACTCTGAAAGACTCCACACACCTTAGCCAATGAAAGACTTTGAAATTCATCTCTCGTGCTGATGCACACCAAAAACCAGCAGACACTGCAGCCCTCCAGGACTGGAGTTTGACACCCCTGGGTTAGAGGATCCAGCAGACGGGGATGACTGAGTCGGTTGAGTGTCGCAGGTGGGCGGTGGCGCATAGGAGAGGTGATTACAGATGACAGGCGGCACTGCAATGACCTTTCCTACCTAACAACCCTTCTGAAAACCTGCTCGTGAGCCCGCCCGAACGCACTGGGAGCGGGGCACGCGCGGACTCGGGCCAATCCGCGTCGTCGATTAGGCGGTACTACAGTACTCCCTCTCCAAGGCCGTAGTGACAACCGCATTAGTCCACGGGATGAGAGCAGAATTGTATTGGATTTTTTTTTTTGGAGGAGGAGGGAGAGTGGTGGGAGATGTTTGCAGTGGGGCATTTATCACAGAGAGGTATGGTGATTTAATTTGGGGGTGTGCCTCGGTCTCAGTTCTAGGAGCACGGTGACTTAGTTTTCTTGTGCCTCTTGGTTTTGTGCCTCTCTCATCTTTCTCTCTCTCGATTATTGAACCACCCCCCCTCCCCCGTCTCGCGTACACTTCCCAACATTAGTGACTTCAGATTGGGGAAAATGAGGCCAATTCATCACAACTGTCACAGTCTTTATTTAGGAGTCCTGGACTCGAGACATAATACTCAGTGTAAAATTTAGCTGTTAAATTCCACCCTCCCACACTCCCCACAACCCCCCCCCCCCCCCATCTGTCCCTGCTCTTGGCACACCTGTATAAATCTCTGTCTCTCTCTCTCGCTCTCTCTCTCTCTTTCTCTCACTCTCATCTCTCCCTGTCTGCCTCTCTCCGTCTGATTCTCTTTCTCTCTGCTTTGCTTTCTCTCTCTTTGGTGGAAGTGAGGACACAGGAGAGAGATTGACACATTGATTCCAGCCTCATTACCACTGGGAATTTTACGTTCCTGACGGAGGGAAAAAGACCTCTCGAGTCGCAGAGCAGAACGTCGTGTTCTACCCCACTTCGCTCCATATAAAAGCCAGCTATACGCCTCCTCCTTCTGTTTTCCCTTGTGGTTCAACGCCCCCTCTACCACAGCCGTAATGACCCCCATTTTTCTCATTACCGCACTCTGACCGCTGACCCGCTGACCGTCAGCATGACCCTGGCTGTTCCGTCACCCCTGCCACCCTGCGCTCCACAAAATGGCTGCCGCATGCTGAAGTTGCTCTCGCCTCAGCATTTCTGATTGTTACCCGCATGTAGGCTAGCTCAGTACAGCACTAGCAGTATGGAAGCTTCTAGAAGGCAAGCTTGATGCAGCCTACATTCAGCAATTCCAACTTTTCCACAGTTTAAAGGAGGCTGAACCCACATTCACAAGGAAATGGGTGCAAACTATGGCCGCAAACTGCACTCTCGGAAAAAAGGGTTATTTGGCTTGACTCCATAGAGGAAGCAATTTTAGTTATTTATGAAACACTCTATCATAGGTATGAGGTGTGAAAGCTCCTAAACAAAGAACCTGACAAAAAACCCTTGGCTTTTCTATGGAATCACAGGGTCCCTTTTGGGGCCATTTTTCCTGTGTGTGTGGAAAGACAGAGAGGTCTCCCTCCCACCCAGGCCGGTTAACGCACCGCATGTCAAAGTCGATGCTATCCCCAGGCAGCGCTGCGCGGTGCAATATCTTCAAGGTTATGAGATTTACTGCCATTTATTGGACATGGCTTACATTATGGTTGGCCGCAAGGAGAATACATCACCGGTTATTCGCTGCTGTGCACGCAGCTCAGTCTAACCTCAAATGATGATAATAATTTAATGCGAGCAAACACAGCCAGCCAGTGTATTATGGTAAGTCAGTGAGCCCATCTCTCCTTTGACTGGGTCCATTACACTGCTGAAAAGCAGGTTTTGAAACAGCTGGTAGATGGTTGACCAGTTAAGGCCAGCGCCCAGCTCAACATTAACTGGCTATCCAGTTCAGACCAGCACCCAGCTAGCCATGGTTTGACCAGCTCAAGCTATATTTCGACCCGCTACCAGCTCAGACAAGCTATACGACCAGCTTGGCCATGTTGTTTGGCCAGCTCATACCCAGGTAGACCAGCTTATGACCAGCTCAATTTCCAAGCTGGCCAAGCTTGCATAGCTGGATTCACACAGATCCTGTTGTGCCGGGTTGATGTGTTGGGTTGGTCTGTGTTCCTTCGCGGTGACAGTGGGAGGCCAGACAGGGGACAGGAGGGAAGCCATTGTGCTGTTTCCCTGTAGGGGGAAGGTGATAATCAGGGGATTAACAACACAGCCCGCTGAGCGGGGAGAGCAGTGATTGACAGCTCGCGTTAGCGGCCAAAGGTGCCAGGGGCGACTGTAACCGCGCATGAAGCGCAGGTGTGGGCCAGCGCCAGATGACGGGCCGCGTCGAGGTGAACACGCTTCTCGCCAGATGGCTTTTAACACCCCACCCCCCCCTCCACACACGCCTGTGCATGTACACATACACCCCACAGGATGTGAACCCTACAGTTCACTAGCGCTAAGGTGCACACACTCCAATGCAATAACGCGCACGCACTCTCGCTCGCCCTCTGATAAGCACACGCGCTGAAATATACGCACTGCCTCCACTTTCCTTTCTGAGTCAATCTATCGCTGCATAACTCCTGACCACACCACCCCCCCCAAACCCCCCACCCATCCGTCAAGACCTCATTAACATTCATGGCATTTCTGGACAGGGACATTCTCTCTCTCTCTGGATTGCTTACTCGAATTATCTGTTGACACTTACTGAAAGCTTGGATTAAGGCCTGCGGATTGATGAATAACAGAGACCAGGTGGAGGGCGACGGGGGACCGCGTTCTTTTCTCCTCTCTTTTTTTCCCCTGTCTTTGGAGCACTGCGTCAATTCAAAGCAACTGCAATACGCTGGCGCAGCGCTTCTTCTGAGGCACGGCGCCGAGCCGTCCTCTATTGTTTTTCTCCTTGTCTTTCGGTGGCTTGTCTTGTATACTGAGGCAAAACTCTTGTCCCTGCAGGTAAACCGGTGATGATAATTACAGAGTACATGGAGAACGGGTCCTTGGATACCTTCTTAAAGGTGAGTCAAGAGGGGGGGGGGGGGGGTAGGGGTGAGAGATGTCTGCTGCTTCAGTGGCAGTGAACACCAGGCTGAAGTGTAAGGGTGGATATAAAATGGAGGCTATCAAACAACAGAACAAACGCTGCTTGGATCTACATTAATTGCATTTGGCAGACGCTCTTATCCAGAGTGGCATACAGTTGTTTAGAGTAAGCAGGAGACAATCCTCCCTGGGCCCAACAGCTGTGCAGATCTTATTGTGGCTACACCAGGATTCGAACCACCGACCTTGCGGGTCTCAGTCATGTACATTAACCACTACGCTACAGGCTACCCAAATAATTTAATGCGAGCAAACACAGCCAGCCAGTGTATTATGGTAAGTCAGTGAGCCCATCTCTCCTTTGACTGGGTCTTGTACAAAGAAGGTTTTGACAAATCTAAGAACGACAGGTGCCCATTGGAAAGGCAGGTTGGCTAACATAAAACAACAATCCTCGATGAAAGCCGCGTTTAATAAGCCAAAGCTAAGAAATGGATAAGAAACCTTTATTAAATGGGCCAAAAAAAAGACAAGCACGTATTGACGCCAGGTCTTCATCAGTTTCATGGTGGTCAAAGCAGAAAGGCTCCTCAAAGGTTGACGTAGAGACTCGGTTAAGTCTGGTGCCCCTTTTGAAAGAGCTAAAAACATTACAAAATGAAATGCGCATTGTTCGAAATGAGGCCTGCCGCGTGAAAATGCGACAGACCCTGAATAGTAATTAATGACATCACCAAAGAATTTGAGGTAGGGGGAGGTGGTGTGTTCATTCGTGTCAGTGTACTTCAATTCTTCACTCCCACACCCCCACCCCCCACCCCCCCACCCCCTTGCAATCTGCAAATGTATGACTTGTCTTGTCACTCTAAGGATGAATTGCGAATGAAATTTCATTACACCCGAGCCATTATTCTTAAGTGGACGCCTTTTAATTACAAATGCATTTGAATGCAAATGGTAAATGCACAAAGAAATAACCTTGTCTATAACTTTGCGTTTGCCAGCAGAGGACATAATGAAGCGCCATAAATATTCCTTGCCGAGCGCATAAAAATCTCATTTTATAATGCTATCAGTTTTATGGGGCGACGGCTCAGACCCTTCTCCTCAGGATACACGTGTTTAATTAGGTAACAGATCAATTAGGCATCATTCACAGCCAATACAAAGCAGCCCTGGCCCTGCCGCGACAGGACATAGTGTTGCACTGGAACAGAACAATGCGGGTAATCCTCCTGTTCATTTGAAGGGTCATCTGTCTGCACGCTTAGTTAAAAATCCATAAAAAGTGTGATGCAATCAGCATGCAACAAGTAAGAAGCGGAATTTAGAGCCTGGTGTAAATTAATAAAAATCAATTTTGATCACCCTGTATATTTGGGATAGGGACATCAGATGTGCCGCATTGCTGGGCCGCCTGTGTTTTCCTGTGCTATGCAAACCGTCAGGTTTCTCCACAGGGGTTTAGGCATGGTAACATGGTAAGTTTAGGAAATAACATTGGAATTAAAGTTCCCCAACATTGGAATTAAAATGCAGCCATTACATGCATAGCCACGTTTCCATCATGTACAATATTACATGGAAATGTACAGTCACAGAAAAGTCCATGACTGTTGGTGACAGCCTGTCTGACTGAAAGCAGGGTGTGCCCAGTCTCACAGCTCTGGTGAAGCATTGCTTGCCGGTACGAGAGTTTGACTGAGAGCAGGGCGTTTTCAGTCTCACAGCTCTGGTGAAGCATTGCTTGTCAGTTTTAAGCTTTGACCGAGAGCAGGGCGTTTTCAGCCTCACATCTGATAAAGCATCACTTGACAGTTTTAAGCACTGGACTGAGAGCAGTGCGTGTTTAGTCTCACAACTCTAATGAAGCATCCCCCCCCCCCCCTTCCCTTTTCAGAAACACGACGGCCAGTTCACGGTCATCCAGCTGGTGGGCATGTTGAGGGGCATCGCGGCCGGCATGAGCTACCTCTCGGAGATGAACTACGTTCACAGGGACCTGGCCGCGCGGAACATCCTGGTCAACAGCAACCTGGTGTGCAAGGTGTCCGACTTCGGCCTGTCCCGCGTGCTGGAGGACGACCCCGAAGCGGCCTACACCACCAGGGTAAGCCCTCTCCCTTCCCTCCCTCGCCCTCCGCTTCCTCGCCCTCCTCATTGTCCTTCCAAATCCAGAAGCCGCAGTAAAGTTTGAGGCGGAGTTCTCTTTTTGCTGATGGCTCTTTTATGCTAAACAGCTAGGTGGTCTGTTTGGGATACTGAGGATTTACTAGCGTAAAAATAAGGATAATGAGTACAGGGGGGACCCTTGGACAGAGGCTTTTGCGTCAGCGCGGTCCGTGTAACCAGTCAAGTGCTCGCTGGCTCACAGGACACATGTTTCCTGGATCCGGTCTCACAGGTTGAGAGTGTTTAGGACAGCCCAATGAGTCGCTCCAGTAAGTCTGTCAGCCCGAAAGGCAGTGCTATGTAGAGTGTGTGCCGTGATGTTGTTCCTGACTCGAGCAGACAGCACAAATCAGGACCCGCTCAGCTCCCTGTCTGTGTACATCAGGGGGTGTGTGTGTGGGGGGGTCTCCGAGCGTATATCAGAGTGTGTGTGTGTGTGTGTGTGTGTGTGTGCGTGTGCATGTGCGTGTATGTGTGTATGTGTGTGTGCTGTCTCACAACCTATATCTGAGTGTGCATGTATGTGTGTATGTGTGTGTGCTGTCTCACAACCTATATCTGAGTGTGCGTTTATGTGTGTATGTATGTGTGCTGTCTCACAACATATATCAGAGTGTGTGTATGTGTGTGTGTGTGTGTGTGTGTGTGTGCTGTCTCAGAACATATATCAGAGATTATGTGTGTGTGTATGCGGCAGTGCAAAATAGATGTGTGTATGTGTCTGTGGCTTGTGATTACCAAGTTAGGTCAAGGTTAGGTCCTTCTGGTGGTGAGCTCTAATTAATGTCCTGTCTGGAAGCTGTCTAATGCCCTCTGGAACAGGTGCACAGTGCACAGTGGACCACAGTCTGTAGCCAATCACACGTACAGAAGTTCAGTCCAGAGGTGCTGTCAGGCTGAGACGATTCCACCTCCGGATGTATTTCATGACATCATCAAGGAGGAATAAACGAGTCCTTCCCCAAACCCCCCCTCGCCTCCCCATCTCCCACCCCCACCGCCCACTGTGAGAGGGGGAGGAGCGCACAGCACCGCCGAAACTGTCTGAACTGAATTTCCAATTGCTTGTTAGGCTGCCGTCAACAGCAACTTTTGTTCCACAATGTCAGCATGTTCCTCCAGATGAGACCGAACCACCAGAGGATTGGACTTTTTACGGGGGAAGTCTGAGAGTTTTTGGGAGAGAGGTCCGTACTGTCCCGTGCGTGTGTGTACGAGTCTTTTGCTTCTAGCTGCGCAGACATACCCCAACCCCATACCCACACTTCTCCCCATTTTAACCCCCTCCCGCCCCATCCATGCCCCCTCTGTGTGTAGGGCGGTTACATTGTTCTGTCTCAGATTAAAATAGAACCCGCAGGGCAGGTAGAGGGAATCATTGTCCTCTACCTGTACTGTTCAGTTATATTATAAGCTGATGTTTTTAAGTTAGCTACAGTTGATTAGACTAAGCAGGGGACCATCCCAGCAATATTACAGTTTCCAGTCATGGACCTTATTCAGTAGACTATATGCTGCCCCATTCCTCCTCCGACCACTTTACTGCAATGTTGCAAATATGGCACGAGTGCAACGTCTGAAAGTCCTGCGCAGCAACGGTGTGGTGAAGGTCATGACCTTGACCTGTCTATTTCATTTTTTAGGGGGGGAAGATTCCTATTCGTTGGACGGCGCCAGAGGCCATCGCCTACAGGAAGTTCACCTCCGCCAGCGACGTGTGGAGCTATGGCATCGTCATGTGGGAAGTCATTTCCTACGGGGAGCGCCCTTACTGGGAGATGTCCAATCAGGACGTGAGTATAACCAGTGGCTGAGCTGCTCCTATTTACTATCACAGTGCGGTCATCGACAAAAAAAAACGACTGAACCAAAGAGGATATCAGAGCAGAAAATGCGAGCCATGCTTCCTCCCCTCTACGCCACCCACTGATTGGCTTTCCAGTGCTCCAAGCCCCTCCCGCCGCGTGTTTGAAACGGTACACGGCCACAGACGCTGCCAGGTCGCTCAACGTGACCGGGCTTCCCGTCAACGAATCTTCAAACCGTCGCCATCGACCCGCATCTGTTTTATCCCCTCCGGCACAACAGAGGAGGGCCGCCAAGGTATGACCAACGGTCGAGGAATTGTAAGTCAGGAAATAAGAAAGGCGTCCCGATTCTCGCCGAGGTAAAGCCATTAAACGAACGCCGCCAGCCAGTCATGCGGCTTGTGGCGGCTCTTTAGATTCTCGTAAATAGGGTTCAGAGTCAAAGACAGATGAGGTCCTGGCGGATTTTCCACATGCACGTCAGCCTTATCCGCTGCCCGGGGACGGCTCGGGAGGTCAAGGCCTCACGTGCGATCGAGCGAGAGGTTTCGAAACGGAACGAAACGGTAAACCGACAGCGCATAAAAGCTCATCCGCTGAGGATCCCCTGCCAGAGAGCGGCCTCTTTCTCATCCCGCCAATTGGGCCCTGTTCATCAGAACATTAAGATTACGGTCCCGGCATAAAGGTTGTTCACACAGCTGTTCTCTATTTTAGGTGGATAATGGAACTGAGGGCAGTTCAAAGGCTTCCTCTCTCCAGGCAACAGCATGTAGATTCACACAGCTTTTTTTTCCCCCACAATGATGAAGAACATGCCAGTCTCGAACGCAGATAAATGAAAGAAGGTCTGGCCCATCCACAAAAGCTACGCAAATTTGCTAACCTCTTCTTTTGAGACAAAAATACTCATACGGTTTCTCATTACTCTTTGTCAGAGTGCAAAATAAGGTATGGAAATTCAGCACTTGGTTTTGCTGGTGTGACTAACACTCTGAATCCCTTAAAACAGGTCATACTCGTCCTGTGTAGTACAGTGCGTGAAGTAGTGTAAGTGGCAACCAGACCTGGATTCAAATAGTATTTGTTTTCGATTTTTCAAGGACCAGGTGGGCGGGGTTTACTCTTTTGGGATCATTTCATTTGTACCAATACACCAGACAAGCTTACTCAAATGCAGAAATGTATTTGAATCCAAAACAAATACTATTTCAACCCAGGTCTGGTTGCAACTAGCCACTCTTAATTAAAATCAAACCAGTGCTTTGACCTGCCTGCTATATTAACTTAATTAATCCCACATCCAGTGCTCTAACCACTAATTGACACTTTATTTTCCTATCACTTCCTCTCTGTCTCCCTCTCTCTCTTTCTGTTGGCTGATGGTTGTTGTAATAGATGTGTATACGTGTCTCATTATTACAAGGGTTGTGTTCGCTTAGATGGTTTTATGGCTACTTTCGTTTGGCTATGTAAGCTGCTTATTTTCGTTCCTGCATAAGTGTATACTTTATTACTACTTACATTGTGTTTCCTGAAACGGTTTTATAGACATAATCCTTTGTCATCAGATTAATCTACAAGGCCCGTATTGAAACCGTACTTCCCTCGAGGGTCTTTCAGCGCACTAGTCCCTGGTTATGGGTATGCACTTTGTTGTACGTCGCTCTGGATAAGAGCGTCTGCCAAATGCCTATAATGTAATGTAAAGTAATATAACGTTGGCACTGGCAGGTGATAAAAGCGATCGATGAGGGGTACCGCCTGCCCGCCCCCATGGACTGTCCGGTGGTCCTGCACCAGCTGATGCTGGACTGCTGGGAGAAGGGCCGCAGCGACCGGCCCAAATTCGGACAGATCGTCTCCTCTCTGGACAAGCTCATCCGTAACCCCAGCAACCTGAGGCAGCTGGCCAACAGTTCCATCTGGTGAGTCCCCCACGAAAGGGGGGCGTTTGCGTTTGTCCTCCAAGGGCCCTTTCCATTCCATTTTTTTAATAAAGTGATTTATTATTATTTATTATTTGACATTTACAGCGCCAAATATTTGCAATATTCAACATGTTTCAAAGGTCACTTTCCGTTTCAGGTGAGCAGTGGTGTACAGAACAATACCCATTTTGAATACCTGTTTGCATTTGCTACTTTTACACAAAAAAACAAAAAGCCCCTCGTGGTGGAATAAAGCAGATCCCCTTTGCTGTTATCAGTGATGAAAAGATGAGCTGAAATGGAAGTGAGTCACATTTTTTCATTGGCAATCTGGGAAAAATAACACATTTCCCTCTGCATGTTGGGAGCATCAAATATCAGCAGGTTTATACCCGAATGGTACCTTCTTGTATACAATGAAAAATGCATTTTAATGCATTGCAATAAGCATTGTATTCATTGTATTATTTATTAACCTTTATTTTACCAGGCTAATCCCATTGAGATTAAACAAAAGTAGTTCAATCACAGAGACTCCAGAATTAATGTTTTGGGATATTTTATATTAAATTCAATTCTATTTTATTTCGATAGCGCCTTTCACAGAAGACTGTCACAAAGACGCTTTACAGAACAGCACAGAAGGCAATAAAACATATAAACTCTAAGCCCCAAGATAACGTAAGAGGTAAACGACTCCCTTATGGAAAGAGACCCTCAAACAGTGGTGAGAATGAGAATTTCCCCCTATGGGAAGAAATCTCAAGAGGAACCCGGCTATATGCGCATCCTCCGCTGGCCTATGAGTAATGAAATGTTATACAATAGAAACATTTTGGCGATAACTCCGTCACTTTAAATGACCCCTCCGGAAAGGTGGAGATGCTGTTCTTCCAGCAGGCAGTGGTGATGAGCCATCCCCCGAAATAAATGGTGACTTTAGACGCAAAAAACCATCAACGGTTGTACTAACCTGGAAAAAAACACAAACAAGTTATGTGAAATAACATTGATTTGGAGAAGAGCCCTCCCAAAGGATTATGGTTTATAGTTTGTGGTGGTCGGCCAGCTTGGCAGACGTTCCTCCGTAATCATCACGCGAGCTTAGTGCCAAAACGATAGTTAGCCACTGCTACAGGGTGTGAGGCAGATACTTCTGAAGCATCTATGAAGGCTTGCCAGCTTGGCAAATGTTCTCCCATAACCGTGATGCTTGCCATTCTGAACACTTGCAAGGCAGAAGGAAACCAATTGATGCCATGTTTACACCTTCAACACCATATACCATATACTGTAATACAGGTGTGCTCACCCCAACAACTTATATGTGCAAGAGAATGAATAGATGAAGCCATGTGATGTTGAGTGTTTATTAGTACAGGTTGTATGCATAGGGGGCGGCCTGTAGCGTAGTGGTTAAGGTAAATGACTGGGACACACAAGGTCGGTGGTTCTAATCCCGGTGTAGCCACAATAAGATCCGCACAGCCGTTGGGCCCTTGAGCAAGGCCCTTAACCCTGCGTTGCTCCAGGGGAGGATTGTCTCCCTCTTAGTCTAATCAACTGTATGTCGCTCAGGATAAGAGCGTCTGCCAAAATGCCAATAATGTAATGTAATGTAATAATGCATGCTGAGTAAACAGATGAAGACCAGAAGCCGCATTTAACCAGCAGGGCACTGAGATATGAGCTGAACCGATGCCTGCTCATTTGTGCTCCGGTTGCCGTTATGAACAGTAGTTTATTGCCTTCTGTATGGGGCCTAATGTGGAGAAATTGCACTGAATGCCTGCCGCCAAGCTGTGAATATAAGAAGGTTGCACATGACGAGCATCAAATGAATGCACAATAAATCTGCCAACAGTTGAAAGCAGGATCGGAGTTGAAACCAGGACCGGATGCAGAGAAACGCTTTGAGGAAAACAAAAACAGAGCATTTTCCCCAAGCTGAATCATAAGCCTTTAAAGCAGATTTGCCCAGACCATTTCTCATATATAGCATAGTAGTGTCAAGCAAAACAGTCATATTAGGGTTCAGTTCAGGAGCAGTTCTGATAGGGATGCACGGGATTGTCTGACAGAGACAATGGAATTCCTGAAATTGAAAGCGCAATATTTTAGCAGCCTGGAATGTGCTCTGCTCTAGCAATGAAATTTGTAATGACGGAAAGCCAGCTTATGTGTCTTACTATGGACATAATTCTTGAATTAGCTCGGCCTTTATTGATTATTCCTACTATGACTTCATTGTCAAAACGGAATAGGATTTTTTGCACTGCCATGTTGAACCCCAGAAAAGCACACGACTACTATGGGATACATTTTAAAGAAAGATGATTGATTTGTGGTTGACGGAAAATAGGATTTCTGCCGGCCACTTTCCAACAAACCACTGCCCTTGAAAGAAACCCCCAAAACCCACAGACGGAGCTGCGTCTGTGAACAGCTGAAGGGATTCTGGGTATTCTTCTTCTCCAAACTAGCTACCCTTGGCTTTTGAAATGAAATAATCAACTAGTTTGATTATTAAACAGTACAAAATGATCAATCGTCATTCCAGTATTACATAAAACCTAGACATGACCTTGTGTGACAAGCTACTTCAGCCCTACCCTGGCAGACGTTCTTTGGCACTAACTTTAACTACCAACCAAATGTTTTGTCAGTTTTGGCGTGCTGGCAAAGAGATAATAAACAACCAATTACAAAAGAGGGAAGGAGTGAGTCATCCTCCAGGACAGATCACACACAAACGGGGGATATTTTTAGGGGGGCATATTGAGATGGAAAACAGAGATGCTGAAGCCCCTCAGAAAAGCTCCAAAATCGCCCATGATACGAAAAGCTGAGAGCACTCGTGAAGTCTGTTCGGATCCTACTAAAAAACCGATATACAAAAACCTCCCATATTATTTCTGTAAATGCTTTTCCGAATGGTTTACAGTGAAATTTGTTTGGCTCACGTTTGATAAATAAGGCCCATTGTGTCTCAAGTGTGTCAATTCAGCTCTCTTCATTATTGCTGCATAATGTCCTGATGTAGATACAGCACACTTTGAAAAACAGAGCACTACAAATACATACAGTGTAACTGAATTGACTGTTTCAAGCTTTGAACAATTGCAATAATACCCTTCTTCAATGACTCTGTATTTTCTCCAGAAACTCAAACAAGATGCTTTCTCAGCATCCCCAGCTCCAGTGAGAATGGGGTCTTTGTTCATTTCAGTTGAGGCAGCAATAAGGCAGCTGTGTACTCTGACTCACACTCTAGTCATACTGCATATTCACAGGAGTACTGCATTTATTAACTTCTGAATGCACACCAGAAGTGTGTCAGATACTATTTGCTATCTACTGTTTGCTGTTTAATTTTACTCATTTTAATAGGCTTACAGTTAAGTCCGATGTAAAATGTGTGCAAGGTCAGGTGTAAAGAATACACCTATTGCATCAATGGGGCATAGAGCTACATCTGGATATAAATTCTACAGCTACTGCAGGAGAGGCTACAAAAGAAACTTTCGGACTATTATCCCACCTCTACTATTACTACTACTTCTGAATATGGCGCATCTCATTTATAGATTACAGATGGGCTGTTGAAGGTGACTTGTGGGAAAGGCTGCTTCAGTAGTCTTGAGGTCATGCAGGCATGTATGTGGGTTTCTACGTGGGCCTGAAAGGAGAGACCTGGGTCAAATATTAGTGTGGGTTTGTGAATGGGAGACATGCAATGAAGCCATCAATGCCAAGTGTTTATGAACAAGGTGTAGGTCCAATCACTAGAATCCCAGATTCATTACAGTTCAGATGAAGAAAGTTAAGCTGCACCCTGTTTGTAATGTCATGTCATCAGTTTGTGAGAGTGGAGAAGAGGGATGGCGTGATAACCTTGGAGCTCAACTACAGCCGTGTATCACTCACATATCACCCAAAACCACATCCACCCAAGGGTAGTGTACAGTATGAACGGGAGCAGCCCAAGGACAAGTCCCCTCGGCACACCTTGTGTAACCATAGCGGTACTGGATTTACAGTGGCTGATTGAGACATACTGTTGTCTGTCAGTTATGTAAGACCAGAGCCAGGTGAGAACTGTAACAGAGGCAGCATTGAAAGCTACTCTTGAACTCTCTTTCCATTAAAGAATTCTGGAACTATAACTTCATGTGCATGATAAAGTTATTGCGACAACTGGAGCGGAAAACAAGTTCATTCTACATATGATGCACTAATTTGTTTGCTAGAGGTGGATTAGAATAGACCCAAATTTGATTTAGTGAAATGGAAAACACTGGTACGATATATGGCCGCCTGTCGCTATTGTTGAGCTTTCAAAAAGCGCGGAAACAAGCCACTCTTCAGCAGAATTCTGTTATTTGTGTGAGTAGCCAAACGACTATTTAGTTGGCTTCAAATAGCTAAATAAAATACAGAAAAACCTAGATAAAAATGTCTCAAACTAGGAGTAATTGGACAAAAGAGGAGACTCTGCTGAAGTTTGATAGTGAAAAAATGCATTGGAGGTACCTTCACGCACAGCTAATACACTGTTTGTGGTTTAGCTTGACATCGTTAGGTTAACTTATCATTAGGCAAATGACACGCTTCTGCAGCACATTATTACTGTGGTAGCATATCAAGTTAATACGCTACCACCATATTCTATTATTGGAAAACCGAACAGGGGAACAGGCACTAATTCGCTACAGTTTTACATAATCTAATCCCCAGTGCCTCTCATGAGCTTTACCAAGAACATTCTGTTTAGGTTTAGTTGTGTCTTTAAGGCTCATTGATATCAATGAACCTTTGTTCTGATTGGCTGGATAGCTCTCCAACAAACTGAATGATGTCTGTGCCGAGGAAATGTAATTCTCCGTAAAATGGGACTTTTAAGGGCCCTGCATCAGAGGAAAGTAGAGAAATGACTTGAAAAAGCTAGAGGCTTTACCATTTGTCCGTTAGACTTTAAATTCAAAATTACTCTAGCACTTTAAATGCAGTACCTACCTCCTTCCATGCCTAAATATTGTGATGTTGAAAAAATGATGTTTTTGAAATTTGGAAAAAACAACTCAGTAAAGAAATACAGGTGACTCATGCTATTTTTTTTCACAAAACCCCCCACCATTTGCACTAGGTGGTACTGATCGAATTCTACTGTACGAGTACTGGCTTATTTATTTCCGGTGAGAAAAGGGAAGTTTGCCTGTTTTGGTAGTTAGGGAGCAAGCGAGAGCAAAACAAGACAAGGTTATACGTATTATTGACATTTACCGTGTACTTTTGCGTCTTCTGCAGTTTAGTTACTTAAATCGATATGGTTCAGGGATTAACCAACTGATTTCCCATCGGTAACGTTCCGTAAGAAATGACTTTGCACTCTGCATTTTTACAAACTACTTTTTTTTTTGTGTTTTGCACATTTTACTCAGTTTGCCTGTAATAGCCTATGCCTAAATGTTTCTGTTGCATATAACAAAATCTCTATAATTTAGAGATAAAGAATGTTGAAATCGATTCACTTGTGCACTTTGTTTCAAGAAAAATTTGGTTTCGTAATTTGAATAAATTAGGTCTCTGTGGGTGCAGGAATCAATGCTGCAATGTTTGACAAGCCTGACATCCACTGTAAATTATTAGGTGGTATTGAAGCTGGAGTTGGCTCTTGGGGTTGCCACTGCAGTCATTAAGAATGGTAGAATAGTATGTGAAGCGAGCAGTGTGGAGAGCGCCACTATTAGTGTGCAGGGATTGCATCCTGAGCATTCTGTGACTCCAGACGTCTGTGAGCCGAATTTCTGTGAGGCAAGGCCCTCCATCCTTATGGAGCACTGCCCAAGGGTTTACTCTGGGGAAGGATGGACAAAGTAAACTGATCTTGTTTTGACGGCAGTTAGGGCAGCCATTATGAAAGTCAGACAGTTCACACGGTGAGATGTACTAAGAGGCGTATGAGTTACAAATCGCCTGAGATAATATGCATTTGGCTTGTTCAGATTTAAGTCAGTGCATTCCAACTTAATAGCCCAATGGTCAGTGATGCCTAAATCAGCACCAGTGAACTGGGAAGTATTAATGCCAGCTGAATATACAAGGTGAAGGGTGTGCCCATGGGCGTGTGTGTGTGTGTGTGTGTGTGTGTGGGGGGGGGGACATGTTAGGTTAAGTGAAGTCAGGTCAGTTTGGTCAGCATGGATGTTAAAAAAGATTTGTAAGCAGCTCCAGCAATAGACATTCAGAGCTGGGTAGATAATGGCAAAAATCAAGGTCTAAGATTTTCAAGATATTCAAGATATTCCAAAGAGGCACTATTCTTAAGAAACTCGTAACTCATTTAAATTTAATGCTTCGTCTGTGCAGTAACAGGCTTACGCACCTTGACTACAGGAACATTAATTCTCAAGTCACTATCAGATATGGCTGGGCTGAGCAATGGGTAGTGTACAGAGATAAAAGTTGTTGTTGAAAATAAATTAACCCAAGAAAAGAGTCTTTTCTTACTCAGTGAACATTTGTTTACGCAAATTGTGACCAAAACTTTTGGTTTGGGATTATTAACAGCACAGTGTTTTCCAGAATAGTTTGAGGACTAAGACCTATTGCGTGTGAATGAGGTGTAGTCTGCCCAACAAGGGACAACACACCATCTCCTTTTGCACAAGGGCCTTTTTTTTTACATTTATTTCTCATAAAAACAGAAACATAATGAAATGTGTACACACAGGGATGACCCACCGACACCGGAACCCAGCTTCAGCACGGTGGAGGACTGGCTGGAGTCCATCAAGATGGGTCAGTACAAGGAGCACTTTTCTGGCGCGGGCTACATCACCTTGGACTCCGTGCTCTATGTCAACATCAGGTGAGAGAGATACGCACTTACAGGGTAAAAAGGCTGTCCTATTTCTGAGTAACAAGACTGGTTGACTGCAGACTGACATGCTAGAAAAACATCAGTCGGATGTACTATCACGGTGTACTATCACCAGCAAACGTTGTCAGTTAATTCAAATACTCGCCTCCCCCCTCGTATTTTCCAACACAACAGAACTGTGGATCCCTCCAAGCCCCCCTGCCAGGCTGAGGAAATGTTTTCCTTATGCTTATACTGTAATGTCCATTTACCTTTTCCCATATGGATTAAAATACATCTCCCCTAGAGTTCCTTAATGACTGTTGCTTCGGCCAGGAGTTGATGTCATCAGATGGTGTCCAAAAGTGTAAAGTGTTTTCACCTTTAACCATAACGCACCCCATTTGGGGGATCCCATACATTTTTCAAAAACAGAAAAGTTTAAACTTGAACAAGGTGCTATTTGTCTGATTTTTTTAGAACTAGAAAGGCCATTAACTTTATTTGACAAATGGCGCGTTTAAGAATTTGCTTGTTCAGGATCTCAGTATTTCATGTGGAGGACGGATCGACCAAACTAGTGTAGCTAGTCGGGGGCTACATACCTGTCCTCTGACCTCTATCATGTAGTTAGAGAAAAAGTCTTAATTTCAGCATAAATCAATCATATTGTACACTAGATATTATACAGTGAGGTCCGTGAGTATTTGGACTGGGACACAATTTTTAAGGGCTGTAATTCTGGCACATGTGCATTCGATATGGATGTACTTACCCTCAAATTAAAGCTGCAGTCTTAATTTCAGGTTTTGTACATCCATCTGGACTGAATCGTAGGAATTACAGCCCATTCGAATAGTGTCGCTGTCCAAATACTTACGGGCCTCACTGTAGATAGAGAGACATGCTTAATAAGAGTTTTGAGTAGGGGCTGCCAGTAGCTTAGTGGGAATGGTGCATGACTGGGACCCGGAAGGTTGGTGATTCAAGCCCCAGTGTAGCCATGATAAGATCCATACATCCGTTGGGCCCTTAACCCTGCATTGCTCCAAGGGGGATTGTCCCCTGCTTAGTCTAGTCAACTGTAAGTTGCCAGGTTCCAGCTAAATAACAAATTATTTATATTGATATTTATTTAATGATATTTTCTCTTTCATTCTTTCTCAGTGACTTGGGAAGGATGGGTGTGGTTCTGGCCGGGCACCAGAAGAAAATCCTCAGCAGCATACAAATCCTGCAGACACAACAAGGAAATCACATTCACGTATAACCCCCTCCCACCGTCACCATGACCCCTTTGCCCCGGCCCCTCTCCCCCAGGGAAAAGAGCCTCCATGCTTGTGTCCCGATTGTGTCTTTTTTCGCCAGCCGTCCCGCGTTCCATTCATCCGTCCATCTGTCCCTGCACGCAGATCCTCAGTAAACCCCCCGACGGGGGTAGTGACCAGGGACCGGGTGAGAGAAACGGTCACTCTGAACAAAAAAAAAAAAAACCCTAAAAAAAACAAAGACATTTACTAGTGCTGCTTGTGCAGGTTTGTGTGAAATTGTGCGTACATCATGCGTTGCTGTTTAATCTGGTTGTTTTGCTTTGGGGTTTTTCATGTTATTTACCTCAGAAGTAAGGAAATCTTGTCTGTACGGAGCAGTGTTTTTAAAGTGTGCACTGTTCGTCTGTTCAGAAGTGAAATTTCAAACTTCAAACTCTCCAAGGGACCAGATCACACGACAACCAATGGGATACAAATAACCTTATCTCATGCCTGACCTGATTACATGAGGGTGCAGATTCTTTTATTTCATTTCTTTATTTCTTCTACTACCACCCTACTTTTTCAGTTCCAAAAAGGTCAACTCATTTTCACAGGTCAGAATAAACCGCTGCTGTGTGTATATATTCACCCCATGTATGTACAGTAATACCTCCAGATACCCTTGTTTAGAGGTTGCCATGAAATAAGGATGAAAGAGGTATGTGTGGATATAAGACCCCCACAGTCAGTGACTTATAGAGTACCAAGTCTGCTCCTACAAATCCTGCCCAATCCAAACACTGTCCTCTGGTCGCAGCCAGATGGTACCCTAGCTTTCCCCTGTGCCGTAGGGAGGGGACAGGCTGGCCTGTGTTGAGAGGGAACAGAGGAAGCCAGGTTACCGAACAGAGGAAGCCAGGTTACCAAACACAGGAAGCCAGGTTACTGAACAGAGGAAGCTGGATCACCAAACAGAGGAAGCTGGGTCATCGAACAGAGGAAGCTAGGCCACCGAACAGAGGTAGCCAGGTTACCGAACAGAGGAAGCTGGGCCATCGAACAGAGGAAGCCAGTCCACCGAACAGAAGAAGCCAGGCTACCGGACAGAGGAAGCCAGATTATCGAACAGAGGACGCCAGGTTACTGAACAGAGGAAGCCAGATTATCGAACAGAGGAAGCCAGGTTACCGAACAGAAGAAGCCAGGTTACTGTACAGAGGAAGACAGGTTACTGAATAGAGGAAGCCAGATTATCGAACAGAGGAAGCCAGGTTACCGAACAGAAGAAGCCAGGTTACCGAACAGAAGAAGCCAGGTTACTGAACAGAGGAAGCCAGGTTACCGAACAGAAGAAGCCAGGTTACTGAACAGAGGAAGACAGGTTACTGAATAGAGGAAGACAGGCCACCGAACAGATGAAGCTGGGTCATCAAACAGAAGAAGGCAGGTTACCATACAGAGGAAGCTGGATCACCAAACAGAGGAAGCCAGGTTACCAAGCAGAGGAAGCCAGGTTATAGAACTGTGTCCCATTACACCAGTCAGTGGTTTTGGAGCTTCACCATCCTTCACCGACAGGCTGTCCGGCCATGGCTCCCCCTTTAACATGTGTCCCTCCCTCTCCAGCTGTGCTCCCTCCCCCCCCGCCCAAGCCTTAGGGCCCCTAGAATCGACACCACCTTTCAGCCCACTCTCGACGGCCCTGCGTGTACCTGTAGGAAATGGAGAGCGTAGCAACTGGATCAACCCTGCACTTAGTGGCAATATCTCCCCGGAATGGAATGTATGTCTCTTTGGGACAACGCACTTTGTCCCAGTGTTGCTGTCTCGTCCAGTCCACTCACTCATGGTCCCCACTCAGAAGAAGTTTCAGTGCTTCCAGGTTAAACACAGATGTGAGAGTAAACCAGGTCAAGGACATATCAAGGGAAACAAAGAACGATTTTGTATGAAGTTTATGCATCTGTGAGTGTGTTTTGGCATGCACGCATTGACGTGCGTGCATGTGTGTGGTGATTGGTTCTATATACAGAAAGGTTTGCTTGAATAATTCTTGAACATTGTCCATGGCCTGCACAGAATAGAATGTATATTTGTTGTAAAAGTGTGTGGCCTCGTGTCGTGTTCAGTTCTCCACTGTCAATTTCCTCACAGTTTTACAGACAGTTTCCGTTCTGTTGATTCCTGGAAAAAATTAAGGGAAAACGAATGGACTTCATCACATCTGAAGAGTGCAATGTGACACATAGCATATTTAATGATGCTTACTGAAGTCTTTCATAACTGAAGCAGTCTAGGAGGTTTATGTGGAGTGTGCAGCCAAGCCACATCCATCCATTTTTTTCCCCCCACCACACAATAGAGCACCATATCTTATCATGACAAAGAAGATGTTACCATACCCGACTTCAAGACTTAAAAGGAAAAAAAAAGATTGTACCATAGTGTAAAAATGTACAGTGTTGACTTAAAACTCTAGAATGTTTGTAAGTATGAACTTTTCTTTAGAACGAAGAGAAAATCTAGCTATGAATTAAGGCTAGACAACCCCCATCCCCACCCTTCCCTCCCTCCCGCCAAGCTTTGATGTTGGAGGAGCGCTGATGTGTGAATTTAGCATGGATGCTAAGCCCTGTCTGTCTGTTGAAAAATCCTGGTGATGTGTCAGACTCTCCCATTGTCCACTGTCGCATTGATTCTGACGCAATGATGTCACGGTGCCGCAGGAACTGCCATGAGACCGTTAGCATGCTAGCTGGGAGGCGATGGCGGCTGCAGTTTTCCTGAAGCGCTCGACCAACCTTCCCAACATTCGGGCGCCTCGCCGGCAAGGGAACAATATCATTACTCATATATGTGAAACCCCTAAACGTCATCACTGACTTAAAGCCCAGAGATATATACAGTGTACACTGTATATGTCCATGCATTTATGCTGACTTTGCATGAGGTTCTCCGTTCCAACCCCTAACTTGATTTGCAGGGATGCGCTGAAAGGCTGTATTATTAAAGGTTGGTTCGATAAGGAGCAGGGCACTGGTTTATTCCGAGAGGCAAAAAAAGAGTTTATGAAATATAGATATGACTATGATTTGTGTGTAAAAAAAATAAACTCCAAGCTGTAAGCTTTGCATGCTGCTCTGGGATAAGGTCGAGCATATTTCCGCTGGCTACAGCTATAGCAAGACAGCACAATCTCACCGCCATAGGTCAGAGGTCTCCTGTCTGCTCCGGGTCCCGCCATGGACTGTATTCATCGGAAAATAATGAATAAATAAGGTCGGAAAATTATCGCTCACACAAAAAAAAAATCATGATCAAGGTGTTGCTATGGTTACCTTGGCATCCTGCTCTCACACAAAAACAAAAGAGGCACTAATTCCGAATTTATACCAGAGATAAAATGAAAGGGGGAAATATCCTATTAATCAGACACATTTGAGATGATGATAATGGAGCATAATGATAATTATTATTAATTATTCATTTTTGTTGGAGAAAGCAGTGGATGCCTTATTTCTCCTGGCAGTAATGAATGTATTTATCTGGAGTATTTATATAGATAAGGCCTTCACTGCTATCTATACGCTTGGCACGTCTGCCCTCCCTTCAGCTAGTGGGTGCTAATTCATTGTGATCTCCTCTAAATTGCCAAATTACTGGAGCATAAGTGTCTATTCATACCCTTGGTTTTCCAAACAGCAGCAACAACAATGAATAATTAATTACAAAAATGCAAAATGGATGTAATGAAGAGGCACAATCAGAGCTTCTCAGGCTTTCCTGAAATTTATTCCCCAACAATTTGCATTCAGAAACGAGCTGATC